>NW_026912215.1:0-600000 GCF_963662255.1 Cinclus cinclus
AATCAAATGATTCATTGTGACATCAGGTGGCCTAAAAGGGCATGGGATGCATTGTGACACCACAGGGGTTAAGAGAAGCAAGGAACCATTGTGACCCAATGTAGGCTAACAATCTAAGAATCCCTTTTGACACCAGGGGGCGCAAAAGGACCCCGGATGAACTCTGACAGCATGGGGAGCTATAGAAGCAAGGAACCATTATGACACCATGAAGGCCAAGAATCAAATGGTTCATTGTGACATCAAGTGGCCTAAAAGGGCTTGGAATGCATTGTGACACCACAGAGGTTAAGAGAAGAAAGGAACCATTGAGGCCCAATGCAGGCTAACAATCTAATGATCCCTTGTGGCACCAGGGGGTATAAAAAGGGCCAGGGATGGATTGTTACAGCACGGGGACCAATAGAAGCAAGGATCTATTTTGCCACCATGGAGGCCAAGAATCAAAAGATTCATTGTGACATCAAGTGGCCTAAAAGGGCATGGGATGCATTGTGACAGCACAGAGGTTAAGAGAAGCAAGGAACCATTGTGATCCAATGCAGGCTAACAATCTAAGAATCCCTTTTGACACCAGGGGCCGTAAAAGGGGCAGGGATGAATTGTGACAGCATGGGGCCGATTAGAATCAAGGAACCATTATCACACCATGGAGGCCAAGAATCAAATAATTCATTGTGACATCATGTGGCCTAAAAGGGCTTGGAATGCATTGTGACACCACAGAGGTTAAGAGAAGCAAGGATCCATTGTGACCCAATGGAGGCTAATAATGCCAGGATCCCATTTGACACCAGGGGGCGAAAAAGGGCCAGGGATGAATTGTGACAGCATGGGGCCCAATAGAAACAAGGAACCATTATGACACCATGAAGGCCAAGAATCTAATGATTCATTGTGACATCAAGTGGCCTAAAAGGGCATGGGATGCATTGTGACACCACAGAGGTTAAGAGAAGCAAGGAACCATTGTGACCCAATGCAGGCTAACAATCTAATGATCCCTTGTGACACCAATGGGCCTAAAAGGGGCAGGGATGATTTGTGAAAGCATAGGGCCCCAGTAAAACCTGGTACAATTATGCCACCATGGAGGCCAAGAATCAAATGATTCATTGTGACATCAAGTGGCCTAAAAGGGCATGGGATGCATTGTGACACCACAGGGGTTAAGAGAAGCAAGGAACCATTGTGACCCAATGCAGGCTAACAATCTAAGAATCCCTTTTGACACCAGGGGGCGGAAAAGAACCACGGATGAACTCTGACAGCATGGGGACCTATAGAAGCAAGGAACCATTATGACACCATGAAGGCCAAGAATCAAATGGTTCATTGTAAGACCAAGTGGCCTAAAAGGGCATGGAATGCATTGTGACAACACAGAGGTTAAGAGAAGCAAGGAACCATTGTGACCCAATGCAGGCTAACCATCTAATGATCCCTTGTGGCACCAGGGGGTATAAAAAGGGCCAGGGATGGATTGTTACAGCACGGGGACCAATAGAAGCAAGGATCTATTATGCCACCGTGGAGGCCAAGAATCAAATGATTCATTGTGACATCAAGTGGCCTAAAAGGGCATGGGATGCATTGTGACAGCACAGGGGTTAAGAGAAGCAAGGATCCATTGTGACCCAATGGAGGCTAATAATCCCAGGATCCCATTTGACACCAGGGGGCGTAAAAGGGCCAGGGATGAATTGTGACAGCATGGAGCCCAATAGAAACAAGGAACCATTATGACACCATGGAGGCCAAGAAGCAAATGATTCATTGTGACATCAAGTGGCCTAAAAGGGCATGGGATGCATTGTGACAGCACAGGGGTTAAGAGAAGCAAGGATCCATTGTGACCCAATGGAGGCTAACAATCTAATAATCCCTTTTGACACCAATGGGCCTAAAAGGGGCAGGGATGTATTGTGAAAGCATGGGGCCCCAGTAAACCTGGTACAATTATGCCACCATGGAGGCCAAGAATCAAATGATTCATTGTGACATCAAGTGGCCTAAAAGGGCATGGGATGCATTGTGACACCACAGAGGTTAAGAGAAGTAAGAAACCATTGTAACCCAATGCAGGCTAACAATCTAAGAATCCCTTTTGACACCAGGGGGCGAAAAAGGACCATGGATGAACTCTGACATCATGGGGACCTATAGAAGCAAGGAACCATTATGACACCATGAAGGCCAAGAATCAAATGGTTCATTGTAAGACCAAGTGGCCGAAAAGGGCTTGGAATGCATTGTGACACCACAGAGGTTAAGAGAAGCAAGGAACCATTGTGACCCAATGCAGGCTAACACTCTAATGATCCCTTGTGGCACCAGGGGGTATAAAAAGGGCCAGGGATGGATTGTTACAGCACGGGGACCAATAGAAGCAAGGATTTATTATGCCACCATGGAGGCCAAGAATCAAATGATTCATTGTGACATCAAGTGGCCTAAAAGGGCATGGGATGCATTGTGACAGCACAGGGGGTAAGAGAAGCAAGGATCCATTGTGACCCAATGGAGGCTAACAATCTAAAAATCCCTTTTGACACCAATGGGCCTTAAAGGAGCAGGGATTTATTGTGAAAGCATGGGGCCCAATGAAAACCTGGTACAATTACGCCACCATGGAGGCCAAGAATCAAATGATTCATTGTGACATCAAGTGGCCTAAAAGGGCATGGGATGCATTGTGACACCACAGGGGTTAAGAGAACCAAGGAACCATTGTTACTCAATGCAGGCTAACAATCTAAGAATCCCTTGTGACACCAGGGGGAGCAAAAGGACCACGGATGGACTCTGACAGCATGGGGACCTATGGAAGCAAGGAACCATTATGACACCATGAAGGCCAAGAATCAAATGGTTCATTGTAAGACCAAGTGGCCTAAAAGGGCTTGGAATGCATTGTGACACCACAGAGGTTAAGAGAAGCAAGGAACCATTGTGACCCTATGCAGGCTAACAATCTAATGATCCCTTGTGGCACCAGGGGGTATAAAAAGGGCCAGGGATGAATTGTGACAGCATGGGGCCCAATAGAAACTAGGAAAAATTATGCCACCATGGAGGCCAAGAATCAAATGATTCATTGTGACATCAAGTGGCCTAAAAGGGCATGGGATGCATTGTGACACCACAGAGGTTAAGAGAAGCAAGGAACCATTGTGACCCAATGCAGGCTAACATTCTAAGAATCCCTTTTGAAACCAGGTGGCGCAAAAGGACCACGGATGAACTCTGACAGCATGGGGACCTATAGAAGCAAGGAACCATTATGACACCATGAAGGCCATGAATCAAATGGTTCATTGTAAGACCAAGTGGCCTAAAAGGGCTTGGAATGCATTGTGACACCACAGAGGTTAAGAGAAGCAAGGAACCATTGTGACCCAATGCAGGCTAACAATCTAATGATTCCTTGAGGCACCAGGGGGTATATAAAGGGCCAGGGATGGATTGTAACAGCACGGGGACCAATAGAAGCAAGGATCTATTATGCCACCGTGGAGGCCAAGAATCAAATGATTCATTGTGACATCAAGTGGCCTAAAAGGGCATGGGATGCATTGTGACAGCACAGGCGTTATGAGAAGAAAGGATCCATTGTGACCCAATGGAGGCTAACAATCTAATGATCCCTTTTGACACCAATGGGCCTAAAAGGGGCAGGGATGAATTGTGAAAGCATGGGGCCCCAGTAAAACCTGGTACAATTATGCCACCATGGAGGCCAAGAATCAAATGATTCATTGTGACATCAAGTGGCCTAAAAGGGCATGGGATGCATTGTGACACCACAGGGGTTAAGAGAAGCAACGAACCATTGTGACCCAATGCAGGCTAACAATCTAAGAATCCCTTTTGACACCAGGGGGCGCAAAAGGACCACGGATGAACTCTGACAGCATGGGGAGCTATAGAAGCAAGGAACCATTATGACACCATGAAGGCCAAGAATCAAGTGGTTCATTGTAAGACCAAGTGGCCTAAAAGGGCTTGGAATGCATTGTGACAGCACAGGGGTTAAGAGAAGCAAGGAACCATTGTGACCCAATGCAGGCTAACAATCTAATGATCCCCTGAGGCACCAGGGGGTATAATAAGGGCCAGGGATGGATTGTTACAGCACGGGGACCAATAGAAGCAAGGATCTCTTATGCCACCGTGGAGGCCAAGAATCAAATGATTCATTGTGACATCAAGTGGCCTAAAAGGGCATGGGATGCATTGTGACAGCACAGGCGTTAAGAGAAGCAAGGATCCATTGTGACCCAATGGAGGCTAATAATCCCAGGATCCCATTTGACACCAGGGGGCGTAAAAGGGCCACGGATGAATTGTGACAGCACGGGGCCCAATAGAAACAAGGAACCATTATGACACCACGGAGGACAAGAATCAAATGATTCATTGTGACATCAAGTGGCCTAAAAGGACATGGGATGCATTGTGACACCACAGAGGTTAAGAGAAGCAAGGAACCATTGTGACCCAATGCAGGCTAACAATATAATGATCCCTTGTGACACCAATGGGCCTAAAAGGGACAGGGATGAATTGTTACAGCACGGGGACCAATAGAAGCAAGGATCTATTATGCCACCATGGAGGCCAAGAATCAAATAATTCATTGTGACATCATGTGGCCTAAAAGGTCATGGGATGCATTGTGACAGCACAGGGGTTTAGAGAAGCAAGGATCCATTGTGACCCAATGGAGGCTAACAATCTAATGATCCCTTGTGACACCAATGGGCCTAAAAGTGGCAGGGATGCATTGTGAAAGCATGGGGCCCAATAGAAACCTCGTACAATTACGCCACCATGGAGGCCAAGAATCAAATGATTCATTGTGACATCATGTGGCCTAAAAGGGAATGGGATGCATTGTGACAGCACAGGGGTTAAGAGAAGCAAGGATCCATTGTGACCCAATGGAGGCTAACAATCTAATGATCCCTTGTGACATGAATGGGCCTAAAAGGGGCAGGGATGTATTGTGAAAGCATGGGGCCCAATAGAAACCTCGTACAATTATGCCACCATGGAGGCCAAGAATCAAATGATTCATTGTGACATCAGGTGGCCTAAAAGGGCATGGGATGCATTGTGACACCACAGGGGTTAAGAGAAGCAAGGAACCATTGTGACCCAATGTAGGCTAACAATCTAAGAATCCCTTTTGACACCAGGTGGCGCAAAAGGACCCCGGATGAACTCTGACAGCATGGGGAGCTATAGAAGCAAGGAACCATTATGACACCATGAAGGCCAAGAATCAAATGGTTCATTGTGACATCAAGTGGCCTAAAAGGGCTTGGAATGCATTGTGACACCACAGAGGTTAAGAGAAGAAAGGAACCATTGAGACCCAATGCAGGATAACAATCTAATGATCCGTTGTGGCACCAGGAGGTATAAAAAGGGCCAGGGATGGAATGTTACAGCACGGGGACCAATAGAAGCAAGGATCTATTTTGCCACCGTGTAGGCCAAGAATCAAATGATTCATTGTGACATCAAGTGGCCTAAAAGGGCATGGGATGCATTGTGACAGCACAGGGGTTAAGAGAAGCAAGGAACCATTGTGATCCAATGCAGGCTAACAATCTAAGAATCCCTTTTGACACCAGGGGCCGTAAAAGGGGCAGGGATGAATTGTGACAGCATGGGGCCGATTAGAATCAAGGAACCATTATCACACCATGGAGGCCAAGAATCAAATAATTCATTGTGACATCAAGTGGCCTAAAAGGGCTTGGAATGCATTGTGACACCACAGAGGTTAAGAGAAGCAAGGATCCATTGTGACCCAATGGAGGCTAATAATCCCAGGATCCCATTTGACACCAGGGCGCGTAAAAGGGCCAGGGATGAATTGTGACAGCATGGGGCCCAATACAAACAAGGAACCATTATGACACCATGAAGGCCAAGAATCTAATGATTCATTGTGACATCAAGTGGCCTAAAAGGGCCTGGGATGCATTGTGACACCACAGAGGTTAAGAGAAGCAAGGAACCATTGTGACCCAATGCAGGCTAACAATCTAATGATCCCTTGTGACACCAATGGGCCTAAAAGGGGCAGGGATGATTTGTGAAAGCATGGGGCCCCAGTAAAACCTGGTACCATTATGCCACCATGGAGGCCAAGAATCAAATGATTCATTGTGACATCAAGTGGCCTAAAAGGGCATGGGATGCATTGTGACACCACAGGGGTTAAGAGAAGCAAGGAACCATTGTGACCCAATGCAGGCTAACAATCTAAGAATCCCTTTTGGCACCAGGGGGCGGAAAAGGACCACGGATGAACTCTGACAGCATGGGGACCTATAGAAGCAAGGAACCATTATGACACCATGAAGGCCAAGAATCAAATGGTTCATTGTAAGACCAAGTGGCCTAAAAGGGCATGGAATGCATTGTGACACCACAGAGGTTAAGAGAAGCAAGGAACCATTGTGACCCAATGCAGGCTAACCATCTAATGATCCCTTGTGGCACCAGGGGGTATAAAAAGGGCCAGGGATGGATTGTTACAGCACGGGGACCAATAGAAGCAAGGATCTATTATGCCACCATGGAGGCCAAGAATCAAATGATTCATTGTGATATCAAGTGGCCTAAAAGGGCATGGGATGCATTGTGACAGCACAGGGGTTAAGAGAAGCAAGGATCCATTGTGACCCAATGGAGGCTAATAATCCCAGGATCCCATTTGACACCAGGGGGCGTAAAAGGGCCAGGGATGAATTGTGACAGCATGGAGCCCAATAGAAACAAGGAACCATTATGACACCATGGAGGCCAAGAAGCAAATGATTCATTGTGACATCAAGTGGCCTAAAAGGGCATGGGATGCATTGTGACACCACAGGGGTTAAGAGAAGCAAGGAACCATTGTGACCAAATGCAGGTTAACAATCTAATGATCCCTTGTGACACCAATGGGCCTAAAAGGGGCAGGGATGATTTGTGAAAGCATGGGGCCCCAGTAAAACCTGGTACAATTATGCCACCATGGAGGCCAAGAATCAAATGATTCATTGTGACATCAAGTGGCCTAAAAGGGCATGGGATGCATTGTGACACCACAGGGGTTAAGAGAACCAAGGAACCATTGTAACCCAATGCAGGCTAACAATTTAAGAATCCCTTTTGACACCAGGGGGCGAAAAAGGACCATGGATGAACTCTGACATCATGGGGACCTATAGAAGCAAGGAACCATTATGACACCATGAAGGCCAAGAATCAAATGGTTCATTGTAAGACCAAGTGGCCGAAAAGGGCTTGGAATGCATTGTGACACCACAGAGGTTAAGAGAAGCAAGGAACCATTGTGACCCAATGCAGGCTAACACTCTAATGATCCCTTGTGGCACCAGGGGGTATAAAAAGGGCCAGGGATGGATTGTTACAGCACGGGGACCAATAGAAGCAAGGATTTATTATGCCACCATGGAGGCCAAGAATCAAATGATTCATTGTGACATCAAGTGGCCTAAAAGGGCATGGGATGCATTGTGACAGCACAGGGGGTAAGAGAAGAAAGGATCCATTGTGACCCAATGGAGGCTAACAATCTAAAAATCCCTTTTGACACCAATGGGCCTTAAAGGAGCAGGGATTTATTGTGAAAGCATGGGGCCCAATGAAAACCTGGTACAATTACGCCACCATGGAGGCCAAGAATCAAATGATTCATTGTGACATCAAGTGGCCTAAAAGGGCATGGGATGCATTGTGACACCACAGGGGTTAAGAGAACCAAGGAACCATTGTGACCCAATGCAGGCTAACAATCTAAGAATCCCTTTTGACACCAGGGGGCGCAAAAGGACCACGGATGGACTCTGACAGCATGGGGACCTATGGAAGCAAGGAACCATTATGACACCATGAAGGCCAAGAATCAAATGGTTCATTGTAAGACCAAGTGGCCTAAAAGGGCTTGGAATGCATTGTGACACCACAGAGGTTAAGAGAAGCAAGGAACCATTGTGACCCTATGCAGGCTAACAATCTAATGATCCCTTGTGGCACCAGGGGGTATAAAAAGGGCCAGGGATGAATTGTGACAGCATGGGGCACAATAGAAACTAGGAACAATTATGCCACCATGGAGGCCAATAATCAAATGATTCATTGTGACATCAAGTGGCCTAAAAGGGCATGGGATGCATTGTGACACCACAGGGGTTAAGAGAAGCAAGGCACCATTGTAACCCAATGCAGGCTAACAATCTAAGAATCCTTTTTGACACCAGGGGGCGCAAAAGGACCACGGATGAACTCTGACAGCATGGGGACCTATAGAAGCAAGGAACCATTATGACACCATGAAGGCCAAGAATCAAATGGTTCATTGTGACATCAAGTGGCCTAAAAGGGCATGGGATGCATTGTGACAACACAGAGGTTAAGAGAAGCAAGGAACCATTGTGACCCAATGCAGGCTAACAATCTAATGATCCCTTGTGGCACCAGGGGGTATAAAAAGGGCCAGGGATGGATTGTTACAGCACGGGGACCAATAGAAGCAAGGATCTATTATGCCACCATGGAGGCCAAGAATCAAATGATTCATTGTGACATCAAGTGGCCTAAAAGGGCATGGGATGCATTGTGACACCACAGAGGTTAAGAGAAGCAAGGAACCATTGTGACCCAATGCAGGCTAACAATCTAATGATCCCTTGTGGCACCAGGGGGTATAAAAAGGGCCAGGGATGGATTGTTACAGCACGGGGACCAATAGAAGCAAGGATTTATTATGCCACCATGGAGGCCAAGAATCAAATGATTCATTGTGACATCAAGTGGCCTAAAAGGGCATGGGATGCATTGTGACAGCACAGGGGGTAAGAGAAGCAAGGATCCATTGTGACCCAATGGAGGCTAACAATCTAAAAATCCCTTTTGACACCAATGGGCCTTAAAGGAGCAGGGATTAATTCTGAAAGCAAGGGGCCCAATGAAAACCTGGTACAATTACGCCACCATGGAGGCCAAGAATCAAATGATTCATTGTGACATCAAGTGGCCTAAAAGGGCATGGGATGCATTGTGACACCACAGGGGTTAAGAGAACCAAGGAACCATTGTGACCCAATGCAGGCTAACAATCTAAGAATCCCTTTTGACACCAGGGGGCGCAAAAGGACCACGGATGGACTCTGACAGCATGGGGACCTATGGAAGCAAGGAACCATTATGACACCATGAAGGCCAAGAATCAAATGGTTCATTGTAAGACCAAGTGGCCTAAAAGGGCTTGGAATGCATTGTGACACCACAGAGGTTAAGAGAAGCAAGGAACCATTGTGACCCTATGCAGGCTAACAATCTAATGATCCCTTGTGACACCAGGGGGTATAAAAAGGGCCAGGGATGAATTGTGACAGCATGGGGCACAATAGAAACTAGGAACAATTATGCCACCATGGAGGCCAATAATCAAATGATTCATTGTGACATCAAGTGGCCTAAAAGGGCATGGGATGCATTGTGACACCACAGGGGTTAAGAGAAACAAGGCACCATTGTAACCCAATGCAGGCTAACAATCTAAGAATCCTTTTTGACACCAGGGGGCGCAAAAGGACCACGGATGAACTCTGACAGCATGGGGACCTATAGAAGCAAGGAACCATTATGACACCATGAAGGCCAAGAATCAAATGGTTCATTGTGACATCAAGTGGCCTAAAAGGGCATGGGATGCATTGTGACAGCACAGAGGTTAAGAGAAGCAAGGAACCATTGTGACCCAATGCAGGCTAACAATCTAATGATCCCTTGTGGCACCAGGGGGTATAAAAAGGGCCAGGGATGGATTGTTACAGCACGGGGACCAATAGAAGCAAGGATCTATTATGCCACCATGGAGGCCAAGAATCAAATGATTCATTGTGACATCAAGTGGCCTAAAAGGGCATGGGATGCATTGTGACACCACAGAGGTTAAGAGAAGCAAGGAACCATTGTGACCCAATGCAGGCTAACAATCTAATGATCCCTTGTGGCACCAGGGGGTATAAAAAGGGCCAGGGATGGATTGTTACAGCACGGGGACCAATAGAAGCAAGGATCTATTATGCCACCGTGGAGGCCAAGAATCAAATGATTCATTGTGACATCAAGTGGCCTAAAAGGGCATGGGATGCATTGTGACAGCACAGGGGTTAAGAGAAGCAAGGATCCATTGTGACCCAATGGAGGCTAATAATCCCAGGATCCCATTTGACACCAGGGGGCGTAAAATGGCCAGGGATGAATTGTGACAGCATGGAGCCCAATAGAAACAAGGAACCATTATGACACCATGGAGGCCAAGAAGCAAATGATTCATTGTGACATCAAGTGGCCTAAAAGGGCATGGGATGCATTGTGACACCACAGAGGTTAAGAGAAGCAAGGAACCATTGTGACCAAATGCAGGCTAACAATCCAATGATCCCTTGTGACACCAATGGGCCTAAAAGGGGAAGGGATGATTTCTGAAAGCATGGGGCCCCAGTAAAACCTGGTACAATTATGCCACCATGGAGGCCAAGAATCAAATGATTCATTGTGACATCAAGTGGCCTAAAAGGGCATGGGATGCATTGTGACACCACAGGGGTTAAGAGAAGTAAGGAACCATTGTAACCCAATGCAGGCTAACAATCTAAGAATCCCTTTTGACACCAGGGGGCGAAAAAGGACCATGGATGAACTCTGACATCATGGGGACCTATAGAAGCAAGGAACCATTATGACACCATGAAGGCCAAGAATCAAATGGTTCATTGTAAGACCAAGTGGCCGAAAGGGCTTGGAATGCATTGTGACACCACAGAGGTTAAGAGAAGCAAGGAACCATTGTGACCCAATGCAGGCTAACACTCTAATGATCCCTTGTGGCACCAGGGGGTATAAAAAGGGCCAGGGATGGATTGTTACAGCACGGGCACCAATAGAAGCAAGGATTTATTATGCCACCATGGAGGCCAAGAATCAAATGATTCATTGTGACATCAAGTGGCCTAAAAGGGCATGGGATGCATTGTGACAGCACAGGGGGTAAGAGAAGCAAGGATCCATTGTGACCCAATGGAGGCTAACAATCTAAAAATCCCTTTTGACACCAATGGGCCTTAAAGGAGCAGGGATTAATTCTGAAAGCAAGGGGCCCAATGAAAACCTGGTACAATTACGCCACCATGGAGGCCAAGAATCAAATGATTCATTGTGACATCAAGTGGCCTAAAAGGGCATGGGATGCATTGTGACACCACAGGGGTTAAGAGAAGCAAGGAACCATTGTGACCCAATGCAGGCTAACAATCTAAGAATCCCTTTTGACACCAGGGGGCGCAAAAGGACCACGGATGGACTCTGACAGCATGGGGACCTATGGAAGCAAGGAACCATTATGACACCATGAAGGCCAAGAATCAAATGGTTCATTGTAAGACCAAGTGGCCTAAAAGGGCTTGGAATGCATTGTGACACCACAGAGGTTAAGAGAAGCAAGGAACCATTGTGACCCTATGCAGGCTAACCATCTAATGATCCGTTGTGGCACCAGGGGGTATAAAAAGGGCCAGGGATGGATTGTTACAGCACGGGGACCAATAGAAGCAAGGATCTATTATGCCACCATGGAGGCCAAGAATCAAATGATTCATTGTGACATCAAGTGGCCTAAAAGGGCATGGGATGCATTGTGACACCACAGAGGTTAAGAGAAGCAAGGAACCATTGTGACCAAATGCAGGTTAACAATCTAATGATCCCTTGTGACACCAATGGGCCTAAAAGGGGCAGGGCTGATTTGTGAAATCATGGGGCCCCAGTAAAACCTGGTACAATTATGCCACCATGGAGGCCAAGAATCAAATGATTCATTGTGACATCAAGTGGCCTAAAAGGGCATGGGATGCATTGTGACACCACAGGGGTTAAGAGAAGTAAGGAACCATTGTAACCCAATGCAGGCTAACAATCTAAGAATCCCTTTTGACACCAGGGGGCGAAAAAGGACCACGGATGAACTCTGACAGCATGGGGACCTATAGAAGCAAGGAACCATTATGACACCATGAAGGCCAAGAATCAAATGGTTCATTGTAAGACCAAGTGGCCTAAAAGGGCTTGGAATGCATTGTGACACCACAGGGGTTAAGAGAAGCAAGGAACCATTGTGACCCAATGCAGGCTAACAATCTAATGATCCCTTGTGACACCAATGGGCCTAAAAGGGCCAGGGATGAATTGTTACAGCAGAGGGACCAATAGAAGCAAGGATCTATTATGCCACCATGGAGGCCAAGAATCAAATGATTCATTGTGACATCAAGTGGCCTAAAAGGGCATGGGATGCATTGTGACACCACAGGGGTTAAGAGAAGCAAGGAACCATTGTGACCAAATGCAGGTTAACAATCTAATGATCCCTTGTGACACCAATGGGCCTAAAAGGGGCAGGGCTGATTTGTGAAATCATGGGGCCCCAGTAAAACCTGGTACAATTATGCCACCATGGAGGCCAAGAATCAAATGATTCATTGTGACATCAAGTGGCCTAAAAGGGCATGGGATGCATTGTGACACCACAGGGGTTAAGAGAAGTAAGGAACCATTGTAACCCAATGCAGGCTAACAATCTAAGAATCCCTTTTGACACCAGGGGGCGAAAAAGGACCACGGATGAACTCTGACAGCATGGGGACCTATAGAAGCAAGGAACCATTATGACACCATGAAGGCCAAGAATCAAATGGTTCATTGTAAGACCAAGTGGCCTAAAAGGGCTTGGAATGCATTGTGACACCACAGAGGTTAAGAGAAGCAAGGAACCATTGTGACCCAATGCAGGCTAACAATCTAATGATCCCTTGTGACACCAGGGGGTATAAAAAGGGCCAGGGATGGATTGTTACAGCACGGGGACCAATAGAAGCAAGGATTTATTATGCCACCGTGGAGGCCAAGAATCAAATGATTCATTGTGACATCAAGTGGCCTAAAAGGGCATGGGATGCATTGTGACAGCACAGGCGTTAAGAGAAGAAAGGATCTATTGTGACCCAATGGAGGCTAACAATCTAATGATCCCTTTTGACATGAATGGGCCTAAAAGGGGCAGGGATGTATTGTGAAAGCATGGGGCCCAATTAAAACCTGGTACAATTACGCCACCATGGAGGCCAAGAATCAAATGATTCATTGTGACATCAAGTGGCCTAAAAGGGCATGGGATGCATTGTGACACCACAGGGGTTAAGAGAAGCAAGGAACCATTGTGACCCAATGTAGGCTAACAATCTAGGAATCCCTTTTGACACCAGGTGGCGCAAAAGGACCACGGATGAACTCTTACAGCATGGGGACATATAGAAGCAAGGAACCATTATGACACCATGAAGGCCAAGAATCAAATGGTTCATTGTAAGACCAAGTGGCCTAAAAGGGCATGGAATGCATTGTGACACCACAGAGGTTAAGAGAAGCAAGGAACCATTGTGACCCAATGCAGGCTAACCATCTAATGATCCGTTGTGGCACCACTGGGTATAAAAAGGGCCAGGGATGGATTGTTACAGCACGGGGACCAATAGAAGCAAGGATCTATTATGCCACCATGGAGGCCAAGAATCAAATGATTCATTGTGACATCAAGTGGCCTAAAAGGGCATGGGATGCATTGTGACAGCACAGAGGTTAAGAGAAGCAAGGAACCATTGTGACCCAATGCAGGCTAACAATCTAATGATCCCTTGTGACACCAATGGGCCTAAAAGGGGCAGGGATGAATTGTTACAGCACAGGGACCAATAGAAGCAAGGATCTATTATGCCACCATCGAGGCCAAGAATCAAATGATTCATTGTGACATCAAGTGGCCTAAAAGGGCATGGGATGCATTGTGACACCACAGAGGTTAAGAGAAGCAAGGAACCATTGTGACCCAATGCAGGCTAACAATCTAATGATCCCTTGTGACACCAATGGGCCTAGAAGGGGCAGGGATGAATTGTTACAGCACAGGGACCAATAGAAGCAAGGATCTATTATGCCACCATGGAGGCCAAGAATCAAATGATTCATTGTGACATCAAGTGGCCTAAAAGGGCATGGGATGCATTGTGACACCACAGAGGTTAAGAGAAGCAAGGAACCATTGTGACCCAATGCAGGCTAACAATCTAAGAATCCCTTATGAAACCAGGTGGCGCAAAAGGACCACGGATGAACTCTGACAGCATGGGGACCTATAGAAGCAAGGAACCATTATGACACCATGAAGGCCAAGAATCAAATGGTTCATTGTAAGACCAAGTGGCCTAAAAGGGCTTGGAATGCATTGTGACACCACAGAGGTTAAGAGAAGCAAGGAACCATTGTGACCCAATGCAGGCTAACAATCTAATGATCCCTTGAGGCACCAGGGGGTATATAAAGGGCCAGGGATGGATTGTAACAGCACGGGGACCAATAGAAGCAAGGATCTATTATGCCACCGTGGAGGCCAAGAATCAAATGATTCATTGTGACATCAAGTGGCCTAAAAGGGCATGGGATGCATTGTGACAGCACAGGCGTTATGAGAAGAAAGGATCCATTGTGACCCAATGGAGGCTAACAATCTAATGATCCCTTTTGACACCAATGGGCCTAAAAGGGGCAGGGATGAATTGTGAAAGCATGGGGCCCAATTAAAACCTGGTACAATTACGCCACCATGGAGGCCAAGAATCAAATGATTCATTGTGACATCAAGTGGCCTAAAAGGGCATGGGATGCATTGTGACACCACAGGGGTTAAGAGAAGCAAGGAACCATTGTGACCCAATGTAGGCTAACAATCTAGGAATCCCTTTTGACACCAGGTGGCGCAAAAGGACCACGGATGAACTCTGACAGCATGGGGACCTATAGAAGCAAGGAACCATTATGACACCATGAAGGCCAAGAATCTAATGATTCATTGTGACATCAAGTGGCCTAAAAGGGCATGGGATGCATTGTGACACCACAGAGGTTAAGAGAAGCAAGGAACCATTGTGACCCAATGCAGGCTAACAATCTAATGATCCCTTGTGACACCAATGGGCCTAAAAGGGGCAGGGATGATTTGTGAAAGCATAGGGCCCCAGTAAAACCTGGTACAATTATGCCACCATGGAGGCCAAGAATCAAATGATTCATTGTGACATCAAGTGGCCTAAAAGGGCATGGGATGCATTGTGACACCACAGGGGTTAAGAGAAGCAAGGAACCATTGTGACCCAATGCAGGCTAACAATCTAAGAATCCCTTTTGACACCAGGGGGCGGAAAAGAACCACGGATGAACTCTGACAGCATGGGGACCTATAGAAGCAAGGAACCATTATGACACCATGAAGGCCAAGAATCAAATGGTTCATTGTAAGACCAAGTGGCCTAAAAGGGCTTGGAATGCATTGTGACACCACAGAGGTTAAGAGAAGCAAGGAACCATTGTGACCCAATGCAGGCTAACAATCTAATGATCCCTTGTGACACCAGGGGGTATAAAAAGGGCCAGGGATGGATTGTTACAGCACGGGGACCAATAGAAGCAAGGATTTATTATGCCACCGTGGAGGCCAAGAATCAAATGATTCATTGTGACATCAAGTGGCCTAAAAGGGCATGGGATGCATTGTGACAGCACAGGCGTTAAGAGAAGAAAGGATCTATTGTGACCCAATGGAGGCTAACAATCTAATGATCCCTTTTGACATGAATGGGCCTAAAAGGGGCAGGGATGTATTGTGAAAGCATGGGGCCCAATTAAAACCTGGTACAATTACGCCACCATGGAGGCCAAGAATCAAATGATTCATTGTGACATCAAGTGGCCTAAAAGGGCATGGGATGCATTGTGACACCACAGGGGTTAAGAGAAGCAAGGAACCATTGTGACCCAATGTAGGCTAACAATCTAGGAATCCCTTTTGACACCAGGTGGCGCAAAAGGACCACGGATGAACTCTTACAGCATGGGGACATATAGAAGCAAGGAACCATTATGACACCATGAAGGCCAAGAATCAAATGGTTCATTGTAAGACCAAGTGGCCTAAAAGGGCATGGAATGCATTGTGACACCACAGAGGTTAAGAGAAGCAAGGAACCATTGTGACCCAATGCAGGCTAACCATCTAATGATCCGTTGTGGCACCACTGGGTATAAAAAGGGCCAGGGATGGATTGTTACAGCACGGGGACCAATAGAAGCAAGGATCTATTATGCCACCATGGAGGCCAAGAATCAAATGATTCATTGTGACATCAAGTGGCCTAAAAGGGCATGGGATGCATTGTGACAGCACAGAGGTTAAGAGAAGCAAGGAACCATTGTGACCCAATGCAGGCTAACAATCTAATGATCCCTTGTGACACCAATGGGCCTAAAAGGGGCAGGGATGAATTGTTACAGCACAGGGACCAATAGAAGCAAGGATCTATTATGCCACCATCGAGGCCAAGAATCAAATGATTCATTGTGACATCAAGTGGCCTAAAAGGGCATGGGATGCATTGTGACACCACAGAGGTTAAGAGAAGCAAGGAACCATTGTGACCCAATGCAGGCTAACAATCTAATGATCCCTTGTGACACCAATGGGCCTAGAAGGGCCAGGGATGAATTGTTACAGCACAGGGACCAATAGAAGCAAGGATCTATTATGCCACCATGGAGGCCAAGAATCAAATGATTCATTGTGACATCAAGTGGCCTAAAAGGGCATGGGATGCATTGTGACACCACAGAGGTTAAGAGAAGCAAGGAACCATTGTGACCCAATGCAGGCTAACAATCTAAGAATCCCTTATGAAACCAGGTGGCGCAAAAGGACCACGGATGAACTCTGACAGCATGGGGACCTATAGAAGCAAGGAACCATTATGACACCATGAAGGCCAAGAATCAAATGGTTCATTGTAAGACCAAGTGGCCTAAAAGGGCTTGGAATGCATTGTGACACCACAGAGGTTAAGAGAAGCAAGGAACCATTGTGACCCAATGCAGGCTAACAATCTAATGATCCCTTGAGGCACCAGGGGGTATATAAAGGGCCAGGGATGGATTGTAACAGCACGGGGACCAATAGAAGCAAGGATCTATTATGCCACCGTGGAGGCCAAGAATCAAATGATTCATTGTGACATCAAGTGGCCTAAAAGGGCATGGGATGCATTGTGACAGCACAGGCGTTATGAGAAGAAAGGATCCATTGTGACCCAATGGAGGCTAACAATCTAATGATCCCTTTTGACACCAATGGGCCTAAAAGGGGCAGGGATGAATTGTGAAAGCATGGGGCCCAATTAAAACCTGGTACAATTACGCCACCATGGAGGCCAAGAATCAAATGATTCATTGTGACATCAAGTGGCCTAAAAGGGCATGGGATGCATTGTGACACCACAGGGGTTAAGAGAAGCAAGGAACCATTGTGACCCAATGCAGGCTAACAATCTAGGAATCCCTTTTGACACCAGGTGGCGCAAAAGGACCACGGATGAACTCTGACAGCATGGGGACCTATAGAAGCAAGGAACCATTATGACACCATGAAGACCAGGAATAAAATGATTCATTGTGACATCAAGTGGCCTAAAAGGGCTTGGAATGCATTGTGACACCACAGAGGTTAAGAGAAGCAAGGAACCATTGTGACCCAATGCAGGCTAACCATCTAATGATCCGTTGTGGCACCACTGGGTATAAAAAGGGCCAGGGATGGATTGTTACAGCACGGGGACCAATAGAAGCAAGGATCTATTATGCCACCGTGGAGGCCAAGAATCAAATGATTCATTGTGACATCAAGTGGCCTAAAAGGGCATGGGATGCATTGTGACACCACAGAGGTTAAGAGAAGCAAGGAACCATTGTGACCCAATGCAGGCTAACAATCTAATGATCCCTTGTGGCACCAGGGGGTATAAAAAGGGCCAGGGATGGATTGTTACAGCACGGGGACCAATAGAAGCAAGGATCTATTATGCCACCGTGGAGCCCAAGAATCAAATGATTCATTGTGACATCAAGTGGCCTAAAAGGGCATGGGATGCATTGTGACAGCACAGGCGTTATGAGAAGAAAGGATCCATTGTGACCCAATGGAGTCTAACAATCTAATGATCCCTTTTGACACCAATGGGCCTAAAAGGGGCAGGGATGAATTGTGAAAGCATGGGGCCCAATTAAAACCTGGTACAATTACGCCACCATGGAGGCCAAGAATCAAATGATTCATTGTGACATCAAGTGGCCTAAAAGGGCATGGGATGCATTGTGACACCACAGAGGTTAAGAGAAGCAAGGAACCATTGTGACCCAATGTAGGCTAACAATCTAGGAATCCCTTTTGACACCAGGTGGCGCAAAAGGACCACGGATGAACTCTGACAGCATGGGGACCTATAGAAGCAAGGAACCATTATGACACCATGAAGGCCAAGAATAAAATGATTCATTGTGACATCAAGTGGCCTAAAAGGGCTTGGAATGCATTGTGACACCACAGAGGTTAAGAGAAGCAAGGAACCATTGTGACCCAATGCAGGCTAACCATCTAATGATCCGTTGTGGCACCACTGGGTATAAAAAGGGCCAGGGATGGATTGTTACAGCACGGGGACCAATAGAAGCAAGGATCTATTATGCCACCGTGGAGGCCAAGAATCAAATGATTCATTGTGACTTCAAGTGGCCTAAAAGGGCTTGGAATGCATTGTGACACCACAGAGGTTAAGAGAAGCAAGGAACCATTGTGACCCAATGCAGGCTAACAATCTAATGATCCCTTGTGACACCAATGGGCCTAAAAGGGGCAGGGATGATTTATGAAAGCATGGGGCCCCAGTAAAACCTGGTACAATTATGCCACCATGGAGGCCAAGAATCAAATGATTCATTGTGACATCAAGTGGCCTAAAAGGGCATGGGATGCATTGTGACACCACAGGGGTTAAGAGAAGCAAGGAACCATTGTAACCCAATGCAGGCTAACAATCTAAGAATCCCTTTTGACATCAGGGGGCGCAAAAGGACCATGGATGAACTCTGACATCATGGGGACCTATAGAAGCAAGGAACCATTATGACACCATGAAGGCCAAGAATCAAATGGTTCATTGTAAGACCAAGTGGCCTAAAAGGGCATGGGATGCATTGTGACACCACAGAGGTTAAGAGAAGCAAGGAACCATTGTGACCCAATGCAGGCTAACAATCTAATGATCCCTTGTGGCACCAGGGGGTATAAAAAGGGCCAGGGATGGATTGTTACAGCACGGGGACCAATAGAAGCAAGGATCTATTATGCCACCATGGAGGCCAAGAATCAAATGATTCATTGTGACATCAAGTGGCCTAAAAGGGCATGGGATGCATTGTGACACCACAGAGGTTAAGAGAAGCAAGGAACCATTGTGACCCAATGCAGGCTAACAATCTAATGATCCCTTTTGAAACCAGGTGGCGCAAAAGGACCACGGATGAACTCTGACAGCATGGGGACCTATAGAAGCAAGGAACCATTATGACACCATGAAGGCCAAGAATCAAATGGTTCATTGTAAGACCAAGTGGCCTAAAAGGGCTTGGAATGCATTGTGACACCACAGAGGTTAAGAGAAGCAAGGAACCATTGTGACCCAATGCAGGCTAACAATCTAATGATCCCTTGTGACACCAGGGTGTATAAAAAGGGCCAGGGATGGATTGTTACAGCACGGGGACCAATAGAAGCAAGGATCTATTAGGCCACCGTGGAGGCCAAGAATCAAATGATTCATTGTGACATCAAGTGGCCTAAAAGGGCATGGGATGCATTGTGACAGCACAGGCGTTAAGAGAAGAAAGGATCCATTGTGACCCAATGGAGGCTAACAATCTAATGATCCCTTTTGACACCAATGGGCCTAAAAGGGGCAGGGATGAATTGTGAAAGCATGGGGCCCAATTAAAACCTGGTACAATTACGCCACCATGGAGGCCAAGAATCAAATGATTCATTGTGACATCAAGTGGCCTAAAAGGGCATGGGATGCATTGTGACACCACAGGGGTTAAGAGAAGCAAGGAACCATTGTGACCCAATGTAGGCTAACAATCTAAGAATCCCTTTTGACACCAGGGGGTGCAAAAGGACCACGGATGAACTCTGACAGCATGGGGACCTCTAGAAGCAAGGAACCATTATGACACCATGAAGGCCAAGAATAAAATGATTCATTGTGACATCAAGTGGCCTAAAAGGGCTTGGAATGCATTGTGACAGCACAGAGGTTAAGAGAAGCAAGGAACCATTGTGACCCAATGCAGGCTAACCATCTAATGATCCGTTGTGGCACCACTGGGTATAAAAAGGTCCAGGGATGGATTGTTACAGCACGGGGACCAATAGAAGCAAGGATCTATTATGCCACCGTGGAGGCCAAGAATCAAATGATTCATTGTGACATCAAGTGGCCTAAAAGGGCATGGGATGCATTGTGACAGCACAGGGGTTAGGATGAAGCAAGGATCCATTGTGACCCAATGGAGGCTAATAATCCCAGGATCCCATTTGACACCAGGGGGCGTAAAAGGGCCAGGGATGAATTGTGACAGCATGGAGCCCAATAGAAGCAAGGAACCATTATGACACCATGAAGGCCAAGAATCAAATGGTTCATTGTAAGACCAAGTGGCCTAAAAGGGCTTGGAATGCATTGTGACACCACAGAGGTTAAGAGAAGCAAGGAACCATTGTGACCCAATGCAGGCTAACAATCTAATGATCCCTTGTGACACCAATGGGCCTAAAAGGGGCAGGGATGATTTGTGAAAGCATGGGGCCCCAGTAAAACCTGGTACAATTATGCCACCATGGAGGCCAAGAATCAAATGATTCATTGTGACATCAAGTGGCCTAAAAGGGCATGGGATGCATTGTGACACCACAGGGGTTAAGAGAAGCAAGGAACCATTGTAACCCAATGCAGGCTAACAATCTAAGAATCCCTTTTGACACCAGGGGGCGAAAAAGGACCATGGATGAACTCTGACATCATGGGGACCTATAGAAGCAAGGAACCATTATGACACCATGAAGGCCAAGAATCAAATGGTTCATTGTAAGACCAAGTGGCCTAAAAGGGCTTGGAATGCATTGTGACACCACAGAGGTTAAGAGAAGCAAGGAACCATTGTGACCCAATGCAGGCTAACACTCTAATGATCCCTTGTGGCACCAGGGGGTATAAAAAGGGCCAGGAAAGGATTGTTACAGCACGGGGACCAATAGAAGCAAGGATCTATTATGCCACCATGGAGGCCAAGAATCAAATGATTCATTGTGACATCAAGTGGCCTAAAAGGGCATGGGATGCATTGTGACAGCACAGGGGTTAAGAGAAGCAAGGAACCATTGTGACCCAATGTAGGCTAACAATCTAAGAATCCCTTTTGACACCAGGGGGCGCAAAAGGACCACGGATGAACTCTGACAGCATGGGGACATATAGAAGCAAGGAACCATTATGACACCATGAAGGCCAAGAATAAAATGGTTCATTGTAAGACCAAGTGGCCTAAAAGGGCATGGAATGCATTGTGACACCACAGAGGTTAAGAGAAGCAAGGAACCATTGTGACCCAATGCAGGCTAAGCATCTAATGATCCGTTGTGGCACCACTGGGTATAAAAAGGGCCAGGGATGGATTGTTACAGCACGGGGACCAATAGAAGCAAGGATCTATTATGCCACCATGGAGGCCAAGAATCAAATGATTCATTGTGACATCAAGTGGCCTAAAAGGGCATGGGATGCATTGTGACACCACAGAGGTTAAGAGAAGCAAGGAACCATTGTGACCCAATGCAGGCTAACAATCTAATGATCCCTTGTGACACCAATGGGCCTAAAAGGGCCAGGGATGAATTGTTACAGCACAGGGACCAATAGAAGCAAGGATCTATTATGCCACCATGGAGGCCAAGAATCAAATGATTCATTGTGACATCAAGTGGCCTAAAAGGGCATGGGATGCATTGTGACACCACAGAGGTTAAGAGAAGCAAGGAACCATTGTGACCCAATGCAGGCTAACAATCTAATGATCCCTTGTGACACCAATGGGCCTAAAAGGGGCAGGGATGAATTGTTACAGCACAGGGACCAATAGAAGCAAGGATCTATTATGCCACCATGGAGGCCAAGAATCAAATGATTCATTGTGACATCAAGTGGCCTAAAAGGGCATGGGATGCATTGTGACACCACAGAGGTTAAGAGAAGCAAGGAACCATTGTGACCCAATGCAGGCTAACAATCTAAGAATCCCTTATGAAACCAGGTGGCGCAAAAGGACCACGGATGAACTCTGACAGCATGGGGACCTATAGAAGCAAGGAACCATTATGACACCATGAAGGCCAAGAATCAAATGGTTCATTGTAAGACCAAGTGGCCTAAAAGGGCTTGGAATGCATTGTGACACCACAGAGGTTAAGAGAAGCAAGGAACCATTGTGACCCAATGCAGGCTAACAATCTAATGATCCCTTGAGGCACCAGGGGGTATATAAAGGGCCAGGGATGGATTGTAACAGCACGGGGACCAATAGAAGCAAGGATCTATTATGCCACCGTGGAGGCCAAGAATCAAATGATTCATTGTGACATCAAGTGGCCTAAAAGGGCATGGGATGCATTGTGACAGCACAGGCGTTATGAGAAGAAAGGATCCATTGTGACCCAATGGAGGCTAACAATCTAATGATCCCTTTTGACACCAATGGGCCTAAAAGGGGCAGGGATGAATTGTGAAAGCATGGGGCCCAATTAAAACCTGGTACAATTACGCCACCATGGAGGCCAAGAATCAAATGATTCATTGTGACATCAAGTGGCCTAAAAGGGCATGGGATGCATTGTGACACCACAGGGGTTAAGAGAAGCAAGGAACCATTGTGACCCAATGTAGGCTAACAATCTAGGAATCCCTTTTGACACCAGGTGGCGCAAAAGGACCACGGATGAACTCTGACAGCATGGGGACCTATAGAAGCAAGGAACCATTATGACACCATGAAGGCCAAGAATAAAATGATTCATTGTGACATCAAGTGGCCTAAAAGGGCTTGGAATGCATTGTGAACAGCACAGAGGTTAAGAGAAGCAAGGAACCATTGTGACCCAATGCAGGCTAACCATCTAATGATCCGTTGTGGCACCACTGGGTATAAAAAGGGCCAGGGATGGATTGTTACAGCACGGGGACCAATAGAAGCAAGGATCTATTATGCCACCGTGGAGGCCAAGAATCAAATGATTCATTGTGACATCAAGTGGCCTAAAAGGGCATGGGATGCATTGTGACAGCACAGGGGTTAGGATGACGCAAGGATCCATTGTGACCCAATGGAGGCTAATAATCCCAGGATCCCATTTGACACCAGGGGGCGTAAAAGGGCCAGGGATGAATTGTGACAGCATGGAGCCCAATAGAAGCAAGGAACCATTATGACACCATGAAGGCCAAGAATCAAATGGTTCATTGTAAGACCAAGTGGCCTAAAAGGGCTTGGAATGCATTGTGACACCACAGGGGTTAAGAGAAGCAAGGAACCATTGTGACCCAATGCAGGCTAACAATCTAATGATCCCTTGTGACACCAATGGGCCTAAAAGGGGCAGGGATGATTTGTGAAAGCATGGGGCCCCAGTAAAACCTGGTACAATTATGCCACCATGGAGGCCAAGAATCAAATGATTCATTGTGACATCAAGTGGCCTAAAAGGGCATGGGATGCATTGTGACACCACAGGGGTTAAGAGAAGCAAGGAACCATTGTAACCCAATGCAGGCTAACAATCTAAGAATCCCTTTTGACACCAGGGGGCGCAAAAGGACCATGGATGAACTCTGACATCATGGGGACCTATAGAAGCAAGGAACCATTATGACACCATGAAGGCCAAGAATCAAATGGTTCATTGTAAGACCAAGTGGCCTAAAAGGGCATGGGATGCATTGTGACACCACAGAGGTTAAGAGAAGCAAGGAACCATTGTGACCCAATGCAGGCTAACAATCTAATGATCCCTTGTGGCACCAGGGGGTATAAAAAGGGCCAGGGATGAATTGTGACAGCATGGGGCCCAATAGAAACTAGGAACAATTATGACACCATGGAGGCCAATAATCAAATGATTCATTGTGACATCAAGTGGCCTAAAAGGGCATGGGATGCATTGTGACACCACAGGGGTTAAGAGAAGCAAGGCACCATTGTAACCCAATGCAGGCTAACAATCTAAGAATCCTTTTTGACACCAGGGGGCGCAAAAGGACCACGGATGAACTCTGACAGCATGGGGACCTATAGAAGCAAGGAACCATTATGACACCATGAAGGCCAAGAATCAAATGGTTCATTGTGACATCAAGTGGCCTAAAAGGGCATGGGATGCATTGTGACACCACAGAGGTTAAGAGAAGCAAGGAACCATTGTGACCCAATGCAGGCTAACAATCTAATGATCCCTTGTGGCACCAGGGGGTATAAAAAGGGCCAGGGATGGATTGTTACAGCACGGGGACCAATAGAAGCAAGGATCTATTATGCCACCGTGGAGCCCAAGAATCAAATGATTCATTGTGACATCAAGTGGCCTAAAAGGGCATGGGATGCATTGTGACAGCACAGGCATTATGAGAAGAAAGGATCCATTGTGACCCAATGGAGGCTAACAATCTAATGATCCCTTTTGACACCAATGGGCCTAAAAGGGGCAGGGATGAATTGTGAAAGCATGGGGCCCAATTAAAACCTGGTACAATTACGCCACCATGGAGGCCAAGAATCAAATGATTCATTGTGACATCAAGTGGCCTAAAAGGGCATGGGATGCATTGTGACACCACAGAGGTTAAGAGAAGCAAGGAACCATTGTGACCCAATGTAGGCTAACAATCTAGGAATCCCTTTTGACACCAGGTGGCGCAAAAGGACCACGGATGAACTCTGACAGCATGGGGACCTCTAGAAGCAAGGAACCATTATGACACCATGAAGGCCAAGAATAAAATGATTCATTGTGACATCAAGTGGCCTAAAAGGGCTTGGAATGCATTGTGACACCACAGAGGTTAAGAGAAGCAAGGAACCATTGTGACCCAATGCAGGCTAACCATCTAATGATCCGTTGTGGCACCACTGGGTATAAAAAGGGCCAGGGATGGATTGTTACAGCACGGGGACCAATAGAAGCAAGGAACTATTAAGCCACCGTGGAGGCCAAGAATCAAATGATTCATTGTGACATCAAGTGGCCTAAAAGGGCATGGGATGCATTGTGACACCACAGGGGTTAGGATGAAGCAAGGATCCATTGTGACCCAATGGAGGCTAATAATCCCAGGATCCCATTTGACACCAGGGGGCGTAAAAGGGCCAGGGATGAATTGTGACAGCATGGAGCCCAATAGAAACAAGGAACCATTATGACACCATGAAGGCCAAGAATAAAATGGTTCATTGTAAGACCAAGTGGCCTAAAAGGGCTTGGAATGCATTGTGACACCACAGAGGTTAAGAGAAGCAAGGAACCATTGTGACCCAATGCAGGCTAACAATCTAATGATCCCTTGTGACACCAATGGGCCTAAAAGGGGCAGGGATGATTTGTGAAAGCATGGGGCCCCAGTAAATCCTGGTACAATTATGCCACCATGGAGGCCAAGAATCAAATGATTCATTGTGACATCAAGTGGCCTAAAAGGGCATGGGATGCATTGTGACACCACAGGGGTTAAGAGAAGCAAGGAACCATTGTAACCCAATGCAGGCTAACAATCTAAGAATCCCTTTTGACACCAGGGGGCGCAAAAGGACCATGGATGAACTCTGACATCATGGGGACCTATAGAAGCAAGGAGCCATTATGACACCATGAAGGCCAAGAATCAAATGGTTCATTGTAAGACCAAGTGGCCTAAAAGGGCATGGGAGGCATTGTGACACCACAGAGGTTAAGAGAAGCAAGGAACCATTGTGACCCAATGCAGGCTAACAATCTAATGATCCCTTGTGGCACCAGGGGGTATAAAAAGGGCCAGGGATGAATTGTGACAGCACGGGGCCCAATAGAAACTAGGAACAATTATGCCACCATGGAGGCCAAGAATCAAATGATTCATTGTGACATCAAGTGGCCTAAAAGGGCATGGGATGCATTGTGACACCACAGGGGTTAAGAGAAGCAAGGCACCATTGTAACCCAATGCAGGCTAACAATCTAAGAATCCTTTTTGACACCAGGGGGCGCAAAAGGACCACGGATGAACTCTGAGAGCATGGGGACCTATAGAAGCAAGGAACCATTATGACACCATGAAGGCCAAGAATCAAATGGTTCATTGTGACATCAAGTGGCCTAAAAGGGCATGGGATGCATTGTGACAGCACAGAGGTTAAGAGAAGCAAGGAACCATTGTGACCCAATGCAGGCTAACAATCTAATGATCCCTTGTTGCACCAGGGGGTATAAAAAGGGCCAGGGATGGATTGTTACAGCACGGGGACCAATAGAAGCAAGGATCTATTATGCCACCATGGAGGCCAAGAATCAAATGATTCATTGTGACATCAAGTGGCCTAAAAGGGCATGGGATGCATTGTGACACCACAGAGGTTAAGAGAAGCAAGGAACCATTGTGACCCAATGCAGGCTAACAATCTAATGATCCCTTTTGAAACCAGGTGGCGCAAAAGGACCACGGATGAACTCTGACAGCATGGGGACCTATAGAATCAAGGAACCATTATGACACCATGAAGGCCAAGAATCAAATGGTTCATTGTAAGACCAAGTGGCCTAAAAGGGCTTGGAATGCATTGTGACAGCACAGAGGTTAAGAGAAGCAAGGAACCATTGTGACCCAATGCAGGCTAACAATCTAATGATCCCTTGTGACACCAGGGGGTATAAAAAGGGCCAGGGATGGATTGTTACAGCACGGGGACCAATAGAAGCAAGGATCTATTAAGCCACCGTGGAGGCCAAGAATCAAATGATTCATTGTGACATCAAGTGGCCTAAAAGGGCATGGGATGCATTGTGACAGCACAGGCGTTAAGAGAAGAAAGGATCCATTGTGACCCAATGGAGGCTAACAATCTAATGATCCCTTTTGACACCAATGGGCCTAAAAGGGGCAGGGATGTATTGTGAAAGCATGGGGCCCAATTTAAACCTGGTACAATTACGCCACCATGGAGGCCAAGAATCAAATGATTCATTGTGACATCAAGTGGCCTAAAAGGGCATGGGATGCATTGTGACACCACAGGGGTTAAGAGAAGCAAGGAACCATTGTGACCCAATGTAGGCTAACAATCTAAGAATCCCTTTTGACACCAGGGGGCGCAAAAGGACCACGGATGAACTCTGACAGCATGGGGACCTATAGAAGCAAGGAACCATTATGACACCATGAAGGCCAAGAATCAAATGGTTCATTGTAAGACCAAGTGGCCTAAAAGGGCTTGGAATGCATTGTGACACCACAGAGGTTAAGAGAAGCAAGGAACCATTGTGACCCAATGCAGGCTAACAATCTAATGATCCCTTGTGACACCAATGGGCCTAAAAGGGGCAGGGATGATTTGTGAAAGCATGGGGCCCCAGTAAAACCTGGTACAATTATGCCACCATGGAGGCCAAGAATCAAATGATTCATTGTGACATCAAGTGGCCTAAAAGGGCATGGGATGCATTGTGACACCACAGGGGTTAAGAGAAGCAAGGAACCATTGTGACCCAATGCAGGCTAACAATCTAAGAATCCCTTTTGACACCAGGGGGCGCAAAAGGACCATGGATGAACTCTGACATCATGGGGACCTATAGAAGCAAGGAACCATTATGACACCATGAAGGCCAAGAATCAAATGGTTCATTGTAAGACCAAGTGGCCTAAAAGGGCATGGGATGCATTGTGACACCACAGAGGTTAAGAGAAGCAAGGAACCATTGTGACCCAATGCAGGCTAACAATCTAATGATCCCTTGTGACACCAATGGGCCTAAAAGGGCCAGGGATGAATTGTTACAGCAGAGGGACCAATAGAAGCAAGGATCTATTATGCCACCATGGAGGCCAAGAATCAAATGATTCATTGTGACATCAAGTGGCCTAAAAGGGCATGGGATGCATTGTGACAGCACAGGCGTTAAGAGAAGCAAGGAACCATTGTGACCCAATGCAGGCTAACAATCTAAGAATCCCTTTTGACACCAGGGGGCGCAAAAGGACCACGGATGAACTCTGACAGCATGGGGACCTATAGAAGCAAGGAACCATTATGACACCATGAAGGCCAAGAATCAAATGGTTCATTGTAAGACCAAGTGGCCTAAAAGGGCTTGGAATGCATTGTGACACCACAGAGGTTAAGAGAAGCAAGGAACCATTGTGACCCAATGCAGGCTAACAATCTAATGATCCCTTGTGACACCAGGGGGTATAAAAAGGGCCAGGGATGGATTGTTACAGCACGGGGACCAATAGAAGCAAGGATCTATTAAGCCACCGTGGAGGCCAAGAATCAAATGATTCATTGTGACATCAAGTGGCCTAAAAGGGCATGGGATGCATTGTGACAGCACAGGCGTTAAGAGAAGAAAGGATCCATTGTGACCCAATGGAGGCTAACAATCTAATGATCCCTTTTGACACCAATGGGCCTAAAAGGGGCAGGGATGTATTGTGAAAGCATGGGGCCCAATTAAAACCTGGTACAATTACGCCACCATGGAGGCCAAGAATCAAATGATTCATTGTGACATCAAGTGGCCTAAAAGGGCATGGGATGCATTGTGACACCACAGGGGTTAAGAGAAGCAAGGAACCATTGTGACCCAATGTAGGCTAACAATCTAGGAATCCCTTTTGACACCAGGTGGCGCAAAAGGACCACGGATGAACTCTTACAGCATGGGGACATATAGAAGCAAGGAACCATTATGACACCATGAAGGCCAAGAATCAAATGGTTCATTGTAAGACCAAGTGGCCTAAAAGGGCATGGAATGCATTGTGACACCACAGAGGTTAAGAGAAGCAAGGAACCATTGTGACCCAATGCAGGCTAACAATCTAATGATCCCTTGTGACACCAGGGGGTATAAAAAGGGCCAGGGATGGATTGTTACAGCACGGGGACCAATAGAAGCAAGGATCTATTATGCCACCATGGAGGCCAAGAATCAAATGATTCATTGTGACATCAAGTGGCTTAAAAGGGCATGGGATGCATTGTGACACCACAGAGGTTAAGAGAAGCAAGGAACCATTGTGACCCAATGCAGGCTAACAATCTAATGATCCCTTGTGACACCAATGGGCCTAAAAGGGCCAGGGATGAATTGTTACAGCACAGGGACCAATAGAAGCAAGGATCTATTATGCCACCATGGAGGCCAAGAATCAAATGATTCATTGTGACATCAAGTGGCCTAAAAGGGCATGGGATGCATTGTGACACCACAGAGGTTAAGAGAAGCAAGGAACCATTGTGACCCAATGCAGGTTAACAATCTAAGAATCCCTTTTGAAACCAGGTGGCGCAAAAGGACCACGCATGAACTCTGACAGCATGGGGACCTATAGAAGCAAGGAACCATTATGACACCATGAAGGCCAAGAATCAAATGGTTCATTGTAAGACCAAGTGGCCTAAAAGGGCTTGGAATGCATTGTGACACCACAGAGGTTAAGAGAAGCAAGGAACCATTGTGACCCAATGCAGGCTAACAATCTAATGATCCCTTGAGTCACCAGGGGGTATAAAAAGGGCCAGGGATGGATTGTAACAGCACGGGGACCAATAGAAGCAAGGATCTATTATGCCACCGTGGAGGCCAAGAATCAAATGATTCATTGTGACATCAAGTGGCCTAAAAGGGCATGGGATGCATTGTGACAGCACAGGCGTTATGAGAAGAAAGGATCCATTGTGACCCAATGGAGGCTAACAATCTAATGATCCCTTTTGACACCAATGGGCCTAAAAGGGGCAGGGATGTATTGTGAAAGCATGGGGCCCAATGAAAACCTGGTACAATTACGCCACCATGGAGGCCAAGAATCAAATGATTCATTGTGACATCAAGTGGCCTAAAAGGGCATGGGATGCATTGTGACACCACAGGGGTTAAGAGAAGCAAGGAACCATTGTGACCCAATGTAGGCTAACAATCTAAGAATCCCTTTTGACACCAGGGGGCGCAAAAGGACCACGGATGAACTCTGACATCATGGGGACCTATAGAAGCAAGGAACTATTATGACACCATGAAGGCCAAGAATCAAATGGTTCATTGTGACATCAAGTGGCCTAAAAGGGCTTGGAATGCATTGTGACACCACAGAGGTTAAGAGAAGCAAGGAACCATTGTGACCCAATGCAGGCTAACCATCTAATGATCCGTTGTGGCACCACTGGGTATAAAAAGGGCCAGGGATGGATTGTTACAGCACGGGGACCAATAGAAGCAAGGATCTATTATGCCACCGTGGAGGCCAAGAATCAAATGATTCATTGTGACATCAAGTGGCCTAAAAGGGCATGGGATGCATTGTGACACCACAGGGGTTAAGAGAAGCAAGGAACCATTGTGACCAAATGCAGGTTAACAATCTAATGATCCCTTGTGACACCAATGGGCCTAAAAGGGGCAGGGATGATTTGTGAAAGCATGGGGCCCCAGTAAAACCTGGTACAATTATGCCACCATGGAGGCCAAGAATCAAATGATTCATTGTGACATCAAGTGGCCTAAAAGGGCATGGGATGCATTGTGACACCACAGGGGTTAAGAGAAGTAAGGAACCATTGTAACCCAATGCAGGCTAACAATCTAAGAATCCCTTTTGACACCAGGGGGCGAAAAAGGACCACGGATGAACTCTGACAGCATGGGGACCTATAGAAGCAAGGAACCATTATGACACCATGAAGGCCAAGAATCAAATGGTTCATTGTAAGACCAAGTGGCCTAAAAGGGCTTGGAATGCATTGTGACACCACAGAGGTTAAGAGAAGCAAGGAACCATTGTGACCCAATGCAGGCTAACAATCTAATGATCCCTTGTGACACCAGGGGGTATAAAAAGGGCCAGGGATGGATTGTTACAGCACGGGGACCAATAGAAGCAAGGATTTATTATGCCACCGTGGAGGCCAAGAATCAAATGATTCATTGTGACATCAAGTGGCCTAAAAGGGCATGGGATGCATTGTGACAGCACAGGCGTTAAGAGAAGAAAGGATCCATTGTGACCCAATGGAGGCTAACAATCTAATGATCCCTTTTGACACCAAAGGGCCTAAAAGGGGCAGGGATGTATTGTGAAAGCATGGGGCCCAATTAAAACCTGGTACAATTACGCCACCATGGAGGCCAAGAATCAAATGATTCATTGTGACATCAAGTGGCCTAAAAGGGCATGGGATGCATTGTGACACCACAGGGGTTAAGAGAAGCAAGGAACCATTGTGACCCAATGTAGGCTAACAATCTAGGAATCCCTTTTGACACCAGGGGGCGCAAAAGGACAACGGATGAACTCTTACAGCATGGGGACATATAGAAGCAAGGAACCATTATGACACCATGAAGGCCAAGAATCAAATGGTTCATTGTAAGACCAAGTGGCCTAAAAGGGCATGGAATGCATTGTGACACCACAGAGGTTAAGAGAAGCAAGGAAGCATTGTGACCCAATGCAGGCTAAGCATCTAATGATCCGTTGTGGCACCACTGGGTATAAAAAGGGCCAGGGATGGATTGTTACAGCACGGGGACCAATAGAAGCAAGGATCTATTATGCCACCATGGAGGCCAAGAATCAAATGATTCATTGTGACATCAAGTGGCCTAAAAGGGCATGGGATGCATTGTGACACCACAGAGGTTAAGAGAAGCAAGGAACCATTGTGACCCAATGCAGGCTAACAATCTAATGATCCCTTGTGACACCAATGGGCCTAAAAGGGCCAGGGATGAATTGTTACAGCACAGGGACCAATAGAAGCAAGGATCTATTATGCCACCATGGAGGCCAAGAATCAAATGATTCATTGTGACATCAAGTGGCCTAAAAGTGCATGGGATGCACTGTGACACCACAGAGGTTAAGAGAAGCAAGGAACCATTGTGACCCAATGCAGGCTAACAATCTAATGATCCCTTGTGACACCAATGGGCCTAAAAGGGCCAGGGATGAATTGTTACAGCACAGGGACCAATAGAAGCAAGGATCTATTATGCCACCATGGAGGCCAAGAATCAAATGATTCATTGTGACATCAAGTGGCCTAAAAGGGCATGGGATGCATTGTGACACCACAGAGGTTAAGAGAAGCAAGGAACCATTGTGACCCAATGCAGGCTAACAATCTAATGATCCCTTTTGAAACCAGGTGGCGCAAAAGGACCACGGATGAACTCTGACAGCATGGGGACCTATAGAAGCAAGGAACCATTATGACACCATGAAGGCCAAGAATCAAATGGTTCATTGTAAGACCAAGTGGCCTAAAAGGGCTTGGAATGCATTGTGACACCACAGAGGTTAAGAGAAGCAAGGAACCATTGTGACCCAATGCAGGCTAACAATCTAATGATCCCTTGAGGCACCAGGGGGTATATAAAGGGCCAGGGATGGATTGTAACAGCACGGGGACCAATAGAAGCAAGGATCTATTATGCCACCGTGGAGGCCAAGAATCAAATGATTCATTGTGACATCAAGTGGCCTAAAAGGGCATGGGATGCATTGTGACAGCACAGGCGTTATGAGAAGAAAGGATCCATTGTGACCCAATGGAGGCTAACAATCTAATGATCCCTTTTGACACCAATGGGCCTAAAAGGGGCAGGGATGAATTGTGAAAGCATGGGGCCCAATTAAAACCTGGTACAATTACGCCACCATGGAGGCCAAGAATCAAATGATTCATTGTGACATCAAGTGGCCTAAAAGGGCATGGGATGCATTGTGACACCACAGGGGTTAAGAGAAGCAAGGAACCATTGTGACCCAATGTAGGCTAACAATCTAGGAATCCCTTTTGACACCAGGTGGCGCAAAAGGACCACGGATGAACTCTGACAGCATGGGGACCTATAGAAGCAAGGAACCATTATGACACCATGAAGGCCAAGAATAAAATGATTCATTGTGACATCAAGTGGCCTAAAAGGGCTTGGAATGCATTGTGACACCACAGAGGTTAAGAGAAGCAAGGAACCATTGTGACCCAATGCAGGCTAACAATCTAATGATCCCTTGTGGCACCGGGGGGTATAAAAAGGGCCAGGGATGGATTGTTACAGCACGGGGACCAATAGAAGCAAGGATCTATTATGCCACCGTGGAGGCCAAGAATCAAATGATTCATTGTGACATCAAGTGGCCTAAAAGGGCATGGGATGCATTGTGACAGCACAGGGGTTAGGATGAAGCAAGGATCCATTGTGACCCAATGGAGGCTAATAATCCCAGGATCCCATTTGACACCAGGGGGCGTAAAATGGCCAGGGATGAATTGTGACAGCATGGAGCCCAATAGAAACAAGGAACCATTATGACACCATGAAGGCCAAGAATCAAATGGTTCATTGTAAGACCAAGTGGCCTAAAAGGGCTTGGAATGCATTGTGACACCACAGGGGTTAAGAGAAGCAAGGAACCATTGTGACCCAATGCAGGCTAACAATCTAATGATCCCTTGTGACACCAATGGGCCTAAAAGGGGCAGGGATGATTTGTGAAAGCATGGGGCCCCAGTAAAACCTGGTACAATTATGCCACCATGGAGGCCAAGAATCAAATGATTCATTGTGACATCAAGTGGCCTAAAAGGGCATGGGATGCATTGTGACACCACAGGGGTTAAGAGAAGCAAGGAACCATTGTAACCCAATGCAGGCTAACAATCTAAGAATCCCTTTTGACACCAGGGGGCGCAAAAGGACCATGGATGAACTCTGACATCATGGGGACCTATAGAAGCAAGGAACCATTATGACACCATGAAGGCCAAGAATCAAATGGTTCATTGTAAGACCAAGTGGCCTAAAAGGGCATGGGATGCATTGTGACACCACAGAGGTTAAGAGAAGCAAGGAACCATTGTGACCCAATGCAGGCTAACAATCTAATGATCCCTTGTGGCACCAGGGGGTATAAAAAGGGCCAGGGATGAATTGTGACAGCATGGGGCCCAATAGAAACTAGGAAGCATTATGACACCATGGAGGCCAAGAATCAAATGATTCATTGTGACATCAAGTGGCCTAAAAGGGCATGGGATGCATTGTGACACCACAGGGGTTAAGAGAACCAAGGCAGCATTGTAACCCAATGCAGGCTAACAATCTAAGAATCCTTTTTGACACCAGGGGGCGCAAAAGGACCACGGATGAACTCTGAGAGCATGGGGACCTATAGAAGCAAGGAACCATTATGACACCATGAAGGCCAAGAATCAAATGGTTCATTGTGACATCAAGTGGCCTAAAAGGGCATGGGATGCATTGTGACAGCACAGAGGTTAAGAGAAGCAAGGAACCATTGTGACCCAATGCAGGCTAACAATCTAATGATCCCTTGTGGCACCAGGGGGTATAAAAAGGGCCAGGGATGGATTGTTACAGCACGGGGACCAATAGAAGCAAGGATCTATTAAGCCACCGTGGAGGCCAAGAATCAAATGATTCATTGTGACATCAAGTGGCCTAAAAGGGCATGGGATGCATTGTGACAGCACAGGCGTTAAGAGAAGAAAGGATCCATTGTGACCCAATGGAGGCTAACAATCTAATGATCCCTTTTGACACCAATGGGCCTAAAAGGGGCAGGGATGTATTGTGAAAGCATGGGGCCCAATTTAAACCTGGTACAATTACGCCACCATGGAGGCCAAGAATCAAATGATTCATTGTGACATCAAGTGGCCTAAAAGGGCATGGGATGCATTGTGACACCACAGGGGTTAAGAGAAGCAAGGAACCATTGTGACCCAATGTAGGCTAACAATCTAAGAATCCCTTTTGACACCAGGGGGCGCAAAAGGACCACGGATGAACTCTGACAGCATGGGGACCTATAGAAGCAAGGAACCATTATGACACCATGAAGGCCAAGAATCAAATGGTTCATTGTAAGACCAAGTGGCCTAAAAGGGCTTGGAATGCATTGTGACACCACAGAGGTTAAGAGAAGCAAGGAACCATTGTGACCCAATGCAGGCTAACAATCTAATGATCCCTTGTGACACCAATGGGCCTAAAAGGGGCAGGGATGATTTGTGAAAGCATGGGGCCCCAGTAAAACCTGGTACAATTATGCCACCATGGAGGCCAAGAATCAAATGATTCATTGTGACATCAAGTGGCCTAAAAGGGCATGGGATGCATTGTGACACCACAGGGGTTAAGAGAAGCAAGGAACCATTGTAACCCAATGCAGGCTAACAATCTAAGAATCCCTTTTGACACCAGGGGGCGCAAAAGGACCATGGATGAACTCTGACATCATGGGGACCTATAGAAGCAAGGAACCATTATGACACCATGAAGGCCAAGAATCAAATGGTTCATTGTAAGACCAAGTGGCCTAAAAGGGCTTGGAATGCATTGTGACACCACAGAGGTTAAGAGAAGCAAGGAACCATTGTGACCCAATGCAGGCTAACAATCTAATGATCCCTTGTGACACCAATGGGCCTAAAAGGGCCAGGGATGAATTGTTACAGCAGAGGGACCAATAGAAGCAAGGATCTATTATGCCACCATGGAGGCCAAGAATCAAATGATTCATTGTGACATCAAGTGGCCTAAAAGGGCATGGGATGCATTGTGACAGCACAGGCGTTAAGAGAAGCAAGGAACCATTGTGACCCAATGCAGGCTAACAATCTAAGAATCCCTTTTGACACCAGGGGGCGCAAAAGGACCACGGATGAACTCTGACAGCATGGGGACCTATAGAAGCAAGGAACCATTATGACACCATGAAGGCCAAGAATCAAATGGTTCATTGTAAGACCAAGTGGCCTAAAAGGGCTTGGAATGCATTGTGACACCACAGAGGTTAAGAGAAGCAAGGAACCATTGTGACCCAATGCAGGCTAACAATCTAATGATCCCTTGTGACACCAGGGGGTATAAAAAGGGCCAGGGATGGATTGTTACAGCACGGGGACCAATAGAAGCAAGGATCTATTAAGCCACCGTGGAGGCCAAGAATCAAATGATTCATTGTGACATCAAGTGGCCTAAAAGGGCATGGGATGCATTGTGACAGCACAGGCGTTAAGAGAAGAAAGGATCCATTGTGACCCAATGGAGGCTAACAATCTAATGATCCCTTTTGACACCAATGGGCCTAAAAGGGGCAGGGATGTATTGTGAAAGCATGGGGCCCAATTAAAACCTGGTACAATTACGCCACCATGGAGGCCAAGAATCAAATGATTCATTGTGACATCAAGTGGCCTAAAAGGGCATGGGATGCATTGTGACACCACAGGGGTTAAGAGAAGCAAGGAACCATTGTGACCCAATGTAGGCTAACAATCTAGGAATCCCTTTTGACACCAGGTGGCGCAAAAGGACCACGGATGAACTCTTACAGCATGGGGACCTATAGAAGCAAGGAACCATTATGACACCATGAAGGCCAAGAATCAAATGGTTCATTGTAAGACCAAGTGGCCTAAAAGGGCATGGAATGCATTGTGACACCACAGAGGTTAAGAGAAGCAAGGAACCATTGTGACCCAATGCAGGCTAACCATCTAATGATCCCTTGTGACACCAGGGGGTATAAAAAGGGCCAGGGATGGATTGTTACAGCACGGGGACCAATAGAAGCAAGGATCTATTATGCCACCATGGAGGCCAAGAATCAAATGATTCATTGTGACATCAAGTGGCTTAAAAGGGCATGGGATGCATTGTGACACCACAGAGGTTAAGAGAAGCAAGGAACCATTGTGACCCAATGCAGGCTAACAATCTAATGATCCCTTGTGACACCAATGGGCCTAAAAGGGCCAGGGATGAATTGTTACAGCACAGGGACCAATAGAAGCAAGGATCTATTATGCCACCATGGAGGCCAAGAATCAAATGATTCATTGTGACATCAAGTGGCCTAAAAGGGCATGGGATGCATTGTGACACCACAGAGGTTAAGAGAAGCAAGGAACCATTGTGACCCAATGCAGGCTAACAATCTAAGAATCCCTTTTGAAACCAGGTGGCGCAAAAGGACCACGCATGAACTCTGACAGCATGGGGACCTATAGAAGCAAGGAACCATTATGACACCATGAAGGCCAAGAATCAAATGGTTCATTGTAAGACCAAGTGGCCTAAAAGGGCTTGGAATGCATTGTGACACCACAGAGGTTAAGAGAAGCAAGGAACCATTGTGACCCAATGCAGGCTAACAATCTAATGCTCCCTTGAGTCACCAGGGGGTATAAAAAGGGCCAGGGATGGATTGTAACAGCACGGGGACCAATAGAAGCAAGGATCTATTATGCCACCGTGGAGGCCAAGAATCAAATGATTCATTGTGACATCAAGTGGCCTAAAAGGGCATGGGATGCATTGTGACAGCACAGGCGTTATGAGAAGAAAGGATCCATTGTGACCCAATGGAGGCTAACAATCTAATGATCCCTTTTGACACCAATGGGCCTAAAAGGGGCAGGGATGTATTGTGAAAGCATGGGGCCCAATGAAAACCTGGTACAATTACGCCACCATGGAGGCCAAGAATCAAATGATTCATTGTGACATCAAGTGGCCTAAAAGGGCATGGGATGCATTGTGACACCACAGGGGTTAAGAGAAGCAAGGAACCATTGTGACCCAATGTAGGCTAACAATCTAAGAATCCCTTTTGACACCAGGGGGCGCAAAAGGACCACGGATGAACTCTGACATCATGGGGACCTATAGAAGCAAGGAACTATTATGACACCATGAAGGCCAAGAATCAAATGGTTCATTGTGACATCAAGTGGCCTAAAAGGGCTTGGAATGCATTGTGACACCACAGAGGTTAAGAGAAGCAAGGAACCATTGTGACCCAATGCAGGCTAACCATCTAATGATCCGTTGTGGCACCACTGGGTATAAAAAGGGCCAGGGATGGATTGTTACAGCACGGGGACCAATAGAAGCAAGGATCTATTATGCCACCGTGGAGGCCAAGAATCAAATGATTCATTGTGACATCAAGTGGCCTAAAAGGGCATGGGATGCATTGTGACACCACAGGGGTTAAGAGAAGCAAGGAACCATTGTGACCAAATGCAGGTTAACAATCTAATGATCCCTTGTGACACTAATGGGCCTAAAAGGGTCAGGGATGATTTGTGAAAGCATGGGGCCCCAGTAAAACCTGGTACAATTATGCCACCATGGAGGCCAAGAATCAAATGATTCATTGTGACATCAAGTGGCCTAAAAGGGCATGGGATGCATTGTGACACCACAGGGGTTAAGAGAAGTAAGGAACCATTGTAACCCAATGCAGGCTAACAATCTAAGAATCCCTTTTGACACCAGGGGGCGAAAAAGGACCACGGATGAACTCTGACAGCATGGGGACCTATAGAAGCAAGGAACCATTATGACACCATGAAGGCCAAGAATCAAATGGTTCATTGTAAGACCAAGTGGCCTAAAAGGGCTTGGAATGCATTGTGACACCACAGAGGTTAAGAGAAGCAAGGAACCATTGTGACCCAATGCAGGCTAACAATCTAATGATCCCTTGTGACACCAGGGGGTATAAAAAGGGCCAGGGATGGATTGTTACAGCACGGGGACCAATAGAAGCAAGGATTTATTATGCCACCGTGGAGGCCAAGAATCAAATGATTCATTGTGACATCAAGTGGCCTAAAAGGGCATGGGATGCATTGTGACAGCACAGGCGTTAAGAGAAGAAAGGATCCATTGTGACCCAATGGAGGCTAACAATCTAATGATCCCTTTTGACACCAAAGGGCCTAAAAGGGGCAGGGATGTATTGTGAAAGCATGGGGCCCAATTAAAACCTGGTACAATTACGCCACCATGGAGGCCAAGAATCAAATGATTCATTGTGACATCAAGTGGCCTAAAAGGGCATGGGATGCATTGTGACACCACAGGGGTTAAGAGAAGCAAGGAACCATTGTGACCCAATGTAGGCTAACAATCTAGGAATCCCTTTTGACACCAGGGGGCGCAAAAGGACCACGGATGAACTCTTACAGCATGGGGACATATAGAAGCAAGGAACCATTATGACACCATGAAGGCCAAGAATCAAATGGTTCATTGTAAGACCAAGTGGCCTAAAAGGGCATGGAATGCATTGTGACACCACAGAGGTTAAGAGACGCAAGGAAGCATTGTGACCCAATGCAGGCTAAGCATCTAATGATCCGTTGTGGCACCACTGGGTATAAAAAGGGCCAGGGATGGATTGTTACAGCACGGGGACCAATAGAAGCAAGGATCTATTATGCCACCATGGAGGCCAAGAATCAAATGATTCATTGTGACATCAAGTGGCCTAAAAGGGCATGGGATGCATTGTGACACCACAGAGGTTAAGAGAAGCAAGGAACCATTGTGACCCAATGCAGGCTAACAATCTAATGATCCCTTGTGACACCAATGGGCCTAAAAGGGCCAGGGATGAATTGTTACAGCACAGGGACCAATAGAAGCAAGGATCTATTATGCCACCATGGAGGCCAAGAATCAAATGATTCATTGTGACATCAAGTGGCCTAAAAGGGCATGGGATGCATTGTGACACCACAGAGGTTAAGAGAAGCAAGGAACCATTGTGACCCAATGCAGGCTAACAATCTAATGATCCCTTTTGAAACCAGGTGGCGCAAAAGGACCACGGATGAACTCTGACAGCATGGGGTCCTATAGAAGCAAGGAACCATTATGACACCATGAAGGCCAAGAATCAAATGGTTCATTGTAAGACCAAGTGGCCTAAAAGGGCTTGGAATGCATTGTGACACCACAGAGGTTAAGAGAAGCAAGGAACCATTGTGACCCAATGCAGGCTAACAATCTAATGATCCCTTGAGGCACCAGGGGGTATATAAAGGGCCAGGGATGGATTGTAACAGCACGGGGACCAATAGAAGCAAGGATCTATTATGCCACCGTGGAGGCCAAGAATCAAATGATTCATTGTGACATCAAGTGGCCTAAAAGGGCATGGGATGCATTGTGACAGCACAGGCGTTATGAGAAGAAAGGATCCATTGTGACCCAATGTAGGCTAACAATCTAGGAATCCCTTTTGACACCAGGTGGCGCAAAAGGACCACGGATGAACTCTGACAGCATGGGGACCTATAGAAGCAAGGAACCATTATGACACCATGAAGGCCAAGAATAAAATGATTCATTGTGACATCAAGTGGCCTAAAAGGGCTTGGAATGCATTGTGACACCACAGAGGTTAAGAGAAGCAAGGAACCATTGTGACCCAATGCAGGCTAACAATCTAATGATCCCTTGTGGCACCGGGGGGTATAAAAAGGGCCAGGGATGGATTGTTACAGCACGGGGACCAATAGAAGCAAGGATCTATTATGCCACCGTGGAGGCCAAGAATCAAATGATTCATTGTGACATCAAGTGGCCTAAAAGGGCATGGGATGCATTGTGACAGCACAGGGGTTAGGATGAAGCAAGGATCCATTGTGACCCAATGGAGGCTAATAATCCCAGGATCCCATTTGACACCAGGGGGCGTAAAATGGCCAGGGATGAATTGTGACAGCATGGAGCCCAATAGAAACAAGGAACCATTATGACACCATGAAGGCCAAGAATCAAATGGTTCATTGTAAGACCAAGTGGCCTAAAAGGGCTTGGAATGCATTGTGACACCACAGAGGTTAAGAGAAGCAAGGAACCATTGTGACCCAATGCAGGCTAACAATCTAATGATCCCTTGTGGCACCAGGGGGTATAAAAAGGGCCAGGGATGAATTGTGACAGCATGGGGCCCAATAGAAACTAGGAACAATTATGACACCATGGAGGCCAATAATCAAATGATTCATTGTGACATCAAGTGGCCTAAAAGGGCATGGGATGCATTGTGACACCACAGGGGTTAAGAGAAGCAAGGCACCATTGTAACCCAATGCAGGCTAACAATCTAAGAATCCTTTTTGACACCAGGGGGCGCAAAAGGACCACGGATGAACTCTGACAGCATGGGGACCTATAGAAGCAAGGAACCATTATGACACCATGAAGGCCAAGAATCAAATGGTTCATTGTAAGACCAAGTGGCCTAAAAGGGCATGGGATGCATTGTGACAGCACAGAGGTTAAGAGAAGCAAGGAACCATTGTGACCCAATGCAGGCTAACAATCTAATGATCCCTTGTGGCACCAGGGGGTATAAAAAGGGCCAGGGATGGATTGTTACAGCACGGGGACCAATAGAAGCAAGGATCTATTATGCCACCATGGAGGCCAAGAATCAAATGATTCATTGTGACATCAAGTGGCCTAAAAGGGCATGGGATGCATTGTGACACCACAGAGGTTAAGAGAAGCAAGGAACCATTGTGACCCAATGCAGGCTAACAATCTAATGATCCCTTTTGAAACCAGGTGGCGCAAAAGGACCACGGATGAACTCTGACAGCATGGGGACCTATAGAAGCAAGGAACCATTATGACACCATGAAGGCCAAGAATCAAATGGTTCATTGTAAGACCAAGTGGCCTAAAAGGGCTTGGAATGCATTGTGACACCACAGAGGTTAAGAGAAGCAAGGAACCATTGTGACCCAATGCAGGCTAACAATCTAATGATCCCTTGTGACACCAGGGTGTATAAAAAGGGCCAGGGATGGATTGTTACAGCACGGGGACCAATAGAAGCAAGGATCTCTTAGGCCACAGTGGAGGCCAAGAATCAAATGATTCATTGTGACATCAAGTGGCCTAAAAGGGCATGGGATGCATTGTGACAGCACAGGCGTTAAGAGAAGAAAGGATCCATTGTGACCCAATGGAGGCTAACAATCTAATGATCCCTTTTGACACCAATGGGCCTAAAATGGGCAGGGATGTATTGTGAAAGCATGGGGCCCAATTTAAACCTGGTACAATTACGCCACCATGGAGGCCAAGAATCAAATGATTCATTGTGACATCAAGTGGCCTAAAAGGGCATGGGATGCATTGTGACACCACAGGGGTTAAGAGAAGCAAGGAACCATTGTGACTCAATGTAGGCTAACAATCTAAGAATCCCTTTTGACACCAGGGGGCGCAAAAGGACCACGGATGAACTCTGACAGCATGGGGACATATAGAAGCAAGGAACCATTATGACACCATGAAGGCCAAGAATAAAATGGTTCATTGTAAGACCAAGTGGCCTAAAAGGGCTTGGAATGCATTGTGACACCACAGAGGTTAAGAGAAGCAAGGAACCATTGTGACCCAATGCAGGCTAACAATCTAATGATCCCTTGTGACACCAATGGGCCTAAAAGGGGCAGGGATGATTTGTGAAAGCATGGGGCCCCAGTAAAACCTGGTACAATTATGCCACCATGGAGGCCAAGAATCAAATGATTCATTGTGACATCAAGTGGCCTAAAAGGGCATGGGATGCATTGTGACACCACAGGGGTTAAGAGAAGCAAGGAACCATTGTAACCCAATGCAGGCTAACAATCTAAGAATCCCTTTTGACACCAGGGGGCGCAAAAGGACCATGGATGAACTCTGACATCATGGGGACCTATAGAAGCAAGGAACCATTATGACACCATGAAGGCCAAGAATCAAATGGTTCATTGTAAGACCAAGTGGCCTAAAAGGGCATGGGATGCATTGTGACACCACAGAGGTTAAGAGAAACAAGGAACCATTGTGACCCAATGCAGGCTAACAATCTAATGATCCCTTGTGACACCAATGGGCCTAAAAGGGCCAGGGATGAATTGTTACAGCAGAGGGACCAATAGAAGCAAGGATCTATTATGCCACCATGGAGGCCAAGAATCAAATGATTCATTGTGACATCAAGTGGCCTAAAAGGGCATGGGATGCATTGTGACACCACAGGGGTTAAGAGAAGCAAGGAACCATTGTGACCCAATGCAGGCTAACAATCTAAGAATCCCTTTTGACACCAGGGGGCGCAAAAGGACCACGGATGAACTCTGACAGCATGGGGGCCTATAGAAGCAAGGAACCATTATGACACCATGAAGGCCAAGAATCAAATGGTTCATTGTAAGACCAAGTGGCCTAAAAGGGCTTGGAATGCATTGTGACACCACAGAGGTTAAGAGAAGCAAGGAACCATTGTGACCCAATGCAGGCTAACAATCTAATGATCCCTTGTGACACCAGGGGGTATAAAAAGGGCCAGGGATGGATTGTTACAGCACGGGGACCAATAGAAGCAAGGATCTATTATGCCACCGTGGAGGCCAAGAATGAAATGATTCATTGTGACATCAAGTGGCCTAAAAGGGCATGGGATGCATTGTGACACCACAGGGGTTAAGAGAAGCAAGGAACCATTGTGACCCAATGCAGGCTAACAATCTAAGAATCCCTTTTGACACCAGGTGGCGCAAAAGGACCACGGATGAACTCTTACAGCATGGGGACATATAGAAGCAAGGAACCATTATGACACCATGAAGGCCAAGAATCAAATGGTTCATTGTAAGACCAAGTGGCCTAAAAGGGCTTGGAATGCATTGTGACACCACAGAGGTTAAGAGAAGCAAGGAACCATTGTGACCCAATGCAGGCTAACAATCTAATGATCCGTTGTGGCACCACTGGGTATAAAAAGGGCCAGGGATGGATTGTTACAGCACGGGGACCAATAGAAGCAAGGATCTATTATGCCACCGTGGAGGCCAAGAATCAAATGATTCATTGTGACATCAAGTGGCCTAAAAGGGCATGGGATGCATTGTGACACCACAGAGGTTAAGAGAAGCAAGGAACCATTGTGACCCAATGCAGGCTAACAATCTAATGATCCCTTGTGACACCAATGGGCCTAAAAGGGCCAGGGATGAATTGTTACAGCACAGGGACCAATAGAAGCAAGGATCTATTATGCCACCATGGAGGGCAAGAATCAAATGATTCATTGTGACATCAAGTGGCCTAAAAGGGCATGGGATGCATTGTGACACCACAGAGGTTAAGAGAAGCAAGGAACCATTGTGACCCAATGCAGGCTAACAATCTAAGAATCCCTTTTGAAACCAGGTGGCGCAAAAGGACCACGGATGAACTCTGACAGCATGGGGACCTATAGAAGCAAGGAACCATTATGACACCATGAAGGCCAAGAATCAAATGGTTCATTGTAAGACCAAGTGGCCTAAAAGGGCTTGGAATGCATTGTGACACCACAGAGGTTAAGAGAAGCAAGGAACCATTGTGACCCAATGCAGGCTAACAATCTAATGATCCCTTGTGACACCAGGGGGTATAAAAAGGGCCAGGGATGGATTGTTACAGCACGGGGACCAATAGAAGCAAGGATTTATTATGCCACCGTGGAGGCCAAGAATCAAATGATTCATTGTGACATCAAGTGGCCTAAAAGGGCATGGGATGCATTGTGACAGCACAGGCGTTAAGAGAAGAAAGGATCCATTGTGACCCAATGGAGGCTAACAATCTAATGATCCCTTTTGACACCAATGGGCCTAAAAGGGGCAGGGATGTATTGTGAAAGCATGGGGCCCAATTAAAACCTGGTACAATTACGCCACCATGGAGGCCAAGAATCAAATGATTCATTGTGACATCAAGTGGCCTAAAAGGGCATGGGATGCATTGTGACACCACAGGGGTTAAGAGAAGCAAGGAACCATTGTGACCCAATGCAGGCTAACAATCTAAGAATCCCTTTTGACACCAGGGGGCGCAAAAGGACCACGAATGAACTCTTACAGCATGGGGACCTATGGAAGCAAGGAACCATTATGACACCATGAAGGCCAAGAATCAAATGGTTCATTGTAAGACCAAGTGGCCTAAAAGGGCATGGAATGCATTGTGACACCACAGAGGTTAAGAGAAGCAAGGAACCATTGTGACCCAATGCAGGCTAACCATCTAATGATCCGTTGTGGCACCACTGGGTATAAAAAGGGCCAGGGATGGATTGTTACAGCACGGGGACCAATAGAAGCAAGGATCTATTATGCCACCATGGAGGCCAAGAATCAAATGATTCATTGTGACATCAAGTGGCCTAAAAGGGCATGGGATGCATTGTGACAGCACAGAGGTTAAGAGAAGCAAGGAACCATTGTGACCCAATGCAGGCTAACAATCTAATGATCCCTTGTGACACCAATGGGCCTAAAAGGGCCAGGGATGAATTGTTACAGCACAGGGACCAATAGAAGCAAGGATCTATTATGCCACCATGGAGGCCAAGAATCAAATGATTCATTGTGACATCAAGTGGCCTAAAAGGTCATGGGATGCATTGTGACACCATAGAGGTTAAGAGAAGCAAGGAACCATTGTGACCCAATGCAGGCTAACAATCTAAGAATCCCTTTTGAAACCAGGTGGCGCAAAATGACCACGGATGAACTCTGACAGCATGGGGACCTATAGAAGCAAGGAACCATTATGACACCATGAAGGCCAAGAATCAAATGGTTCATTGTGACATCAAGTGGCCTAAAAGGGCTTGGAATGCATTGTGACACCACAGAGGTTAAGAGAAGCAAGGAACCATTGTGACCCAATGCAGGCTAACAATCTAATGATCCCTTGTGGCACCGGGGGGTATAAAAAGGGCCAGGGATGGATTGTTACAGCACGGGGACCAATAGAAGCAAGGATCTATTATGCCACCATGGAGGCCAAGAATCAAATAATTCATTGTGACATCAAGTGGCCTAAAAGGGCATGGGATGCATTGTGACAACACAGGGGTTAAGAGAAGCAAGGATCCATTGTGACCCAATGGAGGCTAACAATCTAATGATCCCTTGTGACACCAATGGGCCTAAAAGGGGCAGGGATGTATTGTGAAAGCATGGGGCCCAATTAAAACCTGGTACAATTACGCCACCATGGAGGCCAAGAATCAAATGATTCATTGTGATATCAAGTGGCCTAAAAGGGCATGGGATGCATTGTGACACCACAGGGGTTAAGAGAAGCAAGGAACCATTGTGACCCAATGTAGGCTAACAATCTAAGAATCCCTTTTGACAACAGGGGGCGCAAAAGGACCACGGATGAACTCTGACAGCATGGAGAGCTATAGAAACAAGGAACCATTATGACACCATGAAGGCCAAGAATCAAATGGTTCATTGTAAGACCAAGTGGCCTAAAAGGGCTTGGAATGCATTGTGACAGCACAGAGGTTAAGAGAAGCAAGGAACCATTGTGACCCAATGCAGGCTAACAATCTAATGATCCCTTGTGGCACCAGGGGGTATAAAAAGGGCCAGGGATGGATTGTTACAGCACGGGGACCAATAGAAGCAAGGATCTATTATGCCACCGTGGAGGCCAAGAATCAAATGATTCATTGTGACATCAAGTGGCCTAAAAGGGCATGGGATGCATTGTGACAGCACAGGGGTTAAGAGAAGCAAGGATCCATTGTGACCCAATGGAGGCTAACAATCTAAGGATCCCTTTTGACACCAATGGGCCTAAAAGGGGCAGGGATGTATTGTGAAAGCATGGGGCCCAGTGAAAACATGGTACAATCAAGCCAACATGGAGGCCAAGAATCAAATGATTCATTGTGACATCAAGTGGCCTAAAAGGGCATGGGATGCATTGTGACACCACAGGGGTTAAGAGAACCAAGGCAGCATTGTAACCCAATGCAGGCTAACAATCTAAGAATCCCTTTTGACACCAGGGGGCGCAAAAGGACCACGGATGAACTCTGACAGCATGGGGACCTATAGAAGCAAGGAACCATTATGACACCATGAAGGCCAAGAATCAAATGGTTCATTGTGACATCAAGTGGCCTAAAAGGGCTTGGAATGCATTGTGACAGCACAGAGGTTAAGAGAAGCAAGGAACCATTGTGACCCAATGCAGGCTAACAATCTAATGATCCCTTGTGGCACCGGGGGGTATAAAAAGGGCCAGGGATGGATTGTTACAGCACGGGGACCAATAGAAGCAAGGATCTATTATGCCACCATGGAGGCCAAGAATCAAATGATTCATTGTGACATCAAGTGGCCTAAAAGGGCATGGGATGCATTGTGACACCACAGAGGTTAAGAGAAGCAAGGAACCATTGAGACCCAATGCAGGCTAACAATCTAATGATCCCTTGTGACACCAATGGGCCTAAAAGGGGCAGGGATGAATTGTTACAACACGGGGACCAATAGAAGCAAGGATCTATTATGCCACCACGGAGGCCAAGAATCAAATGATTCATTGTGACGTCAAGTGGCCTAAAAGGGCATGGGATGCATTGTGACAGCACAGGGGTTAAGAGAAGCAAGGAACCATTGTGACCCATTGCAGGCTAACAATCTAATGATCCCTAGTGACACCAATGAGCCTAAAAGGTCCAGGGATGGATTGCTACAGCACGGGGACCAATAGAAGCAAGGATCTATTATGCCACCATGGAGGCCAAGAATCAAATAATTCATTGTGACATCAAGTGGCCTAAAAGGGCTTGGAATGCATTGTGACAGCACAGAGGTTAAGAGAAGCAAGGAACCATTGTGACCCAATGCAGGCTAACAATCTAATGATCCCTTGTGGCACCGGGGGGTATAAAAAGGGCCAGGGATGGATTGTTACAGCACGGGGACCAATAGAAGCAAGGATCTATTATGCCACCATGGAGGCCAAGAATCAAATGATTCATTGTGACATCAAGTGGCCTAAAAGGGCATGGGATGCATTGTGACAGCACAGGGGTTAAGAGAAGCAAGGATCCATTGTGACCCAATGGAGGCTAACTATCTAATGATCCCTTTTGACACCAATGGGCCTAAAAGGGGCAGGGATGTATTGTGAAAGCATGGGGCCCAATTTAAACCTGGTACAATTACGCCACCATGGAGGCCAAGAATCAAATGATTCATTGTGACATCAAGTGGCCTAAAAGGGCATGGGATGCATTGTGACACCACAGGGGTTAAGAGAAGCAAGGCACCATTGTAACCCAATGAAGGCTATCAATCTAAGAATCCCTTTTGACACCAGGGGGCGAAAAAGGACCATGGATGAACTCTGACATCATGGGGACCTATAGAAGCAAGGAACCATTATGACACCATGAAGGCCAAGAATCAAATGGTTCATTGTAAGACCAAGTGGCCTAAAAGGGCTTGGAATGCATTGTGACACCACAGAGGTTAAGAGAAGCCAGGAACCATTGTGACCCAATGCAGGCTAACAATCTAATGATCCCTTGTGGCACCAGGGGGTATAAAAAGGGCCAGGGATGGATTGTTACAGCACGGGGACCAATAGAAGCAAGGATCTATTATGCCACCGTGGAGGCCAAGAATCAAATGATTCATTGTGACATCAAGTGGCCTAAAAGGGCATGGGATGCATTGTGACAGCACAGGGGTTAAGAGAAGCAAGGAACCATTGTGACCCAATGCAGGCTAAAAATCTAATGATCCCTAGTGACACCAATGGGCATAAAAGGGCCAGGGATGGATTGTTACAGCACGGGGACCAATAGAAGCAAGGATCTATTATGCCACCATGGAGGCCAAGAATCAAATGATTCATTGTGACATCAAGTGGCCTAAAAGGGCATGGGATGCATTGTGACACCACAGAGGTTAAGAGAAGCAAGGAACCATTGAGACCCAATGCAGGCTAACAATCTAATGATCCCTTGTGACACCAATGGGCCTAAAAGGGGCAGGGATGAATTGTTACAACACGGGGACCAATAGAAGCAAGGATCTATTATGCCACCACGGAGGCCAAGAATCAAATGATTCATTGTGACGTCAAGTGGCCTAAAAGGGCATGGGATGCATTGTGACAGCACAGGGGTTAAGAGAAGCAAGGAACCATTGTGACCCATTGCAGGCTAACAATCTAATGATCCCTAGTGACACCAATGAGCCTAAAAGGTCCAGGGATGGATTGCTACAGCACGGGGACCAATAGAAGCAAGGATCTATTATGCCACCATGGAGGCCAAGAATCAAATAATTCATTGTGACATCAAGTGGCCTAAAAGGGCATGGGATGCATTGTGACAGCACAGGGGTTAAGAGAAGCAAGGATCCATTGTGACCCAATGGAGGCTAACAATCTAATGATCCCTTGTGACACCAATGGGCCTAAAAGGGGCAGGGATGTATTGTGAAAGCATGGGGCACAATTAAAACCTGGTACAATTACGCCACCATGGAGGCCAAGAATCAAATGATTCATTGTGACATCAAGTGGCCTAAAAGGGCATGGGATGCATTGTGACACCACAGGGGTTAAGAGAAGCAAGGCACCATTGTAACCCAATGAAGGCTATCAATCTAAGAATCCCTTTTGACACCAGGGGGCGAAAAAGGACCATGGATGAACTCTGACATCATGGGGACCTATAGAAGCAAGGAACCATTATGACACCATGAAGGCCAAGAATCAAATGGTTCATTGTAAGACCAAGTGGCCTAAAAGGGCTTGGAATGCATTGTGACACCACAGAGGTTAAGAGAAGCCAGGAACCATTGTGACCCAATGCAGGCTAACAATCTAATGATCCCTTGTGGCACCAGGGGGTATAAAAAGGGCCAGGGATGGATTGTTACAGCACGGGGACCAATAGAAGCAAGGATCTATTATGCCACCGTGGAGGCCAAGAATCAAATGATTCATTGTGACATCAAGTGGCCTAAAAGGGCATGGGATGCATTGTGACAGCACAGGGGTTAAGAGAAGCAAGGATCCATTGTGACCCAATGCAGGCTAAAAATCTAATGATCCCTAGTGACACCAATGGGCCTAAAAGGGGCAGGGATGTATTGTGAATGCATGGGGCCCAGTGAAAACATGGTACAATCAAGCCAACATGGAGGCCAAGAATCAAATGATTCATTGTGACATCAAGTGGCCTAAAAGGGCATGGGATGCATTGTGACACCACAGGGGTTAAGAGAACCAAGGCACCATTGTAACCCAATGCAGGCTAACAATCTAAGAATCCCTTTTGACACCAGGGGGCGCAAAAGGACCACGGATGAACTCTGACAGCATGGGGACCTATAGAAGCAAGGAACCATTATGACACCATGAAGGCCAAGAATCAAGTGGTTCATTGTGACATCAAGTGGCCTAAAAGGGCTTGGAATGCATTGTGACAGCACAGAGGTTAAGAGAAGCAAGGAACCATTGTGACCCAATGCAGGCTAACAATCTAATGATCCCTTGTGGCACCGGGGGGTATAAAAAGGGCCAGGGATGGATTGTTACAGCACGGGGACCAATAGAAGCAAGGATCTATTATGCCACCATGGAGGCCAAGAATCAAATGATTCATTGTGACATCAAGTGGCCTAAAAGGGCATGGGATGCATTGTGACAGCACAGGGGTTAAGAGAAGCAAGGATCCATTGTGACCCAATGGAGGCTAACTATCTAATGATCCCTTTTGACACCAATGGGCCTAAAAGGGGCAGGGATGTATTGTGAAAGCATGGGGCCCAATTAAAACCTGGTACAATTACGCCACCATGGAGGCCAAGAATCAAATGATTCATTGTGACATCAAGTGGCCTAAAAGGGCATGGGATGCATTGTGACACCACAGGGGTTAAGAGAAGCAAGGCACCATTGTAACCCAATGAAGGCTATCAATCTAAGAATCCCTTTTGACACCAGGGGGCGAAAAAGGACCATGGATGAACTCTGACATCATGGGGACCTATAGAAGCAAGGAACCATTATGACACCATGAAGGCCAAGAATCAAATGGTTCATTGTAAGACCAAGTGGCCTAAAAGGGCTTGGAATGCATTGTGACACCACAGAGGTTAAGAGAAGCCAGGAACCATTGTGACCCAATGCAGGCTAACAATCTAATGATCCCTTGTGGCACCAGGGGGTATAAAAAGGGCCAGGGATGGATTGTTACAGCACGGGGACCAATAGAAGCAAGGATCTATTATGCCACCGTGGAGGCCAAGAATCAAATGATTCATTGTGACATCAAGTGGCCTAAAAGGGCATGGGATGCATTGTGACAGCACAGGGGTTAAGAGAAGCAAGGAACCATTGTGACCCAATGCAGGCTAAAAATCTAATGATCCCTAGTGACACCAATGGGCATAAAAGGGCCAGGGATGGATTGTTACAGCACGGGGACCAATAGAAGCAAGGATCTATTATGCCACCATGGAGGCCAAGAATCAAATAATTCATTGTGACATCAAGTGGCCTAAAAGGGCATGGGATGCATTGTGACAGCACAGGGGTTAAGAGAAGCAAGGATCCATTGTGACCCAATGGAGGCTAACAATCTAAGAATCCCTTGTGACACCAATGGGCCTAAAAGGGGCAGGGATGTATTGTGAAAGCATGGGGCCCAATGAAAACCTGGTACAATTACGCCACCATGGAGGCCAAGAATCAAATGATTCATTGTAAGACCAAGTGGCCTAAAAGGGCATGGGATGCATTGTGACACCACAGGGGTTAAGAGAAGCAAGGAACCATTGTGACCCAATGTAGGCTAACAATCTAAGAATCCCTTTTGACAACAGGGGGCGCAAAAGGACCACGGATGAACTCTGACAGCATGGAGAGCTATAGAAACAAGGAACCATTATGACACCATGAAGGCCAAGAATCAAATGGTTCATTGTAAGACCAAGTGGCCTAAAAGGGCTTGGAATGCATTGTGACACCACAGAGGTTAAGAGAAGCCAGGAACCATTGTGACCCAATGCAGGCTAACAATCTAATGATCCCTTGTGGCACCAGGGGGTATAAAAAGGGCCAGGGATGGATTGTTACAGCACGGGGACCAATAGAAGCAAGGATCTATTATGCCACCGTGGAGGCCAAGAATCAAATGATTCATTGTGACATCAAGTGGCCTAAAAGGGCATGGGATGCATTGTGACAGCACAGGGGTTAAGAGAAGCAAGGATCCATTGTGACCCAATGGAGGCTAACAATCTAATAATCCCTTTTGACACCAATGGGCCTAAAAGGGGCAGGGATGTATTGTGAAAGCATGGGGCCCAGTGAAAACATGGTACATTCAAGCCACCCTGGAGGCCAAGAATCAAATGATTCATTGTGACATCAAGTGGCCTAAAAGGGCATGGGATGCATTGTGACACCACAGGGGTTAAGAGAACCAAGGCACCATTGTAACCCAATGCAGGCTAACAATCTAAGAATACCTTTTGACACCAGGGGGCGCAAAAGGACCACGGATGAACTCTGACAGCATGGGGACCTATAGAAGCAAGGAACCATTATGACACCATGAAGGCCAAGAATCAAATGGTTCATTGTAAGACCAAGTGGCCTAAAAGGGCTTGGAATGCATTGTGACAGCACAGAGGTTAAGAGAAGCAAGGAACCATTGTGACCCAATGCAGGCTAACAATCTAATGATCCCTTGTGGCACCGGGGGGTATAAAAAGGGCCAGGGATGGATTGTTACAGCACGGGGACCAATAGAAGCAAGAATCTATTATGCCACCGTGGAGGCCAAGAATCAAATGATTCATTGTGACATCAAGTGGCCTAAAAGGGCATGGGATGCATTGTGACACCACAGAGGTTAAGAGAAGCAAGGAACCATTGAGACCCAATGCAGGCTAACAATCTAATGATCCCTTGTGGCACCAATGGGCCTAAAAGGGGCAGGGATGAATTGTTACAACACGGGGACCAATAGAAGCAAGGATCTATTATGCCACCACGGAGGCCAAGAATCAAATGATTCATTGTGACATCAAGTGGCCTAAAAGGGCATGGGATGCATTGTGACAGCACAGAGGTTAAGAGAAGCAAGGAACCATTGTGACGCAATGTAGGCTAACAATCTAAGAATCCCTTTTGACACCAGGGGGCGCAAAATGACCACGGATGAACCTTGACAGCATGGGGACCTATAGAAGCAAGGAACCATTATGACACCATGAAGGCCAAGAATCAAATGGTTCATTGTAAGACCAAGTGGCCTAAAAGGGCTTGGAATGCATTGTGACACCACAGAGGTTAAGAGAAGCAAGGAACCATTGTGACCCAATGCAGGCTAACAATCTAATGATCCCTTGTGACACCAATGGGCCTAAAAGGGCCAGGGATGAATTGTGAAAGCATGGGGCCCCAGTAAAACCTGGTACAATTATGCCACCATGGAGGCCAAGAATCAAATGATTCATTGTGACATCAAGTGGCCTAAAAGGGCATGGGATGCATTGTGACACCACAGGGGTTAAGAGAAGCAAGGCACCATTGTAACCCAATGAAGGCTATCAATCTAAGAATCCCTTTTGACACCAGGGGGCGAAAAAGGACCATGGATGAACTCTGACATCATGGGGACCTATAGAAGCAAGGAACCATTATGACACCATGAAGGCCAAGAATCAAATGGTTCATTGTAAGACCAAGTGGCCTAAAAGGGCTTGGAATGCATTGTGACACCACAGAGGTTAAGAGAAGCCAGGAACCATTGTGACCCAATGCAGGCTAACAATCTAATGATCCCTTGTGGCACCAGGGGGTATAAAAAGGGCCAGGGATGGATTGTTACAGCACGGGGACCAATAGAAGCAAGGATCTATTATGCCACCGTGGAGGCCAAGAATCAAATGATTCATTGTGTCATCAAGTGGCCTAAAAGGGCATGGGATGCATTGTGACACCACAGGGGTTAGGATGAAGCAAGGATCCATTGTGACCCAATGGAGGCTAATAATCCCAGGATCCCATTTGACACCAGGGGGCGTAAAAGGGCCAGGGATGGATTGTTACAGCACGGGGACCAATAGAAGCAAGGATCTATTATGCCACCATGGAGGCCAAGAATCAAATAATTCATTGTGACATCAAGTGGCCTAAAAGGGCATGGGATGCATTGTGACAACACAGGGGTTAAGAGAAGCAAGGATCCATTGTGACCCAATGGAGGCTAACAATCTAATGATCCCTTGTGACACCAATGGGCCTAAAAGGGGCAGGGATGTATTGTGAAAGCATGGGGCCCAATTAAAACCTGGTACAATTACGCCACCATGGAGGCCAAGAATCAAATGATTCATTGTGATATCAAGTGGCCTAAAAGGGCATGGGATGCATTGTGACACCACAGGGGTTAAGAGAAGCAAGGAACCATTGTGACCCAATGTAGGCTAACAATCTAAGAATCCCTTTTGACAACAGGGGGCGCAAAAGGACCACGGATGAACTCTGACAGCATGGAGAGCTATAGAAACAAGGAACCATTATGACACCATGAAGGCCAAGAATCAAATGGTTCATTGTAAGACCAAGTGGCCTAAAAGGGCTTGGAATGCATTGTGACACCACAGAGGTTAAGAGAAGCAAGGAACCATTGTGACCCAATGCAGGCTAACAATCTAATGATCCCTTGTGGCACCAGGGGGTATAAAAAGGGCCAGGGATGGATTGTTACAGCACGGGGACCAATAGAAGCAAGGATCTATTATGCCACCGTGGAGGCCAAGAATCAAATGATTCATTGTGACATCAAGTGGCCTAAAAGGGCATGGGATGCATTGTGACAGCACAGGGGTTAAGAGAAGCAAGGATCCATTGTGACCCAATGGAGGCTAACAATCTAAGGATCCCTTTTGACACCAATGGGCCTAAAAGGGGCAGGGATGTATTGTGAAAGCATGGGGCCCAGTGAAAACATGGTACAATCAAGCCAACATGGAGGCCAAGAATCAAATGATTCATTGTGACATCAAGTGGCCTAAAAGGGCATGGGATGCATTGTGACACCACAGGGGTTAAGAGAACCAAGGCAGCATTGTAACCCAATGCAGGCTAACAATCTAAGAATCCCTTTTGACACCAGGGGGCGCAAAAGGACCACGGATGAACTCTGACAGCATGGGGACCTATAGAAGCAAGGAACCATTATGACACCATGAAGGCCAAGAATCAAATGGTTCATTGTGACATCAAGTGGCCTAAAAGGGCTTGGAATGCATTGTGACAGCACAGAGGTTAAGAGAAGCAAGGAACCATTGTGACCCAATGCAGGCTAACAATCTAATGATCCCTTGTGGCACCGGGGGGTATAAAAAGGGCCAGGGATGGATTGTTACAGCACGGGGACCAATAGAAGCAAGGATCTATTATGCCACCATGGAGGCCAAGAATCAAATGATTCATTGTGACATCAAGTGGCCTAAAAGGGCATGGGATGCATTGTGACACCACAGAGGTTAAGAGAAGCAAGGAACCATTGAGACCCAATGCAGGCTAACAATCTAATGATCCCTTGTGACACCAATGGGCCTAAAAGGGGCAGGGATGAATTGTTACAACACGGGGACCAATAGAAGCAAGGATCTATTATGCCACCACGGAGGCCAAGAATCAAATGATTCATTGTGACGTCAAGTGGCCTAAAAGGGCATGGGATGCATTGTGACAGCACAGGGGTTAAGAGAAGCAAGGAACCATTGTGACCCATTGCAGGCTAACAATCTAATGATCCCTAGTGACACCAATGAGCCTAAAAGGTCCAGGGATGGATTGCTACAGCACGGGGACCAATAGAAGCAAGGATCTATTATGCCACCATGGAGGCCAAGAATCAAATAATTCATTGTGACATCAAGTGGCCTAAAAGGGCATGGGATGCATTGTGACAGCACAGGGGTTAAGAGAAGCAAGGATCCATTGTGACCCAATGGAGGCTAACAATCTAATGATCCCTTGTGACACCAATGGGCCTAAAAGGGGCAGGGATGTATTGTGAAAGCATGGGGCACAATTAAAACCTGGTACAATTACGCCACCATGGAGGCCAAGAATCAAATGATTCATTGTGACATCAAGTGGCCTAAAAGGGCATGGGATGCATTGTGACACCACAGGGGTTAAGAGAAGCAAGGCACCATTGTAACCCAATGAAGGCTATCAATCTAAGAATCCCTTTTGACACCAGGGGGCGAAAAAGGACCATGGATGAACTCTGACATCATGGGGACCTATAGAAGCAAGGAACCATTATGACACCATGAAGGCCAAGAATCAAATGGTTCATTGTAAGACCAAGTGGCCTAAAAGGGCTTGGAATGCATTGTGACACCACAGAGGTTAAGAGAAGCCAGGAACCATTGTGACCCAATGCAGGCTAACAATCTAATGATCCCTTGTGGCACCAGGGGGTATAAAAAGGGCCAGGGATGGATTGTTACAGCACGGGGACCAATAGAAGCAAGGATCTATTATGCCACCGTGGAGGCCAAGAATCAAATGATTCATTGTGACATCAAGTGGCCTAAAAGGGCATGGGATGCATTGTGACAGCACAGGGGTTAAGAGAAGCAAGGATCCATTGTGACCCAATGCAGGCTAAAAATCTAATGATCCCTAGTGACACCAATGGGCCTAAAAGGGGCAGGGATGTATTGTGAATGCATGGGGCCCAGTGAAAACATGGTACAATCAAGCCAACATGGAGGCCAAGAATCAAATGATTCATTGTGACATCAAGTGGCCTAAAAGGGCATGGGATGCATTGTGACACCACAGGGGTTAAGAGAACCAAGGCACCATTGTAACCCAATGCAGGCTAACAATCTAAGAATCCCTTTTGACACCAGGGGGCGCAAAAGGACCACGGATGAACTCTGACAGCATGGGGACCTATAGAAGCAAGGAACCATTATGACACCATGAAGGCCAAGAATCAAGTGGTTCATTGTGACATCAAGTGGCCTAAAAGGGCTTGGAATGCATTGTGACAGCACAGAGGTTAAGAGAAGCAAGGAACCATTGTGACCCAATGCAGGCTAACAATCTAATGATCCCTTGTGGCACCGGGGGGTATAAAAAGGGCCAGGGATGGATTGTTACAGCACGGGGACCAATAGAAGCAAGGATCTATTATGCCACCATGGAGGCCAAGAATCAAATGATTCATTGTGACATCAAGTGGCCTAAAAGGGCATGGGATGCATTGTGACAGCACAGGGGTTAAGAGAAGCAAGGATCCATTGTGACCCAATGGAGGCTAACTATCTAATGATCCCTTTTGACACCAATGGGCCTAAAAGGGGCAGGGATGTATTGTGAAAGCATGGGGCCCAATTAAAACCTGGTACAATTACGCCACCATGGAGGCCAAGAATCAAATGATTCATTGTGACATCAAGTGGCCTAAAAGGGCATGGGATGCATTGTGACACCACAGGGGTTAAGAGAAGCAAGGCACCATTGTAACCCAATGAAGGCTATCAATCTAAGAATCCCTTTTGACACCAGGGGGCGAAAAAGGACCATGGATGAACTCTGACATCATGGGGACCTATAGAAGCAAGGAACCATTATGACACCATGAAGGCCAAGAATCAAATGGTTCATTGTAAGACCAAGTGGCCTAAAAGGGCTTGGAATGCATTGTGACACCACAGAGGTTAAGAGAAGCCAGGAACCATTGTGACCCAATGCAGGCTAACAATCTAATGATCCCTTGTGGCACCAGGGGGTATAAAAAGGGCCAGGGATGGATTGTTACAGCACGGGGACCAATAGAAGCAAGGATCTATTATGCCACCGTGGAGGCCAAGAATCAAATGATTCATTGTGACATCAAGTGGCCTAAAAGGGCATGGGATGCATTGTGACAGCACAGGGGTTAAGAGAAGCAAGGAACCATTGTGACCCAATGCAGGCTAAAAATCTAATGATCCCTAGTGACACCAATGGGCCTAAAAGGGCCAGGGATGGATTGTTACAGCACGGGGACCAATAGAAGCAAGGATCTATTATGCCACCATGGAGGCCAAGAATCAAATGATTCATTGTGACATCAAGTGGCCTAAAAGGGCATGGGATGCATTGTGACACCACAGAGGTTAAGAGAAGCAAGGAACCATTGAGACCCAATGCAGGCTAACAATCTAATGATCCCTTGTGACACCAATGGGCCTAAAAGGGGCAGGGATGAATTGTTACAACACGGGGACCAATAGAAGCAAGGATCTATTATGCCACCACGGAGGCCAAGAATCAAATGATTCATTGTGACGTCAAGTGGCCTAAAAGGGCATGGGATGCATTGTGACAGCACAGGGGTTAAGAGAAGCAAGGAACCATTGTGACCCATTGCAGGCTAACAATCTAATGATCCCTAGTGACACCAATGAGCCTAAAAGGTCCAGGGATGGATTGCTACAGCACGGGGACCAATAGAAGCAAGGATCTATTATGCCACCATGGAGGCCAAGAATCAAATAATTCATTGTGACATCAAGTGGCCTAAAAGGGCATGGGATGCATTGTGACAGCACAGGGGTTAAGAGAAGCAAGGATCCATTGTGACCCAATGGAGGCTAACAATCTAATGATCCCTTGTGACACCAATGGGCCTAAAAGGGGCAGGGATGTATTGTGAAAGCATGGGGCACAATTAAAACCTGGTACAATTACGCCACCATGGAGGCCAAGAATCAAATGATTCATTGTGACATCAAGTGGCCTAAAAGGGCATGGGATGCATTGTGACACCACAGGGGTTAAGAGAAGCAAGGCACCATTGTAACCCAATGAAGGCTATCAATCTAAGAATCCCTTTTGACACCAGGGGGCGAAAAAGGACCATGGATGAACTCTGACATCATGGGGACCTATAGAAGCAAGGAACCATTATGACACCATGAAGGCCAAGAATCAAATGGTTCATTGTAAGACCAAGTGGCCTAAAAGGGCTTGGAATGCATTGTGACACCACAGAGGTTAAGAGAAGCCAGGAACCATTGTGACCCAATGCAGGCTAACAATCTAATGATCCCTTGTGGCACCAGGGGGTATAAAAAGGGCCAGGGATGGATTGTTACAGCACGGGGACCAATAGAAGCAAGGATCTATTATGCCACCGTGGAGGCCAAGAATCAAATGATTCATTGTGACATCAAGTGGCCTAAAAGGGCATGGGATGCATTGTGACAGCACAGGGGTTAAGAGAAGCAAGGATCCATTGTGACCCAATGCAGGCTAAAAATCTAATGATCCCTAGTGACACCAATGGGCCTAAAAGGGGCAGGGATGTATTGTGAATGCATGGGGCCCAGTGAAAACACGGTACAATCAAGCCAACATGGAGGCCAAGAATCAAATGATTCATTGTGACATCAAGTGGCCTAAAAGGGCATGGGATGCATTGTGACACCACAGGGGTTAAGAGAACCAAGGCACCATTGTAACCCAATGCAGGCTAACAATCTAAGAATCCCTTTTGACACCAGGGGGCGCAAAAGGACCACGGATGAACTCTGACAGCATGGGGACCTATAGAAGCAAGGAACCATTATGACACCATGAAGGCCAAGAATCAAGTGGTTCATTGTGACATCAAGTGGCCTAAAAGGGCTTGGAATGCATTGTGACAGCACAGAGGTTAAGAGAAGCAAGGAACCATTGTGACCCAATGCAGGCTAACAATCTAATGATCCCTTGTGGCACCGGGGGGTATAAAAAGGGCCAGGGATGGATTGTTACAGCACGGGGACCAATAGAAGCAAGGATCTATTATGCCACCATGGAGGCCAAGAATCAAATGATTCATTGTGACATCAAGTGGCCTAAAAGGGCATGGGATGCATTGTGACAGCACAGGGGTTAAGAGAAGCAAGGATCCATTGTGACCCAATGGAGGCTAACTATCTAATGATCCCTTTTGACACCAATGGGCCTAAAAGGGGCAGGGATGTATTGTGAAAGCATGGGGCCCAATTAAAACCTGGTACAATTACGCCACCATGGAGGCCAAGAATCAAATGATTCATTGTGACATCAAGTGGCCTAAAAGGGCATGGGATGCATTGTGACACCACAGGGGTTAAGAGAAGCAAGGCACCATTGTAACCCAATGAAGGCTATCAATCTAAGAATCCCTTTTGACACCAGGGGGCGAAAAAGGACCATGGATGAACTCTGACATCATGGGGACCTATAGAAGCAAGGAACCATTATGACACCATGAAGGCCAAGAATCAAATGGTTCATTGTAAGACCAAGTGGCCTAAAAGGGCTTGGAATGCATTGTGACACCACAGAGGTTAAGAGAAGCCAGGAACCATTGTGACCCAATGCAGGCTAACAATCTAATGATCCCTTGTGGCACCAGGGGGTATAAAAAGGGCCAGGGATGGATTGTTACAGCACGGGGACCAATAGAAGCAAGGATCTATTATGCCACCGTGGAGGCCAAGAATCAAATGATTCATTGTGACATCAAGTGGCCTAAAAGGGCATGGGATGCATTGTGACAGCACAGGGGTTAAGAGAAGCAAGGAACCATTGTGACCCAATGCAGGCTAAAAATCTAATGATCCCTAGTGACACCAATGGGCATAAAAGGGCCAGGGATGGATTGTTACAGCACGGGGACCAATAGAAGCAAGGATCTATTATGCCACCATGGAGGCCAAGAATCAAATAATTCATTGTGACATCAAGTGGCCTAAAAGGGCATGGGATGCATTGTGACAGCACAGGGGTTAAGAGAAGCAAGGATCCATTGTGACCCAATGGAGGCTAACAATCTAAGAATCCCTTGTGACACCAATGGGCCTAAAAGGGGCAGGGATGTATTGTGAAAGCATGGGGCCCAATGAAAACCTGGTACAATTACGCCACCATGGAGGCCAAGAATCAAATGATTCATTGTAAGACCAAGTGGCCTAAAAGGGCATGGGATGCATTGTGACACCACAGGGGTTAAGAGAAGCAAGGAACCATTGTGACCCAATGTAGGCTAACAATCTAAGAATCCCTTTTGACAACAGGGGGCGCAAAAGGACCACGGATGAACTCTGACAGCATGGAGAGCTATAGAAACAAGGAACCATTATGACACCATGAAGGCCAAGAATCAAATGGTTCATTGTAAGACCAAGTGGCCTAAAAGGGCTTGGAATGCATTGTGACACCACAGAGGTTAAGAGAAGCCAGGAACCATTGTGACCCAATGCAGGCTAACAATCTAATGATCCCTTGTGGCACCAGGGGGTATAAAAAGGGCCAGGGATGGATTGTTACAGCACGGGGACCAATAGAAGCAAGGATCTATTATGCCACCGTGGAGGCCAAGAATCAAATGATTCATTGTGACATCAAGTGGCCTAAAAGGGCATGGGATGCATTGTGACAGCACAGGGGTTAAGAGAAGCAAGGATCCATTGTGACCCAATGGAGGCTAACAATCTAATAATCCCTTTTGACACCAATGGGCCTAAAAGGGGCAGGGATGTATTGTGAAAGCATGGGGCCCAGTGAAAACATGGTACATTCAAGCCACCCTGGAGGCCAAGAATCAAATGATTCATTGTGACATCAAGTGGCCTAAAAGGGCATGGGATGCATTGTGACACCACAGGGGTTAAGAGAACCAAGGCACCATTGTAACCCAATGCAGGCTAACAATCTAAGAATACCTTTTGACACCAGGGGGCGCAAAAGGACCACGGATGAACTCTGACAGCATGGGGACCTATAGAAGCAAGGAACCATTATGACACCATGAAGGCCAAGAATCAAATGGTTCATTGTAAGACCAAGTGGCCTAAAAGGGCTTGGAATGCATTGTGACAGCACAGAGGTTAAGAGAAGCAAGGAACCATTGTGACCCAATGCAGGCTAACAATCTAATGATCCCTTGTGGCACCGGGGGGTATAAAAAGGGCCAGGGATGGATTGTTACAGCACGGGGACCAATAGAAACAAGAATCTATTATGCCACCGTGGAGGCCAAGAATCAAATGATTCATTGTGACATCAAGTGGCCTAAAAGGGCATGGGATGCATTGTGACACCACAGAGGTTAAGAGAAGCAAGGAACCATTGAGACCCAATGCAGGCTAACAATCTAATGATCCCTTGTGGCACCAATGGGCCTAAAAGGGGCAGGGATGAATTGTTACAACACGGGGACCAATAGAAGCAAGGATCTATTATGCCACCACGGAGGCCAAGAATCAAATGATTCATTGTGACATCAAGTGGCCTAAAAGGGCATGGGATGCATTGTGACAGCACAGAGGTTAAGAGAAGCAAGGAACCATTGTGACGCAATGTAGGCTAACAATCTAAGAATCCCTTTTGACACCAGGGGGCGCAAAATGACCACGGATGAACCTTGACAGCATGGGGACCTATAGAAGCAAGGAACCATTATGACACCATGAAGGCCAAGAATCAAATGGTTCATTGTAAGACCAAGTGGCCTAAAAGGGCTTGGAATGCATTGTGACACCACAGAGGTTAAGAGAAGCAAGGAACCATTGTGACCCAATGCAGGCTAACAATCTAATGATCCCTTGTGACACCAATGGGCCTAAAAGGGCCAGGGATGAATTGTGAAAGCATGGGGCCCCAGTAAAACCTGGTACAATTATGCCACCATGGAGGCCAAGAATCAAATGATTCATTGTGACATCAAGTGGCCTAAAAGGGCATGGGATGCATTGTGACACCACAGGGGTTAAGAGAAGCAAGGCACCATTGTAACCCAATGAAGGCTATCAATCTAAGAATCCCTTTTGACACCAGGGGGCGAAAAAGGACCATGGATGAACTCTGACATCATGGGGACCTATAGAAGCAAGGAACCATTATGACACCATGAAGGCCAAGAATCAAATGGTTCATTGTAAGACCAAGTGGCCTAAAAGGGCTTGGAATGCATTGTGACACCACAGAGGTTAAGAGAAGCCAGGAACCATTGTGACCCAATGCAGGCTAACAATCTAATGATCCCTTGTGGCACCAGGGGGTATAAAAAGGGCCAGGGATGGATTGTTACAGCACGGGGACCAATAGAAGCAAGGATCTATTATGCCACCGTGGAGGCCAAGAATCAAATGATTCATTGTGTCATCAAGTGGCCTAAAAGGGCATGGGATGCATTGTGACACCACAGGGGTTAGGATGAAGCAAGGATCCATTGTGACCCAATGGAGGCTAATAATCCCAGGATCCCATTTGACACCAGGGGGCGTAAAAGGGCCAGGGATGGATTGTTACAGCACGGGGACCAATAGAAGCAAGGATCTATTATGCCACCATGGAGGCCAAGAATCAAATAATTCATTGTGACATCAAGTGGCCTAAAAGGGCATGGGATGCATTGTGACAACACAGGGGTTAAGAGAAGCAAGGATCCATTGTGACCCAATGGAGGCTAACAATCTAATGATCCCTTGTGACACCAATGGGCCTAAAAGGGGCAGGGATGTATTGTGAAAGCATGGGGCCCAATTAAAACCTGGTACAATTACGCCACCATGGAGGCCAAGAATCAAATGATTCATTGTGATATCAAGTGGCCTAAAAGGGCATGGGATGCATTGTGACACCACAGGGGTTAAGAGAAGCAAGGAACCATTGTGACCCAATGTAGGCTAACAATCTAAGAATCCCTTTTGACAACAGGGGGCGCAAAAGGACCACGGATGAACTCTGACAGCATGGAGAGCTATAGAAACAAGGAACCATTATGACACCATGAAGGCCAAGAATCAAATGGTTCATTGTAAGACCAAGTGGCCTAAAAGGGCTTGGAATGCATTGTGACACCACAGAGGTTAAGAGAAGCAAGGAACCATTGTGACCCAATGCAGGCTAACAATCTAATGATCCCTTGTGGCACCAGGGGGTATAAAAAGGGCCAGGGATGGATTGTTACAGCACGGGGACCAATAGAAGCAAGGATCTATTATGCCACCGTGGAGGCCAAGAATCAAATGATTCATTGTGACATCAAGTGGCCTAAAAGGGCATGGGATGCATTGTGACAGCACAGGGGTTAAGAGAAGCAAGGATCCATTGTGACCCAATGGAGGCTAACAATCTAAGGATCCCTTTTGACACCAATGGGCCTAAAAGGGGCAGGGATGTATTGTGAAAGCATGGGGCCCAGTGAAAACATGGTACAATCAAGCCAACATGGAGGCCAAGAATCAAATGATTCATTGTGACATCAAGTGGCCTAAAAGGGCATGGGATGCATTGTGACACCACAGGGGTTAAGAGAACCAAGGCAGCATTGTAACCCAATGCAGGCTAACAATCTAAGAATCCCTTTTGACACCAGGGGGCGCAAAAGGACCACGGATGAACTCTGACAGCATGGGGACCTATAGAAGCAAGGAACCATTATGACACCATGAAGGCCAAGAATCAAATGGTTCATTGTGACATCAAGTGGCCTAAAAGGGCTTGGAATGCATTGTGACAGCACAGAGGTTAAGAGAAGCAAGGAACCATTGTGACCCAATGCAGGCTAACAATCTAATGATCCCTTGTGGCACCGGGGGGTATAAAAAGGGCCAGGGATGGATTGTTACAGCACGGGGACCAATAGAAGCAAGGATCTATTATGCCACCATGGAGGCCAAGAATCAAATGATTCATTGTGACATCAAGTGGCCTAAAAGGGCATGGGATGCATTGTGACACCACAGAGGTTAAGAGAAGCAAGGAACCATTGAGACCCAATGCAGGCTAACAATCTAATGATCCCTTGTGACACCAATGGGCCTAAAAGGGGCAGGGATGAATTGTTACAACACGGGGACCAATAGAAGCAAGGATCTATTATGCCACCACGGAGGCCAAGAATCAAATGATTCATTGTGACGTCAAGTGGCCTAAAAGGGCATGGGATGCATTGTGACAGCACAGGGGTTAAGAGAAGCAAGGAACCATTGTGACCCATTGCAGGCTAACAATCTAATGATCCCTAGTGACACCAATGAGCCTAAAAGGTCCAGGGATGGATTGCTACAGCACGGGGACCAATAGAAGCAAGGATCTATTATGCCACCATGGAGGCCAAGAATCAAATAATTCATTGTGACATCAAGTGGCCTAAAAGGGCATGGGATGCATTGTGACAGCACAGGGGTTAAGAGAAGCAAGGATCCATTGTGACCCAATGGAGGCTAACAATCTAATGATCCCTTGTGACACCAATGGGCCTAAAAGGGGCAGGGATGTATTGTGAAAGCATGGGGCACAATTAAAACCTGGTACAATTACGCCACCATGGAGGCCAAGAATCAAATGATTCATTGTGACATCAAGTGGCCTAAAAGGGCATGGGATGCATTGTGACACCACAGGGGTTAAGAGAAGCAAGGCACCATTGTAACCCAATGAAGGCTATCAATCTAAGAATCCCTTTTGACACCAGGGGGCGAAAAAGGACCATGGATGAACTCTGACATCATGGGGACCTATAGAAGCAAGGAACCATTATGACACCATGAAGGCCAAGAATCAAATGGTTCATTGTAAGACCAAGTGGCCTAAAAGGGCTTGGAATGCATTGTGACACCACAGAGGTTAAGAGAAGCCAGGAACCATTGTGACCCAATGCAGGCTAACAATCTAATGATCCCTTGTGGCACCAGGGGGTATAAAAAGGGCCAGGGATGGATTGTTACAGCACGGGGACCAATAGAAGCAAGGATCTATTATGCCACCGTGGAGGCCAAGAATCAAATGATTCATTGTGACATCAAGTGGCCTAAAAGGGCATGGGATGCATTGTGACAGCACAGGGGTTAAGAGAAGCAAGGATCCATTGTGACCCAATGCAGGCTAAAAATCTAATGATCCCTAGTGACACCAATGGGCCTAAAAGGGCCAGGGATGTATTGTGAATGCATGGGGCCCAGTGAAAACATGGTACAATCAAGCCAACATGGAGGCCAAGAATCAAATGATTCATTGTGACATCAAGTGGCCTAAAAGGGCATGGGATGCATTGTGACACCACAGGGGTTAAGAGAACCAAGGCACCATTGTAACCCAATGCAGGCTAACAATCTAAGAATCCCTTTTGACACCAGGGGGCGCAAAAGGACCACGGATGAACTCTGACAGCATGGGGACCTATAGAAGCAAGGAACCATTATGACACCATGAAGGCCAAGAATCAAGTGGTTCATTGTGACATCAAGTGGCCTAAAAGGGCTTGGAATGCATTGTGACAGCACAGAGGTTAAGAGAAGCAAGGAACCATTGTGACCCAATGCAGGCTAACAATCTAATGATCCCTTGTGGCACCGGGGGGTATAAAAAGGGCCAGGGATGGATTGTTACAGCACGGGGACCAATAGAAGCAAGGATCTATTATGCCACCATGGAGGCCAAGAATCAAATGATTCATTGTGACATCAAGTGGCCTAAAAGGGCATGGGATGCATTGTGACAGCACAGGGGTTAAGAGAAGCAAGGATCCATTGTGACCCAATGGAGGCTAACTATCTAATGATCCCTTTTGACACCAATGGGCCTAAAAGGGGCAGGGATGTATTGTGAAAGCATGGGGCCCAATTAAAACCTGGTACAATTACGCCACCATGGAGGCCAAGAATCAAATGATTCATTGTGACATCAAGTGGCCTAAAAGGGCATGGGATGCATTGTGACACCACAGGGGTTAAGAGAAGCAAGGCACCATTGTAACCCAATGAAGGCTATCAATCTAAGAATCCCTTTTGACACCAGGGGGCGAAAAAGGACCATGGATGAACTCTGACATCATGGGGACCTATAGAAGCAAGGAACCATTATGACACCATGAAGGCCAAGAATCAAATGGTTCATTGTAAGACCAAGTGGCCTAAAAGGGCTTGGAATGCATTGTGACACCACAGAGGTTAAGAGAAGCCAGGAACCATTGTGACCCAATGCAGGCTAACAATCTAATGATCCCTTGTGGCACCAGGGGGTATAAAAAGGGCCAGGGATGGATTGTTACAGCACGGGGACCAATAGAAGCAAGGATCTATTATGCCACCGTGGAGGCCAAGAATCAAATGATTCATTGTGACATCAAGTGGCCTAAAAGGGCATGGGATGCATTGTGACAGCACAGGGGTTAAGAGAAGCAAGGAACCATTGTGACCCAATGCAGGCTAAAAATCTAATGATCCCTAGTGACACCAATGGGCCTAAAAGGGCCAGGGATGGATTGTTACAGCACGGGGACCAATAGAAGCAAGGATCTATTATGCCACCATGGAGGCCAAGAATCAAATGATTCATTGTGACATCAAGTGGCCTAAAAGGGCATGGGATGCATTGTGACACCACAGAGGTTAAGAGAAGCAAGGAACCATTGAGACCCAATGCAGGCTAACAATCTAATGATCCCTTGTGACACCAATGGGCCTAAAAGGGGCAGGGATGAATTGTTACAACACGGGGACCAATAGAAGCAAGGATCTATTATGCCACCACGGAGGCCAAGAATCAAATGATTCATTGTGACGTCAAGTGGCCTAAAAGGGCATGGGATGCATTGTGACAGCACAGGGGTTAAGAGAAGCAAGGAACCATTGTGACCCATTGCAGGCTAACAATCTAATGATCCCTAGTGACACCAATGAGCCTAAAAGGTCCAGGGATGGATTGCTACAGCACGGGGACCAATAGAAGCAAGGATCTATTATGCCACCATGGAGGCCAAGAATCAAATAATTCATTGTGACATCAAGTGGCCTAAAAGGGCATGGGATGCATTGTGACAGCACAGGGGTTAAGAGAAGCAAGGATCCATTGTGACCCAATGGAGGCTAACAATCTAATGATCCCTTGTGACACCAATGGGCCTAAAAGGGGCAGGGATGTATTGTGAAAGCATGGGGCACAATTAAAACCTGGTACAATTACGCCACCATGGAGGCCAAGAATCAAATGATTCATTGTGACATCAAGTGGCCTAAAAGGGCATGGGATGCATTGTGACACCACAGGGGTTAAGAGAAGCAAGGCACCATTGTAACCCAATGAAGGCTATCAATCTAAGAATCCCTTTTGACACCAGGGGGCGAAAAAGGACCATGGATGAACTCTGACATCATGGGGACCTATAGAAGCAAGGAACCATTATGACACCATGAAGGCCAAGAATCAAATGGTTCATTGTAAGACCAAGTGGCCTAAAAGGGCTTGGAATGCATTGTGACACCACAGAGGTTAAGAGAAGCCAGGAACCATTGTGACCCAATGCAGGCTAACAATCTAATGATCCCTTGTGGCACCAGGGGGTATAAAAAGGGCCAGGGATGGATTGTTACAGCACGGGGACCAATAGAAGCAAGGATCTATTATGCCACCGTGGAGGCCAAGAATCAAATGATTCATTGTGACATCAAGTGGCCTAAAAGGGCATGGGATGCATTGTGACAGCACAGGGGTTAAGAGAAGCAAGGATCCATTGTGACCCAATGCAGGCTAAAAATCTAATGATCCCTAGTGACACCAATGGGCCTAAAAGGGGCAGGGATGTATTGTGAATGCATGGGGCCCAGTGAAAACATGGTACAATCAAGCCAACATGGAGGCCAAGAATCAAATGATTCATTGTGACATCAAGTGGCCTAAAAGGGCATGGGATGCATTGTGACACCACAGGGGTTAAGAGAACCAAGGCACCATTGTAACCCAATGCAGGCTAACAATCTAAGAATCCCTTTTGACACCAGGGGGCGCAAAAGGACCACGGATGAACTCTGACAGCATGGGGACCTATAGAAGCAAGGAACCATTATGACACCATGAAGGCCAAGAATCAAGTGGTTCATTGTGACATCAAGTGGCCTAAAAGGGCTTGGAATGCATTGTGACAGCACAGAGGTTAAGAGAAGCAAGGAACCATTGTGACCCAATGCAGGCTAACAATCTAATGATCCCTTGTGGCACCGGGGGGTATAAAAAGGGCCAGGGATGGATTGTTACAGCACGGGGACCAATAGAAGCAAGGATCTATTATGCCACCATGGAGGCCAAGAATCAAATGATTCATTGTGACATCAAGTGGCCTAAAAGGGCATGGGATGCATTGTGACAGCACAGGGGTTAAGAGAAGCAAGGATCCATTGTGACCCAATGGAGGCTAACTATCTAATGATCCCTTTTGACACCAATGGGCCTAAAAGGGGCAGGGATGTATTGTGAAAGCATGGGGCCCAATTAAAACCTGGTACAATTACGCCACCATGGAGGCCAAGAATCAAATGATTCATTGTGACATCAAGTGGCCTAAAAGGGCATGGGATGCATTGTGACACCACAGGGGTTAAGAGAAGCAAGGCACCATTGTAACCCAATGAAGGCTATCAATCTAAGAATCCCTTTTGACACCAGGGGGCGAAAAAGGACCATGGATGAACTCTGACATCATGGGGACCTATAGAAGCAAGGAACCATTATGACACCATGAAGGCCAAGAATCAAATGGTTCATTGTAAGACCAAGTGGCCTAAAAGGGCTTGGAATGCATTGTGACACCACAGAGGTTAAGAGAAGCCAGGAACCATTGTGACCCAATGCAGGCTAACAATCTAATGATCCCTTGTGGCACCAGGGGGTATAAAAAGGGCCAGGGATGGATTGTTACAGCACGGGGACCAATAGAAGCAAGGATCTATTATGCCACCGTGGAGGCCAAGAATCAAATGATTCATTGTGACATCAAGTGGCCTAAAAGGGCATGGGATGCATTGTGACAGCACAGGGGTTAAGAGAAGCAAGGAACCATTGTGACCCAATGCAGGCTAAAAATCTAATGATCCCTAGTGACACCAATGGGCATAAAAGGGCCAGGGATGGATTGTTACAGCACGGGGACCAATAGAAGCAAGGATCTATTATGCCACCATGGAGGCCAAGAATCAAATAATTCATTGTGACATCAAGTGGCCTAAAAGGGCATGGGATGCATTGTGACAGCACAGGGGTTAAGAGAAGCAAGGATCCATTGTGACCCAATGGAGGCTAACAATCTAAGAATCCCTTGTGACACCAATGGGCCTAAAAGGGGCAGGGATGTATTGTGAAAGCATGGGGCCCAATGAAAACCTGGTACAATTACGCCACCATGGAGGCCAAGAATCAAATGATTCATTGTAAGACCAAGTGGCCTAAAAGGGCATGGGATGCATTGTGACACCACAGGGGTTAAGAGAAGCAAGGAACCATTGTGACCCAATGTAGGCTAACAATCTAAGAATCCCTTTTGACAACAGGGGGCGCAAAAGGACCACGGATGAACTCTGACAGCATGGAGAGCTATAGAAACAAGGAACCATTATGACACCATGAAGGCCAAGAATCAAATGGTTCATTGTAAGACCAAGTGGCCTAAAAGGGCTTGGAATGCATTGTGACACCACAGAGGTTAAGAGAAGCCAGGAACCATTGTGACCCAATGCAGGCTAACAATCTAATGATCCCTTGTGGCACCAGGGGGTATAAAAAGGGCCAGGGATGGATTGTTACAGCACGGGGACCAATAGAAGCAAGGATCTATTATGCCACCGTGGAGGCCAAGAATCAAATGATTCATTGTGACATCAAGTGGCCTAAAAGGGCATGGGATGCATTGTGACAGCACAGGGGTTAAGAGAAGCAAGGATCCATTGTGACCCAATGGAGGCTAACAATCTAATAATCCCTTTTGACACCAATGGGCCTAAAAGGGGCAGGGATGTATTGTGAAAGCATGGGGCCCAGTGAAAACATGGTACATTCAAGCCACCCTGGAGGCCAAGAATCAAATGATTCATTGTGACATCAAGTGGCCTAAAAGGGCATGGGATGCATTGTGACACCACAGGGGTTAAGAGAACCAAGGAACCATTGTTACCCAATGCAGGCTAACAATCTAAGTATCCCTTGTGACACCAGGGGGCGCAAAAGGGCCACGGATGGACTCTGACAGCATGGGGACCTCTGGAAGCAAGGAACCATTATGACACCATGAAGGCCAAGAATCAAATGGTTCATTGTAAGACCAAGTGGTCTAAAAGGGCTTGGAATGCATTGTGACAGCACAGAGGTTAAGAGAAGCAAGGAACCATTGTGACCCATTGCAGGCTAACAATCTAATGATCCCTAGTGACACCAATGAGCCTAAAAGGTCCAGGGATGGATTGCTACAGCACGGGGACCAATAGAAGCAAGGATCTATTATGCCACCATGGAGGCCAAGAATCAAATAATTCATTGTGACATCAAGTGGCCTAAAAGGGCATGGGATGCATTGTGACAGCACAGGGGTTAAGAGAAGCAAGGATCCATTGTGACCCAATGGAGGCTAACAATCTAATGATCCCTTGTGACACCAATGGGCCTAAAAGGGGCAGGGATGTATTGTGAAAGCATGGGGCCCAATTAAAACCTGGTACAATTACGCCACCATGGAGGCCAAGAATCAAATGATTCATTGTGACATCAAGTGGCCTAAAAGGGCATGGGATGCATTGTGACACCACAGGGGTTAAGAGAAGCAAGGCACCATTGTAACCCAATGAAGGCTATCAATCTAAGAATCCCTTTTGACACCAGGGGGCGAAAAAGGACCATGGATGAACTCTGACATCATGGGGACCTATAGAAGCAAGGAACCATTATGACACCATGAAGGCCAAGAATCAAATGGTTCATTGTAAGACCAAGTGGCCTAAAAGGGCTTGGAATGCATTGTGACACCACAGAGGTTAAGAGAAGCCAGGAACCATTGTGACCCAATGCAGGCTAACAATCTAATGATCCCTTGTGGCACCAGGGGGTATAAAAAGGGCCAGGGATGGATTGTTACAGCACGGGGACCAATAGAAGCAAGGATCTATTATGCCACCATGGAGGCCAAGAATCAAATGATTCATTGTGACATCAAGTGGCCTAAAAGGGCATGGGATGCATTGTGACAGCACAGGGGTTAAGAGAAGCAAGGATCCATTGTGACCCAATGCAGGCTAAAAATCTAATGATCCCTAGTGACACCAATGGGCCTAAAAGGGGCAGGGATGTATTGTGAATGCATGGGGCCCAGTGAAAACATGGTACAATCAAGCCAACATGGAGGCCAAGAATCAAATGATTCATTGTGACATCAAGTGGCCTAAAAGGGCATGGGATGCATTGTGACACCACAGGGGTTAAGAGAACCAAGGCACCATTGTAACCCAAAGCAGGCTAACAATCTAAGAATCCCTTTTGACACCAGGGGGCGCAAAAGGACCACGGATGAACTCTGACAGCATGGGGACCTATAGAAGCAAGGAACCATTATGACACCATGAAGGCCAAGAATCAAGTGGTTCATTGTGACATCAAGTGGCCTAAAAGGGCTTGGAATGCATTGTGACAGCACAGAGGTTAAGAGAAGCAAGGAACCATTGTGACCCAATGCAGGCTAACAATCTAATGATCCCTTGTGGCACCGGGGGGTATAAAAAGGGCCAGGGATGGATTGTTACAGCACGGGGACCAATAGAAGCAAGGATCTATTATGCCACCATGGAGGCCAAGAATCAAATGATTCATTGTGACATCAAGTGGCCTAAAAGGGCATGGGATGCATTGTGACAGCACAGGGGTTAAGAGAAGCAAGGATCCATTGTGACCCAATGGAGGCTAACTATCTAATGATCCCTTTTGACACCAATGGGCCTAAAAGGGGCAGGGATGTATTGTGAAAGCATGGGGCCCAATTAAAACCTGGTACAATTACGCCACCATGGAGGCCAAGAATCAAATGATTCATTGTGACATCAAGTGGCCTAAAAGGGCATGGGATGCATTGTGACACCACAGGGGTTAAGAGAAGCAAGGCACCATTGTAACCCAATGAAGGCTATCAATCTAAGAATCCCTTTTGACACCAGGGGGCGAAAAAGGACCATGGATGAACTCTGACATCATGGGGACCTATAGAAGCAAGGAACCATTATGACACCATGAAGGCCAAGAATCAAATGGTTCATTGTAAGACCAAGTGGCCTAAAAGGGCTTGGAATGCATTGTGACACCACAGAGGTTAAGAGAAGCCAGGAACCATTGTGACCCAATGCAGGCTAACAATCTAATGATCCCTTGTGGCACCAGGGGGTATAAAAAGGGCCAGGGATGGATTGTTACAGCACGGGGACCAATAGAAGCAAGGATCTATTATGCCACCGTGGAGGCCAAGAATCAAATGATTCATTGTGACATCAAGTGGCCTAAAAGGGCATGGGATGCATTGTGACAGCACAGGGGTTAAGAGAAGCAAGGAACCATTGTGACCCAATGCAGGCTAAAAATCTAATGATCCCTAGTGACACCAATGGGCATAAAAGGGCCAGGGATGGATTGTTACAGCACGGGGACCAATAGAAGCAAGGATCTATTATGCCACCATGGAGGCCAAGAATCAAATAATTCATTGTGACATCAAGTGGCCTAAAAGGGCATGGGATGCATTGTGACAGCACAGGGGTTAAGAGAAGCAAGGATCCATTGTGACCCAATGGAGGCTAACAATCTAAGAATCCCTTGTGACACCAATGGGCCTAAAAGGGGCAGGGATGTATTGTGAAAGCATGGGGCCCAATGAAAACCTGGTACAATTACGCCACCATGGAGGCCAAGAATCAAATGATTCATTGTAAGACCAAGTGGCCTAAAAGGGCATGGGATGCATTGTGACACCACAGGGGTTAAGAGAAGCAAGGAACCATTGTGACCCAATGTAGGCTAACAATCTAAGAATCCCTTTTGACAACAGGGGGCGCAAAAGGACCACGGATGAACTCTGACAGCATGGAGAGCTATAGAAACAAGGAACCATTATGACACCATGAAGGCCAAGAATCAAATGGTTCATTGTAAGACCAAGTGGCCTAAAAGGGCTTGGAATGCATTGTGACACCACAGAGGTTAAGAGAAGCCAGGAACCATTGTGACCCAATGCAGGCTAACAATCTAATGATCCCTTGTGGCACCAGGGGGTATAAAAAGGGCCAGGGATGGATTGTTACAGCACGGGGACCAATAGAAGCAAGGATCTATTATGCCACCGTGGAGGCCAAGAATCAAATGATTCATTGTGACATCAAGTGGCCTAAAAGGGCATGGGATGCATTGTGACAGCACAGGGGTTAAGAGAAGCAAGGATCCATTGTGACCCAATGGAGGCTAACAATCTAATAATCCCTTTTGACACCAATGGGCCTAAAAGGGGCAGGGATGTATTGTGAAAGCATGGGGCCCAGTGAAAACATGGTACATTCAAGCCACCCTGGAGGCCAAGAATCAAATGATTCATTGTGACATCAAGTGGCCTAAAAGGGCATGGGATGCATTGTGACACCACAGGGGTTAAGAGAACCAAGGAACCATTGTTACCCAATGCAGGCTAACAATCTAAGTATCCCTTGTGACACCAGGGGGCGCAAAAGGGCCACGGATGGACTCTGACAGCATGGGGACCTCTGGAAGCAAGGAACCATTATGACACCATGAAGGCCAAGAATCAAATGGTTCATTGTAAGACCAAGTGGTCTAAAAGGGCTTGGAATGCATTGTGACAGCACAGAGGTTAAGAGAAGCAAGGAACCATTGTGACCCATTGCAGGCTAACAATCTAATGATCCCTAGTGACACCAATGAGCCTAAAAGGTCCAGGGATGGATTGCTACAGCACGGGGACCAATAGAAGCAAGGATCTATTATGCCACCATGGAGGCCAAGAATCAAATAATTCATTGTGACATCAAGTGGCCTAAAAGGGCATGGGATGCATTGTGACAGCACAGGGGTTAAGAGAAGCAAGGATCCATTGTGACCCAATGCAGGCTAACAATCTAATGATCCCTTGTGACACCAGGGGGTATAAAAAGGGCCAGGGATGTATTGTGAAAGCATGGGGCCCAATGAAAACCTGGTACAATTACGCCACCATGGAGGCCAAGAATCAAATGATTCATTGTGACATCAAGTGGCCTAAAAGGGCATGGGATGCATTGTGACACCACAGGGGTTAAGAGAAGAAAGGCACCATTGTAACCCAATGAAGGCTATCAATCTAAGAATCCCTTTTGACACCAGGGGGCGAAAAAGGACCATGGATGAACTCTGACATCATGGGGACCTATAGAAGCAAGGAACCATTATGACACCATGAAGGCCAAGAATCAAATGGTTCATTGTAAGACCAAGTGGCCTAAAAGGGCTTGGAATGCATTGTGACACCACAGAGGTTAAGAGAAGCCAGGAACCATTGTGACCCAATGCAGGCTAACAATCTAATGATCCCTTGTGGCACCAGGGGGTATAAAAAGGGCCAGGGATGGATTGTTACAGCACGGGGACCAATAGAAGCAAGGATCTATTATGCCACCATGGAGGCCAAGAATCAAATGATTCATTGTGACATCAAGTGGCCTAAAAGGGCATGGGATGCATTGTGACAGCACAGGGGTTAAGAGAAGCAAGGAACCATTGTGACCCAATGCAGGCTAAAAATCTAATGATCCCTAGTGACACCAATGAGCCTAAAAGGTCCAGGGATGTATTGCTACAGCACGGGGACCAATAGAAGCAAGGATCTATTATGCCACCATGGAGGCCAAGAATCAAATAATTCATTGTGACATCAAGTGGCCTAAAAGGGCATGGGATGCATTGTGACAGCACAGGGGTTAAGAGAAGCAAGGATCCATTGTGACCCAATGGAGGCTAACAATCTAAGAATCCCTTGTGACACCAATGGGCCTAAAAGGGGCAGGGATGTATTGTGAAAGCATGGGGCCCAATTAAAACCTGGTACAATTACGCCACCATGGAGGCCAAGAATCAAATGATTCATTGTGACATCAAGTGGCCTAAAAGGGCATGGGATGCATTGTGACACCACAGGCGTTAAGAGAAGCAAGGATCCATTGTGACCCAATGGAGGCTAACAATCTAATGATCCCTTTTGACACCAATGGGCCTAAAAGGGGCAGGGATGTATTGTGAAAGCATGGGGCCCAATTAAAACCTGGTACAATTTCGCCACCATGGAGGCCAAGAATCAAATGATTCATTGTGACATCAAGTGGCCTAAAAGGGCATGGGATGCATTGTGACACCACAGGGGTTAAGAGAAGCAAGGAACCATTGTGACCCAATGCAGGCTAACAATCTAAGAATCCCTTGTGGCACAAGGGGGCGCAAAATGACCACGGATGAACTCTGACAGCATGGGGACCTATAGAAGCAAGGAACCATTATGACACCATGAAGGCCAAGAATCAAATGGTTCATTGTAAGACCAAGTGGCCTAAAAGGGCTTGGAATGCATTGTGACACCACAGAGGTTAAGAGAAGCAAGGAACCATTGTGACCCAATGCAGGCTAACAATCTAATGATCCCTTGTGGCACCGGGGGGTATAAAAAAGGCCAGGGATGGATTGTTACAGCACGGGGACCAATAGAAGCAAGGATCTATTATGCCACCGTGGAGGCCAAGAATCAAATGATTCATTGTGACATCAAGTGGCCTAAAAGGGCATGGGATGCATTGTGACAGCACAGGCGTTAAGGGAAGCAAGGATCCATTGTGACCCAATGCAGGCTAACAATCTAATGATCCCTTGTGACACCAGGGGGTATAAAAAGGGCCAGGGATGTATTGTGAAAGCATGGGGCCCAATGAAAACCTGGTACAATTACGCCACCATGGAGGCCAAGAATCAAATGATTCATTGTGACATCAAGTGGCCTAAAAGGGCATGGGATGCATTGTGACACCACAGAGGTTAAGAGAAGCAAGGAACCATTGAGACCCAATGCAGGCTAACAATCTAATGATCCCTTGTGACACCAATGGGCCTAAAAGGGGCAGGGATGAATTGTTACAACACGGGGACCAATAGAAGCAAGGATCTATTATGCCACCACGGAGGCCAAGAATCAAATGATTCATTGTGACATCAAGTGGCCTAAAAGGGCATGGGATGCATTGTGACAGCACAGAGGTTAAGAGAAGCAAGGAACCATTGTGACGCAATGTAGGCTAACAATCTAAGAATCCCTTTTGACACCAGGGGGCGCAAAATGACCACGGATGAACCTTGACAGCATGGGGACCTATAGAAGCAAGGAACCATTATGACACCATGAAGGCCAAGAATCAAATGGTTCATTGTAAGACCAAGTGGCCTAAAAGGGCTTGGAATGCATTGTGACACCACAGAGGTTAAGAGAAGCAAGGAACCATTGTGACCCAATGCAGGCTAACAATCTAATGATCCCTTGTGACACCAATGGGCCTAAAAGGGCCAGGGATGAATTGTGAAAGCATGGGGCCCCAGTAAAACCTGGTACAATTATGCCACCATGGAGGCCAAGAATCAAATGATTCATTGTGACATCAAGTGGCCTAAAAGGGCATGGGATGCATTGTGACACCACAGGGGTTAAGAGAAGCAAGGCACCATTGTAACCCAATGAAGGCTATCAATCTAAGAATCCCTTTTGACACCAGGGGGCGAAAAAGGACCATGGATGAACTCTGACATCATGGGGACCTATAGAAGCAAGGAACCATTATGACACCATGAAGGCCAAGAATCAAATGGTTCATTGTAAGACCAAGTGGCCTAAAAGGGCTTGGAATGCATTGTGACACCACAGAGGTTAAGAGAAGCCAGGAACCATTGTGACCCAATGCAGGATAACAATCTAATGATCCCTTGTGGCACCAGGGGGTATAAAAAGGGCCAGGGATGGATTGTTACAGCACGGGGACCAATAGAAGCAAGGATCTATTATGCCACCGTGGAGGCCAAGAATCAAATGATTCATTGTGACATCAAGTGGCCTAAAAGGGCATGGGATGCATTGTGACAGCACAGGGGTTAAGAGAAGCAAGGAACCATTGTGACCCAATGCAGGCTAAAAATCTAATGATCCCTAGTGACACCAATGGGCCTAAAAGGGCCAGGGATGGATTGTTACAGCACGGGGACCAATAGAAGCAAGGATCTATTATGCCACCATGGAGGCCAAGAATCAAATAATTCATTGTGACATCAAGTGGCCTAAAAGGGCATGGGATGCATTGTGACAACACAGGGGTTAAGAGAAGCAAGGATCCATTGTGACCCAATGGAGGCTAACAATCTAATGATCCCTTGTGACACCAATGGGCCTAAAAGGGGCAGGGATGTATTGTGAAAGCATGGGGCCCAATTAAAACCTGGTACAATTACGCCACCATGGAGGCCAAGAATCAAATGATTCATTGTGATATCAAGTGGCCTAAAAGGGCATGGGATGCATTGTGACACCACAGGGGTTAAGAGAAGCAAGGAACCATTGTGACCCAATGTAGGCTAACAATCTAAGAATCCCTTTTGACAACAGGGGGCGCAAAAGGACCACGGATGAACTCTGACAGCATGGAGAGCTATAGAAACAAGGAACCATTATGACACCATGAAGGCCAAGAATCAAATGGTTCATTGTAAGACCAAGTGGCCTAAAAGGGCTTGGAATGCATTGTGACACCACAGAGGTTAAGAGAAGCAAGGAACCATTGTGACCCAATGCAGGCTAACAATCTAATGATCCCTTGTGGCACCAGGGGGTATAAAAAGGGCCAGGGATGGATTGTTACAGCACGGGGACCAATAGAAGCAAGGATCTATTATGCCACCGTGGAGGCCAAGAATCAAATGATTCATTGTGACATCAAGTGGCCTAAAAGGGCATGGGATGCATTGTGACAGCACAGGGGTTAAGAGAAGCAAGGATCCATTGTGACCCAATGGAGGCTAACAATCTAAGGATCCCTTTTGACACCAATGGGCCTAAAAGGGGCAGGGATGTATTGTGAAAGCATGGGGCCCAGTGAAAACATGGTACAATCAAGCCAACATGGAGGCCAAGAATCAAATGATTCATTGTGACATCAAGTGGCCTAAAAGGGCATGGGATGCATTGTGACACCACAGGGGTTAAGAGAACCAAGGCAGCATTGTAACCCAATGCAGGCTAACAATCTAAGAATCCCTTTTGACACCAGGGGGCGCAAAAGGACCACGGATGAACTCTGACAGCATGGGGACCTATAGAAGCAAGGAACCATTATGACACCATGAAGGCCAAGAATCAAATGGTTCATTGTGACATCAAGTGGCCTAAAAGGGCTTGGAATGCATTGTGACAGCACAGAGGTTAAGAGAAGCAAGGAACCATTGTGACCCAATGCAGGCTAACAATCTAATGATCCCTTGTGGCACCGGGGGGTATAAAAAGGGCCAGGGATGGATTGTTACAGCACGGGGACCAATAGAAGCAAGGATCTATTATGCCACCATGGAGGCCAAGAATCAAATGATTCATTGTGACATCAAGTGGCCTAAAAGGGCATGGGATGCATTGTGACACCACAGAGGTTAAGAGAAGCAAGGAACCATTGAGACCCAATGCAGGCTAACAATCTAATGATCCCTTGTGACACCAATGAGCCTAAAAGGTCCAGGGATGGATTGCTACAGCACGGGGACCAATAGAAGCAAGGATCTATTATGCCACCATGGAGGCCAAGAATCAAATAATTCATTGTGACATCAAGTGGCCTAAAAGGGCATGGGATGCATTGTGACAACACAGGGGTTAAGAGAAGCAAGGATCCATTGTGACCCAATGGAGGCTAACAATCTAATGATCCCTTGTGACACCAATGGGCCTAAAAGGGGCAGGGATGTATTGTGAAGGCATGGGGCACAATTAAAACCTGGTACAATTACGCCACCATGGAGGCCAAGAATCAAATGATTCATTGTGACATCAAGTGGCCTAAAAGGGCATGGGATGCATTGTGACACCACAGGGGTTAAGAGAAGCAAGGCACCATTGTAACCCAATGAAGGCTATCAATCTAAGAATCCCTTTTGACACCAGGGGGCGAAAAAGGACCATGGATGAACTCTGACATCATGGGGACCTATAGAAGCAAGGAACCATTATGACACCATGAAGGCCAAGAATCAAATGGTTCATTGTAAGACCAAGTGGCCTAAAAGGGCTTGGAATGCATTGTGACACCACAGAGGTTAAGAGAAGCCAGGAACCATTGTGACCCAATGCAGGCTAACAATCTAATGATCCCTTGTGGCACCAGGGGGTATAAAAAGGGCCAGGGATGGATTGTTACAGCACGGGGACCAATAGAAGCAAGGATCTATTATGCCACCGTGGAGGCCAAGAATCAAATGATTCATTGTGACATCAAGTGGCCTAAAAGGGCATGGGATGCATTGTGACAGCACAGGGGTTAAGAGAAGCAAGGATCCATTGTGACCCAATGCAGGCTAAAAATCTAATGATCCCTAGTGACACCAATGGGCCTAAAAGGGGCAGGGATGTATTGTGAATGCATGGGGCCCAGTGAAAACATGGTACAATCAAGCCAACATGGAGGCCAAGAATCAAATGATTCATTGTGACATCAAGTGGCCTAAAAGGGCATGGGATGCATTGTGACACCACAGGGGTTAAGAGAACCAAGGCACCATTGTAACCCAATGCAGGCTAACAATCTAAGAATCCCTTTTGACACCAGGGGGCGCAAAAGGACCACGGATGAACTCTGACAGCATGGGGACCTATAGAAGCAAGGAACCATTATGACACCATGAAGGCCAAGAATCAAGTGGTTCATTGTGACATCAAGTGGCCTAAAAGGGCTTGGAATGCATTGTGACAGCACAGAGGTTAAGAGAAGCAAGGAACCATTGTGACCCAATGCAGGCTAACAATCTAATGATCCCTTGTGGCACCGGGGGGTATAAAAAGGGCCAGGGATGGATTGTTACAGCACGGGGACCAATAGAAGCAAGGATCTATTATGCCACCATGGAGGCCAAGAATCAAATGATTCATTGTGACATCAAGTGGCCTAAAAGGGCATGGGATGCATTGTGACACCACAGAGGTTAAGAGAAGCAAGGAACCATTGAGACCCAATGCAGGCTAACAATCTAATGATCCCTTGTGACACCAATGGGCCTAAAAGGGGCAGGGATGAATTGTTAAAACACGGGGACCAATAGAAGCAAGGATCTATTATGCCACCACGGAGGCCAAGAATCAAATGATTCATTGTGACATCAAGTGGCCTAAAAGGGCATGGGATGCATTGTGACAGCACAGAGGTTAAGAGAAGCAAGGAACCATTGTGACGCAATGTAGGCTAACAATCTAAGAATCCCTTTTGACACCAGGGGGCGCAAAATGACCACGGATGAACCTTGACAGCATGGGGACCTATAGAAGCAAGGAACCATTATGACACCATGAAGGCCAAGAATCAAATGGTTCATTGTAAGACCAAGTGGCCTAAAAGGGCTTGGAATGCATTGTGACACCACAGAGGTTAAGAGAAGCAAGGAACCATTGTGACCCAATGCAGGCTAACAATCTAATGATCCCTTGTGACACCAATGGGCCTAAAAGGGGCAGGGATGAATTGTGAAAGCATGGGGCCCCAGTAAAACCTGGTACAATTATGCCACCATGGAGGCCAAGAATCAAATGATTCATTGTGACATCAAGTGGCCTAAAAGGGCATGGGATGCATTGTGACACCACAGGGGTTAAGAGAAGCAAGGCACCATTGTAACCCAATGAAGGCTATCAATCTAAGAATCCCTTTTGACACCAGGGGGCGAAAAAGGACCATGGATGAACTCTGACATCATGGGGACCTATAGAAGCAAGGAACCATTATGACACCATGAAGGCCAAGAATCAAATGGTTCATTGTAAGACCAAGTGGCCTAAAAGGGCTTGGAATGCATTGTGACACCACAGAGGTTAAGAGAAGCAAGGAACCATTGTGACCCAATGCAGGCTAACAATCTAATGATCCCTTGTGGCACCAGGGGGTATAAAAAGGGCCAGGGATGGATTGTTACAGCACGGGGACCAATAGAAGCAAGGATCTATTATGCCACCGTGGAGGCCAAGAATCAAATGATTCATTGTGACATCAAGTGGCCTAAAAGGGCATGGGATGCATTGTGACAGCACAGGGGTTAAGAGAAGCAAGGAACCATTGTGACCCAATGCAGGCTAAAAATCTAATGATCCCTAGTGACACCAATGGGCATAAAAGGGCCAGGGATGGATTGTTACAGCACGGGGACCAATAGAAGCAAGGATCTATTATGCCACCATGGAGGCCAAGAATCAAATAATTCATTGTGACATCAAGTGGCCTAAAAGGGCATGGGATGCATTGTGACAGCACAGGGGTTAAGAGAAGCAAGGATCCATTGTGACCCAATGGAGGCTAACAATCTAATGATCCCTTGTGACACCAATGGGCCTAAAAGGGGCAGGGATGTATTGTGAAAGCATGGGGCCCAATTAAAACCTGGTACAATTACGCCACCATCGAGGCCAAGAATCAAATGATTCATTGTGACATCAAGTGGCCTAAAAGGGCATGGGATGCATTGTGACACCACAGGGGTTAAGAGAAGCAAGGAACCATTGTTACCCAATGCAGGCTAACAATCTAAGAATCCCTTTTGACAACAGGGGGCGCAAAAGGACCACGGATGAACTCTGACAGCATGGAGAGCTATAGAAACAAGGAACCATTATGACACCATGAAGGCCAAGAATCAAATGGTTCATTGTAAGACCAAGTGGCCTAAAAGGGCTTGGAATGCATTGTGACACCACAGAGGTTAAGAGAAGCAAGGAACCATTGTGACCCAATGCAGGCTAACAATCTAATGATCCCTTGTGGCACCAGGGGGTATAAAAAGGGCCAGGGATGGATTGTTACAGCACGGGGACCAATAGAAGGAAGGATCTATTATGCCACCGTGGAGGCCAAGAATCAAATGATTCATTGTGACATCAAGTGGCCTAAAAGGGCATGGGATGCATTGTGACAGCACAGGGGTTAAGAGAAGCAAGGATCCATTGTGACCCAATGGAGGCTAACAATCTAATAATCCCTTTTGACACCAATGGGCCTAAAAGGGGCAGGGATGTATTGTGAAAGCATGGGGCCCAGTGAAAACATGGTACATTCAAGCCACCATGGAGGCCAAGAATCAAATGATTCATTGTGACATCAAGTGGCCTAAAAGGGCATGGGATGCATTGTGACACCACAGGGGTTAAGAGAAGCAAGGCACCATTGTAACCCAATGAAGGCTATCAATCTAAGAATCCCTTTTGACACCAGGGGGCGAAAAAGGACCATGGATGAACTCTGACATCATGGGGACCTATAGAAGCAAGGAACCATTATGACACCATGAAGGCCAAGAATCAAATGGTTCATTGTAAGACCAAGTGGCCTAAAAGGGCTTGGAATGCATTGTGACACCACAGAGGTTAAGAGAAGCCAGGAACCATTGTGACCCAATGCAGGCTAACAATCTAATGATCCCTTGTGGCACCAGGGGGTATAAAAAGGGCCAGGGATGGATTGTTACAGCACGGGGACCAATAGAAACAAGGATCTATTATGCCACCGTGGAGGCCAAGAATCAAATGATTCATTGTGACATCAAGTGGCCTAAAAGGGCATGGGATGCATTGTGACAGCACAGGGGTTAAGAGAAGCAAGGATCCATTGTGACCCAATGCAGGCTAAAAATCTAATGATCCCTAGTGACACCAATGGGCCTAAAAGGGCCAGGGATGGATTGTTACAGCACGGGGACCAATAGAAGCAAGGATCTATTATGCCACCATGGAGGCCAAGAATCAAATAATTCATTGTGACATCAAGTGGCCTAAAAGGGCATGGGATGCATTGTGACAGCACAGGGGTTAAGAGAAGCAAGGATCCATTGTGACCCAATGGAGGCTAACAATCTAAGAATCCCTTGTGACACCAATGGGCCTAAAAGGGGCAGGGATGTATTGTGAAAGCATGGGGCCCAATTAAAACCTGGTACAATTACGCCACCATGGAGGCCAAGAATCAAATGATTCATTGTGACACCAAGTGGCCTAAAAGGGCATGGGATGCATTGTGACACCACAGGGGTTAAGAGAAGCAAGGAACCATTGTGACCCAATGTAGGCTAACAATCTAAGAATCCCTTTTGACAACAGGGGGCGCAAAAGGACCACGGATGAACTCTGACAGCATGGAGAGCTATAGAAACAAGGAACCATTATGACACCATGAAGGCCAAGAATCAAATGGTTCATTGTAAGACCAAGTGGCCTAAAAGGGCTTGGAATGCATTGTGACACCACAGAGGTTAAGAGAAGCCAGGAACCATTGTGACCCAATGCAGGCTAACAATCTAATGATCCCTTGTGGCACCAGGGGGTATAAAAAGGGCCAGGGATGGATTGTTACAGCACGGGGACCAATAGAAGCAAGGATCTATTATGCCACCGTGGAGGCCAAGAATCAAATGATTCATTGTGACATCAAGTGGCCTAAAAGGGCATGGGATGCATTGTGACAGCACAGGGGTTAAGAGAAGCAAGGATCCATTGTGACCCAATGGAGGCTAACAATCTAATAATCCCTTTTGACACCAATGGGCCTAAAAGGGGCAGGGATGTATTGTGAAAGCATGGGGCCCAGTGAAAACATGGTACATTCAAGCCACCATGGAGGCCAAGAATCAAATGATTCATTGTGACATCAAGTGGCCTAAAAGGGCATGGGATGCATTGTGACACCACAGGGGTTAAGAGAACCAAGGAACCATTGTTACCCAATGCAGGCTAACAATCTAAGAATCCCTTGTGACACCAGGGGGCGCAAAAGGGCCACGGATGGACTCTGACAGCATGGGGACCTCTGGAAGCAAGGAACCATTATGACACCATGAAGGCCAAGAATCAAATGGTTCATTGTAAGACCAAGTGGTCTAAAAGGGCTTGGAATGCATTGTGACAGCACAGAGGTTAAGAGAAGCAAGGAACCATTGTGACCCATTGCAGGCTAACAATCTAATGATCCCTAGTGACACCAATGAGCCTAAAAGGTCCAGGGATGGATTGCTACAGCACGGGGACCAATAGAAGCAAGGATCTATTATGCCACCATGGAGGCCAAGAATCAAATAATTCATTGTGACATCAAGTGGCCTAAAAGGGCATGGGATGCATTGTGACAGCACAGGGGTTAAGAGAATCAAGGATCCATTGTGACCCAATGGAGGCTAACAATCTAATGATCCCTTGTGACACCAATGGGCCTAAAAGGGGCAGGGATGTATTGTGAAAGCATGGGGCCCAATTAAAACCTGGTACAATTACGCCACCATGGAGGCCAAGAATCAAATGATTCATTGTGACATCAAGTGGCCTAAAAGGGCATGGGATGCATTGTGACACCACAGGGGTTAAGAGAAGCAAGGCACCATTGTAACCCAATGAAGGCTATCAATCTAAGAATCCCTTTTGACACCAGGGGGCGAAAAAGGACCATGGATGAACTCTGACATCATGGGGACCTATAGAAGCAAGGAACCATTATGACACCATGAAGGCCAAGAATCAAATGGTTCATTGTAAGACCAAGTGGCCTAAAAGGGCTTGGAATGCATTGTGACACCACAGAGGTTAAGAGAAGCCAGGAACCATTGTGACCCAATGCAGGCTAACAATCTAATGATCCCTTGTGGCACCAGGGGGTATAAAAAGGGCCAGGGATGGATTGTTACAGCACGGGGACCAATAGAAGCAAGGATCTATTATGCCACCATGGAGGCCAAGAATCAAATGATTCATTGTGACATCAAGTGGCCTAAAAGGGCATGGGATGCATTGTGACAGCACAGGGGTTAAGAGAAGCAAGGAACCATTGTGACCCAATGCAGGCTAAAAATCTAATGATCCCTAGTGACACCAATGGGCCTAAAAGGGCCAGGGATGGATTGTTACAGCACGGGGACCAATAGAAGCAAGGATCTATTATGCCACCATGGAGGCCAAGAATCAAATAATTCATTGTGACATCAAGTGGCCTAAAAGGGCATGGGATGCATTGTGACAGCACAGGGGTTAAGAGAAGCAAGGATCCATTGTGACCCAATGGAGGCTAACAATCTAAGAATCCCTTGTGACACCAATGGGCCTAAAAGGGGCAGGGATGTATTGTGAAAGCATGGGGCCCAATTAAAACCTGGTACAATTACGCCACCATGGAGGCCAAGAATCAAATGATTCATTGTGACATCAAGTGGCCTAAAAGGGCATGGGATGCATTGTGACACCACAGGGGTTAAGAGAAGCAAGGAACCATTGTGACCCAATGTAGGCTAACAATCTAAGAATCCCTTTTGACAACAGGGGGCGCAAAAGGACCACGGATGAACTCTGACAGCATGGAGAGCTATAGAAACAAGGAACCATTATGACACCATGAAGGCCAAGAATCAAATGGTTCATTGTAAGACCAAGTGGCCTAAAAGGGCTTGGAATGCATTGTGACACCACAGAGGTTAAGAGAAGCAAGGAACCATTGTGACCCAATGCAGGCTAACAATCTAATGATCCCTTGTGGCACCAGGGGGTATAAAAAGGGCCAGGGATGGATTGTTACAGCACGGGGACCAATAGAAGCAAGGATCTATTATGCCACCGTGGAGGCCAAGAATCAAATGATTCATTGTGACATCAAGTGGCCTAAAAGGGCATGGGATGCATTGTGACAGCACAGGGGTTAAGAGAAGCAAGGATCCATTGTGACCCAATGGAGGCTAACAATCTAATAATCCCTTTTGACACCAATGGGCCTAAAAGGGCCAGGGATGTATTGTGAAAGCATGGGGCCCAGTGAAAACATGGTACATTCAAGCCACCATGGAGGCCAAGAATCAAATGATTCATTGTGACATCAAGTGGCCTAAAAGGGCATGGGATGCATTGTGACACCACAGGGGTTAAGAGAACCAAGGAACCATTGTTACCCAATGCAGGCTAACAATCTAAGTATCCCTTGTGACACCAGGGGGCGCAAAAGGGCCACGGATGGACTCTGACAGCATGGGGACCTCTGGAAGCAAGGAACCATTATGACACCATGAAGGCCAAGAATCAAATGGTTCATTGTAAGACCAAGTGGTCTAAAAGGGCTTGGAATGCATTGTGACAGCACAGAGGTTAAGAGAAGCAAGGAACCATTGTGACCCATTGCAGGCTAACAATCTAATGATCCCTAGTGACACCAATGGGCCTAAAAGGTCCAGGTATGGATTGCTACAGCACGGGGACCAATAGAAGCAAGGATCTATTATGCCACCATGGAGGCCAAGAATCAAATAATTCATTGTGACATCAAGTGGCCTAAAAGGGCATGGGATGCATTGTGACAGCACAGGGGTTAAGAGAAGCAAGGATCCATTGTGACCCAATGGAGGCTAACAATCTAATGATCCCTTGTGACACCAATGGGCCTAAAAGGGGCAGGGATGTAATGTGAAAGCATGGGGCCCAATTAAAACCTGGTACAATTACGCCACCATGGAGGCCAAGAATCAAATGATTCATTGTGACATCAAGTGGCCTAAAAGGGCATGGGATGCATTGTGACACCACAGGGGTTAAGAGAAGCAAGGATCCATTGTGACCCAATGCAGGCTAATAATCCCAGGATCCCATTTGACACCAGGGGGCGTAAAAGGGCCAGGGATGAATTGTGACAGCATGGGGACCAATAGAAACAAGGAACCATTATGACACCATGGAGGCCAAGAATCAAATGATTCATTGTGACATCAAGTGGCCTAAAAGGGCATGGGATGCATTGTGACAGCACAGGGGTTAAGAGAAGCAAGGAACCATTGTGACCCAATGCAGGCTAACAATCTAAGAATCCCTTTTGACACCAGGGGGCGCAAAATGACCACGGATGAACCTTGACAGCATGGGGACCTATAGAAGCAAGGAACCATTATGACACCATGAAGGCCAAGAATCAAATGGTTCATTGTAAGACCAAGTGGCCTAAAAGGGCTTGGAATGCATTGTGACACCACAGAGGTTAAGAGAAGCAAGGAACCATTGTGACCCAATGCAGGCTAACAATCTAATGATCCCTTGTGACACCAATGGGCCTAAAAGGGGCAGGGATGAATTGTGAAAGCATGGGGCCCCAGTAAAACCTGGTACAGTTATGCCACCATGGAGGCCAAGAATCAAATGATTCATTGTGACATCAAGTGGCCTAAAAGGGCATGGGATGCATTGTGACAGCACAGGGGTTAAGAGAAGCAAGGAACCATTGTGACCCAATGCAGGCTAACAATCTAAGAATCCCTTTTGAAACCAGGTGGCGCAAAAGGACCACGGATGAACTCTGACAGCATGGGGACCTATAGAAGCAAGGAACCATTATGACACCATGAAGGCCAAGAATCAAATGGTTCATTGTAAGACCAAGTGGCCTAAAAGGGCTTGGAATGCATTGTGACAGCACAGAGGTTAAGAGAAGCAAGGAACCATTGTGACCCAATGCAGGCTAACAATCTAATGATCCCTTGTGACACCAATGGGCCTAAAAGGGCCAGGTATGAATTGTGAAAGCATGGGGCCCCAGTAAAACCTGGTACAATTATGCCACCGTGGAGGCCAAGAATCAAATAATTCATTGTGACATCAAGTGGCCTAAAAGGGCATGGGATGCATTGTGACACCACAGAGGTTAAGAGAAGCAAGGATCCATTGTGACCCAATGGAGGCTAACAATCTAATGATCCCTTTTGACACCAATGGGCCTAAAAGGGCAGGCAAGTATTGTAAAAGCATGGGGCCCAATTAAAACCTGGTACAATTTCGCCACCATGGAGGCCAAGAATCAAATGATTCATTGTGACATCAAGTGGCCTAAAAGGGCATGGGATGCATTGTGACACCACAGGGGTTAAGAGAAGCAAGGCACCATTGTAACCCAATGCAGGCTAACAATCTAAGAATCCCTTTTGACACCAGGGGGCGCAAAAGGACCACGGATGAACTCTGACAGCATGGGGACCTATAGAAGCAAGGAACCATTATGACACCATGAAGGCCAAGAATCAAATGGTTCATTGTAAGACCAAGTGGCCTAAAAGGGCTTGGAATGCATTGTGACACCACAGAGGTTAAGAGAAGCAAGGAACCATTGTGACCCAATGCAGGCTAACAATCTAATGATCCCTTGTGACACCAATGGGCCTAAAAGGGCCAGGGATGAATTGTGAAAGCATGAGGCCCCAGTAAAACCTGGTACAATTATGCCACCATGGAGGCCAAGAATCAAATGATTCATTGTGACATCAAGTGGCCTAAAAGGGCATGGGATGCATTGTGACACCACAGGGGTTAAGAGAAGCAAGGAACCATTGTGACCCAATGCAGGCTAACAATCTAAGAATCCCTTTTGAAACCAGGTGGCGCAAAAGGACCACGGATGAACTCTGACAGCATGGGGACCTATAGAAGCAAGGAACCATTATGACACCATGAAGGCCAAGAATCAAATGGTTCATTGTAAGACCAAGTGGCCTAAAAGGGCTTGGAATGCATTGTGACAGCACAGAGGTTAAGAGAAGCAATGAACCATTGTGACCCAATGCAGGCTAACAATCTAATGATCCCTTGTGACACCAATGGGCCTAAAAGGGCCAGGGATGAATTGTGAAAGCATGGGGCCCCAGTAAAACCTGGTACAATTATGCCACCATGGAGGCCAAGAATCAAATAATTCATTGTGACATCAAGTGGCCTAAAAGGGCATGGGATGCATTGTGACACCACAGAGGTTAAGAGAAGCAAGGATCCATTGTGACCCAATGGAGGCTAACAATCTAATGATCCCTTTTGACACCAATGGGCCTAAAAGGGCAGGCATGTATTGTGAAAGCATGGGGCCCAATTAAAACCTGGTACAATTTCGCCACCATGGAGGCCAAGAATCAAATGATTCATTGTGACATCAAGTGGCCTAAAAGGGCATGGGATGCATTGTGACACCACAGGGGTTAAGAGAAGCAAGGCACCATTGTAACCCAATGCAGGCTAACAATCTAAGAATCCCTTTTGACACCAGGGGGCGCAAAAGGACCACGGATGAACTCTGACAGCATGGGGACCTATAGAAGCAAGGAACCATTATGACACCATGAAGGCCAAGAATCAAATGGTTCATTGTGACATCAAGTGGCCTAAAAGGGCTTGGAATGCATTGTGACAGCACAGAGGTTAAGAGAAGCAAGGAACCATTGTGACCCAATGCAGGCTAACAATCTAATGATCCCTTGTGGCACCGGGGGGTATAAAAAGGGCCAGGGATGGATTGTTACAGCACGGGGACCAATAGAAGCAAGGATCTATTATGCCACCATGGAGGCCAAGAATCAAATGATTCATTGTGACATCAAGTGGCCTAAAAGGGCATGGGATGCATTGTGACACCACAGAGGTTAAGAGAAGCAAGGAACCATTGTGACCCAATGCAGGCTAACAATCTAATGATCCCTTGTGACACCAATGGGCCTAAAAGGGGCAGGGATGAATTGTTACAACACGGGGACCAATAGAAGCAAGGATCTATTATGCCACCATGGAGGCCAAGAATCAAATGATTCATTGTGACATCAAGTGGCCTAAAAGGGCATGGGATGCATTGTGACAGCACAGAGGTTAAGAGAAGCAAGGAACCATTGTGACCAAATGCAGGCTAACAATCTAATGATCCCTTGTGACACCAGGGGGTATAAAAAGGGCCAGGGATGGATTGTTACAGCACGGGGACCAATAGAAGCAAGGATCTATTATGCCACCATGGAGGCCAAGAATCAAATAATTCATTGTGACATCAAGTGGCCTAAAAGGGCATGAGATGCATTGTGACAGCACAGAGGTTAAGAGAAGCAAGGATCCATTGTGACCCAATGGAGGCTAACAATCTAAGGATCCTTTTTGACACCAATGGGCCTAAAAGGGGCAGGGATGTATTGTGAAAGCATGGGGCCCAGTGAAAACATGGTACAATCAAGCCAACATGGAGGCCAAGAATCAAATGATTCATTGTGACATCAAGTGGCCTAAAAGGGCATGGGATGCATTGTGACACCACAGGGGTTAAGAGAACCAAGGCACCATTGTAACCCAATGCAGGCTAACAATCTAAGAATCCCTTTTGACACCAGGTGGCGCAAAAGGACCACGGATGAACTCTGACAGCATGGGGACCTATAGAAGCAAGGAACCATTATGACACCATGAAGGCCAAGAATCAAATGGTTCATTGTGACATCAAGTGGCCTAAAAGGGCTTGGAATGCATTGTGACAGCACAGAGGGTAAGAGAAGCAAGGAACCATTGTGACCCAATGCAGGCTAACAATCTAATGATCCCTTGTGGCACCGGGGGGTATAAAAAGGGCCAGGGATGGATTGTTACAGCACGGGGACCAATAGAAGCAAGGATCTATTATGCCACCATGGAGGCCAAGAATCAAATGATTCATTGTGACATCAAGTGGCCTAAAAGGGCATGGGATGCATTGTGACACCACAGAGGTTAAGAGAAGCAAGGAACCATTGTGACCCAATGCAGGCTAACAATCTAATGATCCCTTGTGACACCAATGGGCCTAAAAGGGGCAGGGATGAATTGTTACAACACGGGGACCAATAGAAGCAAGGATCTATTATGCCACCATGGAGGCCAAGAATCAAATGATTCATTGTGACATCAAGTGGCCTAAAAGGGCATGGGATGCATTGTGACAGCACAGGGGTTAAGAGAAGCAAGGAACCATTGTGACCCAATGTAGGCTAACAATCTAAGAATCCCTTTTGACACCAGGGGGCGCAAAATGACCACGGATGTACCGTGACAGCATGGGGACCTATAGAAGCAAGGAACCATTATGACACCATGAAGGCCAAGAATCAAATGGTTCATTGTAAGACCAAGTGGCCTAAAAGGGCTTGGAATGCATTGTGACACCACAGAGGTTAAGAGAAGCAAGGAACCATTGTGACCCAATGCAGGCTAACAATCTAATGATCCCTTGTGACACCAATGGGCCTAAAAGGGCCAGGGATGAATTGTGAAAGCATGGGGACCCAGTAAAACCTGGTACAATTATGCCACCATGGAGGCCAAGAATCAAATAATTCATTGTGACATCAAGTGGCCTAAAAGGGCATGGGATGCATTGTGACACCACAGGGGTTAAGAGAAGCAAGGCACCATTGTAACCCAATGAAGGCTAACAATCTAAGAATCCCTTTTGACACCAGGGGGCGAAAAAGGACCATGGATGAACTCTGACATCATGGGGACCTATAGAAGCAAGGAACCATTATGACACCATGAAGGCCAAGAATCAAATGGTTCATTGTAAGACCAAGTGGCCTAAAAGGGCTTGGAATGCATTGTGACACCACAGAGGTTAAGAGAAGCAAGGAACCATTGTGACCCAATGCAGGCTAACAATCTAATGATCCCTTGTGGCACCAGGGGGTATAAAAAGGGCCAGGGATGGATTGTTACAGCACGGGGACCAATAGAAGCAAGGATCTATTATGCCACCGTGGAGGCCAAGAATCAAATGATTCATTGTGACATCAAGTGGCCTAAAAGGGCATGGGATGCATTGTGACAGCACAGGGGTTAAGAGAAGCAAGGATCCATTGTGACCCAATGGAGGCTAACAATCTAATAATCCCTTTTGACACCAATGGGCCTAAAAGGGGCAGGGATGTATTGTGAAAGCATGGGGCCCAGTGAAAACATGGTACAATCAAGCCACCATGGAGGCCAAGAATCAAATGATTCATTGTGACATCAAGTGGCCTAAAAGGGCATGGGATGCATTGTGACACCACAGGCGTTAAGAGAACCAAGGAACCATTGTTACCCAATGCAGGCTAACAATCTAAGTATCCCTTGTGACACCAGGGGGCGCAAAAGGGCCACGGATGGACTCTGACAGCATGGGGACCTATGGAAGCAAGGAACCATTATGACACCATGAAGGCCAAGAATCAAATGGTTCATTGTGACATCAAGTGGCCTAAAACGGCTTGGAATGCATTGTGACAGCACAGAGGTTAAGAGAAGCAAGGAACCATTGTGACCCATTGCAGGCTAACAATCTAATGATCCCTAGTGACACCAATGGGCCTAAAAGGGCCAGGGATGGATTGTTACAGCACGGGGACCAATAGAAGCAAGGATCTATTATGCCACCATGGAGGCCAAGAATCAAATAATTCATTGTGACATCAAGTGGCCTAAAAGGGCATGGGATGCATTGTGACAGCACAGGGGTTAAGAGAAGCAAGGATCCATTGTGACCCAATGGAGGCTAACAATCTAATGATCCCTTGTGACACCAATGGGCCTAAAAGGGGCAGGCATGTATTGCGAAAGCATGGGGTCCAATTAAAACCTGGTACAATTACGCCACCATGGAGGCCAAGAATCAAATGATTCATTGTGACATCAAGTGGCCTAAAAGGGCATGGGATGCATTGTGACACCACAGGGGTTAAGAGAAGCAAGGAACCATTGTGACCCAATGCAGGCTAACAATCTAATGATCCCTTGTGACACCAAAGGGCCTAAAAGGGCCAGGGATGGATTGTTACAGCACGGGGACCAATAGAAGCAAGGATCTATTATGACACCATGAAGGCCAAGAATCAAATGGTTCATTGTAAGACCAAGTGGCCTAAAAGGGCTTGGAATGCATTGTGACAGCACAGAGGTTAATAGAAGCAAGGAACCATTGTGACCCAATGCAGGCTAACAATCTAAGAATCCCTTGTGGCACAAGGGGGCGCAAAATGACCACGGATGAACTCTGACAGCATGGGGACCTATAGAAGCAAGGAACCATTATGACACCATGAAGGCCAAGAATCAAATGGTTCATTGTAAGACCAAGTGGCCTAAAAGGGCTTGGAATGCATTGTGACACCACAGAGGTTAAGAGAAGCCAGGAACCATTGTGACCCAATGCAGGCTAACAATCTAATGATCCCTTGTGGCACCAGGGGGTATAAAAAGGGCCAGGGATGGATTGTTACAGCACGGGGACCAATAGAAGCAAGGATCTATTATGCCACCGTGGAGGCCAAGAATCAAATGATTCATTGTGACATCAAGTGGCCTAAAAGGGCATGGGATGCATTGTGACAGCACAGGGGTTAAGAGAAGCAAGGATCCATTGTGACCCAATGGAGGCTAACAATCTAATGATCCCTTTTGATACCAATGGGCCTAAAAGGGGCAGGGATGTATTGTGAAAGCATGGGGCCCAATTAAAACCTGGTACAATTACGCCACCATGGAGGCCAAGAATCAAATGGTTCATTGTAAGACCAAGTGGCCTAAAAGGGCTTGGAATGCATTGTGACAGCACAGAGGTTAAGAGAAGCAAGGAACCATTGTGACCCAATGCAGGCTAACAATCTAAGAATCCCTTTTGAAACCAGGTGGCGCAAAAGGACCACGGATGAACTCTGACAGCATGGGGACCTATAGAAGCAAGGAACCATTATGACACCATGAAGGCCAAGAATCAAATGGTTCATTGTGACATCAAGTGGCCTAAAAGGGCTTGGAATGCATTGTGACACCACAGAGGTTAAGAGAAGCAAGGAACCATTGTGACCCTATGCAGGCTAACAATCTAATGATCCCTTGTGGCACCAGGGGGTATAAAAAGGGCCAGGGATGGATTGTTACAGCACGGGGACCAATAGAAGCAAGGATCTATTATGCCACCGTGGAGGCCAAGAATCAAATAATTCATTGTGACATCAAGTGGCCTAAAAGGGCATGGGATGCATTGTGACAGCACAGGGGTTAAGAGAAGCAAGGATCCATTGTCACCCAATTGAGGCTAACAATCTAAGGATCCCTTTTGACACCAATGGGCCTAAAAGGGTCAGGGATGTATTGTGAAAGCATGGGGCCCAGTGAAAACATGGTACAATCAAGCCAACATGGAGGCCAAGAATCAAATGATTCATTGTGACATCAAGTGGCCTAAAAGGGCATGGGATGCATTGTGACACCACAGGGGTTAAGAGAACCAAGGCACCATTGTAACCCAATGCAGGCTAACAATCTAAGAATCCCTTTTGACACCAGGGGGCGCAAAAGGACCACGGATGAACTCTGACAGCATGGGGACCTATAGAAGCAAGGAACCATTATGACACCATGAAGGCCAAGAATCAAATGGTTCATTGTAAGACCAAGTGGCCTAAAAGGGCTTGGAATGCATTGTGACAGCACAGAGGTTAAGAGAAGCAAGGAACCATTGTGACCCAATGCAGGCTAACAATCTAATGATCCCTTGTGGCACCGGGGGGTATAAAAAGGGCCAGGGATGGATTGTTACAGCACGGGGACCAATAGAAGCAAGGATCTATTATGCCACCATGGAGGCCAAGAATCAAATGATTCATTGTGACATCAAGTGGCCTAAAAGGGCATGGGATGCATTGTGACACCACAGAGCTTAAGAGAAGCAAGGAACCATTGTGACCCAATGCAGGCTAACAATCTAATGATCCCTTGTGACACCAATGGGCCTAAAAGGGCCAGGGATGAATTGTGAAAGCATGGGGCCCCAGTAAAACCTGGTACAATTATGCCACCGTGGAGGCCAAGAATCAAATGATTCATTGTGACATCAAGTGGCCTAAAAGGGCATGGGATGCATTGTGACACCACAGGGGTTAAGAGAAGCAAGGCACCATTGTAACCCAATGAAGGCTATCAATCTAAGAATCCCTTTTGACACCAGGGGGCGAAAAAGGACCATGGATGAACTCTGACATCATGGGGACATATAGAAGCAAGGAACCATTATGACACCATGAAGGCCAAGAATCAAATGGTTCATTGTAAGACCAAGTGGCCTAAAAGGGCTTGGAATGCATTCTGACACCACAGAGGTTAAGAGAAGCCAGGAACCATTGTGACCCAATGCAGGCTAACAATCTAATGATCCCTTGTGGCACCAGGGGTTATAAAAAGGGCCAGGGATGGATTGTTACAGCACGGGGACCAATAGAAGCAAGGATCTATTATGCCACCGTGGAGGCCAAGAATCAAATGATTCATTGTGACATCAAGTGGCCTAAAAGGGCATGGGATGCATTGTGACACCACAGGGGTTAAGAGAACCAAGGAACCATTGTTACCCAATGCAGGCTAACAATCTAAGAATCCCTTGTGACACCAGGGGGCGCAAAAGGGCCACGGATGGACTCAGACAGCATGGGGACCTCTGGAAGCAAGGAACCATTATGACACCATGAAGGCCAAGAATCAAATGGTTCATTGTAAGACCAAGTGGTCTAAAAGGGCTTGGAATGCATTGTGACAGCACAGAGGTTAAGAGAAGCAAGGAACCATTGTGACCCATTGCAGGCTAACAATCTAATGATCCCTAGTGACACCAATGAGGCTAAAAGGTCCAGGGATGGATTGCTACAGCACGGGGACCAATAGAAGCAAGGATCTATTATGCCACCATGGAGGCAAAGAATCAAATAATTCATTGTGACATCAAGTGGCCTAAAAGGGCATGGGATGCATTGTGACAGCACAGGGGTTAAGAGAAGCAAGGATCCATTGTGACCCAATGGAGGCTAACAATCTAATGATCCCTTGTGACACCAATGGGCCTAAAAGGGGCAGGGATGTATTGTGAAAGCATGGGGCCCAATTAAAACCTGGTACAATTACGCCACCATGGAGGCCAAGAATCAAATGATTCATTGTGACATCAAGTGGCCTTAAAGGGCATGGGATGCATTGTGACACCACAGGGGTTAAGAGAAGCAAGGAACCATTGTGACCCAATGCAGGCTAACAATCTAAGAATCCCTTTTGACACCAGGGGGAGCAAAAGGACCACGGATGAACTCTGACAGCATGGGGACCTATAGAAGCAAGGAACCATTATGACACCATGAAGGCCAAGAATCAAATGGTTCATTGTAAGACCAAGTGGCCTAAAAGGGCATGGGATGCATTGTGACACCACAGAGGTTAAGAGAAGCAAGGAACCATTGTGACCCAATGCAGGCTAACAATCTAATGATCCCTTGTGGCACCAGGGGGTATAAAAAGGGCCAGGGATGGATTGATACAGCACGGGGACCAATAGAAGCAAGGATCAATTATGCCACCGTGGAGGCCAAGAATCAAATGATTCATTGTGACATCAAGTGGCCTAAAAGGGCATGGGATGCATTGTGACACCACAGGGGTTAAGAGAAGCAAGGATCCATTGTGACCCAATGGAGGCTAATAATCCCAGGATTCCATTTGACACCAGGGGGCGTAAAAGGGCCAGGGATGAATTGTGACAGCATGGGGACCAATAGAAACAAGGAACCATTATGACACCATGGAGGCCAAGAATCAAATGATTCATTGTGACATCAAGTGGCCTAAAAGGGCATGGGATGCATTGTGACACCACAGGGGTTACGAGAAGCAAGGAACCATTGTGACCCAATGCAGGCTAACAATCTAATGATCCCTTGTGGCACCGGGGGGTATAAAAAGGGCCAGGGATGGATTGTTACAGCACGGGGACCAATAGAAGCAAGGATCTATTATGCCACCATGGAGGCCAAGAATCAAATGATTCATTGTGACATCAAGTGGCCTAAAAGGGCATGGGATGCATTGTGACACCACAGAGGTTAAGAGAAGCAAGGAACCATTGTGACCCAATGCAGGCTAACAATCTAATGATCCCTTGTGACACCAATGGGCCTAAAAGGGGCAGGGATGAATTGTTACAACACGGGGACCAATAGAACAAGGATCTATTATGCCACCATGGAGGCCAAGAATCAAATGATTCATTGTGACATCAAGTGGCCTAAAAGGGCATGGGATGCATTGTGACAGCACAGAGGTTAAGAGAAGCAAGGAACCATTGTGACCCAATGCAGGCTAACAATCTAATGATCCCTTGTGACACCAGGGGGTATAAAAAGGGCCAGGGATGGATTGTTACAGCACGGGGACCAATAGAAGCAAGGATCTATTATGCCACCATGGAGGCCAAGAATCAAATAATTCATTGTGACATCAAGTGGCCTAAATGGGCATGGGATGCATTGTGACACCACAGAGGTTAAGAGAAGCAAGGATCCATTGTGACCCAATGGAGGCTAACAATCTAATGATCCCTTTTGACACCAATGGGCCTTAAAGGGCAGGGATGTATTGTGAAAGCATGGGGCCCAATTAAAACCTGGTACAATTTCGCCACCATGGAGGCCAAGAATCAAATGATTCATTGTGACATCAAGTGGCCTAAAAGGGCATGGGATGCATTGTGACACCACAGGGGTTAAGAGAAGCAAGGAACCATTGTGACCCAATGCAGGCTAACAATCTAAGAATCCCTTGTGGCACAAGGGGGCGCAAAATGACCACGGATGAACTCTGACAGCATGGGGACCTATAGAAGCAAGGAACCATTATGACACCATGAAGGCCAAGAATCAAATGGTTCATTGTGACATCAAGTGGCCTAAAAGGGATTGGAATGCATTGTGACACCACAGAGCTTAAGAGAAGCAAGGAACCATTGTGACCCAATGCAGGCTAACAATCTAATGATCCCTTGTGACACCAATGGGCCTAAAAGGGGCAGGGATGAATTGTTACAACACGGGGACCAATAGAAGCAAGGATCTATTATGCCACCACGGAGGCCAAGAATTAAATGATTCATTGTGACATCAAGTGGCCTAAAAGGGCATGGGATGCATTGTGACAGCACAGAGGTTAAGAGAAGCAAGGAACCATTGTGACCCAATGTAGGCTAACAATCTAAGAATCCCTTTTGACACCAGGGGGCGAAAAATGACCACGGATGAACCTTGACAGCATGGGGACCTATAGAAGCAAGGAACCATTATGACACCATGAAGGCCAAGAATCAAATGGTTCATTGTAAGACCAAGTGGCCTAAAAGGGCTTGGAATGCATTGTGACACCACAGAGGTTAAGAGAAGCAAGGAACCATTGTGACCCAATGCAGGCTAACAATCTAATGATCCCTTGTGACACCAATGGGCCTAAAAGGGCCAGGGATGAATTGTGAAAGCATGGGGCCCCAGTAAAACCTGGTACAATTATGCCACCGTGGAGGCCAAGAATCAAATGATTCATTGTGACATCAAGTGGCCTAAAAGGGCATGGGATGCATTGTGACACCACAGGGGTTAAGAGAAGCAAGGCACCATTGTAACCCAATGAAGGCTATCAATCTAAGAATCCCTTTTGACACCAGGGGGCGAAAAAGGACCATGGATGAACTCTGACATCATGGGGACATATAGAAGCAAGGAACCATTATGACACCATGAAGGCCAAGAATCAAATGGTTCATTGTAAGACCAAGTGGCCTAAAAGGGCTTGGAATGCATTCTGACACCACAGAGGTTAAGAGAAGCCAGGAACCATTGTGACCCAATGCAGGCTAACAATCTAATGATCCCTTGTGGCACCAGGGGTTATAAAAAGGGCCAGGGATGGATTGCTACAGCACGGGGACCAATAGAAGCAAGGATCTATTATGCCACCGTGGAGGCCAAGAATCAAATGATTCATTGTGACATCAAGTGGCCTAAAAGGGCATGGGATGCATTGTGACACCACAGGGGTTAAGAGAACCAAGGAACCATTGTTACCCAATGCAGGCTAACAATCTAAGAATCCCTTGTGACACCAGGGGGCGCAAAAGGGCCACGGATGGACTCAGACAGCATGGGGACCTCTGGAAGCAAGGAACCATTATGACACCATGAAGGCCAAGAATCAAATGGTTCATTGTAAGACCAAGTGGTCTAAAAGGGCTTGGGATGCATTGTGACACCACAGAGGTTAAGAGAAGCAAGGAACCATTGTGACCCAATGCAGGCTAACAATCTAATGATCCCTTGTGACACCAATGGGCCTAAAAGGGGCAGGGATGTATTGTGAAAGCATGGGGCCCAATTAAAACCTGGTACAATTACGCCACCATGGAGGCCAAGAATCAAATGATTCATTGTGACATCAAGTGGCCTTAAAGGGCATGGGATGCATTGTGACACCACAGGGGTTAAGAGAAGCAAGGAACCATTGTGACCCAATGCAGGCTAACAATCTAAGAATCCCTTTTGACACCAGGGGGAGCAAAAGGACCACGGATGAACTCTGACAGCATGGGGACCTATAGAAGCAAGGAACCATTATGACACCATGAAGGCCAAGAATCAAATGGTTCATTGTAAGACCAAGTGGCCTAAAAGGGCATGGGATGCATTGTGACACCACAGAGGTTAAGAGAAGCAAGGAACCATTGTGACCCAATGCAGGCTAACAATCTAATGATCCCTTGTGGCACCAGGGGGTATAAAAAGGGCCAGGGATGGATTGATACAGCACGGGGACCAATAGAAGCAAGGATCAATTATGCCACCGTGGAGGCCAAGAATCAAATGATTCATTGTGCCATCAAGTGGCCTAAAAGGGCATGGGATGCATTGTGACACCACAGGGGTTAAGAGAAGCAAGGATCCATTGTGACCCAATGGAGGCTAATAATCCCAGGATTCCATTTGACACCAGGGGGCGTAAAAGGGCCAGGGATGAATTGTGACAGCATGGGGACCAATAGAAACAAGGAACCATTATGACACCATGGAGGCCAAGAATCAAATGATTCATTGTGACATCAAGTGGCCTAAAAGGGCATGGGATGCATTGTGACACCACAGGGGTTACGAGAAGCAAGGAACCATTGTGACCCAATGCAGGCTAACAATCTAAGAATCCCTTTTGAAACCAGGTGGCGCAAAAGGACCACGGATGAACTCTGACAGCATGGGGACCTATAGAAGCAAGGAACCATTATGACACCATGAAGGCCAAGAATCAAATGGTTCATTGTAAGACCAAGTGGCCTAAAAGGGCTTGGAATGCATTGTGACAGCACAGAGGTTAAGAGAAGCAAGGAACCATTGTGACCCAATGCAGGCTAACAATCTAATGATCCCTTGTGGCACCGGGGGGTATAAAAAGGGCCAGGGATGGATTGTTACAGCACGGGGACCAATAGAAGCAAGGATCTATTATGCCACCATGGAGGCCAAGAATCAAATGATTCATTGTGACATCAAGTGGCCTAAAAGGGCATGGGATGCATTGTGACACCACAGAGGTTAAGAGAAGCAAGGAACCATTGTGACCCAATGCAGGCTAACAATCTAATGATCCCTTGTGACACCAATGGGCCTAAAAGGGGCAGGGATGAATTGTTACAACACGGGGACCAATAGAACAAGGATCTATTATGCCACCATGGAGGCCAAGAATCAAATGATTCATTGTGACATCAAGTGGCCTAAAAGGGCATGGGATGCATTGTGACAGCACAGAGGTTAAGAGAAGCAAGGAACCATTGTGACCCAATGCAGGCTAACAATCTAATGATCCCTTGTGACACCAGGGGGTATAAAAAGGGCCAGGGATGGATTGTTACAGCACGGGGACCAATAGAAGCAAGGATCTATTATGCCACCATGGAGGCCAAGAATCAAATAATTCATTGTGACATCAAGTGGCCTAAATGGGCATGGGATGCATTGTGACACCACAGAGGTTAAGAGAAGCAAGGATCCATTGTGACCCAATGGAGGCTAACAATCTAATGATCCCTTTTGACACCAATGGGCCTTAAAGGGCAGGGATGTATTGTGAAAGCATGGGGCCCAATTAAAACCTGGTACAATTTCGCCACCATGGAGGCCAAGAATCAAATGATTCATTGTGACATCAAGTGGCCTAAAAGGGCATGGGATGCATTGTGACACCACAGGGGTTAAGAGAAGCAAGGAACCATTGTGACCCAATGCAGGCTAACAATCTAAGAATCCCTTGTGGCACAAGGGGGCGCAAAATGACCACGGATGAACTCTGACAGCATGGGGACCTATAGAAGCAAGGAACCATTATGACACCATGAAGGCCAAGAATCAAATGGTTCATTGTGACATCAAGTGGCCTAAAAGGGATTGGAATGCATTGTGACACCACAGAGGTTAAGAGAAGCAAGGAACCATTGTGACCCTATGCAGGCTAACAATCTAATGATCCCTTGTGGCACCAGGGGGTATAAAAAGGGCCAGGGATGGATTGTTACAGCACGGGGACCAATAGAAGCAAGGATCTATTATGCCACCGTGGAGGCCAAGAATCAAATGATTCATTGTGACATCAAGTGGCCTAAAAGGGCATGGGATGCATTGTGACAGCACAGGGGTTAAGAGAAGCAAGGATCCATTGTCACCCAATTGAGGCTAACAATCTAAGGATCCCTTTTGACACCAATGGGCCTAAAAGGGTCAGGGATGTATTGTGAAAGCATGGGGCCCAGTGAAAACATGGTACAATCAAGCCACCATGGAGGCCAAGAATCAAATGATTCATTGTGACATCAAGTGGCCTAAAAGGGCATGGGATGCATTGTGACACCACAGAGGTTAAGAGAAGCAAGGAACCATTGTGACCCAATGCAGGCTAACAATCTAATGATCCCTTGTGACACCAATGGGCCTAAAAGGGCCAGGGATGAATTGTTACAACACGGGGACCAATAGAAGCAAGGATCTATTATGCCACCATGGAGGCCAAGAATCAAATGATTCATTGTGACATCAAGTGGCCTAAAAGGGCATGGGATGCATTGTGACAGCACAGGGGTTAAGAGAAGCAAGGAACCATTGTGACCCAATGTAGGCTAACAATCTAAGAATCCCTTTTGACACCAGGGGGCGCAAAATGACCACGGATGAACCGTGACAGCATGGGGACCTATAGAAGCAAGGAACCATTATGACACCATGAAGGCCAAGAATCAAATGGTTCATTGTAAGACCAAGTGGCCTAAAAGGGCTTGGAATGCATTGTGACAGCACAGAGGTTAAGAGAAGCAAGGAACCATTGTGACCCAATGCAGGCTAACAATCTAATGATCCCTTGTGACACCAATGGGCCTAAAAGGGCCAGGGATGAATTGTGAAAGCATGGGGCCCCAGTAAAACCTGGTACAATTATGCCACCATGGAGGCCAAGAATCAAATGATTCATTGTGACATCAAGTGGCCTAAAAGGGCATGGGATGCATTGTGACACCACAGAGGTTAAGAGAAGCAAGGAACCATTGTGACCCAATGCAGGCTAACAATCTAATGATCCCTTGTGACACCAATGGGCCTAAAAGGGGCAGGGATGAATTGTTACAACACGGGGACCAATAGAAGCAAGGATCTATTATGCCACCATGGAGGCCAAGAATCAAATGATTCATTGTGACATCAAGTGGCCTAAAAGGGCATGGGATGCATTGTGACACCACAGGGGTTAAGAGAAGCAAGGAACCATTGTGACCCAATGTAGGCTAACAATCTAAGAATCCCTTTTGACACCAGGGGGCGCAAAATGACCACGGATGAACCGTGACAGCATGGGGACTTATAGAAGCAAGGAACCATTATGACACCATGAAGGCCAAGAATCAAATGGTTCATTGTAAGACCAAGTGGCCTAAAAGGGCTTGGAATGCATTGTGACAGCACAGAGGTTAAGAGAAGCAAGGAACCATTGTGACCCAATGCAGGCTAACAATCTAATGATCCCTTGTGACACCAATGGGCTTAAAAGGGCCAGGGATGTATTGTGAAAGCATGGGGACCCAGTAAAACCTGGTACAATTATGCCACCATGGAGGCCAAGAATCAAATAATTCATTGTGACATCAAGTGGCCTAAAAGGGCATGGGATGCATTGTGACACCACAGGGGTTAAGAGAAGCAAGGCACCATTGTAACCCAATGAAGGCTAACAATCTAAGAATCCCTTTTGACACCAGGGGTCGAAAAAGGACCATGGATGAACTCTGACATCATGGGGACATATAGAAGCAAGGAACCATTATGACACCATGAAGGCCAAGAATCAAATGGTTCATTGTAAGACCAAGTGGCCTAAAAGGGCTTGGAATGCATTGTGACACCACAGAGGTTAAGAGAAGCAAGGAACCATTGTGACCCAATGCAGGCTAACAATCTAATGATCCCTTGTGGCACCAGGGGGTATAAAAAGGGCCAGGGATGGATTGTTACAGCACGGGGACCAATAGAAGCAAGGATCTATTATGCCACCGTGGAGGCCAAGAATCAAATGATTCATTGTGACATCAAGTGGCCTAAAAGGGCATGGGATGCATTGTGACAGCACAGGGGTTAAGAGAAGCAAGGATCCATTGTGACCCAATGGAGGCTAACAATCTAATAATCCCTTTTGACACCAATGGGCCTAAAAGGGGCAGGGATGTATTGTGAAAGCATGGGGCCCAGTGAAAACATGGTACAATCAAGCCACCATGGAGGCCAAGAATCAAATGATTCATTGTGACATCAAGTGGCCTAAAAGGGCATGGGATGCATTGTGACACCACAGGTGTTAAGAGAACCAAGGAACCATTGTTACCCAATGCAGGCTAACAATCTAAGAATCCCTTGTGACACCAGGGGGCGCAAAAGGGCCACGGATGGACTCTGACAGCATGGGGACCTATGGAAGCAAGGAACCATTATGACACCATGAAGGCCAAGAATCAAATGGTTCATTGTGACATCAAGTGGCCTAAAAGGGCTTGGAATGCATTGTGACAGCACAGAGGTTAAGAGAAGCAAGGGACCATTGTGACCCATTGCAGGCTAACAATCTAATGATCCCTAGTGACACCAATGGGCCTAAAAGGGCCAGGGATGGATTGTTACAGCACGGGGACCAATAGAAGCAAGGATCTATTATGCCACCATGGAGGCCAAGAATCAAATAATTCATTGTGACATCAAGTGGCCTAAAAGGGCATGGGATGCATTGTGACAGCACAGGGGTTAAGAGAAGCAAGGATCCATTGTGACCCAATGGAGGCTAACAATCTAATGATCCCTTGTGACACCAATGGGCCTAAAAGGGGCAGGCATGTATTGTGAAAGCATGGGGTCCAATTAAAACCTGGTACAATTACGCCACCATGGAGGCCAAGAATCAAATGATTCATTGTGACATCAAGTGGCCTAAAAGGGCATGGGATGCATTGTGACACCACAGGGGTTAAGAGAAGCAAGGAACCATTGTGACCCAATGCAGGCTAACAATCTAATGATCCATTGTGACACCAAAGGGCCTAAAAGGGCCAGGGATGGATTGTTACAGCACGGGGACCAATAGAAGCAAGGATCTATTATGACACCATGAAGGCCAAGAATCAAATGGTTCATTGTAAGACCAAGTGGCCTAAAAGGGCTTGGAATGCATTGTGACACCACAGGGGTTAAGAGAAGCAAGGAACCATTGTGACCCAATGCAGGCTAACAATCTAAGAATCCCTTGTGGCACAAGGGGGCGCAAAATGACCACGGATGAACTCTGACAGCATCGGGACCTATAGAAGCAAGGAACCATTATGACACCATGAAGGCCAAGAATCAAATGGTTCATTGTAAGACCAAGTGGCCTAAAAGGGCATGGGATGCATTGTGACACCACAGAGGTTAAGAGAAGCAAGGAACCATTGTGACCCTATGCAGGCTAACAATCTAATGATCCCTTGTGGCACCAGGGGGTATAAAAAGGGCCAGGGATGGATTGTTACAGCACGGGGACCAATAGAAGCAAGGATCTATTATGCCACCGTGGAGGCCAAGAATCAAATGATTCATTGTGACATCAAGTGGCCTAAAAGGGCATGGGATGCATTGTGACAGCACAGGGGTTAAGAGAAGCAAGGATCCATTGTCACCCAATTGAGGCTAACAATCTAAGGATCCCTTTTGACACCAATGGGCCTAAAAGGGTCAGGGATGTATTGTGAAAGCATGGGGCCCAGTGAAAACATGGTACAATCAAGCCAACATGGAGGCCAAGAATCCAATGATTCATTGTGACATCAAGTGGCCTAAAAGGGCATGGGATGCATTGTGACACCACAGGGGTTAAGAGAACCAAGGCACCATTGTAACCCAATGCAGGCTAACAATCTAAGAATCCCTTTTGACACCAGGGGGCGCAAAAGGTCCACGGATGAACTCTGACAGCATGGGGACCTATAGAAGCAAGGAACCATTATGACACCATGAAGGCCAAGAATCAAATGGTTCATTGTAAGACCAAGTGGCCTAAAAGGGCTTGGAATGCATTGTGACAGCACAGAGGTTAAGAGAAGCAAGGAACCATTGTGACCCAATGCAGGCTAACAATCTAATGATCCCTTGTGGTACCGGGGGGTATAAAAAGGGCCAGGGATGGATTGTTACAGCACGGGGACCAATAGAAGCAAGGATCTATTATGCCACCATGGAGGCCAAGAATCAAATGATTCATTGTGACATCAAGTGGCCTAAAAGGGCATGGGATGCATTGTGACACCACAGAGGTTAAGAGAAGCAAGGAACCATTGTGACCCAATGCAGGCTAACAATCTAATGATCCCTTGTGACACCAATGGGCCTAAAAGGGGCAGGGATGAATTGTTACAACACGGGGACCAATAGAAGCAAGGATCTATTATGCCACCATGGAGGCCAAGAATCAAATGATTCATTGTGACATCAAGTGGCCTAAAAGGGCATGGGATGCATTGTGACACCACAGGGGTTAAGAGAAGCAAGGAACCATTGTGACCCAATGCAGGCTAACAATCTAATGATCCGTTGTGACACCAGGGGGTATAAAAAGGCCCAGGGATGGATTGTTACAGCACGGGGACCAATAGAAGCAAGGATCTATTATGCCACCATGGAGGCCAAGAATCAAATAATTCATTGTGACATCAAGTGGCCTAAAAGGGCATGGGATGCATTGTGACAGCACAGGCGTTAAGAGAAGCAAGGATCCATTGTGACCCAATGGAGGCTAACAATCTAATGATCCCTTTTGACACCAATGGGCCTAAAAGGGCAGGGATGTATTGTGAAAGCATGGGGCCCAATTAAAACCTGGTACAATTTCGCCACCATGGAGGCCAAGAATCAAATGATTCATTGTGACATCAAGTGGCCTAAAAGGGCATGGGATGCATTGTGACACCACAGGGGTTAAGAGAAGCAAGGAACCATTGTGACCCAATGCAGGCTAACAATCTAAGAATCCCTTGTGGCACAAGGGGGCGCAAAATGACCACGGATGAACTCTGACAGCATGGGGACCTATAGAAGCAAGGAACCATTATGACACCATGAAGGCCAAGAATCAAATGGTTCATTGTGACATCAAGTGGCCTAAAAGGGATTGGAATGCATTGTGACACCACAGAGGTTAAGAGAAGCAAGGAACCATTGTGACCCAATGCAGGCTAACAATCTAATGATCCCTTGTGGCACCAGGGGGTATAAAAAGGGCCAGGGATGGATTGTTACAGCACGGGGACCAATAGAAGCAAGGATCTATTATGCCACCGTGGAGGCCAAGAATCAAATGATTCATTGTGACATCAAGTGGCCTAAAAGGGCATGGGATGCATTGTGACAGCACAGGGGTTAAGAGAAGCAAGGATCCATTGTCACCCAATTGAGGCTAACAATCTAAGGATCCCTTTTGACACCAGGGGGCGCAAAAGGACCACGGATGAACTCTGACAGCATGGGGACCTATAGAAGCAAGGAACCATTATGACACCATGAAGGCCAAGAATCAAATGGTTCATTGTGACATCAAGTGGCCTAAAAGGGCTTGGAATGCATTGTGACACCACAGAGGTTAAGAGAAGCAAGGAACCATTGTGACCCAATGCAGGCTAACAATCTAATGATCCCTTGTGGCACCGGGGGGTATAAAAAGGGCCAGGGATGGATTGTTACAGCACGGGGACCAATAGAAGCAAGGATCTATTATGCCACCGTGCAGGCCAAGAATCAAATGATTCATTGTGACATCAAGTGGCCTAAAAGGGCATGGGATGCATTGTGACAGCACAGGGGTTAAGAGAAGCAAGGATCCATTGTGACCCAATGGAGGCTAACAATCTAATAATCCCTTTTGACACCAATGGGCGTAAAAGGGGCAGGGATGTATTGTGAAAGCATGGGGCCCAGTGAAAACATGGTACAATCAAGCCACCATGGAGGCCAAGAATCAAATGATTCATTGTGACATCAAGTGGCCTAAAAGGGCATGGGATGCATTGTGACACCACAGGGGTTAAGAGAAGCAAGGAACCATTGTGACCCAATGCAGGCTAACAATCTATGAATCCCTTTTGAAACCAGGTGGCGCAAAAGGACCACGGATGAACTCTGACAGCATGGGGACCTATAGAAGCAAGGAACCATTATGACACCATGAAGGCCAAGAATCAAATGGTTCATTGTAAGACCAAGTGGCCTAAAAGGGCATGGGATGCATTGTGACACCACAGAGGTTAAGAGAAGCAAGGAACCATTGTGACCCTATGCAGGCTAACAATCTAATGATCCCTTGTGGCACCAGGGGGTATAAAAAGGGCCAGGGATGGATTGTTACAGCACGGGGACCAATAGAAGCAAGGATCAATTATGCCACCGTGGAGGCCAAGAATCAAATGATTCATTGTGACATCAAGTGGCCTAAAAGGACATGGGATGCATTGTGACACCACAGGGGTTAAGAGAAGCAAGGATCCATTGTGACCCAATGGAGGCTAATAATCCCAGGATTCCATTTGACACCAGGGGGCGTAAAAGGGCCAGGGATGAATTGTGACAGCATGGGGACCAATAGAAACAAGGAACCATTATGACACCATGGAGGCCAAGAATCAAATGATTCATTGTGACATCAAGTGGCCTAAAAGGGCATGGGATGCATTGTGACACCACAGGGGTTAAGAGAAGCAAGGAACCATTGTGACCCATTGCAGGCTAACAATCTAAGAATCCCTTTTGACACCAGGGGGCCCAAAATGACCACGGATGAACCTTGACAGCATGGGGACCTATAGAAGCAAGGAACCATTATGACACCATGAAGGCCAAGAATCAAATGGTTCATTGTAAGACCAAGTGGCCTAAAAGGGCATGGGATGCATTGTGACACCACAGAGGTTAAGAGAAGCAAGGAACCATTGTGACCCAATGCAGGCTAACAATCTAATGATCCCTTGTGACAGCAATGGGCCTAAAAGGGCCAGGGATGAATTGTGAAAGCATGGGGCCCCAGTAAAACCTGGTACAATTATGCCACCATGGAGGCCAAGAATCAAATGATTCATTGTGACATCAAGTGGCCTAAAAGGGCATGGGATGCATTGTGACACCACAGGGGTTAAGAGAAGCAAGGAACCATTGTGACCCAATGCAGGCTAACAATCTAAGAATCCCTTTTGAAACCAGGTGGCGCAAAAGGACCACGGATGAACTCTGACAGCATGGGGACCTATAGAAGCAAGGAACCATTATGACACCATGAAGGCCAAGAATCAAATGGTTCATTGTAAGACCAAGAGGCCTAAAAGGGCTTGGAATGCATTGTGACAGCACAGAGGTTAAGAGAAGCAAGGAACCATTGTGACCCAATGCAGGCTAACAATCTAATGATCCCTTGTGACACCAGGGGGTATAAAAAGGGCCAGGGATGGATTGTTACAGCACGGGGACCAATAGAAGCAAGGATCTATTATGCCACCATGGAGGCCAAGAATCAAATAATTCATTGTGACATCAAGTGGCCTAAAAGGGCATGGGATGTATTGTGACACCACAGAGGTTAAGAGAAGCAAGGATCCATTGTGACCCAATGGAGGCTAACAATCTAAGAATCCCTTGTGGCACAAGGGGGCGCAAAATGACCACGGATGAACTCTGACAGCATCGGGACCTATAGAAGCAAGGAACCATTATGACACCATGAAGGCCAAGAATCAAATGGTTCATTGTAAGACCAAGTGGCCTAAAAGGGCATGGGATGCATTGTGACACCACAGAGGTTAAGAGAAGCAAGGAACCATTGTGACCCTATGCAGGCTAACAATCTAATGATCCCTTGTGGCACCAGGGGGTATAAAAAGGGCCAGGGATGGATTGTTACAGCACGGGGACCAATAGAAGCAAGGATCTATTATGCCACCGTGGAGGCCAAGAATCAAATGATTCATTGTGACATCAAGTGGCCTAAAAGGGCATGGGATGCATTGTGACAGCACAGGGGTTAAGAGAAGCAAGGATCCATTGTCACCCAATTGAGGCTAACAATCTAAGGATCCCTTTTGACACCAATGGGCCTAAAAGGGTCAGGGATGTATTGTGAAAGCATGGGGCCCAGTGAAAACATGGTACAATCAAGCCAACATGGAGGCCAAGAATCCAATGATTCATTGTGACATCAAGTGGCCTAAAAGGGCATGGGATGCATTGTGACACCACAGGGGTTAAGAGAACCAAGGCACCATTGTAACCCAATGCAGGCTAACAATCTAAGAATCCCTTTTGACACCAGGGGGCGCAAAAGGTCCACGGATGAACTCTGACAGCATGGGGACCTATAGAAGCAAGGAACCATTATGACACCATGAAGGCCAAGAATCAAATGGTTCATTGTAAGACCAAGTGGCCTAAAAGGGCTTGGAATGCATTGTGACAGCACAGAGGTTAAGAGAAGCAAGGAACCATTGTGACCCAATGCAGGCTAACAATCTAATGATCCCTTGTGGTACCGGGGGGTATAAAAAGGGCCAGGGATGGATTGTTACAGCACGGGGACCAATAGAAGCAAGGATCTATTATGCCACCATGGAGGCCAAGAATCAAATGATTCATTGTGACATCAAGTGGCCTAAAAGGGCATGGGATGCATTGTGACACCACAGAGGTTAAGAGAAGCAAGGAACCATTGTGACCCAATGCAGGCTAACAATCTAATGATCCCTTGTGACACCAATGGGCCTAAAAGGGGCAGGGATGAATTGTTACAACACGGGGACCAATAGAAGCAAGGATCTATTATGCCACCATGGAGGCCAAGAATCAAATGATTCATTGTGACATCAAGTGGCCTAAAAGGGCATGGGATGCATTGTGACACCACAGGGGTTAAGAGAAGCAAGGAACCATTGTGACCCAATGCAGGCTAACAATCTAATGATCCGTTGTGACACCAGGGGGTATAAAAAGGCCCAGGGATGGATTGTTACAGCACGGGGACCAATAGAAGCAAGGATCTATTATGCCACCATGGAGGCCAAGAATCAAATAATTCATTGTGACATCAAGTGGCCTAAAAGGGCATGGGATGCATTGTGACAGCACAGGCGTTAAGAGAAGCAAGGATCCATTGTGACCCAATGGAGGCTAACAATCTAATGATCCCTTTTGACACCAATGGGCCTAAAAGGGCAGGGATGTATTGTGAAAGCATGGGGCCCAATTAAAACCTGGTACAATTTCGCCACCATGGAGGCCAAGAATCAAATGATTCATTGTGACATCAAGTGGCCTAAAAGGGCATGGGATGCATTGTGACACCACAGGGGTTAAGAGAAGCAAGGAACCATTGTGACCCAATGCAGGCTAACAATCTAAGAATCCCTTGTGGCACAAGGGGGCGCAAAATGACCACGGATGAACTCTGACAGCATGGGGACCTATAGAAGCAAGGAACCATTATGACACCATGAAGGCCAAGAATCAAATGGTTCATTGTGACATCAAGTGGCCTAAAAGGGATTGGAATGCATTGTGACACCACAGAGGTTAAGAGAAGCAAGGAACCATTGTGACCCAATGCAGGCTAACAATCTAATGATCCCTTGTGGCACCAGGGGGTATAAAAAGGGCCAGGGATGGATTGTTACAGCACGGGGACCAATAGAAGCAAGGATCTATTATGCCACCGTGGAGGCCAAGAATCAAATGATTCATTGTGACATCAAGTGGCCTAAAAGGGCATGGGATGCATTGTGACAGCACAGGGGTTAAGAGAAGCAAGGATCCATTGTCACCCAATTGAGGCTAACAATCTAAGGATCCCTTTTGACACCAGGGGGCGCAAAAGGACCACGGATGAACTCTGACAGCATGGGGACCTATAGAAGCAAGGAACCATTATGACACCATGAAGGCCAAGAATCAAATGGTTCATTGTGACATCAAGTGGCCTAAAAGGGCTTGGAATGCATTGTGACACCACAGAGGTTAAGAGAAGCAAGGAACCATTGTGACCCAATGCAGGCTAACAATCTAATGATCCCTTGTGGCACCGGGGGGTATAAAAAGGGCCAGGGATGGATTGTTACAGCACGGGGACCAATAGAAGCAAGGATCTATTATGCCACCGTGCAGGCCAAGAATCAAATGATTCATTGTGACATCAAGTGGCCTAAAAGGGCATGGGATGCATTGTGACAGCACAGGGGTTAAGAGAAGCAAGGATCCATTGTGACCCAATGGAGGCTAACAATCTAATAATCCCTTTTGACACCAATGGGCGTAAAAGGGGCAGGGATGTATTGTGAAAGCATGGGGCCCAGTGAAAACATGGTACAATCAAGCCACCATGGAGGCCAAGAATCAAATGATTCATTGTGACATCAAGTGGCCTAAAAGGGCATGGGATGCATTGTGACACCACAGGGGTTAAGAGAAGCAAGGAACCATTGTGACCCAATGCAGGCTAACAATCTATGAATCCCTTTTGAAACCAGGTGGCGCAAAAGGACCACGGATGAACTCTGACAGCATGGGGACCTATAGAAGCAAGGAACCATTATGACACCATGAAGGCCAAGAATCAAATGGTTCATTGTAAGACCAAGTGGCCTAAAAGGGCATGGGATGCATTGTGACACCACAGAGGTTAAGAGAAGCAAGGAACCATTGTGACCCTATGCAGGCTAACAATCTAATGATCCCTTGTGGCACCAGGGGGTATAAAAAGGGCCAGGGATGGATTGTTACAGCACGGGGACCAATAGAAGCAAGGATCAATTATGCCACCGTGGAGGCCAAGAATCAAATGATTCATTGTGACATCAAGTGGCCTAAAAGGACATGGGATGCATTGTGACACCACAGGGGTTAAGAGAAGCAAGGATCCATTGTGACCCAATGGAGGCTAATAATCCCAGGATTCCATTTGACACCAGGGGGCGTAAAAGGGCCAGGGATGAATTGTGACAGCATGGGGACCAATAGAAACAAGGAACCATTATGACACCATGGAGGCCAAGAATCAAATGATTCATTGTGACATCAAGTGGCCTAAAAGGGCATGGGATGCATTGTGACACCACAGGGGTTAAGAGAAGCAAGGAACCATTGTGACCCATTGCAGGCTAACAATCTAAGAATCCCTTTTGACACCAGGGGGCCCAAAATGACCACGGATGAACCTTGACAGCATGGGGACCTATAGAAGCAAGGAACCATTATGACACCATGAAGGCCAAGAATCAAATGGTTCATTGTAAGACCAAGTGGCCTAAAAGGGCATGGGATGCATTGTGACACCACAGAGGTTAAGAGAAGCAAGGAACCATTGTGACCCAATGCAGGCTAACAATCTAATGATCCCTTGTGACAGCAATGGGCCTAAAAGGGCCAGGGATGAATTGTGAAAGCATGGGGCCCCAGTAAAACCTGGTACAATTATGCCACCATGGAGGCCAAGAATCAAATGATTCATTGTGACATCAAGTGGCCTAAAAGGGCATGGGATGCATTGTGACACCACAGGGGTTAAGAGAAGCAAGGAACCATTGTGACCCAATGCAGGCTAACAATCTAAGAATCCCTTTTGAAACCAGGTGGCGCAAAAGGACCACGGATGAACTCTGACAGCATGGGGACCTATAGAAGCAAGGAACCATTATGACACCATGAAGGCCAAGAATCAAATGGTTCATTGTAAGACCAAGAGGCCTAAAAGGGCTTGGAATGCATTGTGACAGCACAGAGGTTAAGAGAAGCAAGGAACCATTGTGACCCAATGCAGGCTAACAATCTAATGATCCCTTGTGACACCAGGGGGTATAAAAAGGGCCAGGGATGGATTGTTACAGCACGGGGACCAATAGAAGCAAGGATCTATTATGCCACCATGGAGGCCAAGAATCAAATAATTCATTGTGACATCAAGTGGCCTAAAAGGGCATGGGATGTATTGTGACACCACAGAGGTTAAGAGAAGCAAGGATCCATTGTGACCCAATGGAGGCTAACAATCTAATGATCCCTTTTGACACCAATGGGCCTAAAAGGGCAGGGATGTATTGTGAAAGCATGGGGCCCAATTAAAACCTGGTACAATTTCGCCACCATGGAGGCCAAGAATCAAATGATTCATTGTGACATCAAGTGGCCTAAAAGGGCATGGGATGCATTGTGACACCACAGGGGTTAAGAGAAGCAAGGCACCATTGCAACCCAATGCAGGCTAACAATCTAAGAATCCCTTTTGACACCATGGGGCGCAAAAGGACCACGGATGAACTCTGACAGCATGGGGACCTATAGAAGCAAGGAACCATTATGACACCATGAAGGCCAAGAATCAAATGGTTCATTGTGACATCAAGTGGCCTAAAAGGGCTTGGAATGCATTGTGACACCACAGAGGTTAAGAGAAGCAAGGAACCATTGTGACCCAATGCAGGCTAACAATCTAATGATCCCTTGTGGCACCGGGGGGTATAAAAAGGGCCAGGGATGGATTGTTACAGCACGGGGACCAATAGAAGCAAGGATCTATTATGCCACCATGGAGGCCAAGAATCAAATGATTCATTGTGACATCAAGTGGCCTAAAAGGGCATGGGATGCATTGTGACACCACAGAGGTTAAGAGAAGCAAGGAACCATTGTGACCCAATGCAGGCTAACAATCTAATGATCCCTTGTGACACCAATGGGCCTAAAAGGGGCAGGGATGAATTGTTACAACACGGGGACCAATAGAAGCAAGGATCTATTATGCCACCATGGAGGCCAAGAATCAAATGATTCATTGTGACATCAAGTGGCCTAAAAGGGCATGGGATGCATTGTGACAGCACAGAGGTTAAGAGAAGCAAGGAACCATTGTGACCCAATGCAGGCTAACAATCTAATGATCCCTTGTGACACCAGGGGGTATAAAAAGGGCCAGGGATGGATTGTTACAGCACGGGGACCAATAGAAGCAAGGATCTATTATGCCACCATGGAGGCCAAGAATCAAATAATTCATTGTGACATCAAGTGGCCTAAAAGGGCATGGGATGCATTGTGACACCACAGAGGTTAAGGGAAGCAAGGATCCATTGTGACCCAATGGAGGCTAACAATCTAATGATCCCTTTTGACACCAATGGGCCTTAAAGGGCAGGGATGTATTGTGAAAGCATGGGGCCCAATTAAAACCTGGTACAATTTCGCCACCATGGAGGCCAAGAATCAAATGATTCATTGTGACATCAAGTGGCCTAAAAGGGCATGGGATGCATTGTGACACCACAGGGGTTAAGAGAAGCAAGGAACCATTGTGACCCAATGCAGGCTAACAATCTAAGAATCCCTTTTGACACCAGGGGGCGCAAAATGACCACGGATGAACCTTGACAGCATGGGGACCTATAGAAGCAAGGAACCATTATGACACCATGAAGGCCAAGAATCAAATGGTTCATTGTAAGACCAAGTGGCCTAAAAGGGCTTGGAATGCATTGTGACACCACAGAGGTGAAGAGAAGCAAGGAACCATTGTGACCCAATGCAGGCTAACAATCTAATGATCCCTTGTGACACCAGGGGGTATAAAAAGGGCCAGGGATGGATTGTTACAGCACGGGGACCAATAGAAGCAAGGATCTATTATGCCACCATGGAGGCCAAGAATCAAATAATTCATTGTGACATCAAGTGGCCTAAAAGGGCATGGGATGCATTGTGACACCACAGAGGTTAAGGGAAGCAAGGATCCATTGTGACCCAATGGAGGCTAACAATCTAATGATCCCTTTTGACACCAATGGGCCTTAAAGGGCAGGGATGTATTGTGAAAGCATGGGGCCCAATTAAAACCTGGTACAATTTCGCCACCATGGAGGCCAAGAATCAAATGATTCATTGTGACATCAAGTGGCCTAAAAGGGCATGGGATGCATTGTGACACCACAGGGGTTAAGAGAAGCAAGGAACCATTGTGACCCAATGCAGGCTAACAATCTAAGAATCCCTTGTGGCACAAGGGGGCGCAAAATGACCACGGATGAACTCTGACAGCATGGGGACCTATAGAAGCAAGGAACCATTATGACACCATGAAGGCCAAGAATCAAATGGTTCATTGTAAGACCAAGTGGCCTAAAAGGGCATGGGATGCATTGTGACACCACAGAGGTTAAGAGAAGCAAGGAACCATTGTGACCCTATGCAGGCTAACAATCTAATGATCCCTTGTGGCACCAGGGGGTATAAAAAGGGCCAGGGATGGATTGTTACAGCACGGGGACCAATAGAAGCAAGGATCTATTATGCCACCGTGGAGGCCAAGAATCAAATGATTCATTGTGACATCAAGTGGCCTAAAAGGGCATGGGATGCATTGTGACACCACTGGGGTTAAGAGAAGCAAGGATCCATTGTCACCCAATTGAGGCTAACAATCTAAGGATCCCTTTTGACACCAATGGGCCTAAAAGGGTCAGGGATGTATTGTGAAAGCATGGGGCCCAGTGAAAACATGGTACAATCAAGCCAACATGGAGGCCAAGAATCAAATGATTCATTGTGACATCAAGTGGCCTAAAAGGGCATGGGATGCATTGTGACACCACAGGGGTTAAGAGAAGCAAGGCACCATTGTAACCCAATGCAGGCTAACAATCTAAGAATCCCTTTTGACACCAGGGGGCGCAAAAGGACCACGGATGAACTCTGACAGCATGGGGACCTATAGAAGCAAGGAACCATTATGACACCATGAAGGCCAAGAATCAAATGGTTCATTGTAAGACCAAGTGGCCTAAAAGGGCATGGGATGCATTGTGACACCACAGAGGTTAAGAGAATCAAGGAACCATTGTGACCCAATGCAGGCTAACAATCTAATGATCCCTTGTGGCACCAGGGGGTATAAAAAGGGCCAGGGATGGATTGTTACAGCACGGGGACCAATAGAAGCAAGGATCAATTATGCCACCGTGGAGGCCAAGAATCAAATGATTCATTGTGACATCAAGTGGCCTAAAAGGGCATGGGATGCATTGTGACACCACAGGGGTTAAGAGAAGCAAGGATCCATTGTGACCCAATGGAGGCTAATAATCCCAGGATTCCATTTGACACCAGGGGGCGTAAAAGGGCCAGGGATGAATTGTGACAGCATGGGGACCAATAGAAACAAGGAACCATTATGACACCATGGAGGCCAAGAATCAAATGATTCATTGTGACATCAAGTGGCCTAAAAGGGCATGGGATGCATTGTGACACCACAGGGGTTAAGAGAAGCAAGGAACCATTGTGACCCAATGCAGGCTAACAATCTAAGAATCCCTTTTGACACCAGGGGGCGCAAAATGACCACGGATGAACCTTGACAGCATGGGGACCTATAGAAGCAAGGAACCATTATGACACCATGAAGGCCAAGAATCAAATGGTTCATTGTAAGACCAAGTGGCCTAAAAGGGCTTGGAATGCATTGTGACACCACAGAGGTTAAGAGAAGCAAGGAACCATTGTGACCCAATGCAGGCTAACAATCTAATGATCCCTTGTGGCACCAGGGGGTATAAAAAGGGCCAGGGATGGATTGTTACAGCACGGGGACCAATAGAAGCAAGGATCTATTATGCCACCGTGGAGGCCAAGAATCAAATGATTCATTGTGACATCAAGTGGCCTAAAAGGGCATGGGATGCATTGTGACAGCACAGGGGTTAAGAGAAGCAAGGATCCATTGTGACCCAATGGAGGCTAACAATCTAATAATCCCTTTTGACACCAATGGGCCTAAAAGGGGCAGGGATGTATTGTGAAAGCATGGGGCCCAGTGAAAACATGGTACAATCAAGCCACCATGGAGGCCAAGAATCAAATGATTCATTGTGACATCAAGTGGCCTAAAAGGGCATGGGATGCATTGTGACACCACAGGGGTTAAGAGAACCAAGGAACCATTGTTACCCAATGCAGGCTAACAATCTAAGAATCCCTTGTGACACCAGGGGGCGCAAAAGGGCCACGGATGGACTCTGACAGCATGGGGACCTATGGAAGCAAGGAACCATTATGACACCATGAAGGCCAAGAATCAAATGGTTCATTGTAAGACCAAGTGGCCTAAAAGGGCTTGGAATGCATTGTGACACCACAGAGGTTAAGAGAAGCAAGGATCCATTGTGACCCAATGGAGGCTAACAATCTAATGATCCCTAGTGACACCAATGGGCCTAAAAGGGCCAGGGATGGATTGTTACAGCACGGGGACCAATAGAAGCAAGGATCTATTATGCCACCATGGAGGCCAAGAATCAAATAATTCATTGTGACATCAAGTGGCCTAAAAGGGCATGGGATGCATTGTGACACCACAGAGGTTAAGAGAAGCAAGGATCCATTGTGACCCAATGGAGGCTAACAATCTAATGATCCCTTTTGACACCAATGGGCCTAAAAGGGCAGGGATGTATTGTGAAAGCATGGGGCCCAATTAAAACCTGGTACAATTTCGCCACCATGGAGGCCAAGAATCAAATGATTCATTGTGACATCAAGTGGCCTAAAAGGGCATGGGATGCATTGTGACACCACAGGGGTTAAGAGAAGCAAGGCACCATTGCAACCCAATGCAGGCTAACAATCTAAGAATCCCTTTTGACACCAGGGGGCGCAAAAGGACCACGGATGAACTCTGACAGCATGGGGACCTATAGAAGCAAGGAACCATTATGACACCATGAAGGCCAAGAATCAAATGGTTCATTGTGACATCAAGTGGCCTAAAAGGGCTTGGAATGCATTGTGACACCACAGAGGTTAAGAGAAGCAAGGAACCATTGTGACCCTATGCAGGCTAACAATCTAATGATCCCTTGTGGCACCAGGGGGTATAAAAAGGGCCAGGGATGGATTGTTACAGCACGGGGACCAATAGAAGCAAGGATCTATTATGCCACCGTGGAGGCCAAGAATCAAATGATTCATTGTGACATCAAGTGGCCTAAAAGGGCATGGGATGCATTGTGACAGCACAGGGGTTAAGAGAAGCAAGGATCCATTGTCACCCAATTGAGGCTAACAATCTAAGGATCCCTTTTGACACCAATGGGCCTAAAAGGGTCAGGGATGTATTGTGAAAGCATGGGGCCCAGTGAAAACATGGTACAATCAAGCCAACATGGAGGCCAAGAATCAAATGATTCATTGTGACATCAAGTGGCCTAAAAGGGCATGGGATGCATTGTGACACCACAGGTGTTAAGAGAACCAAGGAACCATTGTTACCCAATGCAGGCTAACAATCTAAGAATCCCTTGTGACACCAGGGGGCGCAAAAGGACCACGGATGAACTCTGACAGCATGGGGACCTATAGAAGCAAGGAACCATTATGACACCATGAAGGCCAAGAATCAAATGGTTCATTGTGACATCAAGTGGCCTAAAAGGGCTTGGAATGCATTGTGACACCACAGAGGTTAAGAGAAGCAAGGAACCATTGTGACCCAATGCAGGCTAACAATCTAATGATCCCTTGTGGCACCGGGGGGTATAAAAAGGGCCAGGGATGGATTGTTACAGCACGGGGACCAATAGAAGCAAGGATCTATTATGCCACCATGGAGGCCAAGAATCAAATGATTCATTGTGACATCAAGTGGCCTAAAAGGGCATGGGATGCATTGTGACACCACAGAGGTTAAGAGAAGCAAGGAACCATTGTGACCCAATGCAGGCTAACAATCTAATGATCCCTTGTGACACCAATGGGCCTAAAAGGGGCAGGGATGAATTGTTACAACACGGGGACCAATAGAAGCAAGGATCTATTATGCCACCATGGAGGCCAAGAATCAAATGATTCATTGTGACATCAAGTGGCCTAAAAGGGCATGGGATGCATTGTGACACCACAGGGGTTAAGAGAAGCAAGGCACCATTGTAACCCAATGCAGGCTAACAATCTAAGAATCCCTTTTGACACCAGGGGGCGCAAAAGGACCACGGATGAACTCTGACAGCATGGGGACCTATGGAAGCAAGGAACCATTATGACACCATGAAGGCCAAGAATCAAATGGTTCATTGTAAGACCAAGTGGCCTAAAAGGGCATGGGATGCATTGTGACACCACAGAGGTTAAGAGAATCAAGGAACCATTGTGACCCAATGCAGGCTAACAATCTAATGATCCCTTGTGGCACCAGGGGGTATAAAAAGGGCCAGGGATGGATTGTTACAGCACGGGGACCAATAGAAGCAAGGATCTATTATGACACCGTGGAGGCCAAGAATCAAATGATTCATTGTGACATCAAGTGGCCTAAAAGGGCATGGGATGCATTGTGACACCACAGGGGTTAAGAGAAGCAAGGAACCATTGTGACCCAATGTAGGCTAACAATCTAAGAATCCCTTTTGACACCAGGGGGCGCAAAATGACCACGGATGAACCGTGACAGCATGGGGACCTATAGAAGCAAGGAACCATTATGACACCATGAAGGCCAAGAATCAAATGGTTCATTGTAAGACCAAGTGGCCTAAAAGGGCTTGGAATGCATTGTGACAGCACAGAGGTTAAGAGAAGCAAGGAACCATTGTGACCCAATGCAGGCTAACAATCTAATGATCCCTTGTGACACCAATGGGCCTAAAAGGGCCAGGGATGAATTGTGAAAGCATGGGGACCCAGTAAAACCTGGTACAATTATGCCACCATGGAGGCCAAGAATCAAATAATTCATTGTGACATCAAGTGGCCTAAAAGGGCATGGGATGCATTGTGGCACCACAGGGGTTAAGAGAAGCAAGGCACCATTGTAACCCAATGAAGGCTAACAATCTAAGAATCCCTTTTGACACCAGGGGGCGAAAAAGGACCATGGATGAACTCTGACATCATGGGGACCTATAGAAGCAAGGAACCATTATGACACCATGAAGGCCAAGAATCAAATGGTTCATTGTAAGACCAAGTGGCCTAAAAGGGCTTGGAATGCATTGTGACACCACAGAGGTTAAGAGAAGCAAGGAACCATTGTGACCCAATGCAGGCTAATAATCTAATGATCCCTTGTGGCACCAGGGGGTATAAAAAGGGCCAGGGATGGATTGTTACAGCACGGGGACCAATAGAAGCAAGGATCTATTATGCCACCGTGGAGGCCAAGAATCAAATGATTCATTGTGACATCAAGTGGCCTAAAAGGGCATGGGATGCATTGTGACAGCACAGGGGTTAAGAGAAGCAAGGATCCATTGTCACCCAATTGAGGCTAACAATCTAAGGATCCCTTTTGACACCAATGGGCCTAAAAGGGTCAGGGATGTATTGTGAAAGCATGGGGCCCAGTGAAAACATGGTACAATCAAGCCAACATGGAGGCCAAGAATCAAATGATTCATTGTGACATCAAGTGGCCTAAAAGGGCATGGGATGCATTGTGACACCACAGAGGTTAAGAGAACCAAGGAACCATTGTTACCCAATGCAGGCTAACAATCTAAGAATCCCTTGTGACACCAGGGGGCGCAAAAGGACCACGGATGAACTCTGACAGCATGGGGACCTATAGAAGCAAGGAACCATTATGACACCATGAAGGCCAAGAATCAAATGGTTCATTGTGACATCAAGTGGCCTAAAAGGGCTTGGAATGCATTGTGACAGCACAGAGGTTAAGAGAAGCAAGGAACCATTGTGACCCAATGCAGGCTAACAATCTAATGATCCCTTGTGGCACCAGGGGGTATAAAAAGGGCCAGGGATGGATTGTTACAGCACGGGGACCAATAGAAGCAAGGATCTATTATGCCACCATGGAGGCCAAGAATCAAATGATTCATTGTGACATCAAGTGGCCTAAAAGGGCATGGGATGCATTGTGACACCACAGAGGTTAAGAGAAGCAAGGAACCATTGTGACCCAATGCAGGCTAACAATCTAATGATCCCTTGTGACACCAATGGGCCTAAAAGGGGCAGGGATGAATTGTTACAACACGGGGACCAATAGAAGCAAGGATCTATTATGCCACCATGGAGGCCAAGAATCAAATGATTCATTGTGACATCAAGTGGCCTAAAAGGGCATGGGATGCATTGTGACACCACAGGGGTTAAGAGAAGCAAGGAACCATTGTGACCCAATGTAGGCTAACAATCTAAGAATCCCTTTTGACACCAGGGGGCGCAAAAGGACCACGGATGAACCGTGACAGCATGGGGACCTATAGAAGCAAGGAACCATTATGACACCATGAAGGCCAAGAATCAAATGGTTCATTGTAAGACCAAGTGGCCTAAAAGGGCTTGGAATGCATTGTGACACCACAGAGGTTAAGAGAAGCAAGGAACCATTGTGACCCAATGCAGGCTAACAATCTAATGATCCCTTGTGACACCAATGGGCCTTAAAGGGCCAAGGATGAATTGTGAAAGCATGGGGCCCCAGTAAAACCTGGTACAATTATGCCACCATGGAGGCCAAGAATCAAATGATTCATTGTGACATCAAGTGGCCTAAAAGGGCATGGGATGCATTGTGACACCACAGGGGTTAAGAGAAGCAAGGCACCATTGTAACCCAATGAAGGCTAACAATCTAATAATCCCTTTTGACACCAGGGGGCGAAAAATGACCACGGATGAACCTTGACAGCATGGGGACCTATAGAAGCAAGGAAGCATTATGACACCATGAAGGCCAAGAATCAAATGGTTCATTGTAAGACCAAGTGGCCTAAAAGGGCTTGGAATGCATTGTGACACCACAGAGGTTAAGAGAAGCAAGGAACCATTGTGACCCAATGCAGGCTAACAATCTAATGATCCCTTGTGGCACCAGGGGGTATAAAAAGGGCCAGGGATGGATTGTTACAGCACGGGGACCAATAGAAGCAAGGATCTATTATGCCACCGTGGAGGCCAAGAATCAAATGATTCATTGTGACATCAAGTGGCCTAAAAGGGCATGGGATGCATTGTGACAGCACAGGGGTTAAGAGAAGCAAGGATCCATTGTGACCCAATGGAGGCTAACAATCTAATAATCCCTTTTGACACCAATGGGCCTAAAAGGGGCAGGGATGTATTGTGAAAGCATGGGGCCCAGTGAAAACATGGTACAATCAAGCCACCATGGAGGCCAAGAATCAAATGATTCATTGTGACATCAAGTGGCCTAAAAGGGCATGGGATGCATTGTGACACCACAGGTGTTAAGAGAACCAAGGAACCATTGTTACCCAATGCAGGCTAACAATCTAAGAATCCCTTTTGACACCAGGGGGCGCAAAAGGGCCACGGATGGACTCTGACAGCATGGGGACCTATGGAAGCAAGGAACCATTATGACACCATGAAGGCCAAGAATCAAATGGTTCATTGTAAGACCAAGTGGCCTAAAAGGGCTTGGAATGCATTGTGACACCACAGAGGTTAAGAGAAGCAAGGATCCATTGTGACCCAATGGAGGCTAACAATCTAATGATCCCTAGTGACACCAATGGGCCTAAAAGGGCCAGGGATGGATTGTTACAGCACGGGGACCAATAGAAGCAAGGATCTATTATGCCACCATGGAGGCCAAGAATCAAATAATTCATTGTGACATCAAGTGGCCTAAAAGGGCATGGGATGCATTGTGACAGCACAGGGGTTAAGAGAAGCAAGGATCCATTGTGACCCAATGGAGGCTAACAATCTAATGATCCCTTGTGACACCAATGGGCCTAAAAGGGGCAGGCATGTATTGTGAAAGCATGGGGTCCAATTAAAACCTGGTACAATTACGCCACCATGGAGGCCAAGAATCAAATGATTCATTGTGACATCAAGTGGCCTAAAAGGGCATGGGATGCATTGTGACACCACAGGGGTTAAGAGAAGCAAGGAACCATTGTGACCCAATGCAGGCTAACAATCTAATGATCCCTTGTGACACCAGGGGGTATAAAAAGGGCCAGGGATGGATTGTTACAGCACGGGGACCAATAGAAGCAAGGATCTATTATGCCACCATGGAGGCCAAGAATCAAATGGTTCATTGTGACATCAAGTGGCCTAAAAGGGCATGGGATGCATTGTGACAGCACAGAGGTTAAGAGAAGCAAGGATCCATTGTGACCCAATGGAGGCTAACAATCTAATGATCCCTTTTGACACCAATGGGCCTAAAAGGGCAGGGATGTATTATGAAAGCATGGGGCCCAGTGAAAACATGGTACAATCAAGCCAACATGGAGGCCAAGAATCAAATGATTCATTGTGACATCAAGTGGCCTAAAAGGGCATGGGATGCATTGTGACACCACAGGGGTTAAGAGAAGCAAGGCACCATTGTAACCCAATGCAGGCTAACAATCTAAGAATCCCTTTTGACACCAGGGGGCGCAAAAGGACCACGGATGAACTCTGACAGCATGGGGACCTATGGAAGCAAGGAACCATTATGACACCATGAAGGCCAAGAATCAAATGGTTCATTGTAAGACCAAGTGGCCTAAAAGGGCATGGGATGCATTGTGACACCACAGAGGTTAAGAGAATCAAGGAACCATTGTGACCCAATGCAGGCTAACAATCTAATGATCCCTTGTGGCACCAGGGGGTATAAAAAGGGCCAGGGATGGATTGTTACAGCACGGGGACCAATAGAAGCAAGGATCAATTATGCCACCGTGGAGGCCAAGAATCAAATGATTCATTGTGACATCAAGTGGCCTAAAAGGGCATGGGATGCATTGTGACACCACAGGGGTTAAGAGAAGCAAGGAACCATTGTGACCCAATGTAGGCTAACAATCTAAGAATCCCTTTTGACACCAGGGGGCGCAAAATGACCACGGATGAACCGTGACAGCATGGGGACCTATAGAAGCAAGGAACCATTATGACACCATGAAGGCCAAGAATCAAATGGTTCATTGTAAGACCAAGTGGCCTAAAAGGGCTTGGAATGCATTGTGACAGCACAGAGGTTAAGAGAAGCAAGGAACCATTGTGACCCAATGCAGGCTAACAATCTAATGATCCCTTGTGACACCAATGGGCCTAAAAGGGCCAGGGATGAATTGTGAAAGCATGGGGACCCAGTAAAACCTGGTACAATTATGCCACCATGGAGGCCAAGAATCAAATAATTCATTGTGACATCAAGTGGCCTAAAAGGGCATGGGATGCATTGTGGCACCACAGGGGTTAAGAGAAGCAAGGCACCATTGTAACCCAATGAAGGCTAACAATCTAAGAATCCCTTTTGACACCAGGGGGCGAAAAAGGACCATGGATGAACTCTGACATCATGGGGACCTATAGAAGCAAGGAACCATTATGACACCATGAAGGCCAAGAATCAAATGGTTCATTGTAAGACCAAGTGGCCTAAAAGGGCTTGGAATGCATTGTGACACCACAGAGGTTAATAGAAGCAAGGAACCATTGTGACCCAATGCAGGCTAATAATCTAATGATCCCTTGTGGCACCAGGGGGTATAAAAAGGGCCAGGGATGGATTGTTACAGCACGGGGACCAATAGAAGCAAGGATCTATTATGCCACCGTGGAGGCCAAGAATCAAATGATTCATTGTGACATCAAGTGGCCTAAAAGGGCATGGGATGCATTGTGACAGCACAGGGGTTAAGAGAAGCAAGGATCCATTGTGACCCAATGGAGGCTAACAATCTAATAATCCCTTTTGACACCAATGGGCCTAAAAGGGTCAGGGATGTATTGTGAAAGCATGGGGCCCAGTGAAAACATGGTACAATCAAGCCACCATGGAGGCCAAGAATCAAATGATTCATTGTGACATCAAGTGGCCTAAAAGGGCATGGGATGCATTGTGACACCACAGGTGTTAAGAGAACCAAGGAACCATTGTTACCCAATGCAGGCTAAAAATCTAAGAATCCCTTGTGACACCAGGCGGCGCAAAAGGGCCACGGATGTACTCTGACAGCATGGGGACCTATGGAAGCAAGGAACCATTATGACACCATGAAGGCCAAGAATCAAATGGTTCATTGTAAGACCAAGTGGCCTAAAAGGGCATGGGATGCATTGTGACACCACAGAGGTTAAGAGAAGCAAGGAACCATTGTGACCCTATGCAGGCTAACAATCTAATGATCCCTTGTGACAGCAATGGGCCTAAAAGGGCCAGGGATGAATTGTGAAAGCATGGGGCCCCAGTAAAACCTGGTACAATTATGCCACCATGGAGGCCAAGAATCAAATGATTCATTGTGACATCAAGTGGCCTAAAAGGGCATGGGATGCATTGTGACACCACAGGGGTTAAGAGAAGCAAGGAACCATTGTGACCCAATGCAGGCTAACAATCTAAGAATCCCTTTTGAAACCAGGTGGCGCAAAAGGACCACGGATGAACTCTGACAGCATGGGGACCTATAGAAGCAAGGAACCATTATGACACCATGAAGGCCAAGAATCAAATGGTTCATTGTAAGACCAAGTGGCCTAAAAGGGCTTGGAATGCATTGTGACAGCACAGAGGTTAAGAGAAGCAAGGAACCATTGTGACCCAATGCAGGCTAACAATCTAATGATCCCTTGTGACACCAGGGGGTATAAAAAGGGCCAGGGATGGATTGTTACAGCACGGGGACCAATAGAAGCAAGGATCTATTATGCCACCGTGGAGGCCAAGAATCAAATGATTCATTGTGACATCAAGTGGCCTAAAAGGGCATGGGATGCATTGTGACAGCACAGGGGTTAAGAGAAGCAAGGATCCATTGTCACCCAATTGAGGCTAACAATCTAAGGATCCCTTTTGACACCAATGGGCCTAAAAGGGTCAGGGATGTATTGTGAAAGCATGGGGCCCAGTGAAAACATGGTACAATCAAGCCAACATGGAGGCCAAGAATCAAATGATTCATTGTGACATCAAGTGGCCTAAAAGGGCATGGGATGCATTGTGACACCACAGGGGTTAAGAGAACCAAGGCACCATTGTAACCCAATGCAGGCTAACAATCTAAGAATACCTTTTGACACCAGGGGGCGCAAAAGGACCACGGATGAACTCTGACAGCATGGGGACCTATAGAAGCAAGGAACCATTATGACACCATGAAGGCCAAGAATCAAATGGTTCATTGTAAGACCAAGTGGCCTAAAAGGGCTTGGAATGAATTGTGACAGCACAGGGGTTAAGAGAAGCAAGGAACCATTGTGACCCAATGCAGGCTAACAATCTAATGATCCCTTGTGGCACCGGGGGGTATAAAAAGGGCCAGGGATGGATTGTTACAGCACGGGGACCAATAGAAGCAAGGATCTATTATGCCACCATGGAGGCCAAGAATCAAATGATTCATTGTGACATCAAGTGGCCTAAAAGGGCATGGGATGCATTGTGACACCACAGAGGTTAAGAGAAGCAAGGAACCATTGTGACCCAATGCAGGCTAACAATCTAATGATCCCTTGTGACACCAATGGGCCTAAAAGGGGCAGGGATGAATTGTTACAACACGGGGACCAATAGAAGCAAGGATCTATTATGCCACCATGGAGGCCAAGAATCAAATGATTCATTGTGACATCAAGTGGCCTAAAAGGGCATGGGATGCATTGTGACAGCACAGAGGTTAAGAGAAGCAAGGAACCATTGTGACCCAATGCAGGCTAACAATCTAATGATCCCTTGTGACACCAGGGGGTATAAAAAGGCCCAGGGATGGATTGTTACAGCACGGGGACCAATAGAAGCAAGGATCTATTATGCCACCATGGAGGCCAAGAATCAAATAATTCATTGTGACATCAAGTGGCCTAAAAGGGCATGGGATGCATTGTGACAGCACAGGCGTTAAGAGAAGCAAGGATCCATTGTGACCCAATGGAGGCTAACAATCTAATGATCCCTTTTGACACCAATGGGCCTAAAAGGGCAGGGATGTATTGTGAAAGCATGGGGCCCAATTAAAACCTGGTACAATTTCGCCACCATGGAGGCCAAGAATCAAATGATTCATTGTGACATCAAGTGGCCTAAAAGGGCATGGGATGCATTGTGACACCACAGGGGTTAAGAGAAGCAAGGAACCATTGTGACCCAATGCAGGCTAACAATCTAAGAATCCCTTGTGGCACAAGGGGGCGCAAAATGACCACGGATGAACTCTGACAGCATGGGGACCTATAGAAGCAAGGAACCATTATGACACCATGAAGGCCAAGAATCAAATGGTTCATTGTGACATCAAGTGGCCTAAAAGGGATTGGAATGCATTGTGACACCACAGAGGTTAAGAGAAGCAAGGAACCATTGTGACCCTATGCAGGCTAACAATCTAATGATCCCTTGTGGCACCAGGGGGTATAAAAAGGGCCAGAGATGGATTGTTACAGCACGGGGACCAATAGAAGCAAGGATCTATTATGCCACCGTGGAGGCCAAGAATCAAATGATTCATTGTGACATCAAGTGGCCTAAAAGGGCATGGGATGCATTGTGACACCACTGGGGTTAAGAGAAGCAAGGATCCATTGTCACCCAATTGAGGCTAACAATCTAAGAATCCCTTTTGACACCAGGGGGCGCAAAAGGACCACGGATGAACTCTGACAGCATGGGGACCTATAGAAGCAAGGAACCATTATGACACCATGAAGGCCAAGAATCAAATGGTTCATTGTGACATCAAGTGGCCTAAAAGGGCTTGGAATGCATTGTGACACCACAGAGGTTAAGAGAAGCAAGGAACCATTGTGACCCAATGCAGGCTAACAATCTAATGATCCCTTGTGACACCAGGGGGTATAAAAAGGCCCAGGGATGGATTGTTACAGCACGGGGACCAATAGAAGCAAGGATCTATTATGCCACCATGGAGGCCAAGAATCAAATAATTCATTGTGACATCAAGTGGCCTAAAAGGGCATGGGATGCATTGTGACAGCACAGGCGTTAAGAGAAGCAAGGATCCATTGTGACCCAATGGAGGCTAACAATCTAATGATCCCTTTTGACACCAATGGGCCTTAAAGGGCAGGGATGTATTGTGAAAGCATGGGGCCCAATTAAAACCTGGTACAATTTCGCCACCATGGAGGCCAAGAATCAAATGATTCATTGTGACATCAAGTGGCCTAAAAGGGCATGGGATGCATTGTGACACCACAGGGGTTAAGAGAAGCAAGGAACCATTGTGACCCAATGCAGGCTAACAATCTAAGAATCCCTTGTGGCACAAGGGGGCGCAAAATGACCACGGATGAACTCTGACAGCATGGGGACCTATAGAAGCAAGGAACCATTATGACACCATGAAGGCCAAGAATCAAATGGTTCATTGTGACATCAAGTGGCCTAAAAGGGATTGGAATGCATTGTGACACCACAGAGGTTAAGAGAAGCAAGGAACCATTGTGACCCTATGCAGGCTAACAATCTAATGATCCCTTGTGGCACCAGGGGGTATAAAAAGGGCCAGAGATGGATTGTTACAGCACGGGGACCAATAGAAGCAAGGATCTATTATGCCACCGTGGAGGCCAAGAATCAAATGATTCATTGTGACATCAAGTGGCCTAAAAGGGCATGGGATGCATTGTGACACCACTGGGGTTAAGAGAAGCAAGGATCCATTGTCACCCAATTGAGGCTAACAATCTAAGGATCCCTTTTGACACCAGGGGGCGCAAAAGGACCACGGATGAACTCTGACAGCATGGGGACCTATAGAAGCAAGGAACCATTATGACACCATGAAGGCCAAGAATCAAATGGTTCATTGTGACATCAAGTGGCCTAAAAGGGCTTGGAATGCATTGTGACACCACAGAGGTTAAGAGAAGCAAGGAACCATTGTGACCCAATGCAGGCTAACAATCTAATGATCCCCTGTGGCACCGGGGGGTATAAAAAGGGCCAGGGATGGATTGTTACAGCACGGGGACCAATAGAAGCAAGGATCTATTATGCCACCGTGCAGGCCAAGAATCAAATGATTCATTGTGACATCAAGTGGCCTAAAAGGGCATGGGATGCATTGTGACAGCACAGGGGTTAAGAGAAGCAAGGATCCATTGTGACCCAATGGAGGCTAACAATCTAATAATCCCTTTTGACACCAATGGGCGTAAAAGGGGCAGGGATGTATTGTGAAAGCATGGGGCCCAGTGAAAACATGGTACAATCAAGCCACCATGGAGGCCAAGAATCAAATGATTCATTGTGACATCAAGTGGCCTAAAAGGGCATGGGATGCATTGTGACACCACAGGGGTTAAGAGAAGCAAGGAACCATTGTGACCCAATGCAGGCTAACAATCTATGAATCCCTTTTGAAACCAGGTGGCGCAAAAGGACCACGGATGAACTCTGACAGCATGGGGACCTATAGAAGCAAGGAACCATTATGACACCATGAAGGCCAAGAATCAAATGGTTCATTGTAAGACCAAGTGGCCTAAAAGGGCATGGGATGCATTGTGACACCACAGAGGTTAAGAGAAGCAAGGAACCATTGTGACCCTATGCAGGCTAACAATCTAATGATCCCTTGTGGCACCAGGGGGTATAAAAAGGGCCAGGGATGGATTGTTACAGCACGGGGACCAATAGAAGCAAGGATCAATTATGCCACCGTGGAGGCCAAGAATCAAATGATTCATTGTGACATCAAGTGGCCTAAAAGGGCATGGGATGCATTGTGACACCACAGGGGTTAAGAGAAGCAAGGATCCATTGTGACCCAATGGAGGCTAATAATCCCAGGATTCCATTTGACACCAGGGGGCGTAAAAGGGCCAGGGATGAATTGTGACAGCATGGGGACCAATAGAAACAAGGAACCATTATGACACCATGGAGGCCAAGAATCAAATGATTCATTGTGACATCAAGTGGCCTAAAAGGGCATGGGATGCATTGTGACACCACAGGGGTTAAGAGAAGCAAGGAACCATTGTGACCCAATGCAGGCTAACCATCTAAGAATCCCTTTTGACACCAGGGGGCCCAAAATGACCACGGATGAACCTTGACAGCATGGGGACCTATAGAAGCAAGGAACCATTATGACACCATGAAGGCCAAGAATCAAATGGTTCATTGTAAGACCAAGTGGCCTAAAAGGGCATGGGATGCATTGTGACACCACAGAGGTTAAGAGAAGCAAGGAACCATTGTGACCCAATGCAGGCTAACAATCTAATGATCCCTTGTGACAGCAATGGGCCTAAAAGGGCCAGGGATGAATTGTGAAAGCATGGGGCCCCAGTAAAACCTGGTACAATTATGCCACCATGGAGGCCAAGAATCAAATGATTCATTGTGACATCAAGTGGCCTAAAAGGGCATGGGATGCATTGTGACACCACAGGGGTTAAGAGAAGCAAGGAACCATTGTGACCCAATGCAGGCTAACAATCTAAGAATCCCTTTTGAAACCAGGTGGCGCAAAAGGACCACGGATGAACTCTGACAGCATGGGGACCTATAGAAGCAAGGAACCATTATGACACCATGAAGGCCAAGAATCAAATGGTTCATTGTAAGACCAAGTGGCCTAAAAGGGCTTGGAATGCATTGTGACAGCACAGAGGTTAAGAGAAGCAAGGAACCATTGTGACCCAATGCAGGCTAACAATCTAATGATGCCTTGTGACACCAGGGGGTATAAAAAGGGCCAGGGATGGATTGTTACAGCACGGGGACCAATAGAAGCAAGGATCTATTATGCCACCATGGAGGCCAAGAATCAAATAATTCATTGTGACATCAAGTGGCCTAAAAGGGCATGGGATGCATTGTGACACCACAGAGGTTAAGAGAAGCAAGGATCCATTGTGACCCAATGGAGGCTAACAATCTAATGATCCCTTTTGACACCAATGGGCCTAAAAGGGCAGGGATGTATTGTGAAAACATGGGGCCCAATTAAAACCTGGTACAATTTCGCCACCATGGAGGCCAAGAATCAAATGATTCATTGTGACATCAAGTGGCCTAAAAGGGCATGGGATGCATTGTGACACCACAGGGGTTAAGAGAAGCAAGGCACCATTGCAACCCAATGCAGGCTAACAATCTAAGAATCCCTTTTGACACCAGGGGGCGCAAAAGGACCACGGATGAACTCTGACAGCATGGGGACCTATAGAAGCAAGGAACCATTATGACACCATGAAGGCCAAGAATCAAATGGTTCATTGTAAGACCAAGTGGCCTAAAAGGGCTTGGAATGCATTGTGACAGCACAGAGGTTAAGAGAAGCAAGGAACCATTGTGACCCAATGCAGGCTAACAATCTAATGATCCCTTGTGGCACCGGGGGGTATAAAAAGGGCCAGGGATGGATTGTTACAGCACGGGGACCAATAGAAGCAAGGATCTATTATGCCACCATGGAGGCCAAGAATCAAATGATTCATTGTGACATCAAGTGGCCTAAAAGGGCATGGGATGCATTGTGACACCACAGAGGTTAAGAGAAGCAAGGAACCATTGTGACCCAATGCAGGCTAACAATCTAATGATCCCTTGTGACAGCAATGGGCCTAAAAGGGCCAGGGATGAATTGTTACAACACGGGGACCAATAGAAGCAAGGATCTATTATGCCACCATGGAGGCCAAGAATCAAATGATTCATTGTGACATCAAGTGGCCTAAAAGGGCATGGGATGCATTGTGACAGCACAGAGGTTAAGAGAAGCAAGGAACCATTGTGACCCAATGCAGGCTAACAATCTAATGATCCCTTGTGGCACCAGGGGGTATAAAAAGGGCCAGGGATGGATTGTTACAGCACGGGGACCAATAGAAGCAAGGATCTATTATGCCACCATGGAGGCCAAGAATCAAATAATTCATTGTGATATCAAGTGGCCTAAAAGGGCATGGGATGCATTGTGACACAACAGAGGTTAAGGGAAGCAAGGATCCATTGTGACCCAATGGAGGCTAACAATCTAATGATCCCTTTTGACACCAATGGGCCTTAAAGGGCAGGGATGTATTGTGAAAGCATGGGGCCCAATTAAAACCTGGTACAATTTCGCCACCATGGAGGCCAAGAATCAAATGATTCATTGTGACATCAAGTGGCCTAAAAGGGCATGGGATGCATTGTGACACCACAGGGGTTAAGAGAAGCAAGGAACCATTTTGACCCAATGCAGGCTAACAATCTAAGAATCCCTTGTGGCACAAGGGGGCGCAAAATGACCACGGATGAACTCTGACAGCATGGGGACCTATAGAAGCAAGGAACCATTATGACACCATGAAGGCCAAGAATCAAATGGTTCATTGTGACATCAAGTGGCCTAAAAGGTCTTGGAATGCATTGTGACACCACAGAGGTTAAGAGAAGCAAGGAACCATTGTGACCCTATGCAGGCTAACAATCTAATGATCCCTTGTGGCACCAGGGGGTATAAAAAGGGCCAGGGATGGATTGTTACAGCACGGGGACCAATAGAAGCAAGGATCTATTATGCCACCGTGGAGGCCAAGAATCAAATGATTCATTGTGACATCAAGTGGCCTAAAAGGGCATGGGATGCATTGTGACAGCACAGGGGTTAAGAGAAGCAAGGATCCATTGTGACCCAATGCAGGCTAACAATCTAAGGATCCCTTTTGACACCAATGGGCCTAAAAGGGTCAGGGATGTATTGTGAAAGCATGGGGCCCAGTGAAAACATGGTACAATCAAGCCAACATGGAGGCCAAGAATCAAATGATTCATTGTGACATCAAGTGGCCTAAAAGGGCATGGGATGCATTGTGACACCACAGGGGTTAAGAGAAGCAAGGCACCATTGTAACCCAATGCAGGCTAACAATCTAAGAATCCCTTTTGACACCAGGGGGCGCAAAAGGACCACGGATGAACTCTGACAGCATGGGGACCTATAGAAGCAAGGAACCATTATGACACCATGAAGGCCAAGAATCAAATGGTTCATTGTAAGACCAAGTGGCCTAAAAGGGCATGGGATGCATTGTGACACCACAGAGGTTAAGAGAATCAAGGAACCATTGTGACCCAATGCAGGCTAACAATCTAATGATCCCTTGTGGCAACAGGGGGTATAAAAAGGGCCAGGGATGGATTGTTACAGCACGGGGACCAATAGAAGCAAGGATCAATTATGCCACCGTGGAGGCCAAGAATCAAATGATTCATTGTGACATCAAGTGGCCTAAAAGGGCATGGGATGCATTGTGACACCACAGGGGTTAAGAGAAGCAAGGATCCATTGTGACCCAATGGAGGCTAATAATCCCAGGATTCCATTTGACACCAGGGGGCGTAAAAGGGCCAGGGATGAATTGTGACAGCATGGGGACCAATAGAAACAAGGAACCATTATGACACCATGGAGGCCAAGAATCAAATGATTCATTGTGACATCAAGTGGCCTAAAAGGGCATGGGATGCATTGTGACACCACAGGGGTTAAGAGAAGCAAGGAACCATTGTGACCCAATGCAGGCTAACAATCTAAGAATCCCTTTTGACACCAGGGGGCGAAAAATGACCACGGATGAACCTTGACAGCATGGGGACCTATAGAAGCAAGGAACCATTATGACACCATGAAGGCCAAGAATCAAATGGTTCATTGTAAGACCAAGTGGCCTAAAAGGGCTTGGAATGCATTGTGACACCACAGAGGTTAAGAGAAGCAAGGAACCATTGTGACCCAATGCAGGCTAACAATCTAATGATCCCTTGTGGCACCAGGGGGTATAAAAAGGGCCAGAGATGGATTGTTACAGCACGGGGACCAATAGAAGCAAGGATCTATTATGCCACCGTGGAGGCCAAGAATCAAATGATTCATTGTGACATCAAGTGGCCTAAAAGGGCATGGGATGCATTGTGACAGCACAGGGGTTAAGAGAAGCAAGGATCCATTGTGACCCAATGGAGGCTAACAATCTAATAATCCCTTTTGACACCAATGGGCCTAAAAGGGGCAGGGATGTATTGTGAAAGCATGGGGCCCAGTGAAAACATGGTACAATCAAGCCACCATGGAGGCCAAGAATCAAATGATTCATTGTGACATCAAGTGGCCTAAAAGGTCTTGGAATGCATTGTGACACCACAGGGGTTAAGAGAACCAAGGAACCATTGTTACCCAATGCAGGCTAACAATCTAAGAATCCCTTTTGACACCAGGGGGCGCAAAAGGGCCACGGATGGACTCTGACAGCATGGGGACCTATGGAAGCAAGGAACCATTATGACACCATGAAGGCCAAGAATCAAATGGTTCATTGTAAGACCAAGTGGCCTAAAAGGGCTTGGAATGCATTGTGACACCACAGAGGTTAAGAGAAGCAAGGATCCATTGTGACCCAATGGAGGCTAACAATCTAATGATCCCTAGTGACACCAATGGGCCTAAAAGGGCCAGGGATGGATTGTTACAGCACGGGGACCAATAGAAGCAAGGATCTATTATGCCACCATGGAGGCCAAGAATCAAATAATTCATTGTGACATCAAGTGGCCTAAAAGGGCATGGGATGCATTGTGACACCACAGAGGTTAAGAGAAGCAAGGATCCATTGTGACCCAATGGAGGCTAACAATCTAATGATCCCTTTTGACACCAATGGGCCTAAAAGGGCAGGGATGTATTGTGAAAGCATGGGGCCCAATTAAAACCTGGTACAATTTCGCCACCATGGAGGCCAAGAATCAAATGATTCATTGTGACATCAAGTGGCCTAAAAGGGCATGGGATGCATTGTGACACCACAGGGGTTAAGAGAAGCAAGGCACCATTGCAACCCAATGCAGGCTAACAATCTAAGAATCCCTTTTGACACCAGGGGGCGCAAAAGGACCACGGATGAACTCTGACAGCATGGGGACCTATAGAAGCAAGGAACCATTATGACACCATGAAGGCCAAGAATCAAATGGTTCATTGTGACATCAAGTGGCCTAAAAGGGCTTGGAATGCATTGTGACAGCACAGAGGTTAAGAGAAGCAAGGAACCATTGTGACCCAATGCAGGCTAACAATCTAATGATCCCTTGTGGCACCGGGGGGTATAAAAAGGGCCAGGGATGGATTGTTACAGCACGGGGACCAATAGAAGCAAGGATCTATTATGCCACCATGGAGGCCAAGAATCAAATGATTCATTGTGACATCAAGTGGCCTAAAAGGGCATGGGATGCATTGTGACACCACAGAGGTTAAGAGAAGCAAGGATCCATTGTGACCCAATGGAGGCTAACAATCTAATGATCCCTTTTGACATCAATGGGCCTTAAAGGGCAGGGATGTATTGTGAAAGCATGGGGCCCAATTAAAACCTGGTACAATTTCGCCACCATGGAGGCCAAGAATCAAATGATTCATTGTGACATCAAGTGGCCTAAAAGGGCATGGGATGCATTGTGACACCACAGGGGTTAAGAGAAGCAAGGAACCATTGTGACCCAATGCAGGCTAACAATCTAAGAATCCCTTGTGGCACAAGGGGGCGCAAAATGACCACGGATGAACTCTGACAGCATGGGGACCTATAGAAGCAAGGAACCATTATGACACCATGAAGGCCAAGAATCAAATGGTTCATTGTGACATCAAGTGGCCTAAAAGGGCTTGGAATGCATTGTGACACCACAGAGGTTAAGAGAAGCAAGGAACCATTGTGACCCTATGCAGGCTAACAATCTAATGATCCCTTGTGGCACCAGGGGGTATAAAAAGGGCCAGGGATGGATTGTTACAGCACGGGGACCAATAGAAGCAAGGATCTATTATGCCACCGTGGAGGCCAAGAATCAAATGATTCATTGTGACATCAAGTGGCCTAAAAGGGCATGGGATGCATTGTGACAGCACAGGGGATAAGAGAAGCAAGGATCCATTGTCACCCAATTGAGGCTAACAATCTAAGGATCCCTTTTGACACCAATGGGCCTAAAAGGGTCAGGGATGTATTGTGAAAGCATGGGGCCCAGTGAAAACATGGTACAATCAAGCCAACATGGAGGCCAAGAATCAAATGATTCATTGTGACATCAAGTGGCCTAAAAGGGCATGGGATGCATTGTGACACCACAGGTGTTAAGAGAACCAAGGAACCATTGTTACCCAATGCAGGCTAACAATCTAAGAATTCCTTGTGACACCAGGGGGGCGCAAAAGGACCACGGATGAACTCTGACAGCATGGGGACCTATAGAAGCAAGGAACCATTATGACACCATGAAGGCCAAGAATCAAATGGTTCATTGTGACATCAAGTGGCCTAAAAGGGCTTGGAATGCATTGTGACAGCACAGAGGTTAAGAGAAGCAAGGAACCATTGTGACCCAATGCAGGCTAACAATCTAATGATCCCTTGTGGCACCGGGGGGTATAAAAAGGGCCAGGGATGGATTGTTACAGCACGGGGACCAATAGAAGCAAGGATCTATTATGCCACCATGGAGGCCAAGAATCAAATGATTCATTGTGACATCAAGTGGCCTAAAAGGGCATGGGATGCATTGTGACACCACAGAGGTTAAGAGAAGCAAGGAACCATTGTGACCCAATGCAGGCTAACAATCTAATGATCCCTTGTGACACCAATGGGCCTAAAAGGGGCAGGGATGAATTGTTACAACACGGGGACCAATAGAATCAAGGATCTATTATGCCACCATGGAGGCCAAGAATTAAATGATTCATTGTGACATCAAGTGGCCTAAAAGGGCATGGGATGCATTGTGACACCACAGGGGTTAAGAGAAGCAAGGAACCATTGTGACCCAATGTAGGCTAACAATCTAAGAATCCCTTTTGACACCAGGGGGCGCAAAAGGACCACGGATGAACCGTGACAGCATGGGGACCTATAGAAGCAAGGAACCATTATGACACCATGAAGGCCAAGAATCAAATGGTTCATTGTGACATCAAGTGGCCTAAAAGGGCTTGGAATGCATTGTGACACCACAGAGGTTAAGAGAAGCAAGGAACCATTGTGACCCAATGCAGGCTAACAATCTAATGATCCCTTGTGGCACCGGGGGGTATAAAAAGGGCCAGGGATGGATTGTTACAGCACGGGGACCAATAGAAGCAAGGATCTATTATGCCACCATGGAGGCCAAGAATCAAATGATTCATTGTGACATCAAGTGGCCTAAAAGGGCATGGGATGCATTGTGACACCACAGAGGTTAAGAGAAGCAAGGATCCATTGTGACCCAATGGAGGCTAACAATCTAATGATCCCTTTTGACACCAATGGGCCTTAAAGGGCAGGGATGTATTGTGAAAGCATGGGGCCCAATTAAAACCTGGTACAATTTCGCCACCATGGAGGCCAAGAATCAAATGATTCATTGTGACATCAAGTGGCCTAAAAGGGCATGGGATGCATTGTGACACCACAGGGGTTAAGAGAAGCAAGGAACCATTGTGACCCAATGCAGGCTAACAATCTAAGAATCCCTTGTGGCACAAGGGGGCGCAAAATGACCACGGATGAACTCTGACAGCATGGGGACCTATAGAAGCAAGGAACCATTATGACACCATGAAGGCCAAGAATCAAATGGTTCATTGTGACATCAAGTGGCCTAAAAGGGCTTGGAATGCATTGTGACACCACAGAGGTTAAGAGAAGCAAGGAACCATTGTGACCCTATGCAGGCTAACAATCTAATGATCCCTTGTGGCACCAGGGGGTATAAAAAGGGCCAGGGATGGATTGTTACAGCACGGGGACCAATAGAAGCAAGGATCTATTATGCCACCGTGGAGGCCAAGAATCAAATGATTCATTGTGACATCAAGTGGCCTAAAAGGGCATGGGATGCATTGTGACAGCACAGGGGTTAAGAGAAGCAAGGATCCATTGTCACCCAATTGAGGCTAACAATCTAAGGATCCCTTTTGACACCAATGGGCCTAAAAGGGGCAGGGATGTATTGTGAAAGCATGGGGCCCAATTAAAACCTGGTACAATCAAGCCAACATGGAGGCCAAGAATCAAATGATTCATTGTGACATCAAGTGGCCTAAAAGGGCATGGGATGCATTGTGACACCACAGGTGTTAAGAGAACCAAGGAACCATTGTGACCCAATGCAGGCTAACAATCTAAGAATCCCTTGTGACACCAGGGGGCGCAAAAGGACCACGGATGAACTCTGACAGCATGGGGACCTATAGAAGCAAGGAACCATTATGACACAATGAAGGCCAAGAATCAAATGGTTCATTGTGACATCAAGTGGCCTAAAAGGGCTTGGAATGCATTGTGACAGCACAGAGGTTAAGAGAAGCAAGGAACCATTGTGACCCAATGCAGGCTAACAATCTAATGATCCCTTGTGGCACCGGGGGGTATAAAAAGGGCCAGGGATGGATTGTTACAGCACAGGGACCAATAGAAGCAAGGATCTATTATGCCACCATGGAGGCCAAGAATCAAATGATTCATTGTGACATCAAGTGGCCTAAAAGGGCATGGGATGCATTGTGACACCACAGAGGTTAAGAGAAGCAAGGAACCATTGTGACCCAATGCAGGCTAACAATCTAATGATCCCTTGTGACACCAATGGGCCTAAAAGGGGCAGGGATGAATTGTTACAACACGGGGACCAATAGAAGCAAGGATCTATTATGCCACCATGGAGGCCAAGAATCAAATGATTCATTGTGACATCAAGTCGCCTAAAAGGGCATGGGATGCATTGTGACACCACAGGGGTTAAGAGAAGCAAGGAACCATTGTGACCCAATGTAGGCTAACAATCTAAGAATCCCTTTTGACACCAGGGGGCGCAAAAGGACCACGGATGAACCGTGACAGCATGGGGACCTATAGAAGCAAGGAACCATTATGACACCATGAAGGCCAAGAATCAAATGGTTCATTGTAAGACCAAGTGGCCTAAAAGGGCTTGGAATGCATTGTGACACCACAGAGGTTAAGAGAAGCAAGGAACCATTGTGACCCAATGCAGGCTAACAATCTAATGATCCCTTGTGACACCAATGGGCCTTAAAGGGCCAAGGATGAATTGTGAAAGCATGGGGCCCCAGTAAAACCTGGTACAATTATGCCACCATGGAGGCCAAGAATCAAATGATTCATTGTGACATCAAGTGGCCTAAAAGGGCATGGGATGCATTGTGACACCACAGGGGTTAAGAGAAGCAAGGCAACATTGTAACCCAATGAAGGCTAACAATCTAAGAATCCCTTTTGACACCAGGGGGCGAAAAATGACCACGGATGAACCTTGACAGCATGGGGACCTATAGAAGCAAGGAACCATTATGACACCATGAAGGCCAAGAATCAAATGGTTCATTGTAAGACCAAGTGGCCTAAAAGGGCTTGGAATGCATTGTGACACCACAGAGGTTAAGAGAAGCAAGGAACCATTGTGACCCAATGCAGGCTAACAATCTAATGATCCCTTGTGGCACCAGGGGGTATAAAAAGGGCCAGGGATGGATTGTTACAGCACGGGGACCAATAGAAGCAAGGATCTATTATGCCACCGTGGAGGCCAAGAATCAAATGATTCATTGTGACATCAAGTGGCCTAAAAGGGCATGGGATGCATTGTGACAGCACAGGGGTTAAGAGAAGCAAGGATCCATTGTGACCCAATGGAGGCTAACAATCTAAGAATCCCTTTTGACACCAGGGGGCGCAAAAGGACCACGGATGAACTCTGACAGCATGGGGACCTATAGAAGCAAGGAACCATTATGACACCATGAAGGCCAAGAATCAAATGGTTCATTGTAAGACCAAGTGGCCTAAAAGGGCATGGGATGCATTGTGACACCACAGAGGTTAAGAGAATCAAGGAACCATTGTGACCCAATGCAGGCTAACAATCTAATGATCCCTTGTGGCACCAGGGGGTATAAAAAGGGCCAGGGATGGATTGTTACAGCACGGGGACCAATAGAAGCAAGGATCTATTATGCCACCGTGGAGGCCAAGAATCAAATAATTCATTGTGACATCAAGTGGCCTAAAAGGGCATGGGATGCATTGTGACAGCACAGGGGTTAAGAGAAGCAAGGATCCATTGTGACCCAATGGAGGCTAATAATCCCAGGATTCCATTTGACACCAGGGGGCGTAAAAGGGCCAGGGATGAATTGTGACAGCATGGGGACCAATAGAAACAAGGAACCATTATGACACCATGGAGGCCAAGAATCAAATGATTCATTGTGACATCAAGTGGCCTAAAAGGGCATGGGATGCATTGTGACACCACAGGGGTTAAGAGAAGCAAGGAACCATTGTGACCCAATGCAGGCTAACAATCTAAGAATCCCTTTTGACACCAGGGGGCGCAAAATGACCACGGATGAACCTTGACAGCATGGGGACCTATAGAAGCAAGGAACCATTATGACACCATGAAGGCCAAGAATCAAATGGTTCATTGTAAGACCAAGTGGCCTAAAAGGGCTTGGAATGCATTGTGACACCACAGAGGTGAAGAGAAGCAAGGAACCATTGTGACCCAATGCAGGCTAACAATCTAATGATCCCTTGTGACACCAATGGGCCTAAAAGGGCCAGGGATGAATTGTGAAAGCATGGGGCCCAGTGAAAACATGGTACAATCAAGCCAACATGGAGGCCAAGAATCAAATGATTCATTGTGACATCAAGTGGCCTAAAAGGGCATGGGATGCATTGTGACACCACAGGGGTTAAGAGAAGCAAGGCACCATTGTAACCCAATGCAGGCTAACAATCTAAGAATCCCTTTTGAAACCAGGTGGCGCAAAAGGACCACGGATGAACTCTGACAGCATGGGGACCTATAGAAGCAAGGAAGCATTATGACACCATGAAGGCCAAGAATCAAATGGTTCATTGTAAGACCAAGTGGCCTAAAAGGGCTTGGAATGCATTGTGACAGCACAGAGGTTAAGAGAAGCAAGGAACCATTGTGACCCAATGCAGGCTAACAATCTAATGATCCCTTGTGGCACCGGGGGGTATAAAAAGGGCCAGGGATGGATTGTTACAGCACGGGGACCAATAGAAGCAAGGATCTATTATGCCACCATGGAGGCCAAGAATCAAATAATTCATTGTGACATCAAGTGGCCTAAAAGGGCATGGGATGCATTGTGACACCACAGAGGTTAAGAGAAGCAAGGATCCATTGTGACCCAATGCAGGCTAACAATCTAATGATCCCTTGTGGCACCGGGGGGTATAAAAAGGGCCAGGGATGGATTGTTACAGCACGGGGACCAATAGAAGCAAGGATCTATTATGCCACCATGGAGGCCAAGAATCAAATGATTCATTGTGACATCAAGTGGCCTAAAAGGGCATGGGATGCATTGTGACACCACAGAGGTTAAGAGAAGCAAGGAACCATTGTGACCCAATGCAGGCTAACAATCTAATGATCCCTTGTGACACCAATGGGCCTAAAAGGGGCAGGGATGAATTGTTACAACACGGGGACCAATAGAAGCAAGGATCTATTATGCCACCATGGAGGCCAAGAATCAAATGATTCATTGTGACATCAAGTGGCCTAAAAGGGCATGGGATGCATTGTGACAGCACAGAGGTTAAGAGAAGCAAGGAACCATTGTGACCCAATGCAGGCTAACAATCTAATGATCCCTTGTGACACCAGGGGGTATAAAAAGGGCCAGGGATGGATTGTTACGGCACGGGGACCAATAGAAGCAAGGATCTATTATGCCACCATGGAGGCCAAGAATCAAATAATTCATTGTGACATCAAGTGGCCTAAAAGGGCATGGGATGCATTGTGACACCACAGAGGTTAAGAGAAGCAAGGATCCATTGTGACCCAATGGAGGCTAACAATCTAATGATCCCTTTTGACACCAATGGGCCTTAAAGGGCAGGGATGTATTGTGAAAGCATGGGGCCCAATTAAAACCTGGTACAATTTCGCCACCATGGAGGCCAAGAATCAAATGATTCATTGTGACATCAAGTGGCCTAAAAGGGCATGGGATGCATTGTGACACCACAGGGGTTAAGAGAAGCAAGGAACCATTGTGACCCAATGCAGGCTAACAATCTAAGAATCCCTTGTGGCACAAGGGGGCGCAAAATGACCACGGATGAACTCTGACAGCATGGGGACCTATAGAAGCAAGGAACCATTATGACACCATGAAGGCCAAGAATCAAATGGTTCATTGTGACATCAAGTGGCCTAAAAGGGCTTGGAATGCATTGTGACACCACAGAGGTTAAGAGAAGCAAGGAACCATTGTGACCCTATGCAGGCTAACAATGTAATGATCCCTTGTGGCACCAGGGGGTATAAAAAGGGCCAGGGATGGATTGTTACAGCACGGGGACCAATAGAAGCAAGGATCTATTATGCCACCGTGGAGGCCAAGAATCAAATGATTCATTGTGACATCAAGTGGCCTAAAAGGGCATGGGATGCATTGTGACAGCACAGGGGTTAAGAGAAGCAAGGATCCATTGTCACCCAATTGAGGCTAACAATCTAAGGATCCCTTTTGACACCAATGGGCCTAAAAGGGTCAGGGATGTATTGTGAAAGCATGGGGCCCAGTGAAAACATGGTACAATCAAGCCAACATGGAGGCCAAGAATCAAATGATTCATTGTGACATCAAGTGGCCTAAAAGGGCATGGGATGCATTGTGACACCACAGGGGTTAAGAGAAGCAAGGCACCATTGTAACCCAATGCAGGCTAACAATCTAAGAATCCCTTTTGACACCAGGGGGCGCAAAAGGACCACGGATGAACTCTGACAGCATGGGGACCTATAGAAGCAAGGAACCATTATGACACCATGAAGGCCAAGAATCAAATGGTTCATTGTGACATCAAGTGGCCTAAAAGGGCTTGGAATGCATTGTGACAGCACAGAGGTTAAGAGAAGCAAGGAACCATTGTGACCCAATGCAGGCTAACAATCTAATGATCCCTTGTGGCACCGGGGGGTATAAAAAGGGCCAGGGATGGATTGTTACAGCACGGGGACCAATAGAAGCAAGGATCTATTATGCCACCATGGAGGCCAAGAATCAAATGATTCATTGTGACATCAAGTGGCCTAAAAGGGCATGGGATGCATTGTGACACCACAGAGGTTAAGAGAAGCAAGGAACCATTGTGACCCAATGCAGGCTAACAATCTAATGATCCCTTGTGACACCAATGGGCCTAAAAGGGGCAGGGATGAATTGTTACAACACGGGGACCAATAGAAGCAAGGATCTATTATGCCACCATGGAGGCCAAGAATCAAATGATTCATTGTGACATCAAGTGGCCTAAAAGGGCATGGGATGCATTGTGACACCACAGGGGTTAAGAGAAGCAAGGAACCATTGTGACCCAATGTAGGCTAACAATCTAAGAATCCCTTTTGACACCAGGGGGCGCAAAAGGACCACAGATGAACCGTGACAGCATGGGGACCTATAGAAGCAAGGAACCATTATGACACCATGAAGGCCAAGAATCAAATGGTTCATTGTAAGACCAAGTGGCCTAAAAGGGCTTGGAATGCATTGTGACACCACAGAGGTTAAGAGAAGCAAGGAACCATTGTGACCCAATGCAGGCTAACAATCTAATGATCCCTTGTGACACCAATGGGCCTTAAAGGGCCAAGGATGAATTGTGAAAGCATGGGGCCCCAGTAAAACCTGGTACAATTATGCCACCATGGAGGCCAAGAATCAAATGATTCATTGTGACATCAAGTGGCCTAAAAGGGCATGGGATGCATTGTGACACCACAGGGGTTAAGAGAAGCAAGGCACCATTGTGACCCAATGCAGGCTAACAATCTAAGAATCCCTTTTGACACCAGGGGGCGAAAAATGACCACGGATGAACCTTGACAGCATGGGGACCTATAGAAGCAAGGAACCATTATGACACCATGAAGGCCAAGAATCAAATGGTTCATTGTAAGACCAAGTGGCCTAAAAGGGCTTGGAATGCATTGTGACACCACAGAGGTTAAGAGAAGCAAGGAACCATTGTGACCCTATGCAGGCTAACAATCTAATGATCCCTTGTGGCACCAGGGGGTATAAAAAGGGCCAGGGATGGATTGTTACAGCACGGGGACCAATAGAAGCAAGGATCTATTATGCCACCGTGGAGGCCAAGAATCAAATGATTCATTGTGACATCAAGTGGCCTAAAAGGGCATGGGATGCATTGTGACAGCACAGGGGTTAAGAGAAGCAAGGATCCATTGTGACCCAATGGAGGCTAACAATCTAATAATCCCTTTTGACACCAATGGGCCTAAAAGGGGCAGGGATGTATTGTGAAAGCATGGGGCCCAGTGAAAACATGGTACAATCAAGCCACCATGGAGGCCAAGAATCAAATGATTCATTGTGACATCAAGTGGCCTAAAAGGGCATGGGATGCATTGTGACACCACAGGTGTTAAGAGAACCAAGGAACCATTGTTACCCAATGCAGGCTAACAATCTAAGAATCCCTTGTGACACCAGGGGGCGCAAAAGGGCCACGGATGGACTCTGACAGCATGGGGACCTATGGAAGCAAGGAACCATTATGACACCATGAAGGCCAAGAATCAAATGGTTCATTGTAAGACCAAGTGGCCTAAAAGGGCTTGGAATGCATTGTGACACCACAGAGGTTAAGAGAAGCAAGGATCCATTGTGACCCAATGGAGGCTAACAATCTAATGATCCCTAGTGACACCAATGGGCCTAAAAGGGCCAGGGATGGATTGTTACAGCACGGGGACCAATAGAAGCAAGGATCTATTATGCCACCATGGAGGCCAAGAATCAAATAATTCATTGTGACATCAAGTGGCCTAAAAGGGCATGGGATGCATTGTGACAGCACAGGGGTTAAGAGAAGCAAGGATCCATTGTGACCCAATGGAGGCTAACAATCTAATGATCCCTTGTGACACCAATGGGCCTAAAAGGGGCAGGCATGTATTGTGAAAGCATGGGGTCCAATTAAAACCTGGTACAATTACGCCACCATGGAGGCCAAGAATCAAATGATTCATTGTGACATCAAGTGGCCTAAAAGGGCATGGGATGCATTGTGACACCACAGGGGTTAAGAGAAGCAAGGAACCATTGTGACCCAATGCAGGCTAACAATCTAATGATCCCTTGTGACACCAGGGGGTATAAAAAGGGCCAGGGATGGATTGTTACAGCACGGGGACCAATAGAAGCAAGGATCTATTATGCCACCATGGAGGCCAAGAATCAAATGGTTCATTGTGACATCAAGTGGCCTAAAAGGGCATGGGATGCATTGTGACAGCACAGAGGTTAAGAGAAGCAAGGATCCATTGTGACCCAATGGAGGCTAACAATCTAATGATCCCTTTTGACACCAATGGGCCTAAAAGGGCCAGGGATGAATTGTGAAAGCATGGGGCCCAGTGAAAACATGGTACAATCAAGCCAACATGGAGGCCAAGAATCAAATGATTCATTGTGACATCAAGTGGCCTAAAAGGGCATGGGATGCATTGTGACACCACAGGGGTTAAGAGAAGCAAGGCACCATTGTAACCCAATGCAGGCTAACAATCTAAGAATCCCTTTTGACACCAGGGGGCGCAAAAGGACCACGGATGAACTCTGACAGCATGGGGACCTATAGAAGCAAGGAACCATTATGACACCATGAAGGCCAAGAATCAAATGGTTCATTGTAAGACCAAGTGGCCTAAAAGGGCATGGGATGCATTGTGACACCACAGAGGTTAAGAGAATCAAGGAACCATTGTGACCCAATGCAGGCTAACAATCTAATGATCCCTTGTGGCACCAGGGGGTATAAAAAGGGCCAGGGATGGATTGTTACAGCACGGGGACCAATAGAAGCAAGGATCAATTATGCCACCGTGGAGGCCAAGAATCAAATAATTCATTGTGACATCAAGTGGCCTAAAAGGGCATGGGATGCATTGTGACACCACAGAGGTTAAGAGAAGCAAGGATCCATTGTGACCCAATGGAGGCTAATAATCCCAGGATTCCATTTGACACCAGGGGGCGTAAAAGGGCCAGGGATGAATTGTGACAGCATGGGGACCAATAGAAACAAGGAACCATTATGACACCATGGAGGCCAAGAATCAAATGATTCATTGTGACATCAAGTGGCCTAAAAGGGCATGGGATGCATTGTGACACCACAGGGGTTAAGAGAAGCAAGGCACCATTGTAACCCAATGCAGGCTAACAATCTAAGAATCCCTTTTGACACCAGGGGGCGCAAAAGGACCACGGATGAACTCTGACAGCATGGGGACCTATAGAAGCAAGGAACCATTATGACACCATGAAGGCCAAGAATCAAATGGTTCATTGTGACATCAAGTGGCCTAAAAGGGCTTGGAATGCATTGTGACACCACAGAGGTTAAGAGAAGCAAGGAACCATTGTGACCCAATGCAGGCTAACAATCTAATGATCCCTTGTGGCACCGGGGGGTATAAAAAGGGCCAGGGATGGATTGTTACAGCACGGGGACCAATAGAAGCAAGGATCTATTATGCCACCATGGAGGCCAAGAATCAAATGATTCATTGTGACATCAAGTGGCCTAAAAGGGCATGGGATGCATTGTGACACCACAGAGGTTAAGAGAAGCAAGGAACCATTGTGACCCAATGCAGGCTAACAATCTAATGATCCCTTTTGACACCAATGGGCCTAAAAGGGGCAGGGATGAATTGTTACAACACGGGGACCAATAGAAGCAAGGATCTATTATGCCACCATGGAGGCCAAGAATCAAATGATTCATTGTGACATCAAGTGGCCTAAAAGGGCATGGGATGCATTGTGACACCACAGGGGTTAAGAGAAGCAAGGCACCATTGTAACCCAATGCAGGCTAACAATCTAAGAATCCCTTTTGACACCAGGGGGCGCAAAAGGACCACGGATGAACTCTGACAGCATGGGGACCTATAGAAGCAAGGAACCATTATGACACCATGAAGGCCAAGAATCAAATGGTTCATTGTGACATCAAGTGGCCTAAAAGGGCTTGGAATGCATTGTGACAGCACAGAGGTTAAGAGAAGCAAGGAACCATTGTGACCCAATGCAGGCTAACAATCTAATGATCCCTTGTGGCACCGGGGGGTATAAAAAGGGCCAGGGATGGATTGTTACAGCACGGGGACCAATAGAAGCAAGGATCTATTATGCCACCATGGAGGCCAAGAATCAAATGATTCATTGTGACATCAAGTGGCCTAAAAGGGCATGGGATGCATTGTGACACCACAGAGGTTAAGAGAAGCAAGGAACCATTGTGACCCAATGCAGGCTAACAATCTAATGATCCCTTGTGACACCAATGGGCCTAAAAGGGGCAGGGATGAATTGTTACAACACGGGGACCAATAGAAGCAAGGATCTATTATGCCACCATGGAGGCCAAGAATCAAATGATTCATTGTGACATCAAGTGGCCTAAAAGGGCATGGGATGCATTGTGACACCACAGGGGTTAAGAGAAGCAAAGAACCATTGTGACCCAATGCAGGCTAACAATCTAAGAATCCCTTTTGAAACCAGGTGGCGCAAAAGGACCACGGATGAACTCTGACAGCATGGGGACCTATAGAAGCAAGGAACCATTATGACACCATGAAGGCCAAGAATCAAATGGTTCATTGTGACATCAAGTGGCCTAAAAGGGCTTGGAATGCATTGTGACAGCACAGAGGTTAAGAGAAGCAAGGAACCATTGTGACCCAATGCAGGCTAACAATCTAATGATCCCTTGTGGCACCAGGGGGTATAAAAAGGGCCAGGGATGGATTGTTACAGCACGGGGACCAATAGAAGCAAGGATCTATTATGCCACCGTGGAGGCCAAGAATCAAATGATTCATTGTGACATCAAGTGGCCTAAAAGGGCATGGGATGCATTGTGACAGCACAGGGGTTAAGAGAAGCAAGGATCCATTGTGACCCAATGGAGGCTAACAATCTAATAATCCCTTTTGACACCAATGGGCCTAAAAGGGGCAGGGATGTATTGTGAAAGCATGGGGCCCAGTGAAAACATGGTACAATCAAGCCACCATGGAGGCCAAGAATCAAATGATTCATTGTGACATCAAGTGGCCTAAAAGGGCATGGGATGCATTGTGACACCACAGGGGTTAAGAGAACCAAGGAACCATTGTGACCCAATGCAGGCTAACAATCTAAGAATCCCTTTTGACACCAGGGGGCGCAAAAGGGCCACGGATGGACTCTGACAGCATGGGGACCTATGGAAGCAAGGAACCATTATGACACCATGAAGGCCAAGAATCAAATGGTTCATTGTAAGACCAAGTGGCCTAAAAGGGCTTGGAATGCATTGTGACAGCACAGAGGTTAAGAGAAGCAAGGAACCATTGTGACCCATTGCAGGCTAACAATCTAATGATCCCTAGTGACACCAATGGGCCTAAAAGGGCCAGGGATGGATTGTTACAGCACGGGGACCAATAGAAGCAAGGATCTATTATGCCACCATGGAGGCCAAGAATCAAATAATTCATTGTGACATCAAGTGGCCTAAAAGGGCATGGGATGCATTGTGACACCACAGGGGTTAAGAGAAGCAAGGATCCATTGTGACCCAATGGAGGCTAACAATCTAATGATCCCTTGTGACACCAGGGGGCGTAAAAGGGCCAGGAAGGGATTGTTACAGCATGGGACCCAAGAAAAACATGGAAACATTATGACACCATAGAGGCCAAGAATCAAATGTTTCATTGTAACACCAAGTGGCCTAAAAGGCCATGGGATGCATTGTGACACCACAGAGGTTAAGAGAAGCAAGAAACCATTGTGACCCAAGGGAGGCTAACAATCTAATGATCCCTTGTGACACCTGGAGTTGTAATAGGGCCAGGGATGAATTGTGAAAACATGGGGCTCAATAGAAGCAAGGAACTATTATGACACCAAAGAGGCCAAGAATCAAATGATTCATTGTGACATCAAGTGGCCTAAAAGGCCATGGGATGCGTTGTGACAGCACAGGGGTTAAGAGAAGCAAGGAACCATTGTTACCCAATGGAGTCTAACAATCTAATGATCCCTTGTGACACCAATGGGCCAAAAATGGCCAGGAATGAATTGTGGCGCCATGGGGCCCAATGGAAATAAGGAAATATTATGACACCATGAAGGCCAACAATGAAATGAGTTATTGTGACATAAAGTGGCCTAAAAGGGCATGGCATGCATTGTGACACCACAGAGGTTAAGAGAAGCAAGGATCCATTGTGACCCAATGCAGGTTAATAATCTAAGGATTCCTTTTGACACCAGGGGGCGAAAAAAGGACCAGGGATGAATTTGACCGCATGGGGCCCTATAGAAGCAAGGAAGCATTATGACACCATGGAGGCCAACCATCAAATGATTCATTGTGACCTCAAATGGCCTAAAAGGGTAGCCGGGAGCCCTGCAAGGAGAGCGGGTGTGGGTTGAGCGAGGGATGCAGAGCATCCCAGGCTGGCTGAGGCATTCCAGAGCCCTGGCACGGCCTCAGCCCCACTGACGGCATCGTGGTCCTCGCGCAGCCCAACGGCGCCCGTGCGCCCCTGGAGGTCGTGCTGCTGGACAAGGTGTCCACTGGGTTCCGTGGAGTAATTCAGCTCCTGGAGTGGTTTGAGCTGCCCAGCTGCGTCTTGTTGATGCTGGAGCGTCCTGAGCCATGTCAGGACCTCTTGGATTTCATCGTGGCTCGGGGCTCCCTGCCGGAGGAGGAGGCGCGGGGGCTGTTCCGCCAGGTGCTGGAGGCCGTGCGGCACTGCAGCAGCTGCGGGGTCCTGCACCGCGACATCAAACCTAGCAACATCCTCATCGACCTGGCCACCGGACAGGCCAAACTGATTGACTTTGGCTGTGGCACCTTCCTCCAGGACACACTCTACACCCAGTTTGCAGGTGAGCCCAGCCTGGGGGATGCCCCTGGGCATCTCATGGCCCAGCCTGACTGTGGCACCCCGCTTGGATTCCCCGCTTTGCTGCAGGTCATGGGATTGCTTCTCCTGCACCAAAAGTTGCTTTTGAGTGGGGATCAGAGGGGAGCCAGCTCCCAGCCCTGCCAACGGCATTCACCACCCACTCAGCCGTGGCTGGAGCTGGGGCAGCCAGCCCGACACAAACCCCCTGGGGGGAGCAAGAGAGGGGGCTCAGACCCGTGCACGGCTCCGTTTGGTGTGCAGGCGAGGAAGGGCTTGGACTGCTTTGCTGCCCCTGTTTGCCTTGGCTTGTTAATGTTTATTGGGGGCAATGCAAGCAGAGAGGAGAGTGGGTTTTTCCCACCCCTGGGTGGGTTTTTCTTCTGGGTGTCATGGTTGGGCCTTCCCAGGGCTTCTGCTGCCCTCTCCCAACACCAGTGGTTTCTTTTCCATCCCTCCTTTTTGTACGCCGGAGTCAGGTGTTGGTGACGAGGCAGCGGGTCACTCCTGTGCCACTGGTGCGGTCCCCCCAATCCCAGGGATGCTGAGGCGAGGCGCTGGGAGCAGCAGCATCCCCGTGATGAGCTCCATCTGTATTCCATAGGGACACGGTCCTACAGCCCCCCAGAGTGGACCCACCTGAAATGCTACCACGGCGAGGCAGCAACGGTCTGGTCCCTGGGTATCCTGCTGTACCAGATGGTCTGCGGGAAGCACCCGTTCAAGAAGGGCCGGGACATCGTCTGGGGCCAGCTCATGTTCCCACGAGGGCTCTCTCAAGGTGAATCCTCATCTCTGGGATGTGGCACATGTCCTGCTCTCCTGCTCTCCTCCAAAACAGGGAATTGACTGCAAAGCTCAGGCCCAGCTCTGAGCAGATCCAGCAGAGCCTGGGCACGGGAACAGTGGGGCAAAGTGAACAGGATCCTCCTCCAGCTGACCGGTGATTTGTGGTTTCTCTCCCCAGAGTGCCAAGATGTTATCAGATGGTGTTTATGCATGCACTCCATGGACAGGCCATCTTTGGAAGATCTCTTCTATGACCCCTGGCTGCAGGGTGTTCACCTGCCCTAGAAGATGGGAGAGATTCACAGGCACCGTTTGATCCGGGAGCCTGGATCAAACAGCTCCACACGTGTCTTGGTGATAAGAAGCAAAGAAACACAGACTTTTTTCTCCTGCCTGTACCATGGAGCAGGGGTCATCAGATGGGAACGTCCGTTCTGGAGCTGAGCTGGTCTTGCAAGCACTGGCGGCCACCATGCATCCTGGTTTTACTTGTCCTGCTTCAGTGATGGCTGAGTCCCTGGGCAGAACACTGACAGCCTGGTCTGGCCCCCAGGGAAGGAGCAGCAGCCCCTGGAGAAGCTGTACCACGTGGAGCTGCTGCAAGGACAACCTCAAGGCTGACAGCCTCTTCCTCGACCTGGCCACTGGCAGCAGGAGATGATGGACTTTGATTCTGGCACCTTCTTCAAAGACACGCTCCACGCCCAGTGTGCAGGTGAGTCCACAGCTAGGGGGATGCTCCCAGATCTGGGCATGGCCTGGCCCCTGGCTGGCAACCAAAGGTTCCCCTTTGCTGGAGTAGATGCAAGGAGTTCTTCAGTGGGCTGCCTAGGTGCTTTTTGGCTCTGGGCAGCTGCTGAGGGGCTGGATGTGCCATGGCTGGCTGCAGGCTGGGCACGTGTCCTGCCCTCGTGCTCTGCTCCCAGAGGCAGCAGTGACTGGGAGGTTTGTGCCCAGCTCTGGGCACAGGCAGCATGGCCTGGGCACTGCTCGTGGTTGGGACAAGGGGGACAGGAGCCTTCAGCTGAGGGGTGGTTTCTGGGTTCTCTCCTTGCAGCCGGGCTCTGCGGATGCTGAGGCAGCTCTGGGCCGTGCCAGGGCTCTGCTGGGCTCAGCCCTGGGCATGGCTGGGCCCGCTCTGCCCTCACAGGGCTCTGAGAGCTTTGCATCACACGAGCCCGTTCCCAGCACACCGCCTGAGCTTTCTGCTTTTGCAGGTGAGGGAGACTCTCCTGCAGGCCAAGAGATTGCAGTTAGGGACACACACCCAATTGGCAAGAACCCAAACTCTCCACGGTCCCAGCTGAATGCCTGGATCTCCACAGGATGTTTTGTCTGTCTCCATTCCTTTTTGTCTGGAATTGTGCCGTAGCAATTGTGCAATTTCTTCCTCCTCCAGAAGTGCCACGAGTGGGCAAAACCTGGCGAGTGGGCCGTGTTCCTAAGGCAGTGCAGTCTGGAGCTGATGGATGGAGAGTTGCCCTTCTGCACTTCCAAACCAGAGCAAAAAGCTGTAAGTGGGTCTTTCCATCTTGAAGAAATCACTGACAATTTCAAAGGGAACAGCGCACCTCATCTGAAGGGTGAGAAGGAAGGGCATCTTCAAAAAGGATTTGGGGTTTGACAGAGTTTAGTTTCCCAGTCCTGCTTGGAGCTGGCAGGGCACAAAGCAATTTCCTCTTGCTTCAACCACAATTGAAAATAACAATATTGGAAATAAACCCCAACATCGTTTTAAATAGGCTGCTGAGGTCAGTAAGATGGATCCATACCATCAGCACGTTTCTAAAGTAAATAACTTAGTCCTTGTTTTAAAAAGATCGGTTGCCCCTTTATCCAAAGGTCTGGACTACTTTTCACTAACACGTTGTTTTGTTTGTATCTTTCACATGTTTTCTGTGTTTTTTTTTTCCTTTTCTATGTTTTTTGTTTTTCCTAGAACAGAAATCCTCTCCCAAAACAGGAGTGTCCTTCGCTCCTGGTTCCCGTGTGGAGCAGCTCCTTCCCGCTGGCTGAGCTGCCCAGGCAGAGCCCAGCAGCTCCTGGCCCTGCAGGCCTGAGGCTTTTCCCATTGCTGGGCACGGACTGATGGAGCAGCACAGCTGAACACAGGGACACACAGAGGGACCAGGAGCAGCTGCCTTTGTCCACCTGGAGCTCCAAGGGCCAAACTCTCAGCAGACAGGGCTGGAAGAGACTTGCAGGCTCCCTGTTTGCTGTGCTGCCCCCCTTGTGCCTGGCCCAGCTCTGTGGGGGCAGAGGGAGAAGAAGGGGCAGAGGGAGAAGAAGGGGCAGCTGCCTCCCAGCTCCCAACCCCCAGCCCAGGGACCCCTGTGTGTGCTTGGGGCACTGTCAGCACCCGCTGCTCCAGCCACCGCTTCTGCTGGCACTGACAGCAACAGCCAAATTGTGGCTGATCCCGAGGGAGCAGCAGCAGTGCCTGGATCTGATCCCTGACTCTGGGCAGGGCAGCAAAAAAACGACACCCACAGCAGCAGCAGCAGCAGCAGCAGCAGCAGCAGCACATGGACCTGACTTTGAGCACAGCCCCTGGCACTGTTCCTGCCGTGTGCAGTGGTGTCACAGCAGCCTGGGGCACCTGGGAGCCCTCAGTGCCAGCAGGGACTGGAGATGGCAGCGCTGGCATCCTGGAGGTTGTGCAGGGAACAGAGGTGGGGACTCCCTCTCCATGGGGAGCTTCCAGGTGGAAAAGGCTGCTGTGAGCAGGCAGCTGCAAGGGCAGAGAAAGGAGGGGCTGGAGCCCTTGATGTGTGCCAGTGCCACAGTCCTGGGCAGCAGCCACCAAGCACAGGGGGAGCAGAGGGCACAGCCAGAGGGACAAAACCAGTCAAGGTCAGAGAGTGGGAAGAGCCAGAGCTGGGAGCAGGAACAGCTGCTTCCTTGCACCCTTGAAGAAAGCTCTTGGCTGCTTCAAAGCACTGAAGGGCCTGAAGGGTAGAGAGGAGGCCACAGCAAACAGTGCTCCTGGTGCCACACCCTCCCCTCTCAGCGTCCCAGAAGGAATTGCATGAGCTGTATTCTTCTTCTCCCTGAGCCCTCTCGTTCAGCCTGAGCAGCTTAGCAGCAGGAGCTAAAGGAGCTGGAGCCTTAGGCCACAAGGGCTGACCAAGAGGGGCCTTTTGGACTCAAGGAATGCTGCTAACATGGACCTAGCTGAATGCAGCAGATGGAATCCTGGAATTACAGAATCCTTCCAGTTGGGAAAGACCTCAGAGCTCATGCAGTCCTGCTGTTCACCCAGCACTGTCAAGCCCAGCAGTAAATCGCATGCCTGAAGTACCAAAGGCTGGACAAGAGGCCCTGACTGAGGGCTGAACACCAGGCCCTGAGCCAAAGGGGATCTCTGGATGAACCTTCCAACCAAATGTTATCTTTGTATCCACACATGACCAAACTATGCACGGACATGAGCGCTGTGATAGATGTATGCACTCATGAGTGAAAGGTGGATTGACCTTTGTTTATTTAGAAGCCGAACAAGGCCATGAAATCCAACATCTGGCCTTGTTTGGGGTGTGTTTGGTCAAAGCCAACTCCTTGGGTTCCTCCTTGAGCCCTGGCCAGGCTCTGGGTATGAGCCAAGAGGAGAATGAAACCAGATTTTGCTGCACTAGAAGGGCTGTCAGTTTGTTTCTTCAGCACTGTCAGAGCTGGGCCCTCTCTCAGCGGGGCTGGAAGCCTCAGCTGTGGCTGGAGGCACCTGCAGGAATTCCCAGTGTCCGGGAGTGGCTCTGCAGTCCTTGGCTGTGAAAGCTTCCCCCAGCTGATGTGTGCATCTGGGTGATGGTAAAGTCTGGGGGGAACTGCTGATGGATCTTTCTTAATCACTGCGGGCACTTCTTGGGAGTGAGGACTGGGTGCATTGCTGAGCTTCTCTTTCTGTGATTCTTTGCTGCTTTGAACTTTAGAAAATTAGGCAATTCCTTCAGCTGGTGTCTGTGTCTTTGGTGCTGACCTTGCCCACTGGTAAAAGCAAAGAGGCGTAGTCTAGTTGGATCACAACAAAATGTCACATTAAAAATGTAAATGTAAGGAGTCCGTCCCGTTGGAAATTGCTGGATGCGAATCCCTTCCCTAGAGTTGTGTGTCTCAGGAGTGGGCTGAGGTCAGAGCACCGTGGGAGCAGTGTAGCCGTGAGTTAAAAGAGGCTGAACCAGTGGGTGTCTTCAAATGCATCCCAAAATTGCATATGGAAAAAGGAAAAGAACTTGTGGGTTTGGGAGGATGAGGAGGGATTTTGTTAAGAGCATATTGGAAACAGCAGGCTATCCACAAGCTGCGGCATTGGTTGGACAGATGAATGTTTGTTAAAAGAGCAGTTGAAAAAATGAGGAGCTGAGAAGCTGTCCCGATGGAGAAGCCAACTCCCAGATGTGCTCCCTACCCTTAGCAATGGGCCCACTGGGAAATGGAAAGGCCCTGGATGTGCATGGCTGCTCCCGGTTTGCAAATACAACCATGGCCAGTGAGACTTGGACTTCCTGGGAAATTGTTCTGGGTGCCACGGCCCCTGACAGGGCCCCCCAGAGGCTGCAGGGCTGGACTGTGATGCACTGGAATTAATTAGGATAAATCAGAAGCAAATGAGAGTTATCAATACGGAAAGAGGAGTTCAGATTCCTCCAGGACACTTTGTTTGGGGAACTGCTCACTGGAGCTTGGCCTTGCAAAGGGTTCACGTCACGGGAAGAGGAATTGATGCAGATTGTCAAGGAGAAATCAGAGTAATCCTTTTCAGCAATAGTGAACAAGATTGGATGATTTAGCCCTGTGGCACAGTAGCACCATTATTGATCTTCCAGCTTTCCAAACATCAGTGAAGGAAGGAGATCCAGCTCAGATCAGCACTGTTTGTGGAGATCAAGGCTTTGGATGCAGCAGTCCTAATAATGGAGCCAAAGTGTGGGTGGAGAGGCCAAGTGGCCCTCCCGAGCCAGCTGCAGGAACAGCTCTGGGGAAAGACAAGACTGTTGGAATGCTGGAACCTAGCAATATGTCCCTGCAGCCAAGTGCTCTATGTGAGAACAAGTGGATGTTTTGGGATATTGTTTTAGAGATCGTGCCAGACCACATCTGCGTGTTTGCCCCAAGGGTCCCGTTTGGGAAATGCTCTGATCCACGGGGCTCCATGTGAAGGCTGATGTGACACTGAGGCACTTCCAGACGAATTCCAGCCAGGAGCCTGGGGGTCCCTCAGGGCCTGGGACCCGGCACCTCTCCAGCCAAAGGGGAAAGGACCCCAGCAAGCCTTGTTACCCGCAGACAGCGCGGGAAAGCTGAACAGCAAAGGTCCCTCGGGACATTATTCTGGAATTAAATGGGCACCAGCTGCATGGACAGTGGAATTACTGTTCCTAACCCGGATGAGACTGAGGAAAAAGAATGAGTCACCTTGTCACTAAAGTAGTGCTTATGTCTGTAAGTTGTGTCTTGAGAGTCAGCCAGAATCTTTGTTTGCCAGAAACACCTGTAGAGTTTCATCAGGGATTAGTCCTGAAATTGTTCTGAAAATGTAAAGATCTTAGTAGCCAAAATACTCTATGTAAGTAATTGCTGGGTATGTCCTCAACTAATGTTGGGAGGAATGGGGGTCCCTTGGAGGGCCCACCCTGTGGGGTGGCCAGAGCTCTGTCCATGGGCTCTGACTCCTAACAGAGTCAGTGCAGGGACAGTTAAAGAAAACTGTGCTGTGCAAAAAAGGAATACAATGATCAGCTTCACAGGGTTCACTAAGATTTCCCTTCAGTAGAAACTGAACCCTGTTGGAGTTAGAGGCCCCAGTGTGAAAGGATTTCTGTGCTTTGCCATCACTCCCAATGTCCATAGAACTTGGGGTGCTGGAGCTGGTCAGGGTCAGTGTTAGAGCACTGCCAGCTGCAGGGCCACTGTGAAACTGCTGTGGCCCAAAGGCACGGGGGACACAAGAGGAGCACAGGGAGGAGCCCTGGATGCATCAGCAGCCCACAGTGGGAAATGGGAAATCAGACCTTTGGTACTGGGAATGGGACCTGCTGGATGTGCAGAGACAATGCCTGTAAAGGCTTCCCTCAATGTGTTTGGGTCCTGTTTTTCAGGCAGTGTTGATGCCTCCCTTGGGGGTACTTCAGCAACAAGCAGAAGGAAGAGTTTGGGCCGAGAGAACATTTCCCCCCACAGAGTGCCTTTGGTCTCAGAAAGCCAAAGACTCTGGTTCACCCTGTGCCCCATGAGCACTGCCTCGTCCTATGGAGTTCACATTAATGAGCTACATGGATTATTTGAAGAAGTAGAAAAGGATACTGTGCAAATATCCAGTAGCACATGCTGTGAGCTCCAACAAACACAAATGGGGCTCTACAGAACCTCATGGCCTTGGATCATCTGCTTGCTGGGCAAGGAGGAGCCTGGGCTATGACGGGACAGGAATGTTGCACTTCTATCAGTGATGAGTCTGAAGTGCAGCCATCAGGAATCACCTCAATAGGAAGAGCAGTAGAAGAGTGGCAGAAAGAAGAAAATTCTTCTTGCTGAGATTGCCTTCATGCCTGCCAAATTGGAGGCTGCTGTGAAATGCATTTGTGGCAGTCACTGCAAACATTGCAGTGTGAGCCCTTGGTGTGTAATGATTCCATGTTAGAGTTGTTGTGACACTTTGTGCTGGGAAATGGAGCACTGAGACTTGTCTCAAGAGAGACACAGTCTCAAGAGAAAGTGGGGATTTGAGAAACAACAGAGAAGAGCAACTAATTAGGCATGTTTTAAAAGAGTTGCAAATTACAGCTCTGAGTAATGAACTGTTCTTCAATTAATGCTTAATTGAAGAACAAGAGGTGATGCCTTTATGCCTCATACCTAAATCTAAGACTCCATTATTGAAGGAATTGTTATGGAGGTTGTAGTTCATGCTTTGGTCAAAGCACTGGTTGAAGTACCAAGGCCTGAACATCAGGCCCTGAGCCAAAGCTGACCTCTAGATGCACCTTCCAAGCAAATGTTATATTTTTACCTGCTCATCATTGAGGCATTTTTGGCAATACCATCTCTGTATCTGTGTATTGGTGAAAGAATGATTTACCTTTCAGCATTTAGAAATCCAACAAGGTCCCATCTAGCCTTGTTTGGGGGTGTTTGGTCCAAGTGAACTCCCTTGGTTCCTCCTTGAGCCCTGGCCAGGCATTGGGAGGAACCAAACAGGAGACTTAAACCCATGTTCCTGCACTAGGAGTGCTGTCAGATTCTCTGTTCAACACCATCAGAGCTGGGCCCTCTCTCAGCAGGGCTGGAAGCCTCAGCTGTGGCTGGAGGCACCTGCAGGAATTCCCAGTGTCCGGGAGTGGCTCTGCAGTCCTTGGCTGTGACAGCTTCCCCCAGCTGATGTGTGCATCTGGGTGATGGTAAAGTCTGGGGGGAACTGCTGATGGATCTTAATCACTGCGGGCACTTCTTGGGAGTGATGTCTGGGTGCATTGCTGAGCTTCTCCTGTTGTGATTCTTTGCAGTTTTGCGTTATATAAATTACGCAATTCCTTCAGCTGGTGTCTGTGTCTTTGGTGCTGACCCTGGCCACTGGTGAAACTGAGTCCCATCGTGCCTAGGAGTTACCTGGGAAGACAAACGCCACCACTGCAAATGTCCCCTGGTTTCTGCCTTCTTCCCCCCACTTTATACGCTGAGCATGATGTCCCATGGTCCGGGATCTCCCCCGGGTCAGTTGGGGTCACCTGTCCTGGCTGTGTCCCCTCCCAAGCTCCCCTGCACCCCCAGCCCCTCCCCAGCGTGGCTGGACGAGGGGCAGGAAAGGCCTTGGCTCTGTGCAAGCTCAGCAAGAGCAAAACCATCTGTGTGTGATGGAGCCTGTGCTCAGCACCCGACCCCAGCAGTGTCTCGGTGCCAGCGTCCGTGGCATCAGGCCCTACAAGGGGTTTCCATGGCAAGTGCCATGCCAGGTGACCCAGGTGTCCTGTCCCAGTGAGGCTTGCCATGGAAACAGTGCCCAGCTGACCTTTCTGTCTGGCTGAGCTGGCCTTTGGCCCTGGCCCTGGGGTTTGCTGCTGGTCCCGCTGCGCCTCCCCAGCCAGCGCGGCACAGGGCAGGTGGCCATGGCACAAGCCCCCAGCGAGGGATCCCCTCTGGCTCTGGGCAGTGACAGCAGCCCTGAGCAAGGGGCCCAGGGCAGGTTTCCATGACAAGCAGCCATCACAATGGCTCCAGGCGTTGGCTGCCGTGGCACCAAAGTGAGGAAGGGGTCTCTGTGGCTGTTGCCATGGCACCTGACTGCATCAATGAGTGTCAGTGCAGCTGAAGCTGGACCAGCCCCGGCACCGCTTTGTCCTCAGGCTTGCCATGGCAGCTGAGGACCCAACAGGTCTGCATGCAAGTGCCCATGGAACCTGACTGCACAAATGGCTCCTTGGGGTGGTTTCCAAGGCAACTTGAACTGATGAGGGTTGCCCTGGCACCCAAACCCACTAGTGGGGGTCAGTGCAGTGTCCCTGGCAACAGTCCCTTGCAATGGCCCAGGGCACCTTGGGATGCTAATCCACCCTCACAGCTGGGCAGGGCAGCTCTGGAATGGTCTTGGTGCTGCCTGGGGCTTGGCACACACTTGAGGAGGGTGTCTGTTTTCAGTGGGGAACTTTTCGTTTTTTGGAGCAATCAAAACCGTTGTAGGTTGGTGTAAAAAAAAAAAAAAAAAAATAGGAAAACCCTTCTTAGGGTGTGTGCAGCCAGTTCTCCAAGCAAAGCAGGGGTGTCAGCTGAGTCAGGACAGACAGGATGCGGTTGGGGAATGTGCAGCAAGGTTGTCCACACCGGGTCAAACCTCAAGGCACAGCTTCTCTGAGCAGGCCAGACCTCCTTAGGAGAGACCCTGGAGCAATATCCATCACACAATGCTACAATCTCAGGGCCTGAGAGGAGACTGCAGAAACCTCTCCAGGAGTCCAAGTCAGAAAGAGAATGCAAAGGGTCTGGAGGCATTAATGGGTCCCACTGAGGTCCAGCTGCAGCACAGGCTGCTCATGGGCTCCTTGCAGGAGGGAATTGGAGGCCAGGATTGCACAAAATCCTCACAGAGACTCAGTGTGGGAAGGAAAATGCAAAGTACCTTAAAATACCTTGGTTATCTCAAAGCATTAATGAGCGCCCCCCCCCCCTCCCCCCCCAGTGTCTAAAACAGAGCAATCAAGGGACTCCTTAAAGTAGATAATTGGAGGTCAAGATTGCACAAACCTCTCCTGGAGTCGGTATCAAAAGGGAAACACCTAGTACTTGAAAAATCTGAAGCATTAATGAGCCCCACTGAGTGTTGGTAATGACTAAGAATCTCATGGGACTCATTAGAGCAGATAATTGAAGACCAGGATTGTAGGAAGCTCTGAGAGACTCCAAGGCAAGAGCAAAGGCCAAGGTCCTTTGAAAAACCTGCAGTCCCTGGAAGCATTCAGGAGCCCCCCAGGGCCATTCCTGACCAAGGCTCCCCAGGGACTCATGCCAGCAGATCCCTGAGGCCACCGGGGTGTGGGGCAGGGGAGGATGCTGAGGGCAGGACAAGGGGGTGACAGTGCCCAGCCTTGCTGGGGCTGTGCCAGGAGGCCCCAGTGGCTCAGGACAAGGTGTCTCCTCCCAGCCCTTGGTGGCACAGACGCTGCTGTGCCCCAGGGCACCAAGACTTGGCTTCTCCTGGGCACTGCCAGCCCTGCCAGGGCCCTTGGCCATGTCCAGCACAGCTTGTCCTGCACTGTCCCACAGCTGCTGCTGTGCCCCTGCAGGCTGCACACTCCCATCTCGCTGCCCCCCTGGCTCTGCCCTGCCACTGCCCACCCTGCCCTGACTTCTGCCCAGGCTGTCTCTGCAACCCCCAACCAATGGGCTGGGGATGGGCAAGTGTTCCTTAGGGCACAGGGAGGGGACAGCTTGGCTGGGGTGACCCAAGGGCTCTCCCATTGCATGCGATGTCAAGGGCAGCAATACACTGAGGGCAAGGAAGGGCGTGAGATGGTCTCTGAATTTGTAGTGATCTTACACTCCTCCCTGATCTGAACATCCCACATTGCTTCTTTTGTGAAGCAGAGGTGCGCTTCTCCTACTGGGAAACTTTGGTATGCTGATGGAGCCCACCCTTTTTTCTAAATTGGTGGCTACCCAGTAACTTTTCCCATAGTAGTGCAAGTTTCTAAGTTGTGCTTATTATAGCAGGCCGAATAGATATGTGTGTGGAAGGCAAGGGTGGATACCGTGTGTCCACTGTACCGGATTGTCTGGTAAGGCTTGGAACAAGCGTCAGCTCTGTTTCCTTTTATCATAATGAGCAATAGGATGACTCTCAGGACTATGTTCATCCCTCTGCCTCCCTCAAGGCCTACGGGGTTGCTGCCAGTAGCCGAGGTTTGTTTCATCTTCTCCTTCTCGGCAGCAGGGACTATGTCCTGGGGTGTCCCACTTTGTCCTTTTCTTCTGGTGTTGTTTCTTACTTTTGTTCCAGCTTTTAGCTTTATCCCCAGGACCAGGTACAGCAGTAAGAGCACGGTATACACAACCCTTTCTGGCACTCTTTTGCCAAAGCCTTTGCTTTGGCTTTTGTTTTTTGTTTTGGTTTTTTTTTTGTTTGCTTGTCCCATTCTCAAATAACTCCCACCAATTGTGATCATTAATTTCGATTTCTCCTTGTGCTGATAGGGTATTAAGTACCTTAATAGTTTCCTTCTATTCATTTCTTCTACATTGGATACGTGATGCGAATGGGAGGTACCCACCATAGGAATGACTCCACCACAACTCGGACACCTTTTCTTGATGAACGGGCTACAATCACACCCAGGTTCAGGACAGGTGACTTTCAGTCCTGACTGGGAGGCCTTTGAGAAGAATTGATCTGGTATCCACAGCAAGTCCTCCGAATTCGCACTTTGAGGCCTCTGGGCTCGGATGTCACGGTCCAATCTGTCTTGGCTTAATCGTATGTATGGCAAATCCTAGAGGTATGGTTTGAGCTAAAATTCTCTTCTTCCTTAATTCTCGCAAGTCTTTGTTGATTGTTATTATGTAGTTTTGAAGAGAAGGGTCCTGAACTAAGCCGGATCAAGGCGTACTCCTTTAGGGTAAGGCATACCATCCAGCATTTCATATGGTGAAATCCCTGTTTTCGAATTTGGCGTTGCCATGTATTAGACAGGGCCAGTGGGAGGCACTTTGTCCATGGCATTTTAGTCTCAATCATTAATTTTGACAGCTGCTGTTCTAAAGGTTGATTCATCATTTCAACTCTTCCAGAACTCTGAGGGTGCCAGGGTGTATGATACTCCCAGCTGATGCCTAGTGCCGAGGTCAGTAACTTCAGCACTGTAATAAAAACAACATAAAAATTGTTCATTAAAATAGAAGGACTACCAAGAGTTCAATAAAATAACAAAGAATAGAACCAGATCTGAGAGGGCACAAGTCATGCACCCGTAGTCCACAAGAATGTCTTGATTAGTTTGAGCTGAGTTAATTAACCATACCTAAGTATCCATTGTTCAACGTGTAAAAAGGATCTACTGATAAGGCAGAGGTTCTGCCGGGAAGAGGAGTCTTCTTCATTCCAACGACCACAGGAGGGCAAAGTACGACCCCTATCAACAGGCAGTGCAAGCGCAGACACGATTGCAAAAGGGACACGTACACCAGAAACAAGGGGTATAAAACCCAAAGGACTGAGAGAGGAAAGTGCGCGCCGTTGGTAGAGTGCTAACTCCCGGCCGCCCAGCGCTGCTTTTGCTTGTTACCGCTTGCTTAATAAATTCCCCTTGTTGATGTTCAATTGGCTCTGAGTCAGTGTGTGTGACAAACACTTATAACAAGCACTTCCAATGTAAAGTGTGTCCCTGGTCTGAGTCTATTGCTCGGACCAGCCCATACCTTGGTATTATGTGTTCTGTCAATATTCTGGCTACCACTTGTGATGTGTCTCCAGCTGCAGGGTATGCCTCTACCCAGTGGCTTAATTGGTTTACTATTACTAGTAAATATGTCTATCTTCCTATTTTTGGTGATTCTGTAAAATCTATTTGTATTCTTTCAAAGGGTCTGTAAGCAGTTTTCCATCCTCCTGACGGACCTTGTTGCATACCTTTTTTTATGAATTTTCTGACAAGTTAAACAACCTTGTCCTTGCACTACTCTCGAAGATCTGTCTATAAACAATTTTTCTCCATCCTTAAGTTTAACGTCTTCCAAGTCAGGTCTAGTTTTTCTTTGTAATTCTATAATGTCCACACAATTATATTTTAAGTTTTCTCCTGGTTCCCCATATAGGAATTGTGCAGGACTTTGAGCAGTTGTTGCTTTTAGCTCTAAATTTGGGGAAGTAATTAGAATAGCTTCATATTTTAATATTTAGGCATCGGTTAGCCATTTCTCAGCTTTTTGATTCAGAATTCCCCTGACATGATGAGGGGAGTGTACCATTAGGGGTGCCCCAGAGGTGACTTTTTGGGCTTCCTCAGTTAAAAGTGCTGTGGCCACTAGGGCTTGTAGACATGAGGGCCAGCCCCAACTGACAGGGTCTAGCAGTTTAGAATAATATCCCACTGGCCTTTGACTGCTTGCCCATTCCTGAGTGAGTACCCCATATGCTGTTTGATCAGAGGTGTTTACAAATAACTGAAATGGTCTCTCCAAATCCGGGAGACTTAGTACAGGGGCTTGAATTGAATCATGTTTGACTTTTTAAAAACTTTTGTCATTCACCTTTGTCCATTTTCTTAATAAATTATTTTCTGCCTCTGGCAGTAACAGTAGATTTGTAATTCAATTCTGCTCTGGGTCTCAATTTGCATATATTTAATAATAAGGACTCAAAATGGTTCACTTTTTGCTCCCATCACAAGTGCTGTTTCTCTACTAGGTTTGCACGTTTTTGGTAGGTGTTTAATTGTGGATATTTTTTTTTGGCTCTTGTATCTACTAAAAGTTCCACCTCCTCTCCATGGGGACCGATTTTTTAAAAATTATTTTTTCAAGGGCTCTTTCGATGGTATAGTCCCCAATACATACAGCCCTTGACACCCTTATTCGTTCTTTTGGAACATTTTTTCATCCCGTATCCTCTCTTTACAATTTTTTTTTTTTTTTTACTATGACCTTTCTTGTTACAGTAAAAGCAGGTTCGACTTAGTGAATTATTTCCTGCCTCATTTCCTTGTTTCCGTGGGGGTTTTCGTGTTTTCCCTCCCCCTTTCTTCCCTGGTGAGTAGGATACTTAATGTAGATTGTAATTCCATCCAAGTACACATACTTGGTCCGAGGAATTGATTTAGTGTCTCAGATACCCCTATAGGATCTTCCAATAGTTTTCCCATCTCTTTTTCTAAGTTTCTTACCTCCCCTGTGTTCAAGGGAACATTTACAAATCCAGTTAATTCAGTCTGTTGTCCCGCTAATGGGACTTCCCTCAGGGGGTAAAGGGGAGCCTTTGTGTCATTATCTCCCTCCTCTCTGCTGATCCTATCGCTCCTGGTATTTCTTTGACTCCAGGGAGTCCTTTGAGCTATTGGAGTACCAGAAGGGGAGGGAGCAGAGACATTGGGGGGGAGAGGGGGGGATCGCCTGTATTTTTTTGTATTATATGGAGGTGGGAGATTATCAAGGGATTCCCAGGTAACCTTTTTTGTTATCCTCATCCTCTTTTTCCTTGACCGTACATCCCGAGAATGGTTTATGCTGTTCTGTCCACAGAGCAGCACAGTCACATTCCTCTCTGTTAAATGGTTCTTTACAAGCATCCTAAGTGTTTAATGCCCCACAACTCCATTTTTTTCTTTACTTTTTCTTTTGTATAATTCCCTTGTGTCCCAACGTCATTCCCAAAGTGCTGCCCGGTGGTATTTCTGGCAACCTACTGGCCTTCTTTTTTCTTTTTTTTTTTTATTTTTTTATTTTGTTTTTAAGAACTTTGAACCCTTCGTGGGTTGTTTGGACTTAAAACCTTCCTCTTTCTTTGTCCTATTTTTACCTCAAAGGACTATCTTGAGGTATTTGTGCTTCCTCTTGTATTCCACCCGGATCCTGCCTCTCCTTGGGTCAGGATGGGAAGGAATTCTGCCTCTACCTGGGCTTGGGATGGGAAAAAGCAGCTTTTTCCCTCTTCCCCCGTGACTCCTGTGTTGCTCTCCAATCTTTCCCCCCCCCAAGTCCCTCCCCCCAAGTCCCACCTCTGCCTGGGTTGGGATGGGAAAAGAACCTGGCCTCTACCTGGGTTAGGATGGGAAAAAGCAGCACTCGCTTCGTCCCTTCACCGGCCGGGCCCCTGGCGGGAAACCAGAACCGCGGACAGAAGGACTCCACACTCGGTTCGTGGAAAAATCCACGTCTCGTTCAGCAAGCACACAGTCACCTCCACCAAACCAGACAGTCACTTACGGCTTCGACGCTCCTGTCTGGGTCTGCGTGCACAAGAATGACAGGTGATTTTGCCGTGATCTTCCGGGGAGTTTTTTTCCTTGCTCAGTCTATATCGTGAGGTACGTCCATGGGTCCTGAGAACCACTGAGGAACCGGGGCCGTGGGAGCGGGGCGCCTCCCTGAAATTGCAGTGCCTCTCAAGGCTCCAAGGATGTCCCAGGTTTCAGCACCAAATTATTACAAATGAGAAACAAAGTCTCGATATTTAGCAAAATTTAGATTGCTTTATTTGGTATAGACGGAGCAAGCAGCGCTGGGGAACGTGAGGGGTCAGCGCCCACTCCACGCTCCGTCGAACGTTGGTTGGCAGCTCCTTTTTATAGGATGGTTCTCCTTGTAGTCTCGGGACAGTTTGCCAAGCAGCCATGTGGTCTTGGTAGATAAGGAACAGTAGACATGGGGGTCTTGTCTTAACAGTTGAGTTGCAATTGATTACACCAAGGCAGGAAATCTGGTAGTGCAAAATCTTTTAGGCTGCAATTGATTATACAAATGCAGGAAATCTGATTTTGCAATATCTTTCAGGCCGTCGGAAACCCCCGTTTTACAAACTGGTATCAGATACAATTTAATAAAAGAATCATAATATTCATAATAGGGGGATTTAAACAAAATTATTTAATCATATGTATTTTCTCTGTCTAATGTCCATGCTTCATTTCAGACCTGAGTATTCTGGTTTATACAAACCCAGCTACTTTTATGATTGACACGAATCTTTTATCAATTATCACACATGGAACAGGTCTGGCTGGCTTGGCCTCCCAGGGGCTACCTGACAGGTCTGGCTGCCCATGGAATGTCCAGGGCTGCCTCTCATCAGTCTCTGGAGCACTGGGGCTCTGTGCCTTCCTTCCTAGGGAAAAGAACCGGCCTTCTTGTCCTTCCTGACCATGACCTAAATTGGAATTTGGCCTCCCAAATTCCATATATCCAAGGATTGCTCCCAGACAAAAGTAGCCAGGATAGACAGGTCAGGCTGGCCTGGTCCTGAGGTGAATTTCTCAGACTATGAGCAGAATTGGTTTATTTGCCAACATCTTGGAGAAAGTCCAGAGATCTCCTGGGATGGGGTTTGGAGGCCTCAAGCACATGACCACGATACAGGGACAAAGGAGCTCTGTGCTCAGTGGAGTGGAGGCTGAGGATGGTGGAGGAGAGCCCTGGGAGTGCCTGAAGGGTGGTTTCAGAGATGGTGGATCCTTTTGACATGGCAGAAAACAGCCAGAGATAGAAAAGATTAATGCCAAGGGCCGCTGGGGAGGGCCAGACTGGACCCAAGGAGAAAGGAATTTCTCTGCCAGGGCAGGGCTGTGGTGCAAGAAATCCCCCAGAAAGAGTGTGGAGCAGCCCAAGGCTTTGTGTGGCCAGGCAGAGGCAGGCAGGAGGCAGAGCTGGCAGCAAAGGAAGGGGCCAGCGAGGTGGGGCAGCCGGGGGCTGAGGACAGCCTGCAGGGACAGAGGGGCAGGGCATGGGCACCGTAGGACAGCCTGGGCTGCAGAGGGCACAGGGATGGGCAGCAGCTGAAAGGCCCTGCCAGAGCCAACTCCTGCAGCACTTTGGCCATGGCTGCTGGCCCCGGGAAGAGCCCTGAGCAATGAGGGAGGGACAGGATCTGCCTTGCCAGGGACTGGGGCTCAGGCTTTGGCCTTTGCATTCCTGAAACACATCCAGGTGAGCTCAGCACCAGGGACACCTTTCTATTTCTTGTCCCCACCTGCCATCAGTGCCTCCAGGGTTCAATGATTTTGAAATTGGAGACTTTAAAAAGTCCACTTTATTGTTTAAGAACATTTTCAATTTCATTTGTCTAAAATGGAGTTGCCATGAGCAAAGTGCACTTGTGTGGGGACCAGCAGGTCTGACTGCCCTGGGCACAGGGAGCCCAGTTTTCCCTCGGAGCTCCCCAGTGTGCAGGCTGAGAGCAATGCTGAAGATGAGGCAGCAAGACAAACCAGAGCTCAAAAACAAAGAAGCTGCGCCAAGATCCCCCCTAGGAAGAGAAGTCATATTGGTGAGATTCCCAAGAAATTAGACCAGAAATGACCAAGGGAAATCTGTCCCAGCTTGTCATTGCCTTCTTTCTACAGTCTCCAATGCCCGGAGTGAAGAAATGTCCAACAGCAGCTCCCGCAGCCACTTCCTCCTGCTGGCATTGGCAGACACGTGGCAGCTGCAGCTCCTGCACTTCTGCCTCTTCCTGGGCATCTCCCTGGCTGCCCTCCTGGCCAACGGCCTCATCATCAGCGCCGTAGCCTGCGGCCACCACCTGCACACCCCCATGTTCTTCTTCCTGCTCAACCTGGCCCTCAGCGACCTGGGCTCCACCTGCACCACTGTCCCCAAAGCCATGCACAATTCCCTCTGGGGCACCAGGCCCATCTCCTGTGCAGGATGTGCTGTACAGCTCTTTTGCTTGCTGTTCTTTACCACAGCAGAGTAGTATCTCCTGACCCTCGTGTGCTACAAGCACTACGTGTCCATCTGCACACCCCTGCACTAGGGGATCCCCCAGGGCAGCAGAGCTTGTGCCCACATGGCAGCAGCTGCCTGGGCCAGTGGCTTTCTCCATGCTCTCATGCACACTCCCAGTCCATTTTCACTGCCCCTGTGCCAGGGCAATTCCCTGGGCCAATTCTTCTGTGAAATGCCCCAGATCCTCAAGCTCTCCTGCTCCAAATTCTACCCCAGGGAACTTGGCCTACTCATGGGTGGTACCTGTTTAGCATTTGCTTCTTCTGTATTCATTGTTTTCTCCTATGTGCAGATCTTCAGGGCCGTGCTGAGGATCCCCTCTGAGCAGGGATGGGATAAAGCCTTTTCCACCTGCCTCCCTCACCTGGCCGTGCTCTCCCTGTTCCTCAGCACTGTCATGTTTGCCTACCTGAAGCCCCCCTCCATCTTCTGCCCATCCCTGCATCTGACACTGTCACTTCTGTACTCAGTGCTGCCTCCAGCCCTGAACGCCCTCAGCTACAGCCTGAGGAACCAGGACCTGAAGGACACCCTGAGGACAATGATCACTGAGTGGTTTTCAGAAGCAATGAACTGTCATTCTTCTGCATAGCTGTTACTAAGTTACTCATTAATGCCCACTTTGTGTCCCGTATTTTTGCTGCTGACACAGGTGTTACACTTCTGAGAACTTGCTCGCACCAAAATCTTGGACTGTTCAGGCAAATATTTCAATATTTGCCTTTCTAGTGTGACCCAGAGACTGTAGAAATGGGGAGCTCTAGTACAGTAAGTGTGTGCTGAAACAACAGAAAGAACTCTGTGTTGTCTTGTTTGCCTGACATCTTTCCTCCCTGACATCTCTGGAGCTGCAGGGTCGGTGCCTGTGGGCAGAGCAGGGGGAGAAGAGTCCCAGCAGAACAGCATTGCCAGGGAGCCCCAGGGCTTCTCCTGTGTAACCTCCTCTTCCTTCACTTCCACACTCCCCTTCAGAGCCCCTGTGCTGGTTTAAGGCCTCAGGGCTCTCTCAGCTTGGTCCCTGCCCTGCTGGGTGACTGTCCAGAGACTGCAGGCAAGGACAGGTTGTGGGCACTGCTGGGACAGAGTTGGGCTCTACAACAGCATTTCCATGATGCAAGGGCATGTCCCCGGAGCAGGGCCAAAAAGCTTCAATCTTCTTCCCAATTTGTTCTCAAGGATGTGCCCAACACAGTGCCCTGGAGAGGAAACCAGCAGTGAAGAGGAAAACGTGGCAGTGTTCAGGGTGGAGGCCCCCAGGTGTGCCCTTGCAAAGGCAGCGCTGCTTCCAGCAGTGGCCTCTCAGCCCAGGTCACAGAGGTTGCTCTTCCCTCCATGGAGGGACATCAAGTGACCGGGTCAGGAGTCTGTGTTTGCAGTGCAAGGACAAGACACAGCCCTGAGCATCCTCTGTGTGGGGTGGGGGTGGGGACAACGACGACATAAACCCAGGGAGCACAAACACCTTCAGCTCTTCCTGGAGTTTCCAGAGAGTAAGGTCCCCTGGGAACTCCTGAATGCAGGGCTGGGATGAGCTCCTGTGCCCAGAGCTCCCCGTGTCCATCCCTCCGGCCGTGGGGCACCTGGGGCAGGGGCAGGGCAGGGTGACACCCGCAGGGCTGAGCTCCCTGCCAGGCTCTGGCAGCGGCAGCAGAGCCCAGGGAGCCGCTGCCCGTGCTGCAATGAACTGTCTGTGTGTGTGCCAGGGAAGGACTCGTGTCCCTGGATGCCCCTGGGGCTTTGAGCAGGGCATGAGCCCAGCTCAGGGCTGGGCACCTGACAGAGCCCTGACATTGCTGGCTGTGCCCAGAAGAGAAGGCTTAGGAAAGGTGACCATGGTTAAACCTCTCTGTCGATCAAGTGACAGCCAAGTGTCTGTCACTGGCCCTCCTCAATCAGACAACAGGAGAAAATAAGCTGAAAACCTGTGGGTCAACAGAAAGAGAGATTAATGGGCAGGGCAGGGCAAGGAAGTAAAAAGCAAAGGCCAAATGCAGAAGCAAAGGAAACCACAGGGAGGCAAGAATTCAGTAGATGTAGTGGTTGCTTTGGAAGACAAACGTATTAATAGAGAAAATTCAGAGACCATCTCACGCCCTTCCTTGCCCTCAGTGTATTGCTGCCCTTGACATCGCATGCAATGGGAGAGCCCTTGGGTCACCCCAGCCAAGCTGTCCCCTCCCTGTGCCCTAAGGAACACTTGCCCATCCCCAGCCCATTGGTTGGGGGTTGCAGAGACAGCCTGGGCAGAAGTCAGGGCAGGGTGGGCAGTGGCAGGGCAGAGCCAGGGGGGCAGCGAGATGGGAGTGCGCAGCCTGCAGGGGCACAGCAGCAGCTGTGGGACAGTGCAGGACAAGCTGTGCTGGACATGGCCAAGGGCCCTGGCAGGGCTGGCAGTGCCCAGGAGAAGCCAAGTCTTGGTGCCCTGGGGCACAGCAGCGTCTGTGCCACCAAGGGCTGGGAGGAGACACCTTGTCCTGAGCCACTGGGGCCTCCTGGCACAGCCCCAGCAAGGCTGGGCACTGTCACCCCCTTGTCTTGCCCTCAGCATCCTCCCCTGCCCCACACCCCGGTGGCCTCAGGGATCTGCTGGCATGAGTCCCTGGGGAGCCTTGGTCAGGAATGGCCCTGGGGGGCTCCTGAATGCTTCCAGGGACTGCAGGTTTTTCAAAGGACCTTGGCCTTTGCTCTTGCCTTGGAGTCTCTCAGAGCTTCCTACAATCCTGGTCTTCAATTATCTGCTCTAATGAGTCCCTGGAGATTCTTAATCATTACCAACACTCAGTGGGGCTCATTAATGCTTCAGGGTACTTCAGATTTTTCAAGTACTAGGTGTTTCCCTTTTGATACCGACTCCAGGAGAGGTTTGTGCAATCTTGACCTCCAATTATCTACTTTAAGGAGTCCCTTGATTGCTCTGTATTGACACTGGGGGGGCGCTCATTAATGCTTTGAGATAACCAAGGTGTTTTAGGGTACTTTGCATTTTCCTTCCCACACTGAGTCTCTGTGAGGATTTTGTGCAATCCTGGTCTCCAATTCCCTCCTGCAAGGAGCCCATGAGCAGCCTGTGCTGCAGCTGGACCTCAGTGGGACCCATTAATGCCTCCAGACCCTTTGCATTCTTTTTCTGACTTGGACTCCTGGAGAGGTTTCTGCAGTCTCCTCTCAGGCCCTGAGATTGTAGCATTGTGTGATGGATATTGCTCCAGGGTCTCTCCTAAGGAGGTCTGGCCTGCTCAGAGAAGCTGTGCCTTGAGGTTTGACCCGGTGGGTGTGGACAACTTTGCTGCACATTCCCCAACCGCATCCTGTCTGTCCTGACTCAGCTGACACCCCTGCTTTGCTTGGAGAACTGGCTGCACACACCCTAAGAAGGGTTTTCCTATTTTTTTTTTTTTCTACACCAACCTACAACAGTTTTGATTGCTCCAAACAACGAAAAGTTCCCCACTGAAAACAGACACCCTCCTCAAGTGTGTGCCAAGCCCCAGGCAGCACCAAGACCATTCCAGAGCTGCCCTGCCCAGCTGTGAGGGTGGATTAGCATCCCAAGGTGCCCTGGGCCATTGCAAGGGACTGTTGCCAGGGACACTGCACTGACCCCCACTAGTGGGTTTGGGTGCCAGGGCAACCCTCATCAGTTCAAGTTGCCTTGGAAACCACCCCAAGGAGCCATTTGTGCAGTCAGGTTCCATGGGCACTTGCATGCAGACCTGTTGTGTCCTCAGCTGCCATGGCAACCCTGAGGACAAAGCGGTGCCGGGGCTGGTCCAGCTTCAGCTGCACTGACACTCATTGATGCAGTCAGGTGCCATGGCAACAGCCACAGAGACCCCTTCCTCACTTTGGTGCCACGGCAGCCAACGCCTGGAGCCATTGTGATGGCTGCTTGTCATGGAAACCTGCCCTGGGCCCCTTGCTCAGGGCTGCTGTCACTGCCCAGAGCCAGAGGGGATCCCTCGCTGGGGGCTTGTGCCATGGCCACCTGCCCTGTGCCGCGCTGGCTGGGCAGGCGCAGCGGGACCAGCAGCAAACCCCAGGGCCAGGGCCAAAGGCCAGCTCAGCCAGACAGAAAGGTCAGCTGGGCACTGTTTCCATGGCAAGCCTCACTGGGACAGGACACCTGGGTCACCTGGCATGGCACTTGCCATGGAAACCCCTTGTAGGGCCTGATGCCACGGACGCTGGCACCGAGACACTGCTGGGGTCGGGTGCTGAGCACAGGCTCCATCACACACAGATGGTTTTGCTCTTGCTGAGCTTGCACAGAGCCAAGGCCTTTCCTGCCCCTCGTCCAGCCATGCTGGGGAGGGGCTGGGGGTGCAGGGGAGCTTGGGAGGGGACACAGCCAGGACAGGTGACCCCAACTGACCCGGGGGAGATCCCGGACCATGGGACATCATGCTCAGCGTATAAAGTGGGGGGAAGAAGGCAGAAACCAGGGGACATTTGCAGTGGTGGCGTTTGTCTTCCCAGGTAACTCCTAGGCACGATGGGACTCAGTTTCACCAGTGGCCAGGGTCAGCACCAAAGACACAGACACCAGCTGAAGGAATTGCGTAATTTATATAACGCAAAACTGCAAAGAATCACAACAGGAGAAGCTCAGCAATGCACCCAGACATCACTCCCAAGAAATGCCCGCAGTGATTAAGAAAGATCCATCAGCAGTTCCCCCCAGACTTTACCATCACCCAGATGCACACATCAGCTGGGGGAAGCTGTCACAGCCAAGGACTGCAGAGCCACTCCCGGACACTGGGAATTCCTGCAGGTGCCTCCAGCCACAGCTGAGGCTTCCAGCCCTGCTGAGAGAGGGCCCAGCTCTGATGGTGTTGAACAGAGAATCTGACAGCACTCCTAGTGCAGGAACATGGGTTTAAGTCTCCTGTTTGGTTCCTCCCAACGCCTGGCCAGGGCTCAAGGAGGAACCAAGGGAGTTCACTTGGACCAAACACCCCCAAACAAGGCCAGATGGGACCTTGTTGGATTTCTAAATGCTGAAAGGTAAATCCTTGTTTCACCAATACACAGATACAGAGATCGTATTGCTAAAAATGCCTCATTGATGAGCAGATAAAAATATAACATTGGCTTGGAAGGTGCATCTAGAATTCAGCTTTGGCTCAGGGCCTGGTGTTCAGGCCTTGGTACTTCAACCAGTGCTTTGACCAAAGCATGAACTACAACCTCCATAACAATTCCTTCAATAATGGATTCTTGGATTTAGGCATGAGGCACAAAGGCATCACCTCCTGTTCTTCAATTAAGCATTAATTGAAGAACAGTTCATTACTCAGAGCTGTAATTTGCAACTCTTTTAAAACATGCCTAATTAGTTGCTCTTCTCTGTTGTTTCTCAAATCCCCACTTTCTCTTGAGACTGTGTCTCTCTTGAGACAAGTCTCAGTGCTCCATTTCCCAGCACAAAGTGTCACAACAACTCTAACATGGAATCATTACACACCAAGGGCTCACACTGCAATGTTTGCAGTGACTGCCACAAATGCATTTCACAGCAGCCTCCAATTTGGCAGGCATGAAGGCAATCTCAGCAAGAAGAATTTTCTTCTTTCTGCCACTCTTCTACTGCTCTTCCTATTGAGGTGATTCCTGATGGCTGCACTTCAGACTCATCACTGATAGAAGTGCAACATTCCTGTCCCGTCATAGCCCAGGCTCCTCCTTGCCCAGCAAGCAGATGATCCAAGGCCATGAGGTTCTGTAGAGCCCCATTTGTGTTTGTTGGAGCTCACAGGATGTGCTACTGGATATTTGCACAGTATCCTTTTCTACTTCTTCAAATAATCCATGTAGCTCATTAATGTGAACTCCATAGGACGAGGCAGTGCTCATGGGGCACAGGGTGAACCAGAGTCTTTGGCTTTCTGAGACCAAAGGCACTCTGTGGGGGGAAATGTTCTCTCGGCCCAAACTCTTCCTTCTGCTTGTTGCTGAAGTACCCCCAAGGGAGGCATCAACACTGCCTGAAAAACAGGACCCAAACACATTGAGGGAAGCCTTTACAGGCATTGTCTCTGCACATCCAGCAGGTCCCATTCCCAGTACCAAAGGTCTGATTTCCCATTTCCCACTGTGGGCTGCTGATGCATCCAGGGCTCCTCCCTGTGCTCCTCTTGTGTCCCCCGTGCCTTTGGGCCACAGCAGTTTCACAGTGGCCCTGCAGCTGGCAGTGCTCTAACACTGACCCTGACCAGCTCCAGCACCCCAAGTTCTATGGACATTGGGAGTGATGGCAAAGCACAGAAATCCTTTCACACTGGGGCCTCTAACTCCAACAGGGTTCAGTTTCTACTGAAGGGAAATCTTAGTGAACCCTGTGAAGCTGATCATTGTATTCCTTTTTTGCACAGCACAGTTTTCTTTAACTGTCCCTGCACTGACTCTGTTAGGAGTCAGAGCCCATGGACAGAGCTCTGGCCACCCCACAGGGTGGGCCCTCCAAGGGACCCCCATTCCTCCCAACATTAGTTGAGGACATACCCAGCAATTACTTACATAGAGTATTTTGGCTACTAAGATCTTTACATTTTCAGAACAATTTCAGGACTAATCCCTGATGAAACTCTACAGGTGTTTCTGGCAAACAAAGATTCTGGCTGACTCTCAAGACACAACTTACAGACATAAGCACTACTTTAGTGACAAGGTGACTCATTCTTTTTCCTCAGTCTCATCCGGGTTAGGAACAGTAATTCCACTGTCCATGCAGCTGGTGCCCATTTAATTCCAGAATAATGTCCCGAGGGACCTTTGCTGTTCAGCTTTCCCGCGCTGTCTGCGGGTAACAAGGCTTGCTGGGGTCCTTTCCCCTTTGGCTGGAGAGGTGCCGGGTCCCAGGCCCTGAGGGACCCCCAGGCTCCTGGCTGGAATTCGTCTGGAAGTGCCTCAGTGTCACATCAGCCTTCACATGGAGCCCCGTGGATCAGAGCATTTCCCAAACGGGACCCTTGGGGCAAACACGCAGATGTGGTCTGGCACGATCTCTAAAACAATATCCCAAAACATCCACTTGTTCTCACATAGAGCACTTGGCTGCAGGGACATATTGCCAGGTTCCAGCATTCCAACAGTCTTGTCTTTCCCCAGAGCTGTTCCTGCAGCTGGCTCGGGAGGGCCACTTGGCCTCTCCACCCACACTTTGGCTCCATTATTAGGACTGCTGCATCCAAAGCCTTGATCTCCACAAACAGTCCTGATTTGAGCTGGATCTCCTTCCTTCACTGATGTTTCGAAAGCTGGAAGATCAATAATGGTGCTACTGTGCCACAGGGCTAAATCATCCAATCTTGTTCACTATTGCTGAAAAGGATTACTTTGATTTCTCCTTGACAATCTGCATCAATTCCTCTTCCCGTGACGTGAACCTTTTGCAAGGCCAAGCTCCAGTGAGCAGTTCCCCAAACAAAGTGTCCTGGAGGAATCTGAACTCCTCTTTCCGTATTGATAACTCTCATTTGCTTCTGATTTATCCTAATTAATTCCAGTGCATCACAGTCCAGCCCTGCAGCCTCTGGGGGGCCCTGTCAGGGGCCATGGCACCCAGAACAATTTCCCAGGAAGTCCAAGTCTCACTGGCCATGGTTGTATTTGCAAACCGGGAGCAGCCATGCACATCCAGGGCCTTTCCATTTCCCAGTGGGCCCATTGCTAAGGGTAGGGAGCACATCTGGGAGTTGGATTCTCCATCGGGACAGCTTCTCAGCTCCTCATTTTTTCAACTGCTCTTTTAACAAACATTCATCTGTCCAACCAATGCCGCAGCTTGTGGATAGCCTGCTGTATGAAAAACCCAGCAGTCTTAATCACTGTGTTTTCCACACTAACAAAAAACACATTCCACATCACAGGGTCAGCAAACCCCATGAAAGCAGCCAATTTCATCCCTTCCTCCTGTATTCATTATAAACAGTCTCACAAAGTTTGCCGTGACGTTGATGTCCTTGTTAAAGCTTTTCTGTAGGGTATTCAGTGTTACATCCCTGAGCAACCAAAGCTAACACACGAGTACTGTCAGCATTATTTCACATTATTATTATTATTATTTATATAAAAATAAAAATATTATTTCATGACATGTAAGATATGCGTACACATATGTAGATATAACACAGTAACATTATTATATCACAAGCACAATGAAATTCAAGCTCAAGATTAAAACTTTTTCTGTGTCTCCATGTGGGAGTGTTCCAACACAAATTGTTCCTTCTGTTGCTGCTGTTTCCAATATGCTCTTAACAAAATCCATCCTCATCCTCCCAAACCCACAAGTTCTTTTCCTTTTTCCATATGCAATTTTGGGATGCATTTGAAGACACCCACTGGTTCAGCCTCTTTTAACTCACGGCTCCACTGCTCCCACGGTGCTCTGACCTCAGCCCACTCCTGAGACACACAACTCTAGGGAAGGGCTTCGCATCCAGCAATTTCCAACGGGACGGACTCCTTACATTTACATTTTTAAAGTGACATTTTGTTGTGATCCAGCCAGACTACGCCACTTTGCTTCTACCAGTGGGCAAGGTCAGCACCAAAGACACAGACACCAGCTGAAGGAATTGCGTAATTTTCTAAAGTTCAAAGCAGCAAAGAATCACAGAAGGAGAAGCTCAGCAATGCACCCAGACATCACTCCCAAGAAGTGCCCGCAGTGATTAAGAAAGATCCATCAGCAGTTCCCCCCAGACTTTACCATCACCCAGATGCACACATCAGCTGGGGGAAGCTGTCACAGCCAAGGACTGCAGAGCCACTCCCGGACACTGGGAATTCCTGCAGGTGCCTCCAGCCACAGCTGAGGCTTCCAGCCCCGCTGAGAGAGGGCCCAGCTCTGACAGCGCTGAAGAAACAAACTGACAGCGCTTCTAGTGCAGCAACATGTGGTTTCATTCTCCTCTTGGCTCACACCCAGAGCCTGGCCAGGGCTCAAGGAGGAACCCAAGGAGTTGGCTTTGACCAAACACACCCCAAACAAGGCCAGATGTTGGATTTCATGGCCTTGTTCGGCTTCTAAATACACAAAGGTCAATCCACCTTTCACTCATGAGTGCATACATCTATCACAGCGCTCATGTCCGTGCATAGTTTGGTCATGTGTGGATACAAAGATAACATTTGGTTGGAAGGTTCATCCAGAGATCCCCTTTGGCTCAGGGCCTGGTGTTCAGCCCTCAGTCAGGGCCTCTTGTCCAGCCTTTGGTACTTCAGGCATGCGATTTACTGCTGGGCTTGACAGTGCTGGGTGAACAGCAGGACTGCATGAGCTCTGAGGTCTTTCCCAACTGGAAGGATTCTGTAATTCCAGGATTCCATCTGCTGCATTCAGCTAGGTCCATGTTAGCAGCATTCCTTGAGTCCAAAAGGCCCCTCTTGGTCAGCCCTTGTGGCCTAAGGCTCCAGCTCCTTTAGCTCCTGCTGCTAAGCTGCTCAGGCTGAACGAGAGGGCTCAGGGAGAAGAAGAATACAGCTCATGCAATTCCTTCTGGGACGCTGAGAGGGGAGGGTGTGGCACCAGGAGCATTGTTTGCTGTGGCCTCCTCTCTACCCTTCAGGCCCTTCAGTGCTTTGAAGCAGCCAAGAGCTTTCTTCAAGGGTGCAAGGAAGCAGCTGTTCCTGCTCCCAGCTCTGGCTCTTCCCACTCTCTGACCTTGACTGGTTTTGTCCCTCTGGCTGTGCCCTCTGCTCCCCCTGTGCTTGGTGGCTGCTGCCCAGGACTGTGGCACTGGCACACATCAAGGGCTCCAGCCCCTCCTTTCTCTGCCCTTGCAGCTGCCTGCTCACAGCAGCCTTTTCCACCTGGAAGCTCCCCATGGAGAGGGAGTCCCCACCTCTGTTCCCTGCACAACCTCCAGGATGCCAGCGCTGCCATCTCCAGTCCCTGCTGGCACTGAGGGCTCCCAGGTGCCCCAGGCTGCTGTGACACCACTGCACACCGCAGGGAACAGTGCCAGGAGGAGTTCAGCTGTGCTGCTCCATCAGTCTGTGCCCACCAAAGGGGAAAAATCCTCAGCCCTGCAGGGCCAAGAGCTGCTCACAACTCTTGTGGCCAGAATGTCTGCTGAGGGCCAGCCAGGCTGCTGCAGTGGCACCGACCTCCCAGCCACCACCATTGCAGTCATGTCCCCTGGGCCTGGCTCTTCCCTTTCCTCTGTCCCTCTCCTGCCCCTGCAGGGATGAAGAGTTTTGCCATTAATATCTTGTCCCCAAGGTGCTGGGGCCAATTGCTTCCCAGTCAGGTTCCTGGAGCACGAGTGGCTTTGCAGAGCCCAGCCAGAAATGACCCCTGAAGCTGCAGCTCTGCTGTGGTGGCCACCAGGCCGGGTTGCCAAGGGAGGCTTGTGGCCATGCCCTGGAAGCAGCTGCTGCTGCCAAGGTGCCTTTGGTGTCTCAGGCTCTCCCTGGCACAGGTGCCACCACGGCACTCTGCACTTGTGCCCGAGGCCTTCCCTGTCTTGGGGCTGGCCTGGGCCTTTTCCTGCAGCGGGATCTGCCCTGGCCATGGCACAGGAAAGGCAGTTCCTGCTGCAGCAGGAGGCTCTGCCTGGAATGGGCTCAAACAACTCCAACAAGGCTCTGTTTGCAAAGCTCCCGGTGGGAAATGAAGAGGGGGATCACGCTGCTTTTGGGGTCAACAATGCTGAAACCAGTCTGACTCCTCCATCCCCAAGATCAACATCCTGAGAGGGAGCTGAAGCTGTGCCAGAGCTGGTAAAATGCCCAGAGAAAGGAACAACCAAGTGCCACCGCTGAGAACTTCTGCAGAGCTGCTGAGTTGGCACAGCCTGGGCACATCTGCCTGACAGGGCAGCACTTCAGACTGGAAGAGCCCCGTGCCAGATTTTAACGGCAGTGTGTCCCAACATTTCCCTCCTTGGAGGGGCGGGGGCCTTCCTCCCTGCAGTGGGGACACCCCTCAAGGTCACTGCGCCAGGCTGAGCCAAAGGGACTTGCCCACGGTTGTTGGTTTGGGGCAAGGACATCAATCTCTACTTAATAACTGGTTTTGCTTTAACACAATTGCTTCAAAATTGCATCCTGTCTCACCCTGAGTGTCCCTGCAGAGGAACAGACACGCAGTTCCACAAGCTCAGGGTTCTCCTTTGATGAGGAATCTGGCATGCAAATGGCCTTGTAAGAAGCATAAAAGCAGAGGGAATGGACTAGAAATTATTAGAAAAAAATGACCCTTCTTTCAGACAAAGTTCACCCAGTTCACCTGCATTTCCCCGTTTTAGATTCTTTTTGTCATCTACTCTGGGAGGGCTGCAGTCAGGGCTGCATTCCCTTACAATTCCTGGTCGATGACTTGTGAGTCTTAGACACTGTAAAGTACCATGAGCTGCAGAGAGTTTGCCTTCCCGTGGCTTTGTTGGAAAGCAATGCTGGAGACATAAGGGCAGTGCTTGGGTGGGGCAGGAATCCTCCAGCCAGGGAACGTGCCCCGGCGGCAGTGTGTGAGCCTCAGCGGGGCCAATGCACAGCAGCGAGCGAGGGGATTGCTGTGTCACTGTGCGGGAGTCAGGACTCTGGGCCTTGGCTGAACAGGGCAAAGTTCCCGTGTTTGGACAGACTCAGGGGCTGCCCCGAGGCGCGCGGGGCTCGGGCATGGGGCGTGTGGGGCGAGCGGCGAACGGACACGCGGACACGCGGACAAACGGCCCCGGCGCTTCGGCAGCAGCGGCAGCAGCGGCAGCAGCGGCAGCAGCGGCAGCAGCAGCAGCAGCAGCGAGTCTACAAGCCCTCTTACTCTCTTTCTTGTTCATTCTATCCCTTCTCCCCGGGCTCCGTTCCCCAGACCCCCCCGTCGTCTCCCCCTCTCCCCCTGCCGGACCGGGCCATGCCCCCGGCCCGCCCCCGGCCTCGGGCGGGGCTGCCCCGTCACCTGCCCCGTCCGTCCCACCCCGGGCTCGCCTCTGCCCGGCTCTGGCTTTCGTGGCTGTGGCGGTGCTGGGCGGGCATCAGTGCCTGGGGCTGGGGCAGCATCGCTGCCCTTTGGCTTTGCCTGGCCGGAGCCCGAACCCGAGCCCGGCCCCGACCCCCGCCCCTACCCCGGCTCCGGCCCCGCCTCCGGCCCCGGCCCCGGCTCCTCCAGGGGCCCGCTGAGGACACACGCGGCGCGGCCGCTCCCGCCGCCTCCGCTGCGGCTTCCCCGGCCCGAGCTCCGCCGCTCGGCAGCGCGGCCGCCGGCCCCGAGCCGCCAGGGCCCGGGGCGGGTGGGGATGCCCGGCCCGGGACGGTCGGGGGGCGGTCGGGGGCCGTGTGTGGCCCCGGGCCGAGCGCTGACGGCCGCGTGTCGCCCGCAGGGAAGGCGCAGGGGGCCTTGCCGGAGCGGTACCGGCTGGGTTCGCTGCTGGGGAGCGGCGGCTTCGGCAGCGTCTTCTCGGGGACCCGGCTCGCGGACGGCGTCCCGGTGAGTGGCGGGGCCGGCGGCGGGCGGAGGAGGAGAAGGAGGAGGAGGAGGAAGAGGAAGAGATGGAGGGCGGAGGAGGAGGCCGGGACGCGGCGGGCCGGGCGGCGATCTGAGCCCGCTGCTGCCCCTTGGTTCGCAGGTGGCCATCAAATGCGTGCGGCGGGATCGCATCCGCCATTGGGGCGAGCTGGTGAGTGAGCGGGGCCAGCGGCAGAAGCCGGGGCGTTGCGGGCGGCGGGGAGCCGGGGCCCGGCAGGCTGGGAGCCGCCGGGAGCCCTGCAAGGAGAGCGGGCGTGGGCTGAGCGGGGGATGCAGAGCATCCCGGGCTGGCTGAGGCGTTCCAGAGCCCTGGCACGGCCTCAGCCCCACTGATGGCATCGTGGTCCTCGCGCAGCCCAACGGCGCCCGTGCGCCCCTGGAGGTCGTGCTGCTGGACAAGGTGTCCACTGGGTTCCGTGGAGTAATTCAGCTCCTGGAGTGGTTTGAGCTGCCCAGCTGCGTCTTGTTGGTGCTGGAGCGTCCCGAGCCATGTCAAGACCTCTTGGATTTCATCGTGGCTCGGGGCTCCCTGCCGGAGGAGGAGGCGCGGGGGCTGTTCCGCCAGGTGCTGGAGGCCGTGCGGCACTGCAGCAGCTGCGGGGTCCTGCACCGCGACATCAAACCTAGCAACATCCTCATCGACCTGGCCACCGGACAGGCCAAACTGATTGACTTTGGCTGTGGCACCTTCCTCCAGGACACACTCTACACCCAGTTTGCAGGTGAGCCCAGCCTGGGGGATGCCCCTGGGCATCTCATGGCCCAGCCTGACTGTGGCACCCCGCTTGGATTCCCCGCTTTGCTGCAGGTCATGGGATTGCTTCTCCTGCACCAAAAGTTGCTTTTGAGTGGGGATCAGAGGGGAGCCAGCTCCCAGCCCTGCCAACGGCATTCACCACCCACTCAGCCATGGCTGGAGCTGGGGCAGCCAGCCCGACACAAACCCCCTGGGGGGAGCAGAGAGGGGACTCAGACCCGTGCACGGCTCCGTTTGGTGTGCAGGCGAGGAAGGGCTTGGACTGCTTTGCTGCCCCTGTTTGCCTTGGCTTGTTAATGTTTATTGGGGGCAATGCAAGCAGAGAGGAGAGTGGGTTTTTCCCACCCCTGGGTGGGTTTTTTTCTGGGTGTCATGGTTGGGCCTTCCCAGGGCTTCTGCTGCCCTCTCCCAACACCAGTGGTTTCTTTTCCGTCCCTCCTTTTTGTACGCCGGAGTCAGGTGTTGGTGACGAGGCAGCGGGTCACTCCTGTGCCACTGGTGCGGTCCCCCCAGTCCCAGGGATGCTGGGGCGAGGCGCTGGGAGCAGCAGCATCCCCGTGATGAGCTCCATCTGTATTCCATAGGGACACGGTCCTACAGCCCCCCAGAGTGGACCCACCTGAAATGCTACCACGGCGAGGCAGCAACGGTCTGGTCCCTGGGTATCCTGCTGTACCAGATGGTCTGCGGGAAGCACCCGTTCAAGAAGGGCCGGGACATCGTCTGGGGCCAGCTCATGTTCCCACGAGGGCTCTCTCAAGGTGAATCCTCATCTCTGGGATGTGGCACATGTCCTGCTCTCCTGCTCTCCTCCAAAACAGGGAATTGACTGCAAAGCTCAGGCCCAGCTCTGAGCAGATCCAGCAGAGCCTGGGCACGGGAACAGTGGGGCAAAGTGAACAGGATCCTCCTCCAGCTGACCGGTGATTTGTGGTTTCTCTCCCCAGAGTGCCAAGATGTTATCAGATGGTGTTTATGCATGCACTCCATGGACAGGCCATCTTTGGAAGATCTCTTCTATGACCCCTGGCTGCAGGGTGTTCACCTGCCCTAGAAGATGGGAGAGATTCACAGGCACCGTTTGATCCGGGAGCCTGGATCAAACAGCTCCACACGTGTCTTGGTGATAAGAAGCAAAGAAACACAGACTTTTTTCTCCTGCCTGTACCATGGAGCAGGGGTCATCAGATGGGAACGTCCGTTCTGGAGCTGGGCTGGTCTTGCAAGCACTGGCGGCCACCATGCATCCTGGTTTTACTTGTCCTGCTTCAGTGATGGCTGAGTCCCTGGGCAGAACACTGACAGCCTGGTCTGGCCCCCAGGGAAGGAGCAGCAGCCCCTGGAGAAGCTGTACCACGTGGAGCTGCTGCAAGGACAACCTCAAGGCTGACAGCCTCTTCCTCGACCTGGCCACTGGCAGCAGGAGATGATGGACTTTGATTCTGGCACCTTCTTCAAAGACACGCTCCACGCCCAGTGTGCAGGTGAGTCCACAGCTAGGGGGATGCTCCCAGATCTGGGCATGGCCTGGCCCCTGGCTGGCAACCAAAGGTTCCCCCTTTGCTGGAGTAGATGCAAGGAGTTCTTCAGTGGGCTGCCAAGGTGCTTTTTGGCTCTGGGCAGCTGCTGAGGGGCTGGATGTGCCATGGCTGGCTGCAGGCTGGGCACGTGTCCTGCCCTCGTGCTCTGCTCCCAGAGGCAGCAGTGACTGGGAGGTTTGTGCCCAGCTCTGGGCACAGGCAGCATGGCCTGGGCACTGCTCGTGGTTGGGACAAGGGGGACAGGAGCCTTCAGCTGAGGGGTGGTTTCTGGGTTCTGTCCTTGCAGCCGGGCTCTGCGGATGCTGAGGCAGCTCTGGGCCGTGCCAGGGCTCTGCTGGGCTCAGCCCTGGGCACGGCTGGGCCCGCTCTGCCCTCACAGGGCTCTGAGAGCTTTGCATCACACGAGCCCGTTCCCAGCACACCGCCTGAGCTTTCTGCTTTTGCAGGTGAGGGAGACTCTCCTGCAGGCCAAGAGATTGCAGTTAGGGACACACACCCAATTGGCAAGAACCCAAACTCTCCACGGTCCCAGCTGAATGCCTGGATCTCCACAGGATGTTTTGTCTGTCTCCATTCCTTTTTGTCTGGAATTGTGCCGTAGCAATTGTGCAATTTCTTCCTCCTCTAGAAGTGCCACGAGTGGGCAAAACCTGGCGAGTGGGCCGTGTTCCTAAGGCAGTGCAGTCTGGAGCTGATGGATGGAGAGTTGCCCTTCTGCACTTCCAAACCAGAGCAAAAAGCTGTAAGTGGGTCTTTCCATCTTGAAGAAATCACTGACAATTTCAGAGGGAACAGCGCACCTCATTTGAAGGGTGAGAAGGAAGGGCATCTTCAAAAAGGATTTGGGGTTTGACAGAGTTTAGTTTCCCAGTCCTGCTTGGAGCTGGCAGGGCACAAAGCAATTTCCTCTTGCTTCAACCACAATTGAAAATAACAATATTGGAAATAAACCCCAACATCGTTTTAAATAGGCTGCTGAGGTCAGTAAGATGGATCCATACCATCAGCACGTTTCTAAAGTAAATAACTTAGTCCTTGTTTTAAAAAGATCGGTTGCCCCTTTATCCAAAGGTCTGGACTACTTTTCACTAACACGTTGTTTTGTTTGTATCTTTCACATGTTTTCTGTGTTTTTTTTTTCCTTTTCTATGTTTTTTGTTTTTCCTAGAACAGAAATCCTCTCCTAAAACAGGAGTGTCCTTCGCTCCTGGTTCCCGTGTAGAGCAGCTCCTTCCCGCTGGCTGAGCTGCCCAGGCAGAGCCCAGCAGCTCCTGGCCCTGCAGGCCTGAGGCTTTTCCCATTGCTGGGCACGGACTGATGGAGCAGCACAGCTGAACACAGGGACACACAGAGGGACCAGGAGCAGCTGCCTTTGTCCACCTGGAGCTCCAAGGGCCAAACTCTCAGCAGACAGGGCTGGAAGAGACTTGCAGGCTCCCTGTTTGCTGTGCTGCCCCCCTTGTGCCTGGCCCAGCTCTGTGGGGGCAGAGGGAGAAGAAGGGGCAGAGGGAGAAGAAGGGGCAGCTGCCTCCCAGCTCCCAACCCCCAGCCCAGGGACCCCTGTGTGTGCTTGGGGCACTGTCAGCACCCGCTGCTCCAGCCACCGCTTCTGCTGGCACTGACAGCAACAGCCAAATTGTGGCTGATCCCGAGGGAGCAGCAGCAGTGCCTGGATCTGATCCCTGACTCTGGGCAGGGCTGGAAAAAAACGACACCCACAGCAGCAGCAGCAGCAGCAGCAGCAGCACATGGACCTGACTTTGAGCACAGCCCCTGGCACTGTTCCCTGCCGTGTGCAGTGGTGTCACAGCAGCCTGGGGCACCTGGGAGCCCTCAGTGCCAGCAGGGACTGGAGATGGCAGCGCTGGCATCCTGGAGGTTGTGCAGGGAACAGAGGTGGGGACTCCCTCTCCATGGGGAGCTTCCAGGTGGAAAAGGCTGCTGTGAGCAGGCAGCTGCAAGGGCAGAGAAAGGAGGGGCTGGAGCCCTTGATGTGTGCCAGTGCCACAGTCCTGGGCAGCAGCCACCAAGCACAGGGGGAGCAGAGGGCACAGCCAGAGGGACAAAACCAGTCAAGGTCAGAGAGTGGGAAGAGCCAGAGCTGGGAGCAGGAACAGCTGCTTCCTTGCACCCTTGAAGAAAGCTCTTGGCTGCTTCAAAGCACTGAAGGGCCTGAAGGGTAGAGAGGAGGCCACAGCAAACAATGCTCCTGGTGCCACACCCTCCCCTCTCAGCGTCCCAGAAGGAATTGCATGAGCTGTATTCTTCTTCTCCCTGAGCCCTCTCGTTCAGCCTGAGCAGCTTAGCAGCAGGAGCTAAAGGAGCTGGAGCCTTAGGCCACAAGGGCTGACCAAGAGGGGCCTTTTGGACTCAAGGAATGCTGCTAACATGGACCTAGCTGAATGCAGCAGATGGAATCCTGGAATTACAGAATCCTTCCAGTTGGGAAAGACCTCAGAGCTCATGCAGTCCTGCTGTTCACCCAGCACTGTCAAGCCCAGCAGTAAATCACATGCCTGAAGTACCAAAGGCTGGACAAGAGGCCCTGACTGAGGGCTGAACACCAGGCCCTGAGCCAAAGGGGATCTCTGGATGAACCTTCCAACCAAATGTTATCTTTGTATCCACACATGACCAAACTATGCACGGACATGAGCGCTGTGATAGATGTATGCACTCATGAGTGAAAGGTGGATTGACCTTTGTGTATTTAGAAGCCGAACAAGGCCATGAAATCCAACATCTGGCCTTGTTTGGGGTGTGTTTGGTCAAAGCCAACTCCTTGGGTTCCTCCTTGAGCCCTGGCCAGGCTCTGGGTGTGAGCCAAGAGGAGAATGAAACCACATGTTGCTGCACTAGAAGCGCTGTCAGTTTGTTTCTTCAGCGCTGTCAGAGCTGGGCCCTCTCTCAGCGGGGCTGGAAGCCTCAGCTGTGGCTGGAGGCACCTGCAGGAATTCCCAGTGTCCGAGAGTGGCTCTGCAGTCCTTGGCTGTGACAGCTTCCCCCAGCTGATGTGTGCATCTGGGTGATGGTAAAGTCTGGGGGGGAACTGCTGAGGGATCTTTCTTAATCACTGCGGGCACTTCTTGGGAGTGATGTCTGGGTGCATTGCTGAGCTTCTCCTTCTGTGATTCTTTGCTGCTTTGAACTTTAGAAAATTACGCAATTCCTTCAGCTGGTGTCTGTGTCTTTGGTGCTGACCTTGCCCACTGGTAAAAGCAAAGTGGCGTAGTCTGGCTGGATCACAACAAAATGTCACTTTTAAAATGTAAATGTAAGGAGTCCGTCCCGTTGGAAATTGCTGGATGCGAAGCCCTTCCCTAGAGTTGTGTGTCTCAGGAGTGGGCTGAGGTCAGAGCACCGTGGGAGCAGTGGAGCCGTGAGTTAAAAGAGGCTGAACCAGTGGGTGTCTTCAAATGCATCCCAAAATTGCATATGGAAAAAGGAAAAGAACTTGTGGGTTTGGGAGGATGAGGAGGGATTTTGTTAAGAGCATATTGGAAACAGCAGCAACAGAAGGAACAATTTGTGTTGGAACACTCCCACATGGAGACACAGAAAAAGTTTTAATCTTGAGCTTGAATTTCATTGTGCTTGTGATATAATAATGTTACTGTGTTATACATACATATGTGTACGCATATCTTACATGTCATGAAATAATATTTTTATTTTTATATAAATAATAATAATAATAATGTGAAATAATGCTGACAGTACTCGTGTGTTAGCTTTGGTTGCTCAGGGATGTAACACTGAATACCCTACAGAAAAGCTTTAACAAGGACATCAACGTCACGGCAAACTTTGTGAGACTGTTTATAATGAATACAGGAGGAAGGGATGAAATTGGCTGCTTTCATGGGGTTTGCTGACACTGTGATGTGGAATGTGTTTTTTGTTAGTGTGGAAAACACAGTGATTAAGACTGCTGGGTTTTTCATACAGCAGGCTATCCACAAGCTGCGGCATTGGTTGGACAAATGAATGTTTGTTAAAAGAGCAGTTGAAAAAATGAGGAGCTGAGAAGCTGTCCCGATGGAGAAGCCAACTCCCAGATGTGCTCCCTACCCTTAGCAATGGGCCCACTGGGAAATGGAAAGGCCCTGGATGTGCATGGCTGCTCCCGGTTTGCAAATACAACCATGGCCAGTGAGACTTGGACTTCCTGGGAAATTGTTCTGGGTGCCACGGCCCCTGACAGGGCCCCCCAGAGGCTGCAGGGCTGGACTGTGATGCACTGGAATTAATTAGGATAAATCAGAAGCAAATGAGAGTTATCAATACGGAAAGAGGAGTTCAGATTCCTCCAGGACACTTTGTTTGGGGAACTGCTCACTGGAGCTTGGCCTTGCAAAGGGTTCACGTCACGGGAAGAGGAATTGATGCAGATTGTCAAGGAGAAATCAAAGTAATCCTTTTCAGCAATAGTGAACACGATTGGATGATTTAGCCCTGTGGCACAGTAGCACCATTATTGATCTTCCAGCTTTCGAAACATCAGTGAAGGAAGGAGATCCAGCTCAAATCAGTACTGTTTGTGGAGATCAAGGCTTTGGATGCAGCAGTCCTAATAATGGAGCCAAAGTGTGGGTGGAGAGGCCAAGTGGCCCTCCCGAGCCAGCTGCAGGAACAGCTCTGGGGAAAGACAAGACTGTTGGAATGCTGGAACCTGGCAATATGTCCCTGCAGCCAAGTGCTCTATGTGAGAACAAGTGGATGTTTTGGGATATTGTTTTAGAGATCGTGCCAGACCACATCTGCGTGTTTGCCCCAAGGGTCCCGTTTGGGAAATGCTCTGATCCACGGGGCTCCATGTGAAGGCTGATGTGACACTGAGGCACTTCCAGACGAATTCCAGCCAGGAGCCTGGGGGTCCCTCAGGGCCTGGGACCCGGCACCTCTCCAGCCAAAGGGGAAAGGACCCCAGCAAGCCTTGTTACCCGCAGACAGCGCGGGAAAGCTGAACAGCAAAGGTCCCTCGGGACATTATTCTGGAATTAAATGGGCACCAGCTGCATGGACAGTGGAATTACTGTTCCTAACCCGGATGAGACTGAGGAAAAAGAATGAGTCACCTTGTCACTAAAGTAGTGCTTATGTCTGTAAGTTGTGTCTTGAGAGTCAGCCAGAATCTTTGTTTGCCAGAAACACCTGTAGAGTTTCATCAGGGATTAGTCCTGAAATTGTTCTGAAAGTGTAAAGATCTTAGTAGCCAAAATACTCTATGTAAGTAATTGCTGGGTATGTCCTCAACTAATGTTGGGAGGAATGGGGGTCCCTTGGAGGGCCCACCCTGTGGGGTGGCCAGAGCTCTGTCCATGGGCTCTGACTCCTAACAGAGTCAGTGCAGGGACAGTTAAAGAAAACTGTGCTGTGCAAAAAAGGAATACAATGATCAGCTTCACAGGGTTCACTAAGATTTCCCTTCAGTAGAAACTGAACCCTGTTGGAGTTAGAGGCCCCAGTGTGAAAGGATTTCTGTGCTTTGCCATCACTCCCAATGTCCATAGAACTTGGGGTGCTGGAGCTGGTCAGGGTCAGTGTTAGAGCACTGCCAGCTGCAGGGCCACTGTGAAACTGCTGTGGCCCAAAGGCACGGGGGACACAAGAGGAGCACAGGGAGGAGCCCTGGATGCATCAGCAGCCCACAGTGGGAAATGGGAAATCAGACCTTTGGTACTGGGAATGGGACCTGCTGGATGTGCAGAGACAATGCCTGTAAAGGCTTCCCTCAATGTGTTTGGGTCCTGTTTTTCAGGCAGTGTTGATGCCTCCCTTGGGGGTACTTCAGCAACAAGCAGAAGGAAGAGTTTGGGCCGAGAGAACATTTCCCCCCACAGAGTGCCTTTGGTCTCAGAAAGCCAAAGACTCTGGTTCACCCTGTGCCCCATGAGCACTGCCTCGTCCTATGGAGTTCACATTAATGAGCTACATGGATTATTTGAAGAAGTAGAAAAGGATACTGTGCAAATATCCAGTAGCACATGCTGTGAGCTCCAACAAACACAAATGGGGCTCTACAGAACCTCATGGCCTTGGATCATCTGCTTGCTGGGCAAGGAGGAGCCTGGGCTATGACGGGACAGGAATGTTGCACTTCTATCAGTGATGAGTCTGAAGTGCAGCCATCAGGAATCACCTCAATAGGAAGAGCAGTAGAAGAGTGGCAGAAAGAAGAAAATTCTTCTTGCTGAGATTGCCTTCATGCCTGCCAAATTGGAGGCTGCTGTGAAATGCATTTGTGGCAGTCACTGCAAACATTGCAGTGTGAGCCCTTGGTGTGTAATGATTCCATGTTAGAGTTGTTGTGACACTTTGTGCTGGGAAATGGAGCACTGAGACTTGTCTCAAGAGAGACACAGTCTCAAGAGAAAGTGGGGATTTGAGAAACAACAGAGAAGAGCAACTAATTAGGCATGTTTTAAAAGAGTTGCAAATTACAGCTCTGAGTAATGAACTGTTCTTCAATTAATGCTTAATTGAAGAACAAGAGGTGATGCCTTTGTGCCTCATACCTAAATCCAAGAATCCATTATTGAAGGAATTGTTATGGAGGTTGTAGTTCATGCCTTGGTCAAAGCACTGGTTGAAGTACCAAGGCCTGAACATCAGGCCCTGAGCCAAAGCTGACCTCTAGATGCACCTTCCAAGCAAATGTTATATTTTTATCTGCTCATCATTGAGGCTTTTTTAGCAATACGATCTCTGTATCTGTGTATTGGTGAAAGAAGGATTTACCTTTCAGCATTTAGAAATCCAACAAGGTCCCATCTGGCCTTGTTTGGGGGTGTTTGGTCCAAGTGAACTCCCTTGGTTCCTCCTTGAGCCCTGGCCAGGCATTGGGAGGAACCAAACAGGAGACTTAAACCCATGTTCCTGCACTAGGAGTGCTGTCAGATTCTCTGTTCAACACCATCAGAGCTGGGCCCTCTCTCAGCAGGGCTGGAAGCCTCAGCTGTGGCTGGAGGCACCTGCAGGAATTCCCAGTGTCCGGGAGTGGCTCTGCAGTCCTTGGCTGTGACAGCTTCCCCCAGCTGATGTGTGCATCTGGGTGATGGTAAAGTCTGGGGGGAACTGCTGATGGATCTTTCTTAATCACTGCGGGCACTTCTTGGGAGTGATGTCTGGGTGCATTGCTGAGCTTCTCCTGTTGTGATTCTTTGCAGTTTTGCGTTATATAAATTACGCAATTCCTTCAGCTGGTGTCTGTGTCTTTGGTGCTGACCCTGGCCACTGGTGAAACTGAGTCCCATCGTGCCTAGGAGTTACCTGGGAAGACAAACGCCACCACTGCAAATGTCCCCTGGTTTCTGCCTTCTTCCCCCCACTTTATACGCTGAGCATGATGTCCCATGGTCCGGGATCTCCCCCGGGTCAGTTGGGGTCACCTGTCCTGGCTGTGTCCCCTCCCAAGCTCCCCTGCACCCCCAGCCCCTCCCCAGCGTGGCTGGACGAGGGGCAGGAAAGGCCTTGGCTCTGTGCAAGCTCAGCAAGAGCAAAACCATCTGTGTGTGATGGAGCCTGTGCTCAGCACCCGACCCCAGCAGTGTCTCGGTGCCAGCGTCCGTGGCATCAGGCCCTACAAGGGGTTTCCATGGCAAGTGCCATGCCAGGTGACCCAGGTGTCCTGTCCCAGTGAGGCTTGCCATGGAAACAGTGCCCAGCTGACCTTTCTGTCTGGCTGAGCTGGCCTTTGGCCCTGGCCCTGGGGTTTGCTGCTGGTCCCGCTGCGCCTGCCCAGCCAGCGCGGCACAGGGCAGGTGGCCATGGCACAAGCCCCCAGCGAGGGATCCCCTCTGGCTCTGGGCAGTGACAGCAGCCCTGAGCAAGGGGCCCAGGGCAGGTTTCCATGACAAGCAGCCATCACAATGGCTCCAGGCGTTGGCTGCCGTGGCACCAAAGTGAGGAAGGGGTCTCTGTGGCTGTTGCCATGGCACCTGACTGCATCAATGAGTGTCAGTGCAGCTGAAGCTGGACCAGCCCCGGCACCGCTTTGTCCTCAGGGTTGCCATGGCAGCTGAGGACCCAACAGGTCTGCATGCAAGTGCCCATGGAACCTGACTGCACAAATGGCTCCTTGGGGTGGTTTCCAAGGCAACTTGAACTGATGAGGGTTGCCCTGGCACCCAAACCCACTAGTGGGGGTCAGTGCAGTGTCCCTGGCAACAGTCCCTTGCAATGGCCCAGGGCACCTTGGGATGCTAATCCACCCTCACAGCTGGGCAGGGCAGCTCTGGAATGGTCTTGGTGCTGCCTGGGGCTTGGCACACACTTGAGGAGGGTGTCTGTTTTCAGTGGGGAACTTTTCGTTGTTTGGAGCAATCAAAACTGTTGTAGGTTGGTGTAGAAAAAAAAAAAAATAGGAAAACCCTTCTTAGGGTGTGTGCAGCCAGTTCTCCAAGCAAAGCAGGGGTGTCAGCTGAGTCAGGACAGACAGGATGCGGTTGGGGAATGTGCAGCAAGATTGTCCACACCCACCGGGTCAAACCTCAAGGCACAGCTTCTCTGAGCAGGCCAGACCTCCTTAGGAGAGACCCTGGAGCAATATCCATCACACAATGCTACAATCTCAGGGCCTGAGAGGAGACTGCAGAAACCTCTCCAGGAGTCCAAGTCAGAAAAAGAATGCAAAGGGTCTGGAGGCATTAATGGGTCCCACTGAGGTCCAGCTGCAGCACAGGCTGCTCATGGGCTCCTTGCAGGAGGGAATTGGAGGCCAGGATTGCACAAAATCCTCACAGAGACTCAGTGTGGGAAGGAAAATGCAAAGTGCCTTAAAATACCTTGGTTATCTCAAAGCATTAATGAGCGCCCCCCCAGTGTCCATACAGAGCAATCAAGGGACCCCTTAAAGTAGATAATTGGAGGTCAAGATTGCACAAACCTCTCCTGGAGTCGGTATCAAAAGGGAAACACCTAGTACTTGAAAAATCTGAAGTACCCTGAAGCATTAATGAGCCCCACTGAGTGTTGGTAATGACTAAGAATCTCAAGGGACTCATTAGAGCAGATAATTGAAGACCAGGATTGTAGGAAGCTCTGAGAGACTCCAAGGCAAGAGCAAAGGCCAAGGTCCTTTGAAAAACCTGCAGTCCCTGGAAGCATTCAGGAGCCCCCCAGGGCCATTCCTGACCAAGGCTCCCCAGGGACTCATGCCAGCAGATCCCTGAGGCCACCGGGGTGTGGGGCAGGGGAGGATGCTGAGGGCAGGACAAGGGGGTGACAGTGCCCAGCCTTGCTGGGGCTGTGCCAGGAGGCCCCAGTGGCTCAGGACAAGGTGTCTCCTCCCAGCCCTTGGTGGCACAGACGCTGCTGTGCCCCAGGGCACCAAGACTTGGCTTCTCCTGGGCACTGCCAGCCCTGCCAGGGCCCTTGGCCATGTCCAGCACAGCTTGTCCTGCACTGTCCCACAGCTGCTGCTGTGCCCCTGCAGGCTGCACACTCCCATCTCGCTGCCCCCCTGGCTCTGCCCTGCCACTGCCCACCCTGCCCTGACTTCTGCCCAGGCTGTCTCTGCAACCCCCAACCAATGGGCTGGGGATGGGTAAGTGTTCCTTAGGGCACAGGGAGGGGACAGCTTGGCTGGGGTGACCCAAGGGCTCTCCCATTCCATGCGATGTCAAGGGCAGCAATAAACTGAGGGCAAGGAAGGGCGTGAGATGGTCTCTGAATTTTCTCTATTAATACGTTTGTCTTCCAAAGCAACCACTACATCTACTGAATTCTTGCCTCCCTGTGGTTTCCTTTGCTTCTGCATTTGGCCTTTGCTTTTTACTTCCTTGCCCTGCCCTGCCCATTAATCTCTCTTTCTGTTGACCCACAGGTTTTCAGCTTATTTTCTCCTGTTGTCTGACTGAGGAGGGCCAGTGACAGACACTTGGCTGTCACTTGATCGACAGAGAGGTTTAACCATGGTCACCTTTCCTAAGCCTTCTCTTCTGGGCACAGCCAGCAATGTCAGGGCTCTGTCAGGTGCCCAGCCCTGAGCTGGGCTCATGCCCCGCTCACAGCCACAGGGGCATCCAGGGACACGAGTCCTTCCCTGGCACACACACAGACAGTTCATTGCAGCACGGGCAGCGGCTCCCTGGGCTCTGCTGCCGCTGCCAGAGCCTGGCAGGGAGCTCAGCCCTGCGGGTGTCACCCTGCCCTGCCCCTGCCCCAGGTGCCCCACGGCCGGAGGGATGGACACGGGGAGCTCTGGGCACAGGAGCTCATCCCAGCCCTGCATTCAGGAGTTCCCAGGGGACCTTACTCTCTGGAAACTCCAGGAAGAGCTGAAGGTGTTTGTGCTCCCTGGGTTTATGTCGTCGTCGTCCCCACCCCCACCCCACACAGAGGATGCTCAGGGCTGTGTCTTGTCCTTGCACTGCAAACACAGACTCCTGACCCGGTCACTTGATGTCCCACCATGGAGGGAAGAGCAACCTCTGTGACCTGGGCTGAGAGGCCACTGCTGGAAGCAGCGCTGCCTTTGCAAGGGCACACCTGGGGGCCACCACCCTGAACACTGCCACATTTTTCTCTTCACTGCTGATTTCCTCTCCAGGGCACTGTGTTGGGCACATCCTTGAGAACAAATTGGGAAGAAGATTGAAGCTTTCGGGCCCTGCTCCGGGGACATGCCCTTGCACCATGGAAATGCTGTTGTAGAGCCCAGCTCTGTCCCAGCAGTGCCCACAACCTGTCCTTGCCTGCAGTCTCTGGACAGTCACCCAGCAGGGCAGGGACCAAGCTGAGAGAGCCCTGAGGCCTTAAACCAGCACAGGGGCTCTGAAGGGGAGTGTGGAAGTGAAGGAAGAGGAGGTTACACAGGAGAAGCCCTGGGGCTCCCTGGCAATGCTGTTCTGCTGGGACTCATCTCCCCCTGCTCTGCCCACAGGCACTGACCCTGCAGCTCCAGAGATGTCAGGGAGGAAAGATGTCAGGCAAACAAGACAACACCGAGTTCTTTCTGTTGTTTCAGCACACACTTACTGTACTAGAGCTCCCCATTTCTACAGTCTCTGGGTCACACTAGAAAGGCAAATACTGAAATATTTGCCTGAACAGTCCAAGATTTTGGCGCGAGCAAGTTCTCAGAAGTGTAACACCTGTGTCAGCAGCAAAAATACGGGACACAAAGTGGGCATTAATGAGTAACTTAGTAACAGCTATGCAGAAGAATGACAGTTCATTGCTTCTGAAAACCACTCAGTGATCATTGTCCTCAGGGTGTCCTTCAGGTCCTGGTTCCTCAGGCTGTAGCTGAGGGCGTTCAGGGCTGGAGGCAGCACTGAGTACAGAAGTGACAGTGCCAGATGCAGGGATGGGCAGAAGATGGAGGGGGGCTTCAGGTAGGCAAACATGACAGTGCTGAGGAACAGGGAGAGCACGGCCAGGTGAGGGAGGCAGGTGGAAAAGGCTTTATCCCATCCCTGCTCAGAGGGGATCCTCAGCACGGCCCTGAAGATCTGCACATAGGAGAAAACAATGAATACAGAAGAAGCAAATGCTAAACAGGTACCACCCATGAGTAGGCCAAGTTCCCTGGGGTAGAATTTGGAGCAGGAGAGCTTGAGGATCTGGGGCATTTCACAGAAGAATTGGCCCAGGGAATTGCCCCGGCACAGGGGCAGTGAAAATGGACTGGGAGTGTGCATGAGAGCATGGAGAAAGCCACTGGCCCAGGCAGCTGCTGCCATGTGGGCACAAGCTCTGCTGCCCTGGGGGATCCCCTAGTGCAGGGGTGTGCAGATGGACACGTAGTGCTTGTAGCACACGAGGGTCAGGAGATACTACTCTGCTGTGGTAAAGAACAGCAAGCAAAAGAGCTGTACAGCACATCCTGCACAGGAGATGGGCCTGGTGCCCCAGAGGGAATTGTGCATGGCTTTGGGGACAGTGGTGCAGGTGGAGCCCAGGTCGCTGAGGGCCAGGTTGAGCAGGAAGAAGAACATGGGGGTGTGCAGGTGGTGGCCGCAGGCTACGGCGCTGATGATGAGGCCGTTGGCCAGGAGGGCAGCCAGGGAGATGCCCAGGAAGAGGCAGAAGTGCAGGAGCTGCAGCTGCCACGTGTCTGCCAATGCCAGCAGGAGGAAGTGGCTGCGGGAGCTGCTGTTGGACATTTCTTCACTCCGGGCATTGGAGACTGTAGAAAGAAGGCAATGACAAGCTGGGACAGATTTCCCTTGGTCATTTCTGGTCTAATTTCTTGGGAATCTCACCAATATGACTTCTCTTCCTAGGGGGGATCTTGGCGCAGCTTCTTTGTTTTTGAGCTCTGGTTTGTCTTGCTGCCTCATCTTCAGCATTGCTCTCAGCCTGCACACTGGGGAGCTCCGAGGGAAAACTGGGCTCCCTGTGCCCAGGGCAGTCAGACCTGCTGGTCCCCACACAAGTGCACTTTGCTCATGGCAACTCCATTTTAGACAAATGAAATTGAAAATGTTCTTAAACAATAAAGTGGACTTTTTAAAGTCTCCAATTTCAAAATCATTGAACCCTGGAGGCACTGATGGCAGGTGGGGACAAGAAATAGAAAGGTGTCCCTGGTGCTGAGCTCACCTGGATGTGTTTCAGGAATGCAAAGGCCAAAGCCTGAGCCCCAGTCCCTGGCAAGGCAGATCCTGTCCCTCCCTCATTGCTCAGGGCTCTTCCCGGGGCCAGCAGCCATGGCCAAAGTGCTGCAGGAGTTGGCTCTGGCAGGGCCTTTCAGCTGCTGCCCATCCCTGTGCCCTCTGCAGCCCAGGCTGTCCTACGGTGCCCATGCCCTGCCCCTCTGTCCCTGCAGGCTGTCCTCAGCCCCCGGCTGCCCCACCTCGCTGGCCCCTTCCTTTGCTGCCAGCTCTGCCTCCTGCCTGCCTCTGCCTGGCCACACAAAGCCTTGGGCTGCTCCACACTCTTTCTGGGGGATTTCTTGCACCACAGCCCTGCCCTGGCAGAGAAATTCCTTTCTCCTTGGGTCCAGTCTGGCCCTCCCCAGCGGCCCTTGGCATTAATCTTTTCTATCTCTGGCTGTTTTCTGCCATGTCAAAAGGATCCACCATCTCTGAAACCACCCTTCAGGCACTCCCAGGGCTCTCCTCCACCATCCTCAGCCTCCACTCCACTGAGCACAGAGCTCCTTTGTCCCTGTATCGTGGTCATGTGCTTGAGGCCTCCAAACCCCATCCCAGGAGATCTCTGGACTTTCTCCAAGATGTTGGCAAATAAACCAATTCTGCTCATAGTCTGAGAAATTCACCGCAGGACCAGGCCAGCCTGACCTGTCTATCCTGGCTACTTTTGTCTGGGAGCAATCCTTGGATATATGGAATTTGGGAGGCCAAATTCCAATTTAGGTCATGGTCAGGAAGGACAAGAAGGCCGGTTCTTTTCCCTAGGAAGGAAGGCACAGAGCCCCAGTGCTCCAGAGACTGATGAGAGGCAGCCCTGGACATTCCATGGGCAGCCAGACCTGTCAGGTAGCCCCTGGGAGGCCAAGCCAGCCAGACCTGTTCCATGTGTGATAATTGATAAAAGATTCGTGTCAATCATAAAAGTAGCTGGGTTTGTATAAACCAGAATACTCAGGTCTGAAATGAAGCATGGACATTAGACAGAGAAAATACATATGATTAAATAATTTTGTTTAAATCCCCCTATTATGAATATTATGATTTTTTATTAAATTGTATCTGATACCAGTTTGTAAAACGGGGGTTTCCGACGGCCTGAAAGATATTGCAAAATCAGATTTCCTGCATTTGTATAATCAATTGCAGCCTAAAAGATTTTGCACTACCAGATTTCCTGCCTTGGTGTAATCAATTGCAACTCAGCTGTTAAGACAAGACCCCCATGTCTACTGTTCCTTATCTACCAAGACCACATGGCTGCTTGGCAAACTGTCCCGAGACTACAAGGAGAACCATCCTATAAAAAGGAGCTGCCAACCAACGTTCGACGGAGCGTGGAGTGGGCGCTGACCCCTCACGTTCCCCAGCGCTGCTTGCTCCGTCTATACCAAATAAAGCAATCTAAATTTTGCTAAATATCGAGACTTTGTTTCTCATTTGTAATAATTTGGTGCTGAAACCTGGGACATCCTTGGAGCCTTGAGAGGCACTGCAATTTCAGGGAGGCGCCCCGCTCCCACGGCCCCGGTTCCTCAGTGGTTCTCAGGACCCATGGACGTACCTCACGATATAGACTGAGCAAGGAAAAAAACTCCCCGGAAGATCACGGCAAAATCACCTGTCATTCTTGTGCACGCAGACCCAGACAGGAGCGTCGAAGCCGTAAGTGACTGTCTGGTTTGGTGGAGGTGACTGTGTGCTTGCTGAACGAGACGTGGATTTTTCCACGAACCGAGTGTGGAGTCCTTCTGTCCGCGGTTCTGGTTTCCCGCCAGGGGCCCGGCCGGTGAAGGGACGAAGCGAGTGCTGCTTTTTCCCATCCTAACCCAGGTAGAGGCCAGGTTCTTTTCCCATCCCAACCCAGGCAGAGGTGGGACTTGGGGGGAGGGACTTGGGGGGGGGAAAGATTGGAGAGCAACACAGGAGTCACGGGGGAAGAGGGAAAAAGCTGCTTTTTCCCATCCCAAGCCCAGGTAGAGGCAGAATTCCTTCCCATCCTGACCCAAGGAGAGGCAGGATCCGGGTGGAATACAAGAGGAAGCACAAATACCTCAAGATAGTCCTTTGAGGTAAAAATAGGACAAAGAAAGAGGAAGGTTTTAAGTCCAAACAACCCACGAAGGGTTCAAAGTTCTTAAAAACAAAATAAAAAAATAAAAAAAAAAAAGAAAAAAGAAGGCCAGTAGGTTGCCAGAAATACCACCGGGCAGCACTTTGGGAATGACGTTGGGACACAAGGGAATTATACAAAAGAAAAAGTAAAGAAAAAAATGGAGTTGTGGGGCATTAAACACTTAGGATGCTTGTAAAGAACCATTTAACAGAGAGGAATGTGACTGTGCTGCTCTGTGGACAGAACAGCATAAACCATTCTCGGGATGTACGGTCAAGGAAAAAGAGGATGAGGATAACAAAAAAGGTTACCTGGGAATCCCTTGATAATCTCCCACCTCCATATAATACAAAAAAATACAGGCGATCCCCCCCTCCCCCCCCCCAATGTCTCTGCTCCCTCCCCTTCTGGTACTCCAATAGCTCAAAGGACTCCCTGGAGTCAAAGAAATACCAGGAGCGATAGGATCAGCAGAGAGGAGGGAGATAATGACACAAAGGCTCCCCTTTACCCCCTGAGGGAAGTCCCATTAGCGGGACAACAGACTGAATTAACTGGATTTGTAAATGTTCCCTTGAACACAGGGGAGGTAAGAAACTTAGAAAAAGAGATGGGAAAACTATTGGAAGATCCTATAGGGGTATCTGAGACACTAAATCAATTCCTCGGACCAAGTATGTGTACTTGGATGGAATTACAATCTACATTAAGTATCCTACTCACCAGGGAAGAAAGGGGGAGGGAAAACACGAAAACCCCCACGGAAACAAGGAAATGAGGCAGGAAATAATTCACTAAGTCGAACCTGCTTTTACTGTAACAAGAAAGGTCATAGTAAAAAAAAAAAAAAAAATGTAAAGAGAGGATACGGGATGAAAAAATGTTCCAAAAGAACGAATAAGGGTGTCAAGGGCTGTATGTATTGGGGACTATACCATCGAAAGAGCCCTTGAAAAAATAATTTTTAAAAAATCGGTCCCCATGGAGAGGAGGTGGAACTTTTAGTAGATACAAGAGCCAAAAAAAAATATCCACAATTAAACACCTACCAAAAACGTGCAAACCTAGTAGAGAAACAGCACTTGTGATGGGAGCAAAAAGTGAACCATTTTGAGTCCTTATTATTAAATATATGCAAATTGAGACCCAGAGCAGAATTGAATTACAAATCTACTGTTACTGCCAGAGGCAGAAAATAATTTATTAAGAAAATGGACAAAGGTGAATGACAAAAGTTTTTAAAAAGTCAAACATGATTCAATTCAAGCCCCTGTACTAAGTCTCCCGGATTTGGAGAGACCATTTCAGTTATTTGTAAACACCTCTGATCAAACAGCATATGGGGTACTCACTCAGGAATGGGCAAGCAGTCAAAGGCCAGTGGGATATTATTCTAAACTGCTAGACCCTGTCAGTTGGGGCTGGCCCTCATGTCTACAAGCCCTAGTGGCCACAGCACTTTTAACTGAGGAAGCCCAAAAAGTCACCTCTGGGGCACCCCTAATGGTACACTCCCCTCATCATTGTAATAAAAACAACATAAAAATTGTTCATTAAAATAGAAGGACTACCAAGAGTTCAATAAAATAACAAAGAATAAAACCAGATCTGAGAGGGCACAAGTCATGCACCCGTAGTCCATAAGAATGTCTTGATTAGTTTGAGCTGAGTTAATTAACCATACTTAAGTGTCCATTGTTCAACGTGTAAAAAGGATCTACTGATAAGGCAGAGGTTCTGCCGGGAAGAGGAGTCTTCTTCATTCCAACGACCACCGGAGGGCAAAGTACGACCCCTATCAACAGGCAGCGCCAGCGGAGACACGATTGCAAAAGAGACACGTACAGCAGAAACAAGGGGTATAAAACCCAAAGGACTGAGAGAGGAAAGCGCGCGCCGTTGGTGGAGTGCTAACTCCCGGCCGCCCAGCGCTGCTTTTGCTTGTTACCGCTTGCTTAATAAATTCCCCTTGTTGATGTTCAATTGGCTCTGAGTCAGTGTGTGTGACAAACACTTATAACAAATTGGTGCCGTGACTCGGATAAGGGCAACCCGGTGGGAGACCTCCACCAGGGAGGCTCCCCGCTTTTAGCGGCCTTGGTGCTGCGTCCACCCTCCTGGACCCTTACCGACGAACCCTAAATTGGTAACAAGCAAAGGAAAACCGGTAACCCCATAATCTTTGTGCACGAAGCCCCGGGCGAAGACGCAGGAAGCGTAAGTATATTTGGGAATCCGCTCGGTTGGGGTTGGGTATCCCAGGACACAGCAAATGAGACGTCCAATGTGGGCGAAGTGAGTGCGGACCTCTGAGTAGTGCGGTTCCCAAATCCCGCGAGGGTCTGGGCCACAAAAAGAGGGAAACGTGTGTGTGAGTGTTTGTTGGTGTTCTGGAAGATGGGACAGGGGAAAAGCAAGCCCTCTGATCCCATGGGTAAGGGGACCCCAGTAAAGCTCCCCCAGATACCCCCTGACAGTCCGTTAGGGATGATGATTAAATATTGGAATGATTATTCTTCTAGGAAAGGGAAGGATAAGGTCAAAATGATACATTATTGTATGGAGGTGTGGGGAGGGAAACAGATCCGTGGGGATAATCTGTTTTGGCCAGTATTCGGAAGTTCCAAAAATTGGATTTGCCAGGCATTAAATATTTATGTAAACTCTAAAGAACCTTTTTGCCTGGAAGAAAGTGAATATGCTGCCCTTTGGATAGTGGGAGAAACTAGGACTGGATTGTTTGCCCTAAACACCTGGGGAGGAAAAAAGAAATCTAAACGATCCGAGGAGGTCCCGACTGCTCCCCCCCCGCCATACATATCTCCTCCTCTCCCAGTTCCCCCACCTCCCCAGGCACAAGTCCTAGAGTCAGATCATGAAGAAGAATCCGGGGAACGAGAATTGGGGAACCACGAGTTAAGATCCGAAGATAACCGAAGGATCACTCGCAGCCAGTCTAGGAGGGATAGAGAAGGTCCAACCCTGTATCCATTAAGAGAAGTGGGCCTGGGGATGATCCCTAATCCAAATGCTGGACAACAGGGGCAGCCTGCCCAAATACCGGGCATAGGCTATGTAGAAGTGCCCCTTAATTCTGGAGATGTTAGAGAATTCAAGAAAGAGAAGGGACATTTGCTAGAAGATCCCCTTGGGGTGGCGGAAAGGGTTGATCAATTTTTGGGTCCCAATATATATACGTGGGATGAAATGCAGTCTATCATAGGAATTTTGTTCTCTTCTGAGGAAAGGAGAATGATCAGAACAGCGGGAATGAGGGTGTGGGACAGGGACCACCAGGCAGGTCCCCAAGCTGATGTGAAGTGGCCATTGCAATGCCCCAACTGGGATAAGCAAAATCCACAGCACCGAGCCCATATGGCAGATTTAAGAACTATCCTAATCCAAGGAATCCGGGAATCTGTCCCTCGGGGACAAAATGTAAATAAAGCCTTCTGTGAAAGCCAAAAGAAAGATGAAGACCCTACTGAATGGATAGAGAGGCTCCGAAGGTCATTTCAACTATATTCCGGAGTGAATCCTGATACTCCAGAAGGTCAAGTGTTATTAAAAACTCAATTTGTAGCAAAATCTTGGCCTGACATCAGGAAAAAGTTAGAGAAAATTGAGGATTGGCATGATCGTGGTTTAGATGAATTGTTGCGGGAAGCGCAGAAGGTGTATGTCCGGAGAGAGGAAGAAGGACACAGGAAGCAGGCTAAAGTAATGATGGCAGTAGTACGTGAGGGGCAACGGGTAACAACTAGTCGATTCCCCTCGAAGGCGGGCCCTCCTAGAACCAGAAATGTGCCTAGAGAAAAGGAGGGCACCCAGGGGACTTGTTATTATTGTGGAAAGAGAGGGCATTTTCGGAGAGATTGTCGGAAAAGGATTGCAGATGAGAAAGAATTTAAGGAAGATTAGGGGGGTCAAGGGCTCTATTTGCTGGGGACCCGAGAAAGATCAGAGCCCCTGGTAAAGCTGAAAGTAGGTCCCCAGCAACAGGAAATTGAGTTTTTAATTGACACTGGAGCAGAAAGGTCCACAGTACAAAGCCTCCCTTTAGGATGTAAAATATCAAAAGAAAGAATCCAAGTTGTGGGAGCGAAGGGAGAACCTTTTAGTGTACCTGTGATTAAAGATGTAGCTTTTGAAAGCAGCTCAAAATTGGGTTTAGGAACCCTCCTGTTGGTACCTGAAGCTGATTACAATCTTTTAGGAAGAGATCTTATGGTAGAATTAGGAATTGAAATTAGTATAAAAAATAAACGATTAACAGTAAAATTATGTCCATTGCGAGTAGAGGATGAACAGGAAATAAACCCAGAAGTTTGGTATACCCCCGACACTGTGGGTCGATTGGAGATAGAACCGTTTGAAGTGACATTGAAAGACCCTGACATTCCAGTAAAGATTAAGCAATATCCAATTTCAGATGAAGGGAAAATGGGGATAAAACCCGAAGTTGAAAGACTTCTAAAACAAGGATTGTTGGAACCCTGCATGTCCCCTTTTAATACACCCATTCTCCCTGTTAAGAAACCTGATGGGAAATACCGGTTAGTACATGATTTACGGGAAATTAATAAAAGAACCGTGGAACGATTTCCCGTAGTAGCAAACCCTTACACCCTGTTGAGCCAATTAGGACCTGATAATCAATGGTATAGTGTAATAGATTTAAAAGATGCTTTTTGGGCGTGCCCCTTGAAAAAGAATTGTAGGGATTATTTTGCATTTGAGTGGGAAGACCCAGATACTCATAGAAAACAGCAGCTTCGCTGGACGGTTCTTCCTCAAGGATTTACTGAGTCCCCCAATTTGTTCGGCCAAGCACTTGAACAATTACTAAGTGATTATAAGTTAGGAGAAGGGGCCGTGTTGATTCAATATGCGGATGACTTGTTGATTGCTGGCAAAGAGGAATGGGTGGTAAGGCAAGAGAGCATAAAGCTGTTGAACTTCCTTAGTTTAAAAGGACTGAAGGTATCAAAATCTAAACTCCAATTTGTAGAAGAAGTAAAATACCTGGGATACAGGCTGAAGCAAGGAATGAAAAAGATAGATCTGGATAGAATAAAAGGGATCTTATCTATGCCAAGGCTACAAACAAAACGAGAGGTGAGGCAATTACTGGGATTATTTAGATATTGTAGACAATGGATTGAGGGGTTTAGTGGGAAAGTAAAATTTTTATATGAAAAATTAACCAAGACTGGTTTACTTAAGTGGAATCAGTTAGATGAAGACAAATTACAAATTCTCAAGACAGAGTTGGTAAATGCACCTGTATTAAGCCTCCCAGATTTAAAAAGGCCTTTTTATCTCTCTGTAAACACAACGGAAGGAACAGCATATGGGGTGTTAGCCCAGGATTGGGCTGGTAGTAAAAAGCCTGTGGCCTACCTATCTAAATTACTAGATCCAGTATCAAGGGGTTGGCCAACATGTTTGCAGTCGATAGTGGCTGCTGCTCTGTTAGTAGAAGAAGCTGTAAAAATCACTTTCGGGGGAGAGTTGCATGTTTTGTCTCCTCACAACATAAGGGGGGTCCTCCAACAGAAAGCAGACAAATAGATAACTGATGCTCGGCTTTTAAAATATGAAAAGATCCTTATATCTTCTCCTAAATTGAGCTTAGAGACTACCTCTCTCCAAAATCCCGCCCAATTTTTATATGGGGAACCGAGTGAAAACTTAAGGCATGATTGTTCAAGGGTAATAGAAGAACAAACAAAAATCAGACCAGACCTAGAAGAGGAAGAATTAGAATATGGGGAAAAACTGTTTGTGGATGGGTCTTCCCGAGTAGTTGAAGAAAGGAGAAAATCTGGTTATGCAGTAATTAATAGAAAGACCCTAGAGGTAATAGAATCAGGACCACTAAATTCTGTGTGGTCAGCGCAGGCTTGTGAATTGTATGCTGTATGGCGAGCACTGAAATTATTGAGAGGAAAAGCAAGAACAATCTTTACAGACTCAAAATATGCTTATGGGGTGGTGCATACCTTTGGAAAAATTTGAGAAGAGAGAGGTTTGATTAGTTCCCAAGGAAAAAGATTAATTCATGAAGATTTAGTAAGGAAGGTTTTACAGGCTCTAAGGTGGCCCACTGAAATAGCTGTGGTCCATGTAAAAGGGCACCAGACTGGAGTAAACAATCGAGTGAGGGGAAATAACCTAGCAGATCACGAAGCAAAGGCCGCAGCCCTCAGGGTATTAAAAGAAAAGGCTGCAGGAGTTAAGAGAAATTGCTCCTTTTGTGAAAAAGATTTAAACAAATTACCTTGTATGCTTTGCTGGGAAGATTCCAAAATAGATAAGATAGAATGTGTCTGTTTGAACCCCACTAAGACGCATTGTTATTATCACGGGCCAATTCAAATACTCACATTCACTGAGAGAGAACAACAGAAATTGAATGAAATGGGGGTAGTGAAGAAGGGAAATAAACGAGAATTGCCAGACGGTCGCGAAGTTCTTCCAAAACCGGTAGCCCGAAGAATTTTGGAAGCCATCCACTCCAAAACTCACTGGGGTACACAAGCCTTGATAGATCATTTTGCTATTAAATATGTCTGTATTGGGATGTATAACTTAGCCAAACAGGTCACACAACGATGTTTAACCTGTCAAAAGGTGAATAAGAAGCAGTGGAGACAACGGGAAGCTGGGGGAAGGGATTTAGCGTACAGACCTTTTTCACACATTCAAATTGACTTTACTGATTTGCCTAAGGTAGGGAGATACAAACATTTGTAAGTGATAATTGACCATTTAACCCATTTTGTAGAAGCTTTTCCTACCTCTAGAGCAACTACACAAGCAGTGGTGAAAATTTTGCTAGAAGATATCATCCCTCGATATGGGTTAATAGAGGTGATAGATTCAGACAGGGGGGCACATTTTACATCTAAAATCGCTAAAGAAATTGTTTCAGCCCTGGGGACAAAATGGAAGTATCACACTCCTTGGCACCCACAGAGTTCGGGGAAAGTAGAAAGAATAAATGGAGAAATAAAGAAACAACTAACCAAGCTGATGTATGAAACACAATTATCTTGGGTAAAATGTTTACCTTTAGCTTTGCTAAATATACGCACTCAACCCCGGACTGATGTAGGGATTTCCCCCTTTGAAATGCTTTATGGAATGCCGTATAGTATGGATGCCGCAGCAGATCATCCCGAGATAAGTAATCAACAAATTAATCATTACATAATACAGCTGACACAAGCTCGTGATAAACTCAGAAAAGCTGGATTATTGGTACAAAGACCTCCTCTTGACTTAGCAATTCACAATATAAAAGTGGGTGATAAGGTTTTGGTTAAAACATGGAAAGAAAATACGTTAACTCCAACTTGGGAAGGTCCCTATGTTGTGTTACCACAGAAACTGCCATCAGAACCGCGGAAAAAGGCTGGACTCATGCAAGCAGGATAAAGGACCTATACACCCCTCCTCCGAGGAACCCTGGAAAGTAACCAGCGCTCCAGGAGATCTTAGAGTCACCCTAAAACGGACTTAAATGAACACTGTGAAGGTAGTTCGGGTACAATGAGACAGCGAAATTAAGTGTAACTACTTGATAACTGGATATTTCAAGACATATTGCTCGAACAAGGATTGTGGTTGTTATCCATTTGTATGTTTTGTTTGTAAAATTTGCCAAGAACGGTGGTGGGTCCATTGTTAGAGAGGAAGTCCACCTAGCAGTGTTTGTAAGAATTGCTATCAACTAAAACGGGAGCTTACTAAAAGGATTTTACATGAAGGGGAAGGGTATTCACAAGGGGGGGCAAAGTCAGAAAATTATTGCTTCCATCCTAATGAACCAGTTCCTTTCATAGCTAAAATCATTAAGGGAAATTGTAGAAAAGCAGTACCTGGGGTCTGGTGTTCTTCACCACAAGTGAAGGATAAGAACTGGGAATCTTATAAAAAGAGGCAACAAAAAAACGACATGGCCCTCCTGAAGAATATCCTTGCTGCCGAGAAGATGGTTCCCCTCGCGGCTCGAAGCAACCGAGTCGGCGAGCGAGGCAGAGGGATAAGAAAAGGTGGAGGAGAGAACCCACAGACTGGAACAATTCAGAAATGTTCCGAGAACTGCCTCAAGGATTTTAAATCCCAGAAATCACTCATAGACCCAGAAGGGGGGGTGCAAAAAAAAAAAAAAAAATTCACATTAAAACACAAAGGAATTAAAAATAAAAATCCACCAGGACCACACCCTTCTTGGCAGGTTATGGGAATTTTAGCTGTAATATATATACAAATCAGCCAAGTAGATGCTTATGCGAACAAGCATCAACCTTTCAAATGGTCTTTGATACAAATAGAAGACTCGATAGTTATAAACTCAACAATTACAACTGCAGCCCCAAGCTTCCAAACACATTTGAGCTCAATTATTCGAGCAGGGACTGATAACACATACAAAAGACAAGTACAATCTAAGGCCTTTTATAAGTGCCCAAGCTCAAATCCAGGATGGGGTTATTGCAATTGGCCTGGACATTACTATTGTGCATATTGGGGATGCGAAACTATTGCCTCTGATTGGGAACCGGGGGCAGGCCAAGACAGATACCTTAGAGTCAGGTGAGGACAACCTGGATGTCAAATACCCAAACATGGATATGATGACACAGTGCAAGGGAGAAATCGAAATACCTGTTGGATGATTTACCTTAACATAACCAATCCACAGGATCCAGGGTGAAATACTGGGAAAATCTGGTGAATTCGATTTTGGGAACCTGGCACAGACCGAGGAAGATTAATACTAATAAAGAAAGAAATAGCTCCAAAAGACCTAGTGGGTGTCAGTCCTAACCCAGTGGTAAAAGAGACCCCAAAATTATATACCATCCAGAGGAATATGTATATCAAGCCCAAAATACCCCAGAACATCATTTACAAAAAAGAGAGCCCTTTACAGCTCTTACTGTAGCCACACTTATGTTGGTGGGCACTGAGGGAGCTGGTACAGGAATAGCTTCCCTAGTGAGACAAACAACAGAATTTAATACATTAAGGATAGCAGTAGATGAAGATTTAGCTAGAATAGAAGAATCAATCACAGCCTTAGAAAAATCTGTTCGATCTTTATCTGAGGTAGTATTACAAAACCGAAGGGGGCTGGATTTAATCTTCCTTCAGCAAGGAGGACTGTGTGCAGCACTTAAAGAAGAATGTTGCATTTATGCAGATCACACCGGGATTGTTAGAGATACAATGGCTAAACTGAGAGAAAGGCTAGAGCAAAAAAGGCGAGAAAGAGAAGCTCAACAGTCCTGGTATGAAACTTGGTTTAACAGTTCTCCCTGGCTTACTACTCTGCTATCTACAATTGCAGGTCCTTTGTTATTTCTGGTGTTCGGATTAACTTTCGGACCTTGCATCTTTAATAAGATCATAGAAATTGTAAAAAGGCGATTAGAAGCTGCTCACCTGATGTTAATTAAAGCTAAATACGAGCACATCTTAAATAATGAGGAGGTGGGAAAAGAGCTTGCATTGAGCTATCAAGAATTAAAAAGATTTAATGAACAAATTATGAAAGAAAAAAAAAAGGAGGGATTGTAATAAAAACAACATAAAAATTGTTCATTAAAATAGAAGGACTACCAAGAGTTCAATAAAATAACAAAGAATAAAACCAGATCTGAGAGGGCACAAGTCATGCACCCGTAGTCCATAAGAATGTCTTGATTAGTTTGAGCTGAGTTAATTAACCATACTTAAGTGTCCATTGTTCAACGTGTAAAAAGGATCTACTGATAAGGCAGAGGTTCTGCCGGGAAGAGGAGTCTTCTTCATTCCAACGACCACCGGAGGGCAAAGTACGACCCCTATCAACAGGCAGCGCCAGCGGAGACACGATTGCAAAAGAGACACGTACAGCAGAAACAAGGGGTATAAAACCCAAAGGACTGAGAGAGGAAAGCGCGCGCCGTTGGTGGAGTGCTAACTCCCGGCCGCCCAGCGCTGCTTTTGCTTGTTACCGCTTGCTTAATAAATTCCCCTTGTTGATGTTCAATTGGCTCTGAGTCAGTGTGTGTGACAAACACTTATAACAATCATGTCAGGGGAATTCTGAATCAAAAAGCTGAGAAATGGCTAACCGATGCCTAAATATTAAAATATGAAGCTATTCTAATTACTTCCCCAAATTTAGAGCTAAAAGCAACAACTGCTCAAAGTCCTGCACAATTCCTATATGGGGAACCAGGAGAAAACTTAAAATATAATTGTGTGGACATTATAGAATTACAAAGAAAAACTAGACCTGACTTGGAAGACGTTAAACTTAAGGATGGAGAAAAATTGTTTATAGACAGATCTTCGAGAGTAGTGCAAGGACAAGGTTGTTTAACTTGTCAGAAAATTCATAAAAAAAGGTATGCAACAAGGTCCGTCAGGAGGATGGAAAACTGCTTACAGACCCTTTGAAAGAATACAAATAGATTTTACAGAATCACCAAAAATAGGAAGATAGACATATTTACTAGTAATAGTAAACCAATTAAGCCACTGGGTAGAGGCATACCCTGCAGCTGGAGACACATCACAAGTGGTAGCCAGAATATTGACAGAACACATAATACCAAGGTATGGGCTGGTCCGAGCAATAGACTCAGACCAGGGACACACTTTACATTGGAAGTGCTTGTTATAAGTGTTTGTCACACACACTGACTCAGAGCCAATTGAACATCAACAAGGGGAATTTATTAAGCAAGCGGTAACAAGCAAAAGCAGCGCTGGGCGGCCGGGAGTTAGCACTCTACCAACGGCGCGCACTTTCCTCTCTCAGTCCTTTGGGTTTTATACCCCTTGTTTCTGGTGTACGTGTCCCTTTTGCAATCGTGTCTGCGCTTGCACTGCCTGTTGATAGGGGTCGTACTTTGCCCTCCTGTGGTCGTTGGAATGAAGAAGACTCCTCTTCCCGGCAGAACCTCTGCCTTATCAGTAGATCCTTTTTACACGTTGAACAATGGATACTTAGGTATGGTTAATTAACTCAGCTCAAACTAATCAAGACATTCTTGTGGACTACGGGTGCATGACTTGTGCCCTCTCAGATCTGGTTCTATTCTTTGTTATTTTATTGAACTCTTGGTAGTCCTTCTATTTTAATGAACAATTTTTATGTTGTTTTTATTACAGTGCTGAAGTTACTGACCTCGGCACTAGGCATCAGCTGGGAGTATCATACACCCTGGCACCCTCAGAGTTCTGGAAGAGTTGAAATGATGAATCAACCTTTAGAACAGCAGCTGTCAAAATTAATGATTGAGACTAAAATGCCATGGACAAAGTGCCTCCCACTGGCCCTGTCTAATACATGGCAACGCCAAATTCGAAAACAGGGATTTCACCATATGAAATGCTGGATGGTATGCCTTACCCTAAAGGAGTACGCCTTGATCCGGCTTAGTTCAGGACCCTTCTCTTCAAAACTACATAATAACAATAAACAAAGACTTGCGAGAATTAAGGAAGAAGAGAATTTTAGCTCAAACCATACCTCTAGGATTTGCCATACATACGATTAAGCCAAGACAGGTTGGACCGTGACATCCGAGCCCAGAGGCCTCAAAGTGCGAATTCGGAGGACTTGCTGTGGATACCAGATCAATTCTTCTCAAAGGCCTCCCAGTCAGGACTGAAAGTCACCTGTCCTGAACCTGGGTGTGATTGTAGCCCGTTCATCAAGAAAAGGTGTCCATATTGTACCGAGTTGTGGTGGAGTCATTCCTATGGTGGGTACCTCCCATTCGCATCACGTATCCAATGTAGAAGAAATGAATAGAAGGAAACTATTAAGGTACTTAATACCCTATCAGCACAAGGAGAAATCGAAATTAATGATCACAATTGGTGGGCGTTATTTGAGAATGGGACAAAGCAAACAAAAAAAAAAAAAAGCCAAAACAAAAAACAAAAGCCAAAGCAAAGGTTTTGGCAAAAGAGTGCCAGAAAGGGTTGTGTATACCGTGCTCTTACTGCTGTACCTGGTCCTGGGGATAAAGCTAAAAGCTGGAACAAAAGTAAGAAACAACACCAGAAGAAAAGGACAAAGTGGGACACCCCAGGACATAGTCCCTGCTGCCGAGAAGGAGAAGATGAAACAAACCTCGGCTACTGGCAGCAACCCCGTAGGCCTTGAGGGAGGCAGAGGGATGAACATAGTCCTGAGAGTCATCCTATTGCTCATCATGATAAAAGGAAACAGAGCTGATGCTTGTTCCAAGCCTTACCAGACAATCCGGTACAGTGGACACACGGTATCCACCCTTGCCTTCCACACACATATCTATTCGGCCTGCTATAATAAGCACAACTTAGAAACTTGCACTACTATGGGAAAAGTTACTGGGTAGCCACCAATTTAGAAAAAAGGGTGGGCTCCATCAGCATACCAAAGTTTCCCAGTAGGAGAAGCGCACCTCTGCTTCACAAAAGAAGCAATGTGGGATGTTCAGATCAGGGAGGAGTGTAAGATCACTACAAATTCAGAGACCATCTCACGCCCTTCCTTGCCCTCAGTTTATTGCTGCCCTTGACATCGCATGCAATGGGAGAGCCCTTGGGTCACCCCAGCCAAGCTGTCCCCTCCCTGTGCCCTAAGGAACACTTGCCCATCCCCAGCCCATTGGTTGGGGGTTGCAGAGACAGCCTGGGCAGAAGTCAGGGCAGGGTGGGCAGTGGCAGGGCAGAGCCAGGGGGGCAGCGAGATGGGAGTGTGCAGCCTGCAGGGGCACAGCAGCAGCTGTGGGACAGTGCAGGACAAGCTGTGCTGGACATGGCCAAGGGCCCTGGCAGGGCTGGCAGTGCCCAGGAGAAGCCAAGTCTTGGTGCCCTGGGGCACAGCAGCGTCTGTGCCACCAAGGGCTGGGAGGAGACACCTTGTCCTGAGCCACTGGGGCCTCCTGGCACAGCCCCAGCAAGGCTGGGCACTGTCACCCCCTTGTCCTGCCCTCAGCATCCTCCCCTGCCCCACACCCCGGTGGCCTCAGGGATCTGCTGGCATGAGTCCCTGGGGAGCCTTGGTCAGGAATGGCCCTGGGGGGCTCCTGAATGCTTCCAGGGACTGCAGGTTTTTCAAAGGACCTTGGCCTTTGCTCTTGCCTTGGAGTCTCTCAGAGCTTCCTACAATCCTGGTCTTCAATTATCTGCTCTAATGAGTCCCTGGAGATCCTTAATCATTACCAACACTCAGTGGGGCTCATTAATGCTTCAGGGTACTTCAGATTTTTCAAGTACTAGGTGTTTCCCTTTTGATACCGACTCCAGGAGAGGTTTGTGCAATCTTGACCTCCAATTATCTACTTTAAGGAGTCCCTTGATTGCTCTGTATTGACACTGGGGGGGCGCTCATTAATGCTTTGAGATAACCAAGGTGTTTTAGGGTACTTTGCATTTTCCTTCCCACACTGAGTCTCTGTGAGGATTTTGTGCAATCCTGGTCTCCAATTCCCTCCTGCAAGGAGCCCATGAGCAGCCTGTGCTGCAGCTGGACCTCAGTGGGACCCATTAATGCCTCCAGACCCTTTGCATTCTTTTTCTGACTTGGACTCCTGGAGAGGTTTCTGCAGTCTCCTCTCAGGCCCTGAGATTGTAGCATTGTGTGATGGATATTGCTCCAGGGTCTCTCCTAAGGAGGTCTGGCCTGCTCAGAGAAGCTGTGCCTTGAGGTTTGACCCGGTGGGTGTGGACAACTTTGCTGCACATTCCCCAACCGCATCCTGTCTGTCCTGACTCAGCTGACACCCCTGCTTTGCTTGGAGAACTGGCTGCACACACCCTAAGAAGGGTTTTCTTATTTTTTTTTTTGTTTCTACACCAACCTACAACAGTTTTGATTGCTCCAAACAACGAAAAGTTCCCCACTGAAAACAGACACCCTCCTCAAGTGTGTGCCAAGCCCCAGGCAGCACCAAGACCATTCCAGAGCTGCCCTGCCCAGCTGTGAGGGTGGATTAGCATCCCAAGGTGCCCTGGGCCATTGCAAGGGACTGTTGCCAGGGACACTGCACTGACCCCCACTAGTGGGTTTGGGTGCCAGGGCAACCCTCATCAGCTCAAGTTGCCTTGGAAACCACCCCAAGGAGCCATTTGTGCAGTCAGGTTCCATGGGCACTTGCATGCAGACCTGTTGTGTCCTCAGCTGCCATGGCAACCCTGAGGACAAAGCGGTGCCGGGGCTGGTCCAGCTTCAGCTGCACTGACACTCATTGATGCAGTCAGGTGCCATGGCAACAGCCACAGAGACCCCTTCCTCACTTTGGTGCCACGGCAGCCAACGCCTGGAGCCATTGTGATGGCTGCTTGTCATGGAAACCTGCCCTGGGCCCCTTGCTCAGGGCTGCTGTCACTGCCCAGAGCCAGAGGGGATCCCTCGCTGGGGGCTTGTGCCATGGCCACCTGCCCTGTGCCGCGCTGGCTGGGCAGGCGCAGCGGGACCAGCAGCAAACCCCAGGGCCAGGGCCAAAGGCCAGCTCAGCCAGACAGAAAGGTCAGCTGGGCACTGTTTCCATGGCAAGCCTCACTGGGACAGGACACCTGGGTCACCTGGCATGGCACTTGCCATGGAAACCCCTTGTAGGGCCTGATGCCACGGATGCTGGCACCGAGACACTGCTGGGGTCGGGTGCTGAGCACAGGCTCCATCACACACAGATGGTTTTGCTCTTGCTGAGCTTGCACAGAGCCAAGGCCTTTCCTGCCCCTCGTCCAGCCACGCTGGGGAGGGGCTGGGGGTGCAGGGGAGCTTGGGAGGGGACACAGCCAGGACAGGTGACCCCAACTGACCCGGGGGAGATCCCGGACCATGGGACATCATGCTCAGCGTATAAAGTGGGGGGAAGAAGGCAGAAACCAGGGGACATTTGCAGTGGTGGCGTTTGTCTTCCCAGGTAACTCCTAGGCACGATGGGACTCAGTTTCACCAGTGGCCAGGGTCAGCACCAAAGACACAGACACCAGCTGAAGGAATTGCGTAATTTATATAACGCAAAACTGCAAAGAATCACAACAGGAGAAGCTCAGCAATGCACCCAGACATCACTCCCAAGAAATGCCCGCAGTGATTAAGAAAGATCCATCAGCAGTTCCCCCCAGACTTTACCATCACCCAGATGCACACATCAGCTGGGGGAAGCTGTCACAGCCAAGGACTGCAGAGCCACTCCCGGACACTGGGAATTCCTGCAGGTGCCTCCAGCCACAGCTGAGGCTTCCAGCCCTGCTGAGAGAGGGCCCAGCTCTGATGGTGTTGAACAGAGAATCTGACAGCACTCCTAGTGCAGGAACATGGGTTTAAGTCTCCTGTTTGGTTCCTCCCAACGCCTGGCCAGGGCTCAAGGAGGAACCAAGGGAGTTCACTTGGACCAAACACCCCCAAACAAGGCCAGATGGGACCTTGTTGGATTTCTAAATGCTGAAAGGTAAATCCTTGTTTCACCAATACACAGATACAGAGATCGTATTGCTAAAAATGCCTCATTGATGAGCAGATAAAAATATAACATTTGCTTGGAAGGTGCATCTAGAGGTCAGCTTTGGCTCAGGGCCTGATGTTCAGGCCTTGGTACTTCAACCAGTGCTTTGACCAAGGCATGAACTACAACCTCCATAACAATTCCTTCAATAATGGAGTCTTGGATTTAGGTATGAGGCACAAAGGCATCACCTCTTGTTCTTCAATTAAGCATTAATTGAAGAACAGTTCATTACTCAGAGCTGTAATTTGCAACTCTTTTAAAACATGCCTAATTAGTTGCTCTTCTCTGTTGTTTCTCAAATCCCCACTTTCTCTTGAGACTGTGTCTCTCTTGAGACAAGTCTCAGTGCTCCATTTCCCAGCACAAAGTGTCACAACAACTCTAACATGGAATCATTACACACCAAGGGCTCACACTGCAATGTTTGCAGTGACTGCCACAAATGCATTTCACAGCAGCCTCCAATTTGGCAGGCATGAAGGCAATCTCAGCAAGAAGAATTTTCTTCTTTCTGCCACTCTTCTACTGCTCTTCCTATTGAGGTGATTCCTGATGGCTGCACTTCAGACTCATCACTGATAGAAGTGCAACATTCCTGTCCCGTCATAGCCCAGGCTCCTCCTTGCCCAGCAAGCAGATGATCCAAGGCCATGAGGTTCTGTAGAGCCCCATTTGTGTTTGTTGGAGCTCACAGCATGTGCTACTGGATATTTGCACAGTATCCTTTTCTACTTCTTCAAATAATCCATGTAGCTCATTAATGTGAACTCCATAGGACGAGGCAGTGCTCATGGGGCACAGGGTGAACCAGAGTCTTTGGCTTTCTGAGACCAAAGGCACTCTGTGGGGGGAAATGTTCTCTCGGCCCAAACTCTTCCTTCTGCTTGTTGCTGAAGTACCCCCAAGGGAGGCATCAACACTGCCTGAAAAACAGGACCCAAACACATTGAGGGAAGCCTTTACAGGCATTGTCTCTGCACATCCAGCAGGTCCCATTCCCAGTACCAAAGGTCTGATTTCCCATTTCCCACTGTGGGCTGCTGATGCATCCAGGGCTCCTCCCTGTGCTCCTCTTGTGTCCCCCGTGCCTTTGGGCCACAGCAGTTTCACAGTGGCCCTGCAGCTGGCAGTGCTCTAACACTGACCCTGACCAGCTCCAGCACCCCAAGTTCTATGGACATTGGGAGTGATGGCAAAGCACAGAAATCCTTTCACACTGGGGCCTCTAACTCCAACAGGGTTCAGTTTCTACTGAAGGGAAATCTTAGTGAACCCTGTAAAGCTGATCATTGTATTCCTTTTTTGCACAGCACAGTTTTCTTTAACTGTCCCTGCACTGACTCTGTTAGGAGTCAGAGCCCATGGACAGAGCTCTGGCCACCCCACAGGGTGGGCCCTCCAAGGGACCCCCATTCCTCCCAACATTAGTTGAGGACATACCCAGCAATTACTTACATAGAGTATTTTGGCTACTAAGATCTTTACATTTTCAGAACAATTTCAGGACTAATCCCTGATGAAACTCTACAGGTGTTTCTGGCAAACAAAGATTCTGGCTGACTCTCAAGACACAACTTACAGACATAAGCACTACTTTAGTGACAAGGTGACTCATTCTTTTTCCTCAGTCTCATCCGGGTTAGGAACAGTAATTCCACTGTCCATGCAGCTGGTGCCCATTTAATTCCAGAATAATGTCCCGAGGGACCTTTGCTGTTCAGCTTTCCCGCGCTGTCTGCGGGTAACAAGGCTTGCTGGGGTCCTTTCCCCTTTGGCTGGAGAGGTGCCGGGTCCCAGGCCCTGAGGGACCCCCAGGCTCCTGGCTGGAATTCGTCTGGAAGTGCCTCAGTGTCACATCAGCCTTCACATGGAGCCCCGTGGATCAGAGCATTTCCCAAACGGGACCCTTGGGGCAAACACGCAGATGTGGTCTGGCACGATCTCTAAAACAATATCCCAAAACATCCACTTGTTCTCACATAGAGCACTTGGCTGCAGGGACATATTGCCAGGTTCCAGCATTCCAACAGTCTTGTCTTTCCCCAGAGCTGTTCCTGCAGCTGGCTCGGGAGGGCCACTTGGCCTCTCCACCCACACTTTGGCTCCATTATTAGGACTGCTGCATCCAAAGCCTTGATCTCCACAAACAGTGCTGATCTGAGCTGGATCTCCTTCCTTCACTGATGTTTGGAAAGCTGGAAGATCAATAATGGTGCTACTGTGCCACAGGGCTAAATCATCCAATCTTGTTCACTATTGCTGAAAAGGATTACTCTGATTTCTCCTTGACAATCTGCATCAATTCCTCTTCCCGTGACGTGAACCCTTTGCAAGGCCAAGCTCCAGTGAGCAGTTCCCCAAACAAAGTGTCCTGGAGGAATCTGAACTCCTCTTTCCGTATTGATAACTCTCATTTGCTTCTGATTTATCCTAATTAATTCCAGTGCATCACAGTCCAGCCCTGCAGCCTCTGGGGGGCCCTGTCAGGGGCCGTGGCACCCAGAACAATTTCCCAGGAAGTCCAAGTCTCACTGGCCATGGTTGTATTTGCAAACCGGGAGCAGCCATGCACATCCAGGGCCTTTCCATTTCCCAGTGGGCCCATTGCTAAGGGTAGGGAGCACATCTGGGAGTTGGCTTCTCCATCGGGACAGCTTCTCAGCTCCTCATTTTTTCAACTGCTCTTTTAACAAACATTCATCTGTCCAACCAATGCCGCAGCTTGTGGATAGCCTGCTGTATGAAAAACCCAGCAGTCTTAATCACTGTGTTTTCCACACTAACAAAAAACACATTCCACATCACACGGTCAGCAAACCCCATGAAAGCAGCCAATTTCATCCCTTCCTCCTGTATTCATTATAAACAGTCTCACAAAGTTTGCCGTGACGTTGATGTCCTTGTTAAAGCTTTTCTGTAGGGTATTCAGTGTTACATCCCTGAGCAACCAAAGCTAACACACGAGTACTGTCAGCATTATTTCACATTATCATTATTATTATTTATATAAAAATAAAAATATTATTTCATGACATGTAAGATATGCGTACACATATGTAGATATAACACAGTAACATTATTATATCACAAGCACAATGAAATTCAAGCTCAAGATTAAAACTTTTTCTGTGTCTCCATGTGGGAGTGTTCCAACACAAATTGTTCCTTCTGTTGCTGCTGTTTCCAATATGCTCTTAACAAAATCCATCCTCATCCTCCCAAAACACACAAGTTCTTTTCCTTTTTCCATATGCAATTTTGGGATGCATTTGAAGACACCCACTGGTTCAGCCTCTTTTAACTCACGGCTCCACTGCTCCCACGGTGCTCTGACCTCAGCCCACTCCTGAGACACACAACTCTAGGGAAGGGCTTCGCATCCAGCAATTTCCAACGGGACGGACTCCTTACATTTACATTTTAAAAGTGACATTTTGTTGTGATCCAGCCAGACTACGCCACTTTGCTTTTACCAGTGGGCAAGGTCAGCACCAAAGACACAGACACCAGCTGAAGGAATTGCTTAATTTTCTAAAGTTCAAAGCAGCAAAGAATCACAGAAGGAGAAGCTCAGCAATGCACCCAGTCCTCACTCCCAAGAAGTGCCCGCAGTGATTAAGAAAGATCCATCAGCAGTTCCCCCCAGACTTTACCATCACCCAGATGCACACATCAGCTGGGGGAAGCTGTCACAGCCAAGGACTGCAGAGCCACTCCCGGACACTGGGAATTCCTGCAGGTGCCTCCAGCCACAGCTGAGGCTTCCAGCCCCGCTGAGAGAGGGCCCAGCTCTGACAGTGCTGAAGAAACAAACTGACAGCACTTCTAGTGCAGCAACATGTGGTTTCATTCTCCTCTTGGCTCACACCCAGAGCCTGGCCAGGGCTCAAGGAGGAACCCAAGGAGTTGGCTTTGACCAAACACACCCCAAACAAGGCCAGATGTTGGATTTCACGGCCTTGTTTGGCTTCTAAATACACAAAGGTCAATCCACCTTTCACTCATGAGTGCATACATCTATCACAGCGCTCATGTCCGTGCATAGTTTGGTCATGTGTGGATACAAAGATAACATTTGGTTGGAAGGTTCATCCAGAGATCCCCTTTGGCTCAGGGCCTGGTGTTCAGCCCTCAGTCAGGGCCTCTTGTCCAGCCTTTGGTACTTCAGGCATGCGATTTACTGCTGGGCTTGACAGTGCTGGGTGAACAGCAGGACTGCATGAGCTCTGAGGTCTTTCCCAACTGGAAGGATTCTGTAATTCCAGGATTCCATCTGCTGCATTCAGCTAGGTCCATGTTAGCAGCATTCCTTGAGTCCAAAAGGCCCCTCTTGGTCAGCCCTTGTGGCCTAAGGCTCCAGCTCCTTTAGCTCCTGCTGCTAAGCTGCTCATGCTGAACGAGAGGGCTCAGGGAGAAGAAGAATACAGCTCATGCAATTCCTTCTGGGACGCTGAGAGGGGAGGGTGTGGCACCAGGAGCATTGTTTGCTGTGGCCTCCTCTCTACCCTTCAGGCCCTTCAGTGCTTTGAAGCAGCCAAGAGCTTTCTTCAAGGGTGCAAGGAAGCAGCTGTTCCTGCTCCCAGCTCTGGCTCTTCCCACTCTCTGACCTTGACTGGTTTTGTCCCTCTGGCTGTGCCCTCTGCTCCCCCTGTGCTTGGTGGCTGCTGCCCAGGACTGTGGCACTGGCACACATCAAGGGCTCCAGCCCCTCCTTTCTCTGCCCTTGCAGCTGCCTGCTCACAGCAGCCTTTTCCACCTGGAAGCTCCCCATGGAGAGGGAGTCCCCACCTCTGTTCCCTGCACAACCTCCAGGATGCCAGCGCTGCCATCGCCAGTCCCTGCTGGCACTGAGGGCTCCCAGGTGCCCCAGGCTGCTGTGACACCACTGCACATGGCAGGAACAGTGCCAGGGGCTGTGCTCAAAGTCAGGTCCATGTGCTGCTGCTGCTGCTGCTGCTGCTGCTGCTGCTGCTGCTGCTGTGGGTGTCGTTTTTTTGCCGCCCTGCCCAGAGTCAGGGATCAGATCCAGGCACTGCTGCTGCTCCCTCGGGATCAGCCACAATTTGGCTGTTGCTGTCAGTGCCAGCAGAAGCGGTGGCTGGAGCAGCGGGTGCTGACAGTGCCCCAAGTACACACGGGGGTCCCTGGGCTGGGGGTTGGGAGCTGGGAGGCAGCTGCCCCTTCTTCTCCCTCTGCCCCTTCTTCTCCCTCTGCCCCCACAGAGCTGGGCCAGGCACAAGGGGGGCAGCACAGCAAACAGGGAGCCTGCAAGTCTCTTCCAGCCCTGTCTGCTGAGAGTTTGGCCCTTGGAGCTCCAGGTGGACAAAGGCAGCTGCTCCTGGTCCCTCTGTGTGTCCCTGTGTTCAGCTGTGCTGCTCCATCAGTCCGTGCCCAGCAATGGGAAAAGCCTCAGGCCTGCAGGGCCAGGAGCTGCTGGGCTCTGCCTGGGCAGCTCAGCCAGCGGGAAGGAGCTGCTCCACAAGGGAACCAGGAGCGAAGGACACTCCTGTTTTAGGAGAGGATTTCTGTTCTAGGAAAAACAAAAAACATAGAAAAGGAAAAAAAACCACAGAAAACATGTGAAAGATACAAACAAAACAACGTGTTAGTGAAAAGTAGTCCAGACCTTTGGATAAAGGGGCAACCGATCTTTTTAAAACAAGGACTAAGTTATTTACTTTAGAAACGTGCTGATGGTATGGATCCATCTTACTGACCTCAGCAGCCTATTTAAAACGATGTTGGGGTTTATTTCCAATATTGTTATTTTCAATTGTGGTTGAAGCAAGAGGAAATTGCTTTGTGCCCTGCCAGCTCCAAGCACGACTGGGAAACTAAACTCTGTCAAACCCCAAATCCTTTTTGAAGATGCCCTTCCTTCTCACCCTTCAGATGAGGTGCGCTGTTCCCTTTGAAATTGTCAGTGATTTCTTCAAGATGGAAAGACCCACTTACAGCTTTTTGCTCTGGTTTGGAAGTGCAGAAGGGCAACTCTCCATCCATCAGCTCCAGACTGCACTGCCTTAGGAACACGGCCCACTCGCCAGGTTTTGCCCACTCGTGGCACTTCTGGAGGAGGAAGAAATTGCACAATTGCTACGGCACAATTCCAGACAAAAAGGAATGGAGACAGACAAAACATCCTGTGGAGATCCAGGCATTCAGCTGGGACCGTGGAGAGTTTGGGTTCTTGCCAATTGGGTGTGTGTCCCTAACTGCAATCTCTTGGCCTGCAGGAGAGTCTCCCTCACCTGCAAAAGCAGAAAGCTCAGGCGGTGTGCTGGGAACGGGCTCGTGTGATGCAAAGCTCTCAGAGCCCTGTGAGGGCAGAGCGGGCCCAGCCGTGCCCAGGGCTGAGCCCAGCAGAGCCCTGGCACGGCCCAGAGCTGCCTCAGCATCCGCAGAGCCCGGCTGCAAGGACAGAACCCAGAAACCACCCCTCAGCTGAAGGCTCCTGTCCCCCTTGTCCCAACCACGAGCAGTGCCCAGGCCATGCTGCCTGTGCCCAGAGCTGGGCACAAACCTCCCAGTCACTGCTGCCTCTGGGAGCAGAGCACGAGGGCAAGACACGTGCCCAGCCTGCAGCCAGCCATGGCACATCCAGCCCCTCAGCAGCTGCCCAGAGCCAAAAAGCACCTAGGCAGCCCACTGAAGAACTCCTTGCATCTACTCCAGCAAAGGGGGAACCTTTGGTTGCCAGCCAGGGGCCAGGCCATGCCCAGATCTGGGAGCATGCCCCTAGCTGTGGACTCACCTGCACACTGGGCGTGGAGCGTGTCTTTGAAGAAGGTGCCAGAATCAAAGTCCATCATCTCCTGCTGCCAGTGGCCAGGTCGAGGAAGAGGCTGTCAGCCTTGAGGTTGTCCTTGCAGCAGCTCCACGTGGTACAGCTTCTCCAGGGGCTGCTGCTCCTCCCCTGGGGGCCAGACCAGGCTGTCAGTGTTCTGCCCAGGGACTCAGCCATCACTGAAGCAGGACAAGTAAAACCAGGATGCATGGTGGCCGCCAGTGCTTGCAAGACCAGCTCAGCTCCAGAACGGACGTTCCCATCTGATGACCCCTGCTCCATGGTACAGGCAGGAGAAAAAAGTCTGTGTTTCTTTGCTTCTTATCACCAAGACACGTGTGGAGCTGTTTGATCCAGGCTCCCGGATCAAACGGTGCCTGTGAATCTCTCCCATCTTCTAGGGCAGGTGAACACCCTGCAGCCAGGGGTCATAGAAGAGATCTTCCAAAGATGGCCTGTCCATGGAGTGCATGCATAAACACCATCTGATAACATCTTGGCACTCTGGGGAGAGAAACCACAAATCACCGGTCAGCTGGAGGAGGATCCTGTTCACTTTGCCCCACTGTTCCCGTGCCCAGGCTCTGCTGGATCTGCTCAGAGCTGGGCCTGAGCTTTGCAGTCAATTCCCTGTTTTGGAGGAGAGCAGGAGAGCAGGACATGTGCCACATCCCAGAGATGAGGATTCACCTTGAGAGAGCCCTCGTGGGAACATGAGCTGGCCCCAGACGATGTCCCGGCCCTTCTTGAACGGGTGCTTCCCGCAGACCATCTGGTACAGCAGGATACCCAGGGACCAGACCGTTGCTGCCTCGCCGTGGTAGCATTTCAGGTGGGTCCACTCTGGGGGGCTGTAGGACCGTGTCCCTATGGAATACAGATGGAGCTCATCACGGGGATGCTGCTGCTCCCAGCGCCTCGCCCCAGCATCCCTGGGATTGGGGGGACCGCACCAGTGGCACAGGAGTGACCCGCTGCCTCGTCACCAACACCTGACTCCGGCGTACAAAAAGGAGGGACGGAAAAGAAACCACTGGTGTTGGGAGAGGGCAGCAGAAGCCCTGGGAAGGCCCAACCATGACACCCAGAAGAAAAACCCACCCAGGGGTGGGAAAAACCCACTCTCCTCTCTGCTTGCATTGCCCCCAATAAACATTAACAAGCCAAGGCAAACAGGGGCAGCAAAGCAGTCCAAGCCCTTCCTCGCCTGCACACCAAACGGAGCCGTGCACGGGTCTGAGCCCCCTCTCTTGCTCCCCCCAGGGGGTTTGTGTCGGGCTGGCTGCCCCAGCTCCAGCCACGGCTGAGTGGGTGGTGAATGCCGTTGGCAGGGCTGGGAGCTGGCTCCCCTCTGATCCCCACTCAAAAGCAACTTTTGGTGCAGGAGAAGCAATCCCATGACCTGCAGCAAAGCGGGGAATCCAAGCGGGGTGCCACAGTCAGGCTGGGCCATGAGATGCCCAGGGGCATCCCCCAGGCTGGGCTCACCTGCAAACTGGGTGTAGAGTGTGTCCTGGAGGAAGGTGCCACAGCCAAAGTCAATCAGTTTGGCCTGTCCGGTGGCCAGGTCGATGAGGATGTTGCTAGGTTTGATGTCGCGGTGCAGGACCCCGCAGCTGCTGCAGTGCCGCACGGCCTCCAGCACCTGGCGGAACAGCCCCCGCGCCTCCTCCTCCGGCAGGGAGCCCCGAGCCACGATGAAATCCAAGAGGTCCTGACATGGCTCGGGACGCTCCAGCACCAACAAGACGCAGCTGGGCAGCTCAAACCACTCCAGGAGCTGAATTACTCCACGGAACCCAGTGGACACCTTGTCCAGCAGCACGACCTCCAGGGGCGCACGGGCGCCGTTGGGCTGCGCGAGGACCACGATGCCGTCAGTGGGGCTGAGGCCGTGCCAGGGCTCTGGAACGCCTCAGCCAGCCCGGGATGCTCTGCATCCCCCGCTCAGCCCACGCCCGCTCTCCTTGCAGGGCTCCCGGCGGCTCCCAGCCTGCCGGGCCCCGGCTCCCCGCCGCCCGCAACGCCCCGGCTTCTGCCGCTGGCCCCGCTCACTCACCAGCTCGCCCCAATGGCGGATGCGATCCCGCCGCACGCATTTGATGGCCACCTGCGAACCAAGGGGCAGCAGCGGGCTCAGATCGCCGCCCGGCCCGCCGCGCCCCGGCCTCCTCCTCCGCCCTCCATCTCTTCCTCTTCCTCTTCCTCCTCCTCCTCCTCCTCCTTCTCCTCCTCCTCCGCCCGCCGCCGGCCCCGCCACTCACCGGGGCGCCGTCCGCGAGCCGGGTCCCCGAGAAGACGCTGCCGAAGCCGCCGCTGCCCAGCAGCGAACCCAGCCGGTACCGCTCCTGCAAGGCCCCCTGCGCCTTCCCTGCGGGCGACACGCGGCCGTCAGCGCTCGGCCCGGGGCCACACACGGCCCCCGACCGCCCCCCGACCGTCCCGGGCCGGGCATCCCCACCCGCCCCGGGCCCTGGCGGCTCGGGGCCGGCGGCCGCGCTGCCGAGCGGCGGAGCTCGGGCCGGGGAAGCCGCAGCGGAGGCGGCGGGAGCGGCCGCGCCGCGTGTGTCCTCAGCGGGCCCCTGGAGGAGCCGGGGCCGGGGCCGGGGCAGGGGCCGCAGCCGGGCCAGGGGCCGGAGGCGGGGCCGGAGCCGGGGTAAGGGCGGGGGTCGGGGCCGGGCTCGGGGTCGGGGCCGGGGCCGGGCTCGGGTTCGGGCTCCGGCCAGGCAAAGCCAAAGGGCAGCGATGCTGCCCCAGCCCCAGGCACTGATGCCCGCCCAGCACCGCCACAGCCACGAAAGCCAGAGCCGGGCAGAGGCGAGCCCGGGGTGGGACGGACGGGGCAGGTGACGGGGCAGCCCCGCCCGAGGCCGGGGGCGGGCCGGGGGCATGGCCCGGTCCGGCAGGGGGAGAGGGGGAGACGACGGGGGGGTCTGGGGAACGGAGCCCGGGGAGAAGGGATAGAATGAACAAGAAAGAGAGTAAGAGGGCTTGTAGACTCGCTGCTGCTGCTGCTGCTGCCGCTGCTGCCGCTGCTGCCGCTGCTGCCGCTGCTGCCGCTGCTGCCGAAGCGCCGGGGCCGTTTGTCCGCGTGTCCGCGTGTCCGTTCGCCGCTCGCCCCACACGCCCCATGCCCGAGCCCCGCGCGCCCCGGGGCAGCCCCTGAGTCTGTCCAAACACGGGAACTTCGCCCTGTTCAGCCAAGGCCCAGAGTCCTGACTCCCGCACAGTGACACAGCAATCCCCTCGCTCGCTGCTGTGCATTGGCCCCGCTGAGGCTCACACACTGCCGCCGGGGCACGTTCCCTGGCTGGAGGATTCCTGCCCCACCCAAGCACTGCCCTTATGTCTCCAGCATTGCTTTCCAACAAAGCCACGGGAAGGCAAACTCTCTGCAGCTCATGGTACTTTACAGTGTCTAAGATTCACAAGTCATCGACCAGGAATTGTAAGGGAATGCAGCCCTGACTGCAGCCCTCCCAGAGTAGATGACAAAAAGAATCTAAAACGGGGAAATGCAGGTGAACTGGGTGAACTTTGTCTGAAAGAAGGGTCATTTTTTTCTAATAATTTCTAGTCCATTCCCTCTGCTTTTATGCTTCTTACAAGGCCATTTGCATGCCAGATTCCTCATCAAAGGAGAACCCTGAGCTTGTGGAACTGCGTGTCTGTTCCTCTGCAGGGACACTCAGGGTGAGACAGGATGCAATTTTGAAGCAATTGTGTTAAAGCAAAACCAGTTATTAAGTAGAGATTGATGTCCTTGCCCCAAACCAACAACCGTGGGCAAGTCCCTTTGGCTCAGCCTGGCGCAGTGACCTTGAGGGGTGTCCCCACTGCAGGGAGGAAGGCCCCCGCCCCTCCAAGGAGGGAAATGTTGGGACACGCTGCCGTTAAAATCTGGCACGGGGCTCTTCCAGTCTGAAGTGCTGCCCTGTCAGGCAGATGTGCCCAGGCTGTGCCAACTCAGCAGCTCTGCAGAAGTTCTCAGCGGTGGCACTTGGTTGTTCCTTTCTCTGGGCATTTTACCAGCTCTGCCACAGCTTCAGCTCCCTCTCAGGATGTTGATCTTGGGGATGGAGGAGTCAGGCTGGTTTCAGCACTGTTGACCCCAAAAGCAGCGTGATCCCCCTCTTCATTTCCCACCGGGAGCTTTGCAAACAGAGTCTTGTTGGAGTTGTTTGAGCCCATTCCAGGCAGAGCCTCCTGCTGCAGCAGGAACTGCCTTTCCTGTGCCATGGCCAGGGCAGATCCCGCTGCAGGAAAAGGCCCAGGCCAGCCCCAAAACAGGGAGGGCCTCGGGCACAAGTGCAGAGTGCCGTGGTGGCACCTGTGCCAGGGAGAGCCTGAGACACCAAAGGCACCTTGGCAGCAGCAGCTGCTTCCAGGGCATGGCCACAAGCCTCCCTTGGCAACCCGGCCTGGTGGCCACCACTGTAGAGCTGCAGCTTCAGGGGTCATTTCTGGCTGGGCTCTGCAAAGCCACTCGTGCTCCAGGAACCCGACTGGGAAGCAATTGGCCCCAGCACCTTGGGGACAAGATATTAATGGCAAAACTCTTCATCCCTGCAGGGACAGGAGAGGGACAGAGGAAAGGGAAGAGCCAGGCCCAGGGGACATGACTGCAATGGTGGTGGCTGGGAGGTCGGTGCCACTGCAGCAGCCTGGCTGGCCCTCAGCAGACATTCTGGCCACAAGAGTTGTGAGCAGCTCTTGGCCCTGCAGGGCTGAGGCTTTTCCCCTTTGGTGGGCACAGACTGATGGAGCAGCACAGCTCAAGTCCTCCTGGCACTGTTCCCTGCGGTGTGCAGTGGTGTCACAGCAGCCTGGGGCACCTGGGAGTCCTCAGTGCCAGCAGGGACTGGAGATGGCAGCGCTGGCATCCTGGAGGTTGTGCAGGGAACAGAGGTGGGGACTCTCTCTCCATGGGGAGCTTCCAGGTGGAAAAGGCTGCTGTGAGCAGGCAGCTGCAAGGGCAGAGAAAGGAGGGGCTGGAGCCCTTGATGTGTGCCAGTGCCACAGTCCTGGGCAGCAGCCACCAAGCACAGGGGGAGCAGAGGGCACAGCCAGAGGGACAAAACCAGTCAAGGTCAGAGAGTGGGAAGAGCCAGAGCTGGGAGCAGGAACAGCTGCTTCCTTGCACCCTTGAAGAAAGCTCTTGGCTGCTTCAAAGCACTGAAGGGCCTGAAGGGTAGAGAGGAGGCCACAGCAAACAATGCTCCTGGTGCCACACCCTCCCCTCTCAGCGTCCCAGAAGGAATTGCATGAGCTGTATTCTTCTTCTCCCTGAGCCCTCTCGTTCAGCATGAGCAGCTTAGCAGCAGGAGCTAAAGGAGCTGGAGCCTTAGGCCACAAGGGCTGACCAAGAGGGGCCTTTTGGACTCAAGGAATGCTGCTAACATGGACCTAGCTGAATGCAGCAGATGGAATCCTGGAATTACAGAATCCTTCCAGTTGGGAAAGACCTCAGAGCTCATGCAGTCCTGCTGTTCACCCAGCACTGTCAAGCCCAGCAGTAAATCACATGCCTGAAGTACCAAAGGCTGGACAAGAGGCCCTGACTGAGGGCTGAACACCAGGCCCTGAGCCAAAGGGGATCTCTGGATGAACCTTCCAACCAAATGTTATCTTTGTATCCACACATGACCAAACTATGCACGGACATGAGCGCTGTGATAGATGTATGCACTCATGAGTGAAAGGTGGATTGACCTTTGTGTATTTAGAAGCCGAACAAGGCCATGAAATCCAACATCTGGCCTTGTTTGGGGTGTGTTTGGTCAAAGCCAACTCCTTGGGTTCCTCCTTGAGCCCTGGCCAGGCTCTGGGTGTGAGCCAAGAGGAGAATGAAACCACATGTTGCTGCACTAGAAGTGCTGTCAGTTTGTTTCTGGGTGATGGTAAAGTCTGGGGGGAACTGCTGATGGATCTTTCTTAATCACTGCGGGCACTTCTTGGGAGTGAGGACTGGGTGCATTGCTGAGCTTCTCCTTCTGTGATTCTTTGCTGCTTTGAACTTTAGAAAATTAAGCAATTCCTTCAGCTGGTGTCTGTGTCTTTGGTGCTGACCTTGCCCACTGGTAAAAGCAAAGTGGCGTAGTCTGGCTGGATCACAACAAAATGTCACTTTTAAAATGTAAATGTAAGGAGTCCGTCCCGTTGGAAATTGCTGGATGCGAATCCCTTCCCTAGAGTTGTCTGTCTCAGGAGTGGGCTGAGGTCAGAGCACTGTGGGAACAGTGGAGCCGTGAGTTAAAAGAGGCTGAACCAGTGGGTGTCTTCAAATGCATCCCAAAATTGCATATGGAAAAAGGAAAAGAACTTGTGTGTTTTGGGAGGATGAGGATGGATTTTGTTAAGAGCATATTGGAAACAGCAGCAACAGAAGGAACAATTTGTGTTGGAACACTCCCACATGGAGACACAGAAAAAGTTTTAATCTTGAGCTTGAATTTCATTGTGCTTGTGATATAATAATGTTACTGTGTTATATCTACATATGTGTACGCATATCTTACATGTCATGAAATAATATTTTTATTTTTATATAAATAATAATAATGATAATGTGAAATAATGCTGACAGTACTCGTGTGTTAGCTTTGGTTGCTCAGGGATGTAACACTGAATACCCTACAGAAAAGCTTTAACAAGGACATCAACGTCACGGCAAACTTTGTGAGACTGTTTATAATGAATACAGGAGGAAGGGATGAAATTGGCTGCTTTCATGGGGTTTGCTGACACTGTGATGTGGAATGTGTTTTTTGTTAGTGTGGAAAACACAGTGATTAAGACTGCTGGGTTTTTCATACAGCAGGCTATCCACAAGCTGCGGCATTGGTTGGACAGATGAATGTTTGTTAAAAGAGCAGTTGAAAAAATGAGGAGCTGAGAAGCTGTCCCGATGGAGAAGCCAACTCCCAGATGTGCTCCCTACCCTTAGCAATGGGCCCACTGGGAAATGGAAAGGCCCTGGATGTGCATGGCTGCTCCCGGTTTGCAAATACAACCATGGCCAGTGAGACTTGGACTTCCTGGGAAATTGTTCTGGGTGCCACGGCCCCTGACAGGGCCCCCCAGAGGCTGCAGGGCTGGACTGTGATGCACTGGAATTAATTAGGATAAATCAGAAGCAAATGAGAGTTATCAATACGGAAAGAGGAGTTCAGATTCCTCCAGGACACTTTGTTTGGGGAACTGCTCACTGGAGCTTGGCCTTGCAAAGGGTTCACGTCACGGGAAGAGGAATTGATGCAGATTGTCAAGGAGAAATCAAAGTAATCCTTTTCAGCAATAGTGAACAAGATTGGATGATTTAGCCCTGTGGCACAGTAGCACCATTATTGATCTTCCAGCTTTCGAAACATCAGTGAAGGAAGGAGATCCAGCTCAAATCAGCACTGTTTGTGGAGATCAAGGCTTTGGATGCAGCAGTCCTAATAATGGAGCCAAAGTGTGGGTGGAGAGGCCAAGTGGCCCTCCCGAGCCAGCTGCAGGAACAGCTCTGGGGAAAGACAAGACTGTTGGAATGCTGGAACCTGGCAATATGTCCCTGCAGCCAAGTGCTCTATGTGAGAACAAGTGGATGTTTTGGGATATTGTTTTAGAGATCGTGCCAGACCACATCTGCGTGTTTGCCCCAAGGGTCCCGTTTGGGAAATGCTCTGATCCACGGGGCTCCATGTGAAGGCTGATGTGACACTGAGGCACTTCCAGACGAATTCCAGCCAGGAGCCTGGGGGTCCCTCAGGGCCTGGGACCCGGCACCTCTCCAGCCAAAGGGGAAAGGACCCCAGCAAGCCTTGTTACCCGCAGACAGCGCGGGAAAGCTGAACAGCAAAGGTCCCTCGGGACATTATTCTGGAATTAAATGGGCACCAGCTGCATGGACAGTGGAATTACTGTTCCTAACCCGGATGAGACTGAGGAAAAAGAATGAGTCACCTTGTCACTAAAGTAGTGCTTATGTCTGTAAGTTGTGTCTTGAGAGTCAGCCAGAATCTTTGTTTGCCAGAAACACCTGTAGAGTTTCATCAGGGATTAGTCCTGAAATTGTTCTGAAAATGTAAAGATCTTAGTAGCCAAAATACTCCATGTAAGTAATTGCTGGGTATGTCCTCAACTAATGTTGGGAGGAATGGGGGTCCCTTGGAGGGCCCACCCTGTGGGGTGGCCAGAGCTCTGTCCATGGGCTCTGACTCCTAACAGAGTCAGTGCAGGGACAGTTAAAGAAAACTGTGCTGTGCAAAAAAGGAATACAATGATCAGCTTCACAGGGTTCACTAAGATTTCCCTTCAGTAGAAACTGAACCCTGTTGGAGTTAGAGGCCCCAGTGTGAAAGGATTTCTGTGCTTTGCCATCACTCCCAATGTCCATAGAACTTGGGGTGCTGGAGCTGGTCAGGGTCAGTGTTAGAGCACTGCCAGCTGCAGGGCCACTGTGAAACTGCTGTGGCCCAAAGGCACGGGGGACACAAGAGGAGCACAGGGAGGAGCCCTGGATGCATCAGCAGCCCACAGTGGGAAATGGGAAATCAGACCTTTGGTACTGGGAATGGGACCTGCTGGATGTGCAGAGACAATGCCTGTAAAGGCTTCCCTCAATGTGTTTGGGTCCTGTTTTTCAGGCAGTGTTGATGCCTCCCTTGGGGGTACTTCAGCAACAAGCAGAAGGAAGAGTTTGGGCCGAGAGAACATTTCCCCCCACAGAGTGCCTTTGGTCTCAGAAAGCCAAAGACTCTGGTTCACCCTGTGCCCCATGAGCACTGCCTCATCCTATGGAGTTCACATTAATGAGCTACATGGATTATTTGAAGAAGTAGAAAAGGATACTGTGCAAATATCCAGTAGCACATGCTGTGAGCTCCAACAAACACAAATGGGGCTCTACAGAACCTCATGGCCTTGGATCATCTGCTTGCTGGGCAAGGAGGAGCCTGGGCTATGACGGGACAGGAATGTTGCACTTCTATCAGTGATGAGTCTGAAGTGCAGCCATCAGGAATCACCTCAATAGGAAGAGCAGTAGAAGAGTGGCAGAAAGAAGAAAATTCTTCTTGCTGAGATTGCCTTCATGCCTGCCAAATTGGAGGCTGCTGTGAAATGCATTTGTGGCAGTCACTGCAAACATTGCAGTGTGAGCCCTTGGTGTGTAATGATTCCATGTTAGAGTTGTTGTGACACTTTGTGCTGGGAAATGGAGCACTGAGACTTGTCTCAAGAGAGACACAGTCTCAAGAGAAAGTGGGGATTTGAGAAACAACAGAGAAGAGCAACTAATTAGGCATGTTTTAAAAGAGTTGCAAATTACAGCTCTGAGTAATGAACTGTTCTTCAATTAATGCTTAATTGAAGAACAAGAGGTGATGCCTTTGTGCCTCATACCTAAATCCAAGAATCCATTATTGAAGGAATTGTTATGGAGGTTGTAGTTCATGCCTTGGTCAAAGCACTGGTTGAAGTACCAAGGCCTGAACATCAGGCCCTGAGCCAAAGCTGACCTCTAGATGCACCTTCCAAGCAAATGTTATATTTTTATCTGCTCATCATTGAGGCTTTTTTAGCAATACGATCTCTGTATCTGTGTATTGGTGAAAGAAGGATTTACCTTTCAGCATTTAGAAATCCAACAAGGTCCCATCTGGCCTTGTTTGGGGGTGTTTGGTCCAAGTGAACTCCCTTGGTTCCTCCTTGAGCCCTGGCCAGGCATTGGGAGGAACCAAACAGGAGACTTAAACCCATGTTCCTGCACTAGGAGTGCTGTCAGATTCTCTGTTCAACACCATCAGAGCTGGGCCCTCTCTCAGCAGGGCTGGAAGCCTCAGCTGTGGCTGGAGGCACCTGCAGGAATTCCCAGTGTCCGGGAGTGGCTCTGCAGTCCTTGGCTGTGACAGCTTCCCCCAGATGATGTGTGCATCTGGGTGATGGTAAAGTCTGGGGGGAACTGCTGATGGATCTTTCTTAATCACTGCGGGCACTTCTTGGGAGTGATGTCTGGGTGCATTGCTGAGCTTCTCCTGTTGTGATTCTTTGCAGTTTTGCGTTATATAAATTACGCAATTCCTTCAGCTGGTGTCTGTGTCTTTGGTGCTGACCCTGGCCACTGGTGAAACTGAGTCCCATCGTGCCTAGGAGTTACCTGGGAAGACAAACGCCACCACTGCAAATGTCCCCTGGTTTCTGCCTTCTTCCCCCCACTTTATACGCTGAGCATGATGTCCCATGGTCCGGGATCTCCCCCGGGTCAGTTGGGGTCACCTGTCCTGGCTGTGTCCCCTCCCAAGCTCCCCTGCACCCCCAGCCCCTCCCCAGCATGGCTGGACGAGGGGCAGGAAAGGCCTTGGCTCTGTGCAAGCTCAGCAAGAGCAAAACCATCTGTGTGTGATGGAGCCTGTGCTCAGCACCCGACCCCAGCAGTGTCTCGGTGCCAGCGTCCATGGCATCAGGCCCTACAAGGGGTTTCCATGGCAAGTGCCATGCCAGGTGACCCAGGTGTCCTGTCCCAGTGAGGCTTGCCATGGAAACAGTGCCCAGCTGACCTTTCTGTCTGGCTGAGCTGGCCTTTGGCCCTGGCCCTGGGGTTTGCTGCTGGTCCCGCTGCGCCTGCCCAGCCAGCGCGGCACAGGGCAGGTGGCCATGGCACAAGCCCCCAGCGAGGGATCCCCTCTGGCTCTGGGCAGTGACAGCAGCCCTGAGCAAGGGGCCCAGGGCAGGTTTCCATGACAAGCAGCCATCACAATGGCTCCAGGCGTTGGCTGCCGTGGCACCAAAGTGAGGAAGGGGTCTCTGTGGCTGTTGCCATGGCACCTGACTGCATCAATGAGTGTCAGTGCAGCTGAAGCTGGACCAGCCCCGGCACCACTTTGTCCTCAGGGTTGCCATGGCAGCTGAGGACACAACAGGTCTGCATGCAAGTGCCCATGGAACCTGACTGCACAAATGGCTCCTTGGGGTGGTTTCCAAGGCAACTTGAACTGATGAGGGTTGCCCTGGCACCCAAACCCACTAGTGGGGGTCAGTGCAGTGTCCCTGGCAACAGTCCCTTGCAATGGCCCAGGGCACCTTGGGATGCTAATCCACCCTCACAGCTGGGCAGGGCAGCTCTGGAATGGTCTTGGTGCTGCCTGGGGCTTGGCACACACTTGAGGAGGGTGTCTGTTTTCAGTGGGGAACTTTTCGTTGTTTGGAGCAATCAAAACTGTTGTAGGTTGGTGTAGAAAAAAAAAAAAATAGGAAAACCCTTCTTAGGGTGTGTGCAGCCAGTTCTCCAAGCAAAGCAGGGGTGTCAGCTGAGTCAGGACAGACAGGATTCGGTTGGGGAATGTGGAGCAAGGTTGTCCACACCCACCGGGTCAAACCTCAAGGCACAGCTTCTCTGAGCAGGCCAGACCTCCTTAGGAGAGACCCTGGAGCAATATCCATCACACAATGCTACAATCTCAGGGCCTGAGAGGAGACTGCAGAAACCTCTCCAGGAGTCCAAGTCAGAAAAAGAATGCAAAGGGTCTGGAGGCATTAATATGTCCCACTGAGGTCCAGCTGCAGCACAGGCTGCTCATGGGCTCCTTGCAGGAGGGAATTGGAGGCCAGGATTGCACAAAATCCTCACAGAGACTCAGTGTGGGAAGGAAAATGCAAAGTGCCTTAAAATACCTTGGTTATCTCAAAGCATTAATGAGCGCCCCCCCCAGTGTCCATACAGAGCAATCAAGGGACTCCTTAAAGTAGATAATTGGAGGTCAAGATTGCACAAACCTCTCCTGGAGTCGGTATCAAAAGGGAAACACCTAGTACTTGAAAAATCTGGAGTACCCTGAAGCATTAATGAGCCCCACTGAGTGTTGGTAATGACTAAGAATCTCATGGGACTCATTAGAGCAGATAATTGAAGACCAGGATTGTAGGAAGCTCTGAGAGACTCCAAGGCAAGAGCAAAGGCCAAGGTCCTTTGAAAAACCTGCAGTCCCTGGAAGCATTCAGGAGCCCCCCAGGGCCATTCCTGACCAAGGCTCCCCAGGGACTCATGCCAGCAGATCCCTGAGGCCACCGGGGTGTGGGGCAGGGGAGGATGCTGAGGGCAGGACAAGGGGGTGACAGTGCCCAGCCTTGCTGGGGCTGTGCCAGGAGGCCCCAGTGGCTCAGGACAAGGTGTCTCCTCCCAGCCCTTGGTGGCACAGACGCTGCTGTGCCCCAGGGCACCAAGACTTGGCTTCTCCTGGGCACTGCCAGCCCTGCCAGGGCCCTTGGCCATGTCCAGCACAGCTTGTCCTGCACTGTCCCACAGCTGCTGCTGTGCCCCTGCAGGCTGCACACTCCCATCTCGCTGCCCCCCTGGCTCTGCCCTGCCACTGCCCACCCTGCCCTGACTTCTGCCCAGGCTGTCTCTGCAACCCCCAACCAATGGGCTGGGGATGGGCAAGTGTTCCTTAGGGCACAGGGAGGGGACAGCTTGGCTGGGGTGACCCAAGGGCTCTCCCATTGCATGCGATGTCAAGGGCAGCAATACACTGAGGGCAAGGAAGGGCGTGAGATGGTCTCTGAATTTTCTCTATTAATACGTTTGTCTTCCAAAGCAACCACTACATCTACTGAATTCTTGCCTCCCTGTGGTTTCCTTTGCTTCTGCATTTGGCCTTTGCTTTTTACTTCCTTGCCCTGCCCTGCCCATTAATCTCTCTTTCTGTTGACCCACAGGTTTTCAGCTTATTTTCTCCTGTTGTCTGACTGAGGAGGGCCAGTGACAGACACTTGGCTGTCACTTGATCGACAGAGAGGTTTAACCATGGTCACCTTTCCTAAGCCTTCTCTTCTGGGCACAGCCAGCAATGTCAGGGCTCTGTCAGGTGCCCAGCCCTGAGCTGGGCTCATGCCCCGCTCACAGCCCCAGGGGCATCCAGCGACACGAGTCCTTCCCTGGCACACACACAGACAGTTCATTGCAGCACGGGCAGCGGCTCCCTGGGCTCTGCTGCCGCTGCCAGAGCCTGGCAGGGAGCTCAGCCCTGCTGGTGTCACCCTGCCCTGCCCCTGCCCCAGGTGCCCCACAGCCGGAGGGATGGACACGGGGAGCTCTGGGCACAGGAGCTCATCCCAGCCCTGCATTCAGGAGTTCCCAGGGGACCTTACTCTCTGGAAACTCCAGGAAGAGCTGAAGGTGTTTGTGCTCCCTGGGTTTATGTCGTCGTCGTCCCCACCCCCACCCCACACAGAGGATGCTCAGGGCTGTGTCTTGTCCTTGCACTGCAAACACAGACTCCTGACCCGGTCACTTGATGTCCCACCATGGAGGGAAGAGCAACCTCTGTGACCTGGGCTGAGAGGCCACTGCTGGAAGCAGCGCTGCCTTTGCAGGGGCACACCTGGGGACCACCACCCTGAACACTGCCACATTTTTCTCTTCACTGCTGATTTCCTGTCCAGGGCACTGTGTTGGGCACATCCTTGAGAACAAATTGGGAAGAAGATTGAAGCTTTCGGGCCCTGCTCCGGGGACATGCCCTTGCACCATGGAAATGCTGTTGTAGAGCCCAGCTCTGTCCCAGCAGTGCCCACAACCTGTCCTTGCCTGCAGTCTCTGGACAGTCACCCAGCAGGGCAGGGACCAAGCTGAGAGAGCCCTGAGGCCTTAAACCAGCACAGGGGCTCTGAAGGGGAGTGTGGAAGTGAAGGAAGAGGAGGTTACACAGGAGAAGCCCTGGGGCTCCCTGGCAATGCTGTTCTGCTGGGACTCTTCTCCCCCTGCTCTGCCCACAGGCACTGACCCTGCAGCTCCAGAGATGTCAGGGAGGAAAGATGTCAGGCAAACAAGACAACACAGAGTTCTTTCTGTTGTTTCAGCACACACTTACTGTACTAGAGCTCCCCATTTCTACAGTCTCTGGGTCACACTAGAAAGGCAAATACTGAAATATTTGCCTGAACAGTCCAAGATTTTGGTGCGAGCAAGTTCTCAGAAGTGTAACACCTGTGTCAGCAGCAAAAATACGGGACACAAAGTGGGCATTAATGAGTAACTTAGTAACAGCTATGCAGAAGAATGACAGTTCATTGCTTCTGAAAACCACTCAGTGATCATTGTCCTCAGGGTGTCCTTCAGGTCCTGGTTCCTCAGGCTGTAGCTGAGGGCGTTCAGGGCTGGAGGCAGCACTGAGTACAGAAGTGACAGTGCCAGATGCAGGGATGGGCAGGAGATGGAGGGGGGCTTCAGGTAGGCAAACATGACAGTGCTGAGGAACAGGGAGAGCACGGCCAGGTGAGGGAGGCAGGTGGAAAAGGCTTTATCCCATCCCTGCTCAGAGGGGATCCTCAGCACGGCCCTGAAGATCTGCACATAGGAGAAAACAATGAATACAGAAGAAGCAAATGCTAAACAGGTACCACCCATGAGTAGGCCAAGTTCCCTGGGGTAGAATTTGGAGCAGGAGAGCTTGAGGATCTGGGGCATTTCACAGAAGAATTGGCCCAGGGAATTGCCCCGGCACAGGGGCAGTGAAAATGGACTGGGAGTGTGCATGAGAGCATGGAGAAAGCCACTGGCCCAGGCAGCTGCTGCCATGTGGGCACAAGCTCTGCTGCCCTGGGGGATCCCCTAGTGCAGGGGTGTGCAGATGGACACGTAGTGCTTGTAGCACACGAGGGTCAGGAGATACTACTCTGCTGTGGTAAAGAACAGCAAGCAAAAGAGCTGTACAGCACATCCTGCACAGGAGATGGGCCTGGTGCCCCAGAGGGAATTGTGCATGGCTTTGGGGACAGTGGTGCAGGTGGAGCCCAGGTCGCTGAGGGCCAGGTTGAGCAGGAAGAAGAACATGGGGGTGTGCAGGTGGTGGCCGCAGGCTACGGCGCTGATGATGAGGCCGTTGGCCAGGAGGGCAGCCAGGGAGATGCCCAGGAAGAGGCAGAAGTGCAGGAGCTGCAGCTGCCACGTGTCTGCCAATGCCAGCAGGAGGAAGTGGCTGCGGGAGCTGCTGTTGGACATTTCTTCACTCCGGGCATTGGAGACTGTAGAAAGAAGGCAATGACAAGCTGGGACAGATTTCCCTTGGTCATTTCTGGTCTAATTTCTTGGGAATCTCACCAATATGACTTCTCTTCCTAGGGGGGATCTTGGCGCAGCTTCTTTGTTTTTGAGCTCTGGTTTGTCTTGCTGCCTCATCTTCAGCATTGCTCTCAGCCTGCACACTGGGGAGCTCCGAGGGAAAACTGGGCTCCCTGTGCCCAGGGCAGTCAGACCTGCTGGTCCCCACACAAGTGCACTTTGTTCATGGCAACTCCATTTTAGACAAATGAAATTGAAAATGTTCTTAAACAATAAAGTGGACTTTTTAAAGTCTCCAATTTCAAAATCATTGAACCCTGGAGGCACTGATGGCAGGTGGGGACAAGAAATAGAAAGGTGTCCCTGGTGCTGAGCTCACCTGGATGTGTTTCAGGAATGCAAAGGCCAAAGCCTGAGCCCCAGTCCCTGGCAAGGCAGATCCTGTCCCTCCCTCATTGCTCAGGGCTCTTCCCGGGGCCAGCAGCCATGGCCAAAGTGCTGCAGGAGTTGGCTCTGGCAGGGCCTTTCAGCTGCTGCCCATCCCTGTGCCCTCTGCAGCCCAGGCTGTCCTACGGTGCCCATGCCCTGCCCCTCTGTCCCTGCAGGCTGTCCTCAGCCCCCGGCTGCCCCACCTCGCTGGCCCCTTCCTTTGCTGCCAGCTCTGCCTCCTGCCTGCCTCTGCCTGGCCACACAAAGCCTTGGGCTGCTCCACACTCTTTCTGGGGGATTTCTTGCACCACAGCCCTGCCCTGGCAGAGAAATTCCTTTCTCCTTGGGTCCAGTCTGGCCCTCCCCAGCGGCCCTTGGCATTAATCTTTTCTATCTCTGGCTGTTTTCTGCCATGTCAAAAGGATCCACCATCTCTGAAACCACCCTTCAGGCACTCCCAGGGCTCTCCTCCACCATCCTCAGCCTCCACTCCACTGAGCACAGAGCTCCTTTGTCCCTGTATCGTGGTCATGTGCTTGAGGCCTCCAAACCCCATCCCAGGAGATCTCTGGACTTTCTCCAAGATGTTGGCAAATAAACCAATTCTGCTCATAGTCTGAGAAATTCACCGCAGGACCAGGCCAGCCTGACCTGTCTATCCTGGCTACTTTTGTCTGGGAGCAATCCTTGGATATATGGAATTTGGGAGGCCAAATTCCAATTTAGGTCATGGTCAGGAAGGACAAGAAGGCCGGTTCTTTTCCCTAGGAAGGAAGGCACAGAGCCCCAGTGCTCCAGAGACTGATGAGAGGCAGCCCTGGACATTCCATGGGCAGCCAGACCTGTCAGGTAGCCCCTGGGAGGCCAAGCCAGCCAGACCTGTTCCATGTGTGATAATTGATAAAAGATTCGTGTCAATCATAAAAGTAGCTGGGTTTGTATAAACCAGAATACTCAGGTCTGAAATGAAGCATGGACATTAGACAGAGAAAATACATATGATTAAATAATTTTGTTTAAATCCCCCTATTATGAATATTATGATTTTTTATTAAATTGTATCTGATACCAGTTTGTAAAACGGGGGTTTCCCACGGCCTGAAAGATATTGCAAAATCAGATTTCCTGCATTTGTATAATCAATTGCAGCCTAAAAGATTTTGCACTACCAGATTTCCTGCCTTGGTGTAATCAATTGCAACTCAGCTGTTAAGACAAGACCCCCATGTCTACTGTTCCTTATCTACCAAGACCACATGGCTGCTTGGCAAACTGTCCCGAGACTACAAGGAAAACCATCCTATAAAAAGGAGCTGCCAACCAACGTTCGACGGAGCGTGGAGTGGGCGCTGACCCCTCACGTTCCCCAGCGCTGCTTGCTCCGTCTATACCAAATAAAGCAATCTAAATTTTGCTAAATATCGAGACTTTGTTTCTCATTTGTAATAATTTGGTGCTGAAACCTGGGACATCCTTGGAGCCTTGAGAGGCACTGCAATTTCAGGGAGGCGCCCCGCTCCCACGGCCCCGGTTCCTCAGTGGTTCTCAGGACCCATGGACGTACCTCACGATATAGACTGAGCAAGGAAAAAAACTCCCCGGAAGACCACGGCAAAATCACCTGTCATTCTTGTGCACGCAGACCCAGACAGGAGCGTCGAAGCCGTAAGTGACTGTCTGGTTTGGTGGAGGTGACTGTGTGCTTGCTGAACGAGACGTGGATTTTTCCACGAACCGAGTGTGGAGTCCTTCTGTCCGCGGTTCTGGTTTCCCGCCAGGGGCCCGGCCGGTGAAGGGACGAAGCGAGTGCTGCTTTTTCCCATCCTAACCCAGGTAGAGGCCAGGTTCTTTTCCCATCCCAACCCAGGCAGAGGTGGGACTTGGGGGGAGGGACTTGGGGGGGGGAAAGATTGGAGAGCAACACAGGAGTCACGGGGGAAGAGGGAAAAAGCTGCTTTTTCCCATCCCAAGCCCAGGTAGAGGCAGAATTCCTTCCCATCCTGACCCAAGGAGAGGCAGGATCCGGGTGGAATACAAGAGGAAGCACAAATACCTCAAGATAGTCCTTTGAGGTAAAAATAGGACAAAGAAAGAGGAAGGTTTTAAGTCCAAACAACCCACAAAGGGTTCAAAGTTCTTAAAAACAAAATAAAAAAAATAAAAAAAAAAAGAAAAAAGAAGGCCAGTAGGTTGCCAGAAATACCACCGGGCAGCACTTTGGGAATGACGTTGGGACACAAGGGAATTATACAAAAGAAAAAGTAAAGAAAAAAATGGAGTTGTGGGGCATTAAACACTTAGGATGCTTGTAAAGAACCATTTAACAGAGAGGAATGTGACTGTGCTGCTCTGTGGACAGAACAGCATAAACCATTCTCGGGATGTACGGTCAAGGAAAAAGAGGATGAGGATAACAAAAAAGGTTACCTGGGAATCCCTTGATAATCTCCCACCTCCATATAATACAAAAAAATACAGGCGATCCCCCCCTCCCCCCCCCAATGTCTCTGCTCCCTCCCCTTCTGGTACTCCAATAGCTCAAAGGACTCCCTGGAGTCAAAGAAATACCAGGAGCGATAGGATCAGCAGAGAGGAGGGAGATAATGACACAAAGGCTCCCCTTTACCCCCTGAGGGAAGTCCCATTAGCGGGACAACAGACTGAATTAACTGGATTTGTAAATGTTCCCTTGAACACAGGGGAGGTAAGAAACTTAGAAAAAGAGATGGGAAAACTATTGGAAGATCCTATAGGGGTATCTGAGACACTAAATCAATTCCTCGGACCAAGTATGTGTACTTGGATGGAATTACAATCTACATTAAGTATCCTACTCACCAGGGAAGAAAGGGGGAGGGAAAACACGAAAACCCCCACGGAAACAAGGAAATGAGGCAGGAAATAATTCACTAAGTCGAACCTGCTTTTACTGTAACAAGAAAGGTCATAGTAAAAAAAAAAAAAAATTGTAAAGAGAGGATACGGGATGAAAAAATGTTCCAAAAGAACGAATAAGGGTGTCAAGGGCTGTATGAATTGGGGACTATACCATCGAAAGAGCCCTTGAAAAAATAATTTTTAAAAAATCGGTCCCCATGGAGAGGAGGTGGAACTTTTAGTAGATACAAGAGCCAAAAAAAAATATCCACAATTAAACACCTACCAAAAACGTGCAAACCTAGTAGAGAAACAGCACTTGTGATGGGAGCAAAAAGTGAACCATTTTGAGTCCTTATTATTAAATATATGCAAATTGAGACCCAGAGCAGAATTGAATTACAAATCTACTGTTACTGCCAGAGGCAGAAAATAATTTATTAAGAAAATGGACAAAGGTGAATGACAAAAGTTTTTAAAAAGTCAAACATGATTCAATTCAAGCCCCTGTACTAAGTCTCCCGGATTTGGAGAGACCATTTCAGTTATTTGTAAACACCTCTGATCAAACAGCATATGGGGTACTCACTCAGGAATGGGCAAGCAGTCAAAGGCCAGTGGGATATTATTCTAAACTGCTAGACCCTGTCAGTTGGGGCTGGCCCTCATGTCTACAAGCCCTAGTGGCCACAGCACTTTTAACTGAGGAAGCCCAAAAAGTCACCTCTGGGGCACCCCTAATGGTACACTCCCCTCATCATGTCAGGGGAATTCTGAATCAAAAAGCTGAGAAATGGCTAACCGATGCCTAAATATTAAAATATGAAGCTATTCTAATTACTTCCCCAAATTTAGAGCTAAAAGCAACAACTGCTCAAAGTCCTGCACAATTCCTATATGGGGAACCAGGAGAAAACTTAAAATATAATTGTGTGGACATTATAGAATTACAAAGAAAAACTAGACCTGACTTGGAAGACGTTAAACTTAAGGATGGAGAAAAATTGTTTATAGACAGATCTTCGAGAGTAGTGCAAGGACAAGGTTGTTTAACTTGTCAGAAAATTCATAAAAAAAGGTATGCAACAAGGTCCGTCAGGAGGATGGAAAACTGCTTACAGACCCTTTGAAAGAATACAAATAGATTTTACAGAATCACCAAAAATAGGAAGATAGACATATTTACTAGTAATAGTAAACCAATTAAGCCACTGGGTAGAGGCATACCCTGCAGCTGGAGACACATCACAAGTGGTAGCCAGAATATTGACAGAACACATAATACCAAGGTATGGGCTGGTCCGAGCAATAGACTCAGACCAGGGACACACTTTACATCGGAAGTGCTGAAGTTACTGACCTCGGCACTAGGCATCAGCTGGGAGTATCATACACCCTGGCACCCTCAGAGTTCTGGGAGAGTTGAAATGATGAATCAACCTTTAGAACAGCAGCTGTCAAAATTAATGATTGAGACTAAAATGCCATGGACAAAGTGCCTCCCACTGGCCCTGTCTAATACACGGCAACGCCAAATTCGAAAACAGGGATTTCACCATATGAAATGCTGGATGGTATGCCTTACCCTAAAGGAGTACGCCTTGATCCGGCTTAGTTCAGGACCCTTCTCTTCAAAACTACATAATAACAATCAACAAAGACTTGCGAGAATTAAGGAAGAAGAGAATTTTAGCTCAAACCATACCTCTAGGATTTGCCATACATACGATTAAGCCAAGACAGGTTGGACCGTGACATCCGAGCCCAGAGACCTCAAAGTGCGAATTCGGAGGACTTGCTGTGGATACCAGATCAATTCTTCTCAAAGGCCTCCCAGTCAGGACTGAAAGTCACCTGTCCTGAACCTGGGTGTGATTGTAGCCCGTTCATCAAGAAAAGGTGTCCATATTGTACCGAGTTGTGGTGGAGTCATTCCTATGTGGGTACCTCCCATTCGCATCACGTATCCAATGTAGAAGAAATGAATAGAAGGAAACTATTAAGGTACTTAATACCCTATCAGCACAAGGAGAAATCGAAATTAATGATCACAATTGGTGGGCGTTATTTGAGAATGGGACAAAGCAAACAAAAAAAAAAAAGCCAAAACAAAAAACAAAAGCCAAAGCAAAGGTTTTGGCAAAAGAGTGCCAGAAAGGGTTGTGTATACCGTGCTCTTACTGCTGTACCTGGTCCTGGGGATAAAGCTAAAAGCTGGAACAAAAGTAAGAAACAACACCAGAAGAAAAGGACAAAGTGGGACACCCCAGGACATAGTCCCTGCTGCCGAGAAGGAGAAGATGAAACAAACCTCGGCTACTGGCAGCAACCCCGTAGGCCTTGAGGGAGGCAGAGGGATGAACATAGTCCTGAGAGTCATCCTATTGCTCATCATGATAAAAGGAAACAGAGCTGATGCTTGTTCCAAGCCTTACCAGACAATCCGGTACAGTGGACACACGGTATCCACCCTTGCCTTCCACACACATATCTATTCGGCCTGCTATAATAAGCACAACTTAGAAACTTGCACTACTATGGGAAAAGTTACTGGGTAGCCACCAATTTAGAAAAAAGGGTGGGCTCCATCAGCATACCAAAGTTTCCCAGTAGGAGAAGCGCACCTCTGCTTCACAAAAGAAGCAATGTGGGATGTTCAGATCAGGGAGGAGTGTAAGATCACTACAAATTCAGAGACCATCTCACGCCCTTCCTTGCCCTCAGTTTATTGCTGCCCTTGACATCGCATGCAATGGGAGAGCCCTTGGGTCACCCCAGCCAAGCTGTCCCCTCCCTGTGCCCTAAGGAACACTTGCCCATCCCCAGCCCATTGGTTGGGGGTTGCAGAGACAGCCTGGGCAGAAGTCAGGGCAGGGTGGGCAGTGGCAGGGCAGAGCCAGGGGGGCAGCGAGATGGGAGTGTGCAGCCTGCAGGGGCACAGCAGCAGCTGTGGGACAGTGCAGGACAAGCTGTGCTGGACATGGCCAAGGGCCCTGGCAGGGCTGGCAGTGCCCAGGAGAAGCCAAGTCTTGGTGCCCTGGGGCACAGCAGCGTCTGTGCCACCAAGGGCTGGGAGGAGACACCTTGTCCTGAGCCACTGGGGCCTCCTGGCACAGCCCCAGCAAGGCTGGGCACTGTCACCCCCTTGTCCTGCCCTCAGCATCCTCCCCTGCCCCACACCCCGGTGGCCTCAGGGATCTGCTGGCATGAGTCCCTGGGGAGCCTTGGTCAGGAATGGCCCTGGGGGGCTCCTGAATGCTTCCAGGGACTGCAGGTTTTTCAAAGGACCTTGGCCTTTGCTCTTGCCTTGGAGTCTCTCAGAGCTTCCTACAATCCTGGTCTTCAATTATCTGCTCTAATGAGTCCCTGGAGATTCTTAATCATTACCAACACTCAGTGGGGCTCATTAATGCTTCAGGGTACTTCAGATTTTTCAAGTACTAGGTGTTTCCCTTTTGATACCGACTCCAGGAGAGGTTTGTGCAATCTTGACCTCCAATTATCTACTTTAAGGAGTCCCTTGATTGCTCTGTTTTAGACACTGGGGGGGGAGGGGGGGGGGGCGCTCATTAATGCTTTGAGATAACCAAGGTATTTTAAGGTACTTTGCATTTTCCTTCCCACACTGAGTCTCTGTGAGGATTTTGTGCAATCCTGGCCTCCAATTCCCTCCTGCAAGGAGCCCATGAGCAGCCTGTGCTGCAGCTGGACCTCAGTGGGACCCATTAATGCCTCCAGACCCTTTGCATTCTTTTTTCTGACTTGGACTCCTGGAGAGGTTTCTGCAGTCTCCTCTCAGGCCCTGAGATTGTAGCATTGTGTGATGGATATTGCTCCAGGGTCTCTCCTAAGGAGGTCTGGCCTGCTCAGAGAAGCTGTGCCTTGAGGTTTGACCCGGTGGGTGTGGACAACCTTGCTCCACATTCCCCAACCGAATCCTGTCTGTCCTGACTCAGCTGACACCCCTGCTTTGCTTGGAGAACTGGCTGCACACACCCTAAGAAGGGTTTTCCTCTTTTTTTTTTTTTTCTACACCAACCTACAACAGTTTTGATTGCTCCAAACAACGAAAAGTTCCCCACTGAAAACAGACACCCTCCTCAAGTGTGTGCCAAGCCCCAGGCAGCACCAAGACCATTCCAGAGCTGCCCTGCCCAGCTGTGAGGGTGGATTAGCATCCCAAGGTGCCCTGGGCCATTGCAAGGGACTGTTGCCAGGGACACTGCACTGACCCCCACTAGTGGGTTTGGGTGCCAGGGCAACCCTCATCAGTTCAAGTTGCCTTGGAAACCACCCCAAGGAGCCATTTGTGCAGTCAGGTTCCATGGGCACTTGCATGCAGACCTGTTGTGTCCTCAGCTGCCATGGCAAGCCTGAGGACAAAGCGGTGCCGGGGCTGGTCCAGCTTGAACTGCACTGACACTCATTGATGCAGTCAGGTGCCATGGCAACAGCCACAGAGACCCCTTCCTCAGTTTGGTGCCACGGCAGCCAACGCCTGGAGCCATTGTGATGGCTGCTTGTCATGGAAACCTGCCCTGGGCCCCTTGCTCAGGGCTGCTGTCACTGCCCAGAGCCAGAGGGGATCCCTCGCTGGGGGCTTGTGCCATGGCCACCTGCCCTGTGCCGCGCTGGCTGGGCAGGCGCAGCGGGACCAGCAGCAAACCCCAGGGCCAGGGCCAAAGGCCAGCTCAGCCAGACAGAAAGGTCAGCTGGGCACTGTTTCCATGGCAAGCCTCACTGGGACAGGACACCTGGGTCACCTGGCATGGCACTTGCCATGGAAACCCCTTGTAGGGCCTGATGCCACGGACGCTGGCACCGAGACACTGCTGGGGTCGGGTGCTGAGCACAGGCTCCATCACACACAGATGGTTTTGCTCTTGCTGAGCTTGCACAGAGCCAAGGCCTTTCCTGCCCCTCGTCCAGCCACGCTGGGGAGGGGCTGGGGGTGCAGGGGAGCTTGGGAGGGGACACAGCCAGGACAGGTGACCCCAACTGACCCGGGGGAGATCCCGGACCATGGGACATCATGCTCAGCGTATAAAGTGGGGGGAAGAAGGCAGAAACCAGGGGACATTTGCAGTGGTGGCGTTTGTCTTCCCAGGTAACTCCTAGGCACGATGGGACTCAGTTTCACCAGTGGCCAGGGTCAGCACCAAAGACACAGACACCAGCTGAAGGAATTGCGTAATTTATATAACGCAAAACTGCAAAGAATCACAACAGGAGAAGCTCAGCAATGTACCCAGACATCACTCCCAAGAAGTGCCCGCAGTGATTAAGAAAGATCCATCAGCAGTTCCCCCCAGACTTTACCATCACCCAGATGCACACATCAGCTGGGGGAAGCTGTCACAGCCAAGGACTGCAGAGCCACTCCCGGACACTGGGAATTCCTGCAGGTGCCTCCAGCCACAGCTGAGGCTTCCAGCCCTGCTGAGAGAGGGCCCAGCTCTGATGGTGTTGAACAGAGAATCTGACAGCACTCCTAGTGCAGGAACATGGGTTTAAGTCTCCTGTTTGGTTCCTCCCAATGCCTGGCCAGGGCTCAAGGAGGAACCAAGGGAGTTCACTTGGACCAAACACCCCCAAACAAGGCCAGATGGGACCTTGTTGGATTTCTAAATGCTGAAAGGTAAATCCTTGTTTCACCAATACACAGATACAGAGATCGTATTGCTAAAAATGCCTCATTGATGAGCAGATAAAAATATAACATTGGCTTGGAAGGTGCATCTAGAGTTCAGCTTTGGCTCAGGGCCTGATGTTCGGGCCTTGGTACTTCAACCAGTGCTTTGACCAAGGCATGAACTACAACCTCCATAACAATTCCTTCAATAATGGATTCTTGGATTTAGGCATGAGGCACAAAGGCATCACCTCTTGTTCTTCAATTAAGCATTAATTGAAGAACAGTTCATTACTCAGAGCTGTAATTTGCAACTCTTTTAAAACATGCCTAATTAGTTGCTCTTCTCTGTTGTTTCTCAAATCCCCACTTTCTCTTGAGACTGTGTCTCTCTTGAGACAAGTCTCAGTGCTCCATTTCCCAGCACAAAGTGTCACAACAACTCTAACATGGAATCATTACACACCAAGGGCTCACACTGCAATGTTTGCAGTGACTGCCACAAATGCATTTCACAGCAGCCTCCAATTTGGCAGGCATGAAGGCAATCTCAGCAAGAAGAATTTTCTTCTTTCTGCCACTCTTCTACTGCTCTTCCTATTGAGGTGATTCCTGATGGCTGCACTTCAGACTCATCACTGATAGAAGTGCAACATTCCTGTCCCGTCATAGCCCAGGCTCCTCCTTGCCCAGCAAGCAGATGATCCAAGGCCATGAGGTTCTGTAGAGCCCCATTTGTGTTTGTTGGAGCTCACAGCATGTGCTACTGGATATTTGCACAGTATCCTTTTCTACTTCTTCAAATAATCCATGTAGCTCATTAATGTGAACTCCATAGGACGAGGCAGTGCTCATGGGGCACAGGGTGAACCAGAGTCTTTGGCTTTCTGAGACCAAAGGCACTCTGTGGGGGGAAATGTTCTCTCGGCCCAAACTCTTCCTTCTGCTTGTTGCTGAAGTACCCCCAAGGGAGGCATCAACACTGCCTGAAAAACAGGACCCAAACACATTGAGGGAAGCCTTTACAGGCATTGTCTCTGCACATCCAGCAGGTCCCATTCCCAGTACCAAAGGTCTGATTTCCCATTTCCCACTGTGGGCTGCTGATGCATCCAGGGCTCCTCCCTGTGCTCCTCTTGTGTCCCCCGTGCCTTTGGGCCACAGCAGTTTCACAGTGGCCCTGCAGCTGGCAGTGCTCTAACACTGACCCTGACCAGCTCCAGCACCCCAAGTTCTATGGACATTGGGAGTGATGGCAAAGCACAGAAATCCTTTCACACTGGGGCCTCTAACTCCAACAGGGTTCAGTTTCTACTGAAGGGAAATCTTAGTGAACCCTGTGAAGCTGATCATTGTATTCCTTTTTTGCACAGCACAGTTTTCTTTAACTGTCCCTGCACTGACTCTGTTAGGAGTCAGAGCCCATGGACAGAGCTCTGGCCACCCCACAGGGTGGGCCCTCCAAGGGACCCCCATTCCTCCCAACATTAGTTGAGGACATACCCAGCAATTACTTACATGGAGTATTTTGGCTACTAAGATCTTTACATTTTCAGAACAATTTCAGGACTAATCCCTGATGAAACTCTACAGGTGTTTCTGGCAAACAAAGATTCTGGCTGACTCTCAAGACACAACTTACAGACATAAGCACTACTTTAGTGACAAGGTGACTCATTCTTTTTCCTCAGTCTCATCCGGGTTAGGAACAGTAATTCCACTGTCCATGCAGCTGGTGCCCATTTAATTCCAGAATAATGTCCCTAGGGACCTTTGCTGTTCAGCTTTCCCGCGCTGTCTGTGGGTAACAAGGCTTGCTGGGGTCCTTTCCCCTTTGGCTGGAGAGGTGCCGGGTCCCAGGCCCTGAGGGACCCCCAGGCTCCTGGCTGGAATTCGTCTGGAAGTGCCTCAGTGTCACATCAGCCTTCACATGGAGCCCCGTGGATCAGAGCATTTCCCAAACGGGACCCTTGGGGCAAACACGCAGATGTGGTCTGGCACGATCTCTAAAACAATATCCCAAAACATCCACTTGTTCTCACATAGAGCACTTGGCTGCAGGGACATATTGCCAGGTTCCAGCATTCCAACAGTCTTGTCTTTCCCCAGAGCTGTTCCTGCAGCTGGCTCGGGAGGGCCACTTGGCCTCTCCACCCACACTTTGGCTCCATTATTAGGACTGCTGCATCCAAAGCCTTGATCTCCACAAACAGTGCTGATTTGAGCTGGATCTCCTTCCTTCACTGATGTTTCGAAAGCTGGAAGATCAATAATGGTGCTACTGTGCCACAGGGCTAAATCATCCAATCTTGTTCACTATTGCTGAAAAGGATTACTTTGATTTCTCCTTGACAATCTGCATCAATTCCTCTTCCTGTGACGTGAACCCTTTGCAAGGCCAAGCTCCAGTGAGCAGTTCCCCAAAGTGTCCTGGAGGAATCTGAACTCCTCTTTCCGTATTGATAACTCTCATTTGCTTCTGATTTATCCTAATTAATTCCAGTGCATCACAGTCCAGCCCTGCAGCCTCTGGGGGGCCCTGTCAGGGGCCGTGGCACCCAGAACAATTTCCCAGGAAGTCCAAGTCTCACTGGCCATGGTTGTATTTGCAAACCGGGAGCAGCCATGCACATCCAGGGCCTTTCCATTTCCCAGTGGGCCCATTGCTAAGGGTAGGGAGCACATCTGGGAGTTGGCTTCTCCATCGGGACAGCTTATCAGCTCCTCATTTTTTCAACTGCTCTTTTAACAAACATTCATCTGTCCAACCAATGCCGCAGCTTGTGGATAGCCTGCTGTATGAAAAACCCAGCAGTCTTAATCACTGTGTTTTCCACACTAACAAAAAACACATTCCACATCACGGGGTCAGCAAACCCCATGAAAGCAGCCAATTTCATCCCTTCCTCCTGTATTCATTATAAACAGTCTCACAAAGTTTGCCGTGACGTTGATGTCCTCGTTAAAGCTTTTCTGTAGGGTATTCAGTGTTACATCCCTGAGCAACCAAAGCTAACACATGAGTACTGTCAGCATTATTTCACATTATTATTATTATTATTATTTATATAAAAATAAAAATATTATTTCATGACATGTAAGATATGTGTACACATATGTAGATATAACACAGTAACATTATTATATCACAAGCACAATGAAATTCAAGCTCAAGATTAAAACTTTTTCTGTGTCTCCATGTGGGAGTGTTCCAACACAAATTGTTCCTTCTGTTGCTGCTGTTTCCAATATGCTCTTAACAAAATCCATCCTCATCCTCCCAAACCCACAAGTTCTTTTCCTTTTTCCATATGCAATTTTGGGATGCATTTGAAGACACCCACTGGTTCAGCCTCTTTTAACTCACGGCTCCACTGTTCCCACAGTGCTCTGACCTCAGCCCACTCCTGAGACAGACAACTCTAGGGAAGGGATTCGCATCCAGCAATTTCCAACGGGACGGACTCCTTACATTTACATTTTAAAAGTGACATTTTGTTGTGATCCAGCCAGACTACGCCACTTTGCTTTTACCAGTGGGCAAGGTCAGCACCAAAGACACAGACACCAGCTGAAGGAATTGCTTAATTTTCTAAAGTTCAAAGCAGCAAAGAATCACAGAAGGAGAAGCTCAGCAATGCACCCAGTCCTCACTCCCAAGAAGTGCCCGCAGTGATTAAGAAAGATCCATCAGCAGTTCCCCCCAGACTTTACCATCACCCAGATGCACACATCAGCTGGGGGAAGCTGTCACAGCCAAGGACTGCAGAGCCACTCCCGGACACTGGGAATTCCTGCAGGTGCCTCCAGCCACAGCTGAGGCTTCCAGCCCCGCTGAGAGAGGGCCCAGCTCTGACAGCGCTGAAGAAACAAACTGACAGCACTTCTAGTGCAGCAACATCTGGTTTCATTCTCCTCTTGGCTCACACCCAGAGCCTGGCCAGGGCTCAAGGAGGAACCCAAGGAGTTGGCTTTGACCAAACACACCCCAAACAAGGCCAGATGTTGGATTTCATGGCCTTGTTCGGCTTCTAAATAAACAAAGGTCAATCCACCTTTCACTCATGAGTGCATACATCTATCACAGCACTCATGTCCGTGCATAGTTTGGTCATATGTGGATACAAAGATAACATTTGGTTGGAAGGTTCATCCAGAGATCCCCTTTGGCTCAGGGCCTGGTGTTCAGCCCTCAGTCAGGGCCTCTTGTCCAGCCTTTGGTACTTCAGGCATGCGATTTACTGCTGGGCTTGACAGTGCTGGGTGAACAGCAGGACTGCATGAGCTCTGAGGTCTTTCCCAACTGGAAGGATTCTGTAATTCCAGGATTCCATCTGCTGCATTCAGCTAGGTCCATGTTAGCAGCATTCCTTGAGTCCAAAAGGCCCCTCTTGGTCAGCCCTTGTGGCCTAAGGCTCCAGCTCCTTTAGCTCCTGCTGCTAAGCTGCTCAGGCTGAACGAGAGGGCTCAGGGAGAAGAAGAATACAGCTCATGCAATTCCTTCTGGGACGCTGAGAGGGGAGGGTGTGGCACCAGGAGCACTGTTTGCTGTGGCCTCCTCTCTACCCTTCAGGCCCTTCAGTGCTTTGAAGCAGCCAAGAGCTTTCTTCAAGGGTGCAAGGAAGCAGCTGTTCCTGCTCCCAGCTCTGGCTCTTCCCACTCTCTGACCTTGACTGGTTTTGTCCCTCTGGCTGTGCCCTCTGCTCCCCCTGTGCTTGGTGGCTGCTGCCCAGGACTGTGGCACTGGCACACATCAAGGGCTCCAGCCCCTCCTTTCTCTGCCCTTGCAGCTGCCTGCTCACAGCAGCCTTTTCCACCTGGAAGCTCCCCATGGAGAGGGAGTCCCCACCTCTGTTCCCTGCACAACCTCCAGGATGCCAGCACTGCCATCTCTAGTCCCTGCTGGCACTGAGGGCTCCCAGGTGCCCCAGGCTGCTGTGACACCACTGCACACGGCAGGAACAGTGCCAGGGGCTGTGCTCAAAGTCAGGTCCATGTGCTGCTGCTGCTGCTGCTGCTGCTGCTGTGGGTGTCGTTTTTTTCCAGCCCTGCCCAGAGTCAGGGATCAGATCCAGGCACTGCTGCTGCTCCCTCGGGATCAGCCACAATTTGGCTGTTGCTGTCAGTGCCAGCAGAAGTGGTGGCTGGAGCAGCGGGTGCTGACAGTGCCCCAAGCACACACAGGGGTCCCTGGGCTGGGGGTTGGGAGCTGGGAGGCAGCTGCCCCTTCTTCTCCCTCTGCCCCTTCTTCTCCCTCTGCCCCCACAGAGCTGGGCCAGGCACAAGGGGGGCAGCACAGCAAACAGGGAGCCTGCAAGTCTCTTCCAGCCCTGTCTGCTGAGAGTTTGGCCCTTGGAGCTCCAGGTGGACAAAGGCAGCTGCTCCTGGTCCCTCTGTGTGTCCCTGTGTTCAGCTGTGCTGCTCCATCAGTCCGTGCCCAGCAATGGGAAAAGCCTCAGGCCTGCAGGGCCAGGAGCTGCTGGGCTCTGCCTGGGCAGCTCAGCCAGCGGGAAGGAGCTGCTCCACACGGGAACCAGGAGCGAAGGACACTCCTGTTTTAGGAGAGGATTTCTGTTCTAGGAAAAACAAAAAACATAGAAAAGGAAAAAAAAAACACAGAAAACATGTGAAAGATACAAACAAAACAACGTGTTAGTGAAAAGTAGTCCAGACCTTTGGATAAAGGGGCAACCGATCTTTTTAAAACAAGGACTAAGTTATTTACTTTAGAAACGTGCTGATGGTATGGATCCATCTTACTGACCTCAGCAGCCTATTTAAAACGATGTTGGGGTTTATTTCCAATATTGTTATTTTCAATTGTGGTTGAAGCAAGAGGAAATTGCTTTGTGCCCTGCCAGCTCCAAGCAGGACTGGGAAACTAAACTCTGTCAAACCCCAAATCCTTTTTGAAGATGCCCTTCCTTCTCACCCTTCAAATGAGGTGCGCTGTTCCCTTTGAAATTGTCAGTGATTTCTTCAAGATGGAAAGACCCACTTACAGCTTTTTGCTCTGGTTTGGAAGTGCAGAAGGGCAACTCTCCATCCATCAGCTCCAGACTGCACTGCCTTAGGAACACGGCCCACTCGCCAGGTTTTGCCCACTCGTGGCACTTCTAGAGGAGGAAGAAATTGCACAATTGCTACGGCACAATTCCAGACAAAAAGGAATGGAGACAGACAAAACATCCTGTGGAGATCCAGGCATTCAGCTGGGACCGTGGAGAGTTTGGGTTCTTGCCAATTGGGTGTGTGTCCCTAACTGCAATCTCTTGGCCTGCAGGAGAGTCTCCCTCACCTGCAAAAGCAGAAAGCTCAGGCGGTGTGCTGGGAACGGGCTCGTGTGATGCAAAGCTCTCAGAGCCCTGTGAGGGCAGAGCGGGCCCAGCCGTGCCCAGGGCTGAGCCCAGCAGAGCCCTGGCACGGCCCAGAGCTGCCTCAGCATCCGCAGAGCCCGGCTGCAAGGACAGAACCCAGAAACCACCCCTCAGCTGAAGGCTCCTGTCCCCCTTGTCCCAACCACGAGCAGTGCCCAGACCATGCTGCCTGTGCCCAGAGCTGGGCACAAACCTCCCAGTCACTGCTGCCTCTGGGAGCAGAGCACGAGGGCAGGACACGTGCCCAGCCTGCAGCCAGCCATGGCACATCCAGCCCCTCAGCAGCTGCCCAGAGCCAAAAAGCACCTAGGCAGCCCACTGAAGAACTCCTTGCATCTACTCCAGCAAAGGGGAACCTTTGGTTGCCAGCCAGGGGCCAGGCCATGCCCAGATCTGGGAGCATCCCCCTAGCTGTGGACTCACCTGCACACTGGGCGTGGAGCGTGTCTTTGAAGAAGGTGCCAGAATCAAAGTCCATCATCTCCTGCTGCCAGTGGCCAGGTCGAGGAAGAGGCTGTCAGCCTTGAGGTTGTCCTTGCAGCAGCTCCACGTGGTACAGCTTCTCCAGGGGCTGCTGCTCCTTCCCTGGGGGCCAGACCAGGCTGTCAGTGTTCTGCCCAGGGACTCAGCCATCACTGAAGCAGGACAAGTAAAACCAGGATGCATGGTGGCCGCCAGTGCTTGCAAGACCAGCTCAGCTCCAGAACGGACGTTCCCATCTGATGACCCCTGCTCCATGGTACAGGCAGGAGAAAAAAGTCTGTGTTTCTTTGCTTCTTATCACCAAGACACGTGTGGAGCTGTTTGATCCAGGCTCCCGGATCAAACGGTGCCTGTGAATCTCTCCCATCTTCTAGGGCAGGTGAACACCCTGCAGCCAGGGGTCATAGAAGAGATCTTCCAAAGATGGCCTGTCCATGGAGTGCATGCATAAACACCATCTGATAACATCTTGGCACTCTGGGGAGAGAAACCACAAATCACCGGTCAGCTGGAGGAGGATCCTGTTCACTTTGCCCCACTGTTCCCGTGCCCAGGCTCTGCTGGATCTGCTCAGAGCTGGGCCTGAGCTTTGCAGTCAATTCCCTGTTTTGGAGGAGAGCAGGAGAGCAGGACATGTGCCACATCCCAGAGATGAGGATTCACCTTGAGAGAGCCCTCGTGGGAACATGAGCTGGCCCCAGACGATGTCCCGGCCCTTCTTGAACGGGTGCTTCCCGCAGACCATCTGGTACAGCAGGATACCCAGGGACCAGACCGTTGCTGCCTCGCCGTGGTAGCATTTCAGGTGGGTCCACTCTGGGGGGCTGTAGGACCGTGTCCCTATGGAATACAGATGGAGCTCATCACGGGGATGCTGCTGCTCCCAGCGCCTCGCCCCAGCATCCCTGGGATGGGGGGGACCGCACCAGTGGCACAGGAGTGACCCCCTGCCTCGTCACCAACACCTGACTCCGCGTACAAAAAGGAGGGACGGAAAAGAAACCACTGGTGTTGGGAGAGGGCAGCAGAAGCCCTGAGAAGGCCCAACCATGACACCCAGAAGAAAAACCCACCCAGGGGTGGGAAAAACCCACTCTCCTCTCTGCTTGCATTGCCCCCAATAAACATTAACAAGCCAAGGCAAACAGGGGCAGCAAAGCAGTCCAAGCCCTTCCTCGCCTGCACACCAAACGGAGCCGTGCACGGGTCTGAGCCCCCTCTCTTGCTCCCCCCAGGGGGTTTGTGTCGGGCTGGCTGCCCCAGCTCCAGCCACGGCTGAGTGGGTGGTGAATGCCGTTGGCAGGGCTGGGAGCTGGCTCCCCTCTGATCCCCACTCAAAAGCAACTTTTGGTGCAGGAGAAGCAATCCCATGACCTGCAGCAAAGCGGGGAATCCAAGCGGGGTGCCACAGTCAGGCTGGGCCATGAGATGCCCAGGGGCATCCCCCAGGCTGGGCTCACCTGCAAACTGGGTGTAGAGTGTGTCCTGGAGGAAGGTGCCACAGCCAAAGTCAATCAGTTTGGCCTGTCCGGTGGCCAGGTCGATGAGGATGTTGCTAGGTTTGATGTCGCGGTGCAGGACCCCGCAGCTGCTGCAGTGCCGCACGGCCTCCAGCACCTGGCGGAACAGCCCCCGCGCCTCCTCCTCCGGCAGGGAGCCCCGAGCCACGATGAAATCCAAGAGGTCCTGACATGGCTCGGGACGCTCCAGCACCAACAAGACGCAGCTGGGCAGCTCAAACCACTCCAGGAGCTGAATTACTCCACGGAACCCAGTGGACACCTTGTCCAGCAGCACGACCTCCAGGGGCGCACGGGCGCCGTTGGGCTGCGCGAGGACCACGATGCCGTCAGTGGGGCTGAGGCCGTGCCAGGGCTCTGGAACGCCTCAGCCAGCCCGGGATGCTCTGCATCCCCCGCTCAGCCCACGCCCGCTCTCCTTGCAGGGCTCCCGGCGGCTCCCAGCCTGCCGGGCCCCGGCTCCCCGCCGCCCGCAACGCCCCGGCTTCTGCCGCTGGCCCCGCTCACTCACCAGCTCGCCCCAATGGCGGATGCGATCCCGCCGCACGCATTTGATGGCCACCTGCGAACCAAGGGGCAGCAGCGGGCTCAGATCGCCGCCCGGCCCGCCGCGCCCCGGCCTCCTCCTCCGCCCTCCATCTCTTCCTCTTCCTCCTCCTCCTCCTCCTCCTCCTCCGCCCGCCGCCGGCCCCGCCACTCACCGGGGCGCCGTCCGCGAGCCGGGTCCCCGAGAAGACGCTGCCGAAGCCGCCGCTGCCCAGCAGCGAACCCAGCCGGTACCGCTCCTGCAAGGCCCCCTGCGCCTTCCCTGCGGGCGACACGCGGCCGTCAGCGCTCGGCCCGGGGCCACACACGGCCCCCGACCGCCCCCCGACCGTCCCGGGCCGGGCATCCCCACCCGCCCCGGGCCCTGGCGGCTCGGGGCCGGCGGCCGCGCTGCCGAGCGGCGGAGCTCGGGCCGGGGAAGCCGCAGCGGAGGCGGCGGGAGCGGCCGCGCCGCGTGTGTCCTCAGCGGGCCCCTGGAGGAGCCGGGGCCGGGGCCGGGGCAGGGGCCGCAGCCGGGCCAGGGGCCGGAGGCGGGGCCGGAGCCGGGGTAGGGGCGGGGGTCGGGGCCGGGCTCGGGGTCGAGGCCGGGCTCGGGTTCGGGCTCCGGCCAGGCAAAGCCAAAGGGCAGCGATGCTGCCCCAGCCCCAGGCACTGATGCCCGCCCAGCACCGCCACAGCCACGAAAGCCAGAGCCGGGCAGAGGCGAGCCCGGGGTGGGACGGACGGGGCAGGTGACGGGGCAGCCCCGCCCGAGGCCGGGGGCGGGCCGGGGGCATGGCCCGGTCCGGCAGGGGGAGAGGGGGAGACGACGGGGGGGTCTGGGGAACGGAGCCCGGGGAGAAGGGATAGAATGAACAAGAAAGAGAGTAAGAGGGCTTGTAGACTCGCTGCTGCTGCTGCTGCTGCCGCTGCTGCCGCTGCTGCCGCTGCTGCCGCTGCTGCCGAAGCGCCGGGGCCGTTTGTCCGCGTGTCCGCGTGTCCGTTCGCCGCTCGCCCCACACGCCCCATGCCCGAGCCCCGCGCGCCCCGGGGCAGCCCCTGAGTCTGTCCAAACACGGGAACTTCGCCCTGTTCAGCCAAGGCCCAGAGTCCTGACTCCCGCACAGTGACACAGCAATCCCCTCGCTCGCTGCTGTGCATTGGCCCCGCTGAGGCTCACACACTGCCGCCGGGGCACGTTCCCTGGCTGGAGGATTCCTGCCCCACCCAAGCACTGCCCTTATGTCTCCAGCATTGCTTTCCAACAAAGCCACGGGAAGGCAAACTCTCTGCAGCTCATGGTACTTTACAGTGTCTAAGACTCACAAGTCATCGACCAGGAATTGTAAGGGAATGCAGCCCTGACTGCAGCCCTCCCAGAGTAGATGACAAAAAGAATCTAAAACGGGGAAATGCAGGTGAACTGGGTGAACTTTGTCTGAAAGAAGGGTCATTTTTTTCTAATAATTTCTAGTCCATTCCCTCTGCTTTTATGCTTCTTACAAGGCCATTTGCATGCCAGATTCCTCATCAAAGGAGAACCCTGAGCTTGTGGAACTGCGTGTCTGTTCCTCTGCAGGGACACTCAGGGTGAGACAGGATGCAATTTTGAAGCAATTGTGTTAAAGCAAAACCAGTTATTAAGTAGAGATTGATGTCCTTGCCCCAAACCAACAACCGTGGGCAAGTCCCTTTGGCTCAGCCTGGAGCAGTGACCTTGAGGGGTGTCCCCACTGCAGGGAGGAAGGCCCCCGCCCCTCCAAGGAGGGAAATGTTGGGACACGCTGCCGTTAAAATCTGGCACGGGGCTCTTCCAGTCTGAAGTGCTGCCCTGTCAGGCAGATGTGCCCAGGCTGTGCCAACTCAGCAGCTCTGCAGAAGTTCTCAGCGGTGGCACTTGGTTGTTCCTTTCTCTGGGCATTTTACCAGCTCTGCCACAGCTTCAGCTCCCTCTCAGGATGTTGATCTTGGGGATGGAGGAGTCAGGCTGGTTTCAGCACTGTTGACCCCAAAAGCAGCGTGATCCCCCTCTTCATTTCCCACCGGGAGCTTTGCAAACAGAGTCTTGTTGGAGTTGTTTGAGCCCATTCCAGGCAGAGCCTCCTGCTGCAGCAGGAACTGCCTTTCCTGTGCCATGGCCAGGGCAGATCCCGCTGCAGGAAAAGGCCCAGGCCAGCCCCAAAACAGGGAGGGCCTCGGGCACAAGTGCAGAGTGCCGTGGTGGCACCTGTGCCAGGGAGAGCCTGAGACACCAAAGGCACCTTGGCAGCAGCAGCTGCTTCCAGGGCATGGCCACAAGCCTCCCTTGGCAACCCGGCCTGGTGGCCACCACTGTAGAGCTGCAGCTTCAGGGGTCATTTCTGGCTGGGCTCTGCAAAGCCACTCGTGCTCCAGGAACCCGACTGGGAAGCAATTGGCCCCAGCACCTTGGGGACAAGATATTAATGGCAAAACTCTTCATCCCTGCAGGGACAGGAGAGGGACAGAGGAAAGGGAAGAGCCAGGCCCAGGGGACATGACTGCAATGGTGGTGGCTGGGAGGTCGGTGCCACTGCAGCAGCCTGGCTGGCCCTCAGCAGACATTCTGGCCACAAGAGTTGTGAGCAGCTCTTGGCCCTGCAGGGCTGAGGCTTTTCCCCTTTGGTGGGCACAGACTGATGGAGCAGCACAGCTCAAGTCCTCCTGGCACTGTTCCCTGCGGTGTGCAGTGGTGTCACAGCAGCCTGGGGCACCTGGGAGTCCTCAGTGCCAGCAGGGACTGGAGATGGCAGCGCTGGCATCCTGGAGGTTGTGCAGGGAACAGAGGTGGGGACTCTCTCTCCATGGGGAGCTTCCAGGTGGAAAAGGCTGCTGTGAGCAGGCAGCTGCAAGGGCAGAGAAAGGAGGGGCTGGAGCCCTTGATGTGTGCCAGTGCCACAGTCCTGGGCAGCAGCCACCAAGCACAGGGGGAGCAGAGGGCACAGCCAGAGGGACAAAACCAGTCAAGGTCAGAGAGTGGGAAGAGCCAGAGCTGGGAGCAGGAACAGCTGCTTCCTTGCACCCTTGAAGAAAGCTCTTGGCTGCTTCAAAGCACTGAAGGGCCTGAAGGGTAGAGAGGAGGCCACAGCAAACAATGCTCCTGGTGCCACACCCTCCCCTCTCAGCGTCCCAGAAGGAATTGCATGAGCTGTATTCTTCTTCTCCCTGAGCCCTCTCGTTCAGCATGAGCAGCTTAGCAGCAGGAGCTAAAGGAGCTGGAGCCTTAGGCCACAAGGGCTGACCAAGAGGGGCCTTTTGGACTCAAGGAATGCTGCTAACATGGACCTAGCTGAATGCAGCAGATGGAATCCTGGAATTACAGAATCCTTCCAGTTGGGAAAGACCTCAGAGCTCATGCAGTCCTGCTGTTCACCCAGCACTGTCAAGCCCAGCAGTAAATCGCATGCCTGAAGTACCAAAGGCTGGACAAGAGGCCCTGACTGAGGGCTGAACACCAGGCCCTGAGCCAAAGGGGATCTCTGGATGAACCTTCCAACCAAATGTTATCTTTGTATCCACACATGACCAAACTATGCACGGACATGAGCGCTGTGATAGATGTATGCACTCATGAGTGAAAGGTGGATTGACCTTTGTGTATTTAGAAGCCAAACAAGGCCGTGAAATCCAACATCTGGCCTTGTTTGGGGTGTGTTTGGTCAAAGCCAACTCCTTGGGTTCCTCCTTGAGCCCTGGCCAGGCTCTGGGTGTGAGCCAAGAGGAGAATGAAACCACATGTTGCTGCACTAGAAGTGCTGTCAGTTTGTTTCTTCAGCACTGTCAGAGCTGGGCCCTCTCTCAGCGGGGCTGGAAGCCTCAGCTGTGGCTGGAGGCACCTGCAGGAATTCCCAGTGTCCGGGAGTGGCTCTGCAGTCCTTGGCTGTGACAGCTTCCCCCAGCTGATGTGTGCATCTGGGTGATGGTAAAGTCTGGGGGGAACTGCTGATGGATCTTTCTTAATCACTGCGGGCACTTCTTGGGAGTGATGTCTGGGTGCATTGCTGAGCTTCTCCTTCTGTGATTCTTTGCTGCTTTGAACTTTAGAAAATTAAGCAATTCCTTCAGCTGGTGTCTGTGTCTTTGGTGCTGACCTTGCCCACTGGTAAAAGCAAAGTGGCGTAGTCTGGCTGGATCACAACAAAATGTCACTTTTAAAATGTAAATGTAAGGAGTCCGTCCCGTTGGAAATTGCTGGATGCGAAGCCCTTCCCTAGAGTTGTGTGTCTCAGGAGTGGGCTGAGGTCAGAGCACCGTGGGAGCAGTGGAGCCGTGAGTTAAAAGAGGCTGAACCAGTGGGTGTCTTCAAATGCATCCCAAAATTGCATATGGAAAAAGGAAAAGAACTTGTGTGTTTTGGGAGGATGAGGATGGATTTTGTTAAGAGCATATTGGAAACAGCAGCAACAGAAGGAACAATTTGTGTTGGAACACTCCCACATGGAGACACAGAAAAAGTTTTAATCTTGAGCTTGAATTTCATTGTGCTTGTGATATAATAATGTTACTGTGTTATATCTACATATGTGTACACATATCTTACATGTCATGAAATAATATTTTTATTTTTATATAAATAATAATAATAATAATAATAATGTGAAATAATGCTGACAGTACTCATGTGTTAGCTTTGGTTGCTCAGGGATGTAACACTGAATACCCTACAGAAAAGCTTTAACAAGGACATCAACGTCACGGCAAACTTTGTGAGACTGTTTATAATGAATACAGGAGGAAGGGATGAAATTGGCTGCTTTCATGGGGTTTGCTGACCCTGTGATGTGGAATGTGTTTTTTGTTAGTGTGGAAAACACAGTGATTAAGACTGCTGGGTTTTTCATACAGCAGGCTATCCACAAGCTGCGGCATTGGTTGGACAGATGAATGTTTGTTAAAAGAGCAGTTGAAAAAATGAGGAGCTGATAAGCTGTCCCGATGGAGAAGCTAACTCCCAGATGTGCTCCCTACCCTTAGCAATGGGCCCACTGGGAAATGGAAAGGCCCTGGATGTGCATGGCTGCTCCCGGTTTGCAAATACAACCATGGCCAGTGAGACTTGGACTTCCTGGGAAATTGTTCTGGGTGCCATGGTCCCTGACAGGGCCCCCCAGAGGCTGCAGGGCTGGACTGTGATGCACTGGAATTAATTAGGATAAATCAGAAGCAAATGAGAGTTATCAATACGGAAAGAGGAGTTCAGATTCCTCCAGGACACTTTGTTTGGGGAACTGCTCACTGGAGCTTGGCCTTGCAAAGGGTTCACGTCATGGGAAGAGGAATTGATGCAGATTGTCAAGGAGAAATCAAAGTAATCCTTTTCAGCAATAGTGAACACGATTGGATGATTTAGCCCTGTGGCACAGTAGCACCATTATTGATCTTCCAGCTTTCCAAACATCAGTGAAGGAAGGAGATCCAGCTCAGATCAGCACTGTTTGTGGAGATCAAGGCTTTGGATGCAGCAGTCCTAATAATGGAGCCAAAGTGTGGGTGGAGAGGCCAAGTGGCCCTCCCGAGCCAGCTGCAGGAACAGCTCTGGGGAAAGACAAGACTGTTGGAATGCTGGAACCTGGCAATATGTCCCTGCAGCCAAGTGCTCTATGTGAGAACAAGTGGATGTTTTGGGATATTGTTTTAGAGATCGTGCCAGACCACATCTGCGTGTTTGCCCCAAGGGTCCCGTTTGGGAAATGCTCTGATCCACGGGGCTCCATGTGAAGGCTGATGTGACACTGAGGCACTTCCAGACGAATTCCAGCCAGGAGCCTGGGGGTCCCTCAGGGCCTGGGACCCGGCACCTCTCCAGCCAAAGGGGAAAGGACCCCAGCAAGCCTTGTTACCCACAGACAGCGCGGGAAAGCTGAACAGCAAAGGTCCCTAGGGACATTATTCTGGAATTAAATGGGCACCAGCTGCATGGACAGTGGAATTACTGTTCCTAACCCGGATGAGACTGAGGAAAAAGAATGAGTCACCTTGTCACTAAAGTAGTGCTTATGTCTGTAAGTTGTGTCTTGAGAGTCAGCCAGAATCTTTGTTTGCCAGAAACACCTGTAGAGTTTCATCAGGGATTAGTCCTGAAATTGTTCTGAAAATGTAAAGATCTTAGTAGCCAAAATACTCCATGTAAGTAATTGCTGGGTATGTCCTCAACTAATGTTGGGAGGAATGGGGGTCCCTTGGAGGGCCCACCCTGTGGGGTGGCTAGAGCTCTGTCCATGGGCTCTGACTCCTAACAGAGTCAGTGCAGGGACAGTTAAAGAAAACTGTGCTGTGCAAAAAAGGAATACAATGATCAGCTTTACAGGGTTCACTAAGATTTCCCTTCAGTAGAAACTGAACCCTGTTGGAGTTAGAGGCCCCAGTGTGAAAGGATTTCTGTGCTTTGCCATCACTCCCAATGTCCATAGAACTTGGGGTGCTGGAGCTGGTCAGGGTCAGTGTTAGAGCACTGCCAGCTGCAGGGCCACTGTGAAACTGCTGTGGCCCAAAGGCACGGGGGACACAAGAGGAGCACAGGGAGGAGCCCTGGATGCATCAGCAGCCCACAGTGGGAAATGGGAAATCAGACCTTTGGTACTGGGAATGGGACCTGCTGGATGTGCAGAGACAATGCCTGTAAAGGCTTCCCTCAATGTGTTTGGGTCCTGTTTTTCAGGCAGTGTTGATGCCTCCCTTGGGGGTACTTCAGCAACAAGCAGAAGGAAGAGTTTGGGCCGAGAGAACATTTCCCCCCACAGAGTGCCTTTGGTCTCAGAAAGCCAAAGACTCTGGTTCACCCTGTGCCCCATGAGCACTGCCTCGTCCTATGGAGTTCACATTAATGAGCTACATGGATTATTTGAAGAAGTAGAAAAGGATACTGTGCAAATATCCAGTAGCACATGCTGTGAGCTCCAACAAACACAAATGGGGCTCTACAGAACCTCATGGCCTTGGATCATCTGCTTGCTGGGCAAGGAGGAGCCTGGGCTATGACGGGACAGGAATGTTGCACTTCTATCAGTGATGAGTCTGAAGTGCAGCCATCAGGAATCACCTCAATAGGAAGAGCAGTAGAAGAGTGGCAGAAAGAAGAAAATTCTTCTTGCTGAGATTGCCTTCATGCCTGCCAAATTGGAGGCTGCTGTGAAATGCATTTGTGGCAGTCACTGCAAACATTGCAGTGTGAGCCCTTGGTGTGTAATGATTCCATGTTAGAGTTGTTGTGACACTTTGTGCTGGGAAATGGAGCACTGAGACTTGTCTCAAGAGAGACACAGTCTCAAGAGAAAGTGGGGATTTGAGAAACAACAGAGAAGAGCAACTAATTAGGCATGTTTTAAAAGAGTTGCAAATTACAGCTCTGAGTAATGAACTGTTCTTCAATTAATGCTTAATTGAAGAACAAGAGGTGATGCCTTTGTGCCTCATACCTAAATCCAAGACTCCATTATTGAAGGAATTGTTATGGAGGTTGTAGTTCATGCCTTGGTCAAAGCACTGGTTGAAGTACCAAGGCCTGAACATCAGGCCCTGAGCCAAAGCTGACCTCTAGATGCACCTTCCAAGCAAATGTTATATTTTTATCTGCTCATTGTAATGAGAAATTAACCTTTATGTTCACTGCTAATCAAAAGAATAAAATGTAAATAAATATGTAACTGCAGATCTGCGTGTACAGATCTACGTGTATAGTCCATTCACGTCACTAACAAAGAACCACAGGGAACAAATACAGCCATAACAATTAACCATAACTTATCTTAAGAACATTGTAGCCCAGGGTCAAGGGAAGAACATAGAAAGGACCGAAGAAGATTTTCATAGGTCTTCCTCACCGACCATCAAGAGGAAGGACTGTGTGCATGCGCAGAAGACACCGGAAGAATGACTCGACAAAGACTGTGAGCATGCGCAGAAGAAACCGGAAGAGCGACTCGACGGAAACTACGGATGCTTAAAAGGGGGGGTCATAACCACACGCGGTGCGGCAGTTGGTGGAGCGGTGATTCCCCTGTCGCCCAGCGCTGCAACTTTGCTTCCTTAGCTTTAATAAACTAGATAACTAATTGGCCTATATAGCCTGTTGTGCTCATTTATGACACTCATCAATGATGCATTTTTAGCAATACGATCTCTGTATCTGTGCATTGGTGATACAAGGATTTACCTTTCAGCGTTTAGAAATCCAACAAGGTCCCACCTGGCCTTGTTTGGGGGTGTTTGGTCCAAGTGAACTCCCTTGGTTCCTCCTTGAACCCTGGCCAGGCGTTGGGAGGAACCAAACAGGAGACTTAAACCCATGTTCCTGCACTAGGAGTGCTGTCAGATTCTCTGTTCAACACCATCAGAGCTGGGCCCTCTCTCAGCAGGGCTGGAAGCCTCAGCTGTGGCTGGAGGCACCTGCAGGAATTCCCAGTGTCCGGGAGTGGCTCTGCAGTCCTTGGCTGTGACAGCTTCCCCCAGCTGATGTGTGCATCTGGGTGATGGTAAAGTCTGGGGGGAACTGCTGATGGATCTTTCTTAATCACTGCGGGCGCTTCTTGGGAGTGATGTCTGGGTGCATTGCTGAGCTTCTCCTGTTGTGATTCTTTGCAGTTTTGCGTTATATAAATTACGCAATTCCTTCAGCTGGTGTCTGTGTCTTTGGTGCTGACCCTGGCCACTGGTGAAACTGAGTCCCATCGTGCCTAGGAGTTACCTGGGAAGACAAACGCCACCACTGCAAATGTCCCCTGGTTTCTGCCTTCTTCCCCCCACTTTATACGCTGAGCATGATGTCCCATGGTCCGGGATCTCCCCCGGGTCAGTTGGGGTCACCTGTCCTGGCTGTGTCCCCTCCCAAGCTCCCCTGCACCCCCAGCCCCTCCCCAGCGTGGCTGGACGAGGGGCAGGAAAGGCCTTGGCTCTGTGCAAGCTCAGCAAGAGCAAAACCATCTGTGTGTGATGGAGCCTGTGCTCAGCACTCGACCCCAGCAGTGTCTCGGTGCCAGCGTCCGTGGCATCAGGCCCTACAAGGGGTTTCCATGGCAAGTGCCATGCCAGGTGACCCAGGTGTCCTGTCCCAGTGAGGCTTGCCATGGAAACAGTGCCCAGCTGACCTGTCTGTCTGGCTGAGCTGGCCTTTGGCCCTGGCCCTGGGGTTTGCTGCTGGTCCCGCTGCGCCTGCCCAGCCAGCGCGGCACAGGGCAGGTGGCCATGGCACAAGCCCCCAGCGAGGGATCCCCTCTGGCTCTGGGCAGTGACAGCAGCCCTGAGCAAGGGGCCCAGGGCAGGTTTCCATGACAAGCAGCCATCACAATGGCTCCAGGCGTTGGCTGCCAAACTGAGGAAGGGGTCTCTGTGGCTGTTGCCATGGCACCTGACTGCATCAATGAGTGTCAGTGCAGCTGAAGCTGGACCAGCCCCGGAACCCTTTGTCCTCAGGGTTGCCATGGCAGCTGAGGACCCAACAGGTCTGCATGCAAGTGCCCATGGAACCTGACTGCACAAATGGCTCCTTGGGGTGGTTTCCAAGGCAACTTGAACTGATGAGGGTTGCCCTGGCACCCAAACCCACTAGTGGGGGTCAGTGCAGTGTCCCTGGCAACAGTCCCTTGCAATGGCCCAGGGTACCTTGGGATGCTAATCCACCCTCACAGCTGGGCAGGGCAGCTCTGGAATGGTCCTGGTGCTGCCTGGGGCTTGGCACACACTTGAGGAGGGTGTCTGTTTTCAGTGGGGAACTTTTCGTTGTTTGGAGCAATCAAAACTGTTGTAGGTTGGTGTAGAAAAAAAAAAATAAGAAAACCCTTCTTAGGGTGTGTGCAGCAAGTTCTCCAAGCAAAGCAGGGGTGTCAGCAGTACACCCTTAGAAATGAGAATGCATCATTATTAGAAGCTCTTTGATGTACTGATGAATTAGTATAGTAGGAAACCTTTCCAATGAACTGTAGCAGAGCAGAGGGAAATCAAGGCAGAGCCATGGCTTGTTAGGACTTGCTTTATCCTGATGAGCCCCGTGGTGCATTTGGAGCTGAGCCCTTGAGCCTCAGGGCCTGAGAGGAGACTGCAGAAACCTCTCCAGGAGTCCAAGTCAGAAAAAGAATGCAAAGGGTCTGGAGGCATTAATGGGTCCCACTGAGGTCCAGCTGCAGCACAGGCTGCTCATGGGCTCCTTGCAGGAGGGAATTGGAGGCCAGGATTGCACAAAATCCTCACAGAGACTCAGTGTGGGAAGGAAAATGCAAAGTACCCTAAAATACCTTGGTTATCTCAAAGCATTAATGAGCGCCCCCCCAGTGTCAATACAGAGCAATCAAGGGACTCCTTAAAGTAGATAATTGGAGGTCAAGATTGCACAAACCTCTCCTGGAGTCGGTATCAAAAGGGAAACACCTAGTACTTGAAAATTCTGAAGTATCCTGAAGCATTAATGAGCCCCACTGAGTGTTGGTAATGACTAAGAATCTCATGGGACTCATTAGAGCAGATAATTGAAGACCAGGATTGTAGGAAGCTCTGAGAGACTCCAAGGCAAGAGCAAAGGCCAAGGTCCTTTAAAAAACCTGCAGTCCCTGGAAGCATTCAGGAGCCCCCCAGGGCCATTCCTGACCAAGGCTCCCCAGGGACTCATGCCAGCAGATCCCTGAGGCCACCGGGGTGTGGGGCAGGGGAGGATGCTGAGGGCAGGACAAGGGGGTGACAGTGCCCAGCCTTGCTGGGGCTGTGCCAGGAGGCCCCAGTGGCTCAGGACAAGGTGTCTCCTCCCAGCCCTTGGTGGCACAGACGCTGCTGTGCCCCAGGGCACCAAGACTTGGCTTCTCCTGGGCACTGCCAGCCCTGCCAGCGCCCTTGGCCATGTCCAGCACAGCTTGTCCTGCACTGTCCCACAGCTGCTGCTGTGCCCCTGCAGGCTGCACACTCCCATCTCGCTGCCCCCCTGGCTCTGCCCTGCCACTGCCCACCCTGCCCTGACTTCTGCCCAGGCTGTCTCTGCAACCCCCAACCAATGGGCTGGGGATGGGCAAGTGTTCCTTAGGGCACAGGGAGGGGACAGCTTGGCTGGGGTGACCCAAGGGCTCTCCCATTGCATGCGATGTCAAGGGCAGCAATAAACTGAGGGCAAGGGAGGGCGTGAGTGGTCTCTGAATTTTCTCTATTAATACGTTTGTCTTCCAAAGCAACCACTACATCTACTGAATTCTTGCCTCCCTATGGTTTTCTTTGCTTCTGCATTTGGCCTTTGCTTTTTATTTCCTTGCCCTGCCCTGCCCATTAATCTCTCTTCCTGTTGACCCACAGGTTTTCAGCTTATTTTCTCCTGTTGTCTGACTGAGGAGGGCCAGTGACAGACACTTGGCTGTCACTTGATGGACAGAGAGGTTTAACCATGGTCACCTTTCCTAAGCCTTCTCTTCTGGGCACAGCCAGCAATGTCAGGGCTCTGTCAGGTGCCCAGCCCTGAGCTGGGCTCATGCCCTGCTCACAGCCCCAGGGGCATCCAGGGACACGAGTCCTTCCCTGGCACACACACAGACAGTTCATTGCAGCACGGGCAGCGGCTCCCTGGGCTCTGCTGCCGCTGCCAGAGCCTGGCAGGGAGCTCAGCCCTGCGGGTGTCACCCTGCCCTGCCCCTGCCCCAGGTGCCCCACGGCCGGAGGGATGGACACGGGGAGCTCTGGGCACAGGAGTTCATCCCAGCCCTGCATTCAGGAGTTCCCAGGGGACCTTACTCTCTGGAAACTCCAGGAAGAGCTGAAGGTGTTTGTGCTCCCTGGGTTTATGTCATCGTCATCCCCACCCCCACCCCACGCAGAGGATGCTCAGGGCTGTGTCTTGTCCTTGCACTGCAAACACAGACTCCTCACCCGGTCACTTGATGTCCCTCCATGGAGGGAAGAGCAACCTCTGTGACCTGGGCTGAGAGGCCACTGCTGGAAGCAGCGCTGCCTTTGCAAGGGCACACCTGGGGGCCTCCACCCTGAACACTGCCACGTTTTCCTCTTCACTGCTGGTTTCCTCTCCAGGGCACTGTGTTGGGCACATCCTTGAGAACAAATTGGGAAGAAGATTGAAGCTTTCGGGCCCTGCTCCGGGGACATGCCCTTGCACCATGGAAATGCTGTTGTAGAGCCCAGCTCTGTCCCAGCAGTGCCCACAACCTGTCCTTGCCTGCAGTCTCAGGACAGTCACCCAGCAGGGCAGGGACCAAGCTGAGAGAGCCCTGAGGCCTTAAACCAGCACAGGGGCTCTGAAGGGGAGTGTGGAAGTGAAGGAAGAGGAGGTTACACAGGAGAAGCCCTGGGGCTCCCTGGCAATGCTGTTCTGCTGGGACTCTTCTCCCCCTGCTCTGCCCACAGGCACTGACCCTGCAGCTCCAGAGATGTCAGGGAGGAAAGATGTCAGGCAAACAAGACAACACAGAGTTCTTTCTGTTGTTTCAGCACACACTTACTGTACTAGAGCTCCCCATTTCTACAGTCTCTGGGTCACACTAGAAAGGCAAATACTGAAATATTTGCCTGAACAGTCCAAGATTTTGGTGCGAGCAAGTTCTCAGAAGTGTAACACCTGTGTCAGCAGCAAAAATACGGGACACAAAGTGGGCATTAATGAGTAACTTAGTAACAGCTATGCAGAAGAATGACAGTTCATTGCTTCTGAAAACCACTCAGTGATCATTGTCCTCAGGGTGTCCTTCAGGTCCTGGTTCCTCAGGCTGTAGCTGAGGGCGTTCAGGGCTGGAGGCAGCACTGAGTACAGAAGTGACAGTGCCAGATGCAGGGATGGGCAGAAGATGGAGGGGGGCTTCAGGTAGGCAAACATGACAGTGCTGAGGAACAGGGAGAGCACGGCCAGGTGAGGGAGGCAGGTGGAAAAGGCTTTATCCCATCCCTGCTCAGAGGGGATCCTCAGCACGGCCCTGAAGATCTGCACATAGGAGAAAACAATGAATACAGAAGAAGCAAATGCTAAACAGGTACCACCCATGAGTAGGCCAAGTTCCCTGGGGTAGAATTTGGAGCAGGAGAGCTTGAGGATCTGGGGCATTTCACAGAAGAATTGGCCCAGGGAATTGCCCCGGCACAGGGGCAGTGAAAATGGACTGGGAGTGTGCATGAGAGCATGGAGAAAGCCACTGGCCCAGGCAGCTGCTGCCATGTGGGCACAAGCTCTGCTGCCCTGGGGGATCCCCTAGTGCAGGGGTGTGCAGATGGACACGTAGTGCTTGTAGCACACGAGGGTCAGGAGATACTACTCTGCTGTGGTAAAGAACAGCAAGCAAAAGAGCTGTACAGCACATCCTGCACAGGAGATGGGCCTGGTGCCCCAGAGGGAATTGTGCATGGCTTTGGGGACAGTGGTGCAGGTGGAGCCCAGGTCGCTGAGGGCCAGGTTGAGCAGGAAGAAGAACATGGGGGTGTGCAGGTGGTGGCCGCAGGCTACGGCGCTGATGATGAGGCCGTTGGCCAGGAGGGCAGCCAGGGAGATGCCCAGGAAGAGGCAGAAGTGCAGGAGCTGCAGCTGCCACGTGTCTGCCAATGCCAGCAGGAGGAAGTGGCTGCGGGAGCTGCTGTTGGACATTTCTTCACTCCGGGCATTGGAGACTGTAGAAAGAAGGCAATGACAAGCTGGGACAGATTTCCCTTGGTCATTTCTGGTCTAATTTCTTGGGAATCTCACCAATATGACTTCTCTTCCTAGGGGGGATCTTGGCGCAGCTTCTTTGTTTTTGAGCTCTGGTTTGTCTTGCTGCCTCATCTTCAGCATTGCTCTCAGCCTGCACACTGGGGAGCTCCGAGGGAAAACTGGGCTCCCTGTGCCCAGGGCAGTCAGACCTGCTGGTCCCCACACAAGTGCACTTTGCTCATGGCAACTCCATTTTAGACAAATGAAATTGAAAATGTTCTTAAACAATAAAGTGGACTTTTTAAAGTCTCCAATTTCAAAATCATTGAACCCTGGAGGCACTGATGGCAGGTGGGGACAAGAAATAGAAAGGTGTCCCTGGTGCTGAGCTCACCTGGATGTGTTTCAGGAATGCAAAGGCCAAAGCCTGAGCCCCAGTCCCTGGCAAGGCAGATCCTGTCCCTCCCTCATTGCTCAGGGCTCTTCCCGGGGCCAGCAGCCATGGCCAAAGTGCTGCAGGAGTTGGCTCTGGCAGGGCCTTTCAGCTGCTGCCCATCCCTGTGCCCTCTGCAGCCCAGGCTGTCCTACGGTGCCCATGCCCTGCCCCTCTGTCCCTGCAGGCTGTCCTCAGCCCCCGGCTGCCCCACCTCGCTGGCCCCTTCCTTTGCTGCCAGCTCTGCCTCCTGCCTGCCTCTGCCTGGCCACACAAAGCCTTGGGCTGCTCCACACTCTTTCTGGGGGATTTCTTGCACCACAGCCCTGCCCTGGCAGAGAAATTCCTTTCTCCTTGGGTCCAGTCTGGCCCTCCCCAGCGGCCCTTGGCATTAATCTTTTCTATCTCTGGCTGTTTTCTGCCATGTCAAAAGGATCCACCATCTCTGAAACCACCCTTCAGGCACTCCCAGGGCTCTCCTCCACCATCCTCAGCCTCCACTCCACTGAGCACAGAGCTCCTTTGTCCCTGTATCGTGGTCATGTGCTTGAGGCCTCCAAACCCCATCCCAGGAGATCTCTGGACTTTCTCCAAGATGTTGGCAAATAAACCAATTCTGCTCATAGTCTGAGAAATTCACTGCAGGACCAGGCCAGCCTGACCTGTCTATCCTGGCTACTTTTGTCTGGGAGCAATCCTTGGATATATGGAATTTGGGAGGCCAAATTCCAATTTAGGTCATGGTCAGGAAGGACAAGAAGGCCGGTTCTTTTCCCTAGGAAGGAAGGCACAGAGCCCCAGTGCTCCAGAGACTGATGAGAGGCAGCCCTGGACATTCCATGGGCAGCCAGACCTGTCAGGTAGCCCCTGGGAGGCCAAGCCAGCCAGACCTGTTCCATGTGTGATAATTGATAAAAGATTCGTGTCAATCATAAAAGTAGCTGGGTTTGTATAAACCAGAATACTCAGGTCTGAAATGAAGCATGGACATTAGACAGAGAAAATACATATGATTAAATAATTTTGTTTAAATCCCCCTATTATGAATATTATGATTTTTTATTAAATTGTATCTGATACCAGTTTGTAAAACGGGGGTTTCCCACGGCCTGAAAGATATTACAAAATCAGATTTCCTGCATTTGTATAATCAATTGCAGCCTAAAAGATTTTGCACTACCAGATTTCCTGCCTTGGTGTAATCAATTGCAACTCAGCTGTTAAGACAAGACCCCCATGTCTACTGTTCCTTATCTACCAAGACCACATGGCTGCTTGGCAAACTGTCCCGAGACTACAAGGAGAACCATCCTATAAAAAGGAGCTGCCAACCAACGTTCGACGGAGCGTGGAGTGGGCGCTGACCCCTCACGTTCCCCAGCGCTGCTTGCTCCGTCTATACCAAATAAAGCAATCTAAATTTTGCTAAATATCGAGACTTTGTTTCTCATTTGTAATAATTTGGTGCTGAAACCTGGGACATCCTTGGAGCCTTGAGAGGCACTGCAATTTCAGGGAGGCGCCCCGCTCCCACGGCCCCGGTTCCGCAGTGGTTCTCAGGACCCATGGACGTACCTCACGATATAGACTGAGCAAGGAAAAAAACTCCCCGGAAGACCACGGCAAAATCACCTGTCATTCTTGTGCACGCAGACCCAGACAGGAGCGTCGAAGCCGTAAGTGACTGTCTGGTTTGGTGGAGGTGACTGTGTGCTTGCTGAACGAGACGTGGATTTTTCCACGAACCGAGTGTGGAGTCCTTCTGTCCGCGGTTCTGGTTTCCCGCCAGGGGCCCGGCCGGTGAAGGGACGAAGCGAGTGCTGCTTTTTCCCATCCTAACCCAGGTAGAGGCCAGGTTCTTTTCCCATCCCAACCCAGGCAGAGGTGGGACTTGGGGGGAGGGACTTGGGGGGGGGAAAGATTGGAGAGCAACACAGGAGTCACGGGGGAAGAGGGAAAAAGCTGCTTTTTCCCATCCCAAGCCCAGGTAGAGGCAGAATTCCTTCCCATCCTGACCCAAGGAGAGGCAGGATCCGGGTGGAATACAAGAGGAAGCACAAATACCTCAAGATAGTCCTTTGAGGTAAAAATAGGACAAAGAAAGAGGAAGGTTTTAAGTCCAAACAACCCACGAAGGGTTCAAAGTTCTTAAAAACAAAATAAAAAAATAAAAAAAAAAAGAAAAAAGAAGGCCAGTAGGTTGCCAGAAATACCACCGGGCAGCACTTTGGGAATGACGTTGGGACACAAGGGAATTATACAAAAGAAAAAGTAAAGAAAAAAATGGAGTTGTGGGGCATTAAACACTTAGGATGCTTGTAAAGAACCATTTAACAGAGAGGAATGTGACTGTGCTGCTCTGTGGACAGAACAGCATAAACCATTCTCGGGATGTACGGTCAAGGAAAAAGAGGATGAGGATAACAAAAAAGGTTACCTGGGAATCCCTTGATAATCTCCCACCTCCATATAATACAAAAAAATACAGGCGATCCCCCCCTCCCCCCCCCAATGTCTCTGCTCCCTCCCCTTCTGGTACTCCAATAGCTCAAAGGACTCCCTGGAGTCAAAGAAATACCAGGAGCGATAGGATCAGCAGAGAGGAGGGAGATAATGACACAAAGGCTCCCCTTTACCCCCTGAGGGAAGTCCCATTAGCGGGACAACAGACTGAATTAACTGGATTTGTAAATGTTCCCTTGAACACAGGGGAGGTAAGAAACTTAGAAAAAGAGATGGGAAAACTATTGGAAGATCCTATAGGGGTATCTGAGACACTAAATCAATTCCTCGGACCAAGTATGTGTACTTGGATGGAATTACAATCTACATTAAGTATCCTACTCACCAGGGAAGAAAGGGGGAGGGAAAACACTAAACCCCCACGGAAACAAGGAAATGAGGCAGGAAATAATTCACTAAGTCGAACCTGCTTTTACTGTAACAAGAAAGGTCATAGTAAAAAAAAAAAAAAAATTGTAAAGAGAGGATACGGGATGAAAAAATGTTCCAAAAGAACGAATAAGGGTGTCAAGGGCTGTATGTATTGGGGACTATACCATCGAAAGAGCCCTTGAAAAAATAATTTTTAAAAAATCGGTCCCCATGGAGAGGAGGTGGAACTTTTAGTAGATACAAGAGCCAAAAAAAAATATCCACAATTAAACACCTACCAAAAACGTGCAAACCTAGTAGAGAAACAGCACTTGTGATGGGAGCAAAAAGTGAACCATTTTGAGTCCTTATTATTAAATATATGCAAATTGAGACCCAGAGCAGAATTGAATTACAAATCTACTGTTACTGCCAGAGGCAGAAAATAATTTATTAAGAAAATGGACAAAGGTGAATGACAAAAGTTTTTAAAAAGTCCTGCACAATTCCTATATGGGGAACCAGGAGAAAACTTAAAATATAATTGTGTGGACATTATAGAATTACAAAGAAAAACTAGACCTGACTTGGAAGACGTTAAACTTAAGGATGGAGAAAAATTGTTTATAGACAGATCTTCGAGAGTAGTGCAAGGACAAGGTTGTTTAACTTGTCAGAAAATTCATAAAAAAAGGTATGCAACAAGGTCCGTCAGGAGGATGGAAAACTGCTTACAGACCCTTTGAAAGAATACAAATAGATTTTACAGAATCACCAAAAATAGGAAGATAGACATATTTACTAGTAATAGTAAACCAATTAAGCCACTGGGTAGAGGCATACCCTGCAGCTGGAGACACATCACAAGTGGTAGCCAGAATATTGACAGAACACATAATACCAAGGTATGGGCTGGTCCGAGCAATAGACTCAGACCAGGGACACACTTTACATCGGAAGTGCTGAAGTTACTGACCTCGGCACTAGGCATCAGCTGGGAGTATCATACACCCTGGCACCCTCAGAGTTCTGGGAGAGTTGAAATGATGAATCAACCTTTAGAACAGCAGCTGTCAAAATTAATGATTGAGACTAAAATGCCATGGACAAAGTGCCTCCCACTGGCCCTGTCTAATACACGGCAACGCCAAATTCGAAAACAGGGATTTCACCATATGAAATGCTGGATGGTATGCCTTACCCTAAAGGAGTACGCCTTGATCCGGCTTAGTTCAGGACCCTTCTCTTCAAAACTACATAATAACAATCAACAAAGACTTGCGAGAATTAAGGAAGAAGAGAATTTTAGCTCAAACCATACCTCTAGGATTTGCCATACATACAATTAAGCCAAGACAGGTTGGACCGTGACATCCGAGCCCAGAGACCTCAAAGTGCGAATTCGGAGGACTTGCTGTGGATACCAGATCAATTCTTCTCAAAGGCCTCCCAGTCAGGACTGAAAGTCACCTGTCCTGAACCTGGGTGTGATTGTAGCCCGTTCATCAAGAAAAGGTGTCCATATTGTACCGAGTTGTGGTGGAGTCATTCCTATGGTGGGTACCTCCCATTCGCATCACGTATCCAATGTAGAAGAAATGAATAGAAGGAAACTATTAAGGTACTTAATACCCTATCAGCACAAGGAGAAATCGAAATTAATGATCACAATTGGTGGGCGTTATTTGAGAATGGGACAAAGCAAACAAAAAAAAAAAAGCCAAAACAAAAAACAAAAGCCAAAGCAAAGGTTTTGGCAAAAGAGTGCCAGAAAGGGTTGTGTATACCGTGCTCTTACTGCTGTACCTGGTCCTGGGGATAAAGCTAAAAGCTGGAACAAAAGTAAGAAACAACACCAGAAGAAAAGGACAAAGTGGGACACCCCAGGACATAGTCCCTGCTGCCGAGAAGGAGAAGATGAAACAAACCTCGGCTACTGGCAGCAACCCCGTAGGCCTTGAGGGAGGCAGAGGGATGAACATAGTCCTGAGAGTCATCCTATTGCTCATCATGATAAAAGGAAACAGAGCTGATGCTTGTTCCAAGCCTTACCAGACAATCCGGTACAGTGGACACACGGTATCCACCCTTGCCTTCCACACACATATCTATTCGGCCTGCTATAATAAGCACAACTTAGAAACTTGCACTACTATGGGAAAAGTTACTGGGTAGCCACCAATTTAGAAAAAAGGGTGGGCTCCATCAGCATACCAAAGTTTCCCAGTAGGAGAAGCGCACCTCTGCTTCACAAAAGAAGCAATGTGGGATGTTCAGATCAGGGAGGAGTGTAAGATCACTACAAATTCAGAGACCATCTCACGCCCTTCCTTGCCCTCAGTGTATTGCTGCCCTTGACATCGCATGCAATAGGAGAGCCCTTGGGTCACCCCAGCCAAGCTGTCCCCTCCCTGTGCCCTAAGGAACACTTGCCCATCCCCAGCCCATTGGTTGGGGGTTGCAGAGACAGCCTGGGCAGAAGTCAGGGCAGGGTGGGCAGTGGCAGGGCAGAGCCAGGGGGGCAGCGAGATGGGAGTGTGCAGCCTGCAGGGGCACAGCAGCAGCTGTGGGACAGTGCAGGACAAGCTGTGCTGGACATGGCCAAGGGCCCTGGCAGGGCTGGCAGTGCCCAGGAGAAGCCAAGTCTTGGTGCCCTGGGGCACAGCAGCGTCTGTGCCACCAAGGGCTGGGAGGAGACACCTTGTCCTGAGCCACTGGGGCCTCCTGGCACAGCCCCAGCAAGGCTGGGCACTGTCACCCCCTTGTCCTGCCCTCAGCATCCTCCCCTGCCCCACACCCCGGTGGCCTCAGGGATCTGCTGGCATGAGTCCCTGGGGAGCCTTGGTCAGGAATGGCCCTGGGGGGCTCCTGAATGCTTCCAGGGACTGCAGGTTTTCCAAAGGACCTTGGCCTTTGCTCTTGCCTTGGAGTCTCTCAGAGCTTCCTACAATCCTGGTCTTCAATTATCTGCTCTAATGAGTCCCTTGAGATTCTTAGTCATTACCAACACTCAGTGGGGCTCATTAATGCTTCAGGGTACTTCAGATTTTTCAAGTACTAGGTGTTTCCTTTTGATACCGACTCCAGGAGAGGTTTGTGCAATCTTGACCTCCAATTATCTACTTTAAGGAGTCCCTTGATTGCTCTGTATTGACACTGGGGGGGGCGCTCATTAATGCTTTGAGATAACCAAGGTATTTTAGGGTACTTTGCATTTTCCTTCCCACACTGAGTCTCTGTGAGGATTTTGTGCAATCCTGGCCTCCAATTCCCTCCTGCAAGGAGCCCATGAGCAGCCTGTGCTGCAGCTGGACCTCAGTGGGACCCATTAATGCCTCCAGACCCTTTGCATTCTTTTTTCTGACTTGGACTCCTGGAGAGGTATCTGCAGTCACCTCTCAGGCCCTGAGATTGTAGCATTGTGTGATGGATATTGCTCCAGGGTCTCTCCTAAGGAGGTCTGGCCTGCTCAGAGAAGCTGTGCCTTGAGGTTTGACCCGGTGGGTGTGGACAACTTTGCTGCACATTCCCCAACCGCATCCTGTCTGTCCTGACTCAGCTGACACCCCTGCTTTGCTTGGAGAACTGGCTGCACACACCCTAAGAAGGGTTTTCTTATTTTTTTTTTTCTACACCAACCTACAACAGTTTTGATTGCTCCAAACAACGAAAAGTTCCCCACTGAAAACAGACACCCTCCTCAAGTGTGTGCCAAGCCCCAGGCAGCACCAAGACCATTCCAGAGCTGCCCTGCCCAGCTGTGAGGGTGGATTAGCATCCCAAGGTGCCCTGGGCCATTGCAAGGGACTGTTGCCATGGACACTGCACTGACCCCCACTAGTGGGTTTGGGTGCCAGGGCAACCCTCATCAGTTCAAGTTGCCTTGGAAACCACCCCAAGGAGCCATTTGTGCAGTCAGGTTCCATGGGCACTTGCATGCAGACCTGTTGTGTCCTCAGCTGCCATGGCAAGCCTGAGGACAAAGCGGTGCCGGGGCTGGTCCAGCTTGAACTGCACTGACACTCATTGATGCAGTCAGGTGCCATGGCAACAGCCACAGAGACCCCTTCCTCAGTTTGGTGCCACGGCAGCCAACGCCTGGAGCCATTGTGATGGCTGCTTGTCATGGAAACCTGCCCTGGGCCCCTTGCTCAGGGCTGCTGTCACTGCCCAGAGCCAGAGGGGATCCCTCGCTGGGGGCTTGTGCCATGGCCACCTGCCCTGTGCCGCGCTGGCTGGGCAGGCGCAGCGGGACCAGCAGCAAACCCCAGGGCCAGGGCCAAAGGCCAGCTCAGCCAGACAGAAAGGTCAGCTGGGCACTGTTTCCATGGCAAGCCTCACTGGGACAGGACACCTGGGTCACCTGGCATGGCACTTGCCATGGAAACCCCTTGTAGGGCCTGATGCCACGGACGCTGGCACCGAGACACTGCTGGGGTCGGGTGCTGAGCACAGGCTCCATCACACACAGATGGTTTTGCTCTTGCTGAGCTTGCACAGAGCCAAGGCCTTTCCTGCCCCTCGTCCAGCCACGCTGGGGAGGGGCTGGGGGTGCAGGGGAGCTTGGGAGGGGACACAGCCAGGACAGGTGACCCCAACTGACCCGGGGGAGATCCCGGACCATGGGACATCATGCTCAGCGTATAAAGTGGGGGGAAGAAGGCAGAAACCAGGGGACATTTGCAGTGGTGGCGTTTGTCTTCCCAGGTAACTCCTAGGCACGATGGGACTCAGTTTCACCAGTGGCCAGGGTCAGCACCAAAGACACAGACACCAGCTGAAGGAATTGCGTAATTTATATAACGCAAAACTGCAAAGAATCACAACAGGAGAAGCTCAGCAATGCACCCAGACATCACTCCCAAGAAGTGCCCGCAGTGATTAAGAAAGATCCATCAGCAGTTCCCCCCAGACTTTACCATCACCCAGATGCACACATCAGCTGGGGGAAGCTGTCACAGCCAAGGACTGCAGAGCCACTCCCGGACACTGGGAATTCCTGCAGGTGCCTCCAGCCACAGCTGAGGCTTCCAGCCCTGCTGAGAGAGGGCCCAGCTCTGATGGTGTTGAACAGAGAATCTGACAGCACTCCTAGTGCAGGAACATGGGTTTAAGTCTCCTGTTTGGTTCCTCCCAACGCCTGGCCAGGGCTCAAGGAGGAACCAAGGGAGGTCACTTGGACCAAACACCCCCAAACAAGGCTAGATGGGACCTTGTTGGATTTCTAAATGCTGAAAGGTAAATCCTTCTTTCACCAATACACAGATACAGAGATCGTATTGCTAAAAAAGCCTCAATGATGAGCAGATAAAAATATAACATTTGCTTGGAAGGTGCATCTAGAGTTCAGCTTTGGCTCAGGGCCTGATGTTCGGGCCTTGGTACTTCAACCAGTGCTTTGACCAAGGCATGAACTACAACCTCCATAACAATTCCTTCAATAATGGATTCTTGGATTTAGGCATGAGGCACAAAGGCATCACCTCTTGTTCTTCAATTAAGCATTAATTGAAGAACAGTTCATTACTCAGAGCTGTAATTTGCAACTCTTTTAAAACATGCCTAATTAGTTGCTCTTCTCTGTTGTTTCTCAAATCCCCACTTTCTCTTGAGACTGTGTCTCTCTTGAGACAAGTCTCAGTGCTCCATTTCCCAGCACAAAGTGTCACAACAACTCTAACATGGAATCATTACACACCAAGGGCTCACACTGCAGTGTTTGCAGTGACTGCCACAAATGCATTTCACAGCAGCCTCCAATTTGGCAGGCATGAAGGCAATCTCAGCAAGAAGAATTTTCTTCTTTCTGCCACTCTTCTACTGCTCTTCCTATTGAGGTGATTCCTGATGGCTGCACTTCAGACTCATCACTGATAGAAGTGCAACATTCCTGTCCCGTCATAGCCCAGGCTCCTCCTTGCCCAGCAAGCAGATGATCCAAGGCCATGAGGTTCTGTAGAGCCCCATTTGTGTTTGTTGGAGCTCACAGCATGTGCTACTGGATATTTGCACAGTATCCTTTTCTACTTCTTCAAATAATCCATGTAGCTCATTAATGTGAACTCCATAGGACGAGGCAGTGCTCATGGGGCACAGGGTGAACCAGAGTCTTTGGCTTTCTGAGACCAAAGGCACTCTGTGGGGGGAAATGTTCTCTCGGCCCAAACTCTTCCTTCTGCTTGTTGCTGAAGTACCCCCAAGGGAGGCATCAACACTGCCTGAAAAACAGGACCCAAACACATTGAGGGAAGCCTTTACAGGCATTGTCTCTGCACATCCAGCAGGTCCCATTCCCAGTACCAAAGGTCTGATTTCCCATTTCCCACTGTGGGCTGCTGATGCATCCAGGGCTCCTCCCTGTGCTCCTCTTGTGTCCCCCGTGCCTTTGGGCCACAGCAGTTTCACAGTGGCCCTGCAGCTGGCAGTGCTCTAACACTGACCCTGACCAGCTCCAGCACCCCAAGTTCTATGGACATTGGGAGTGATGGCAAAGCACAGAAATCCTTTCACACTGGGGCCTCTAACTCCAACAGGGTTCAGTTTCTACTGAAGGGAAATCTTAGTGAACCCTGTGAAGCTGATCATTGTATTCCTTTTTTGCACAGCACAGTTTTCTTTAACTGTCCCTGCACTGACTCTGTTAGGAGTCAGAGCCCATGGACAGAGCTCTGGCCACCCCACAGGGTGGGCCCTCCAAGGGACCCCCATTCCTCCCAACATTAGTTGAGGACATACCCAGCAATTACTTACATGGAGTATTTTGGCTACTAAGATCTTTACATTTTCAGAACAATTTCAGGACTAATCCCTGATGAAACTCTACAGGTGTTTCTGGCAAACAAAGATTCTGGCTGACTCTCAAGACACAACTTACAGACATAAGCACTACTTTAGTGACAAGGTGACTCATTCTTTTTCCTCAGTCTCATCCAGGTTAGGAACAGTAATTCCACTGTCCATGCAGCTGGTGCCCATTTAATTCCAGAATAATGTCCCTAGGGACCTTTGCTGTTCAGCTTTCCTGCGCTGTCTGCGGGTAACAAGGCTTGCTGGGGTCCTATCCCCTTTGGCTGGAGAGGTGCCGGGTCCCAGGCCCTGAGGGACCCCCAGGCTCCTGGCTGGAATTCGTCTGGAAGTGCCTCAGTGTCACATCAGCCTTCACATGGAGCCCCGTGGATCAGAGCATTTCCCAAACGGGACCCTTGGGGCAAACACGCAGATGTGGTCTGGCACGATCTCTAAAACAATATCCCAAAACATCCACTTGTTCTCACATAGAGCACTTGGCTGCAGGGACATATTGCCAGGTTCCAGCATTCCAACAGTCTTGTCTTTCCCCAGAGCTGTTCCTGCAGCTGGCTCGGGAGGGCCACTTGGCCTCTCCACCCACACTTTGGCTCCATTATTAGGACTGCTGCATCCAAAGCCTTGATCTCCACAAACAGTGCTGATCTGAGCTGGATCTCCTTCCTTCACTGATGTTTGGAAAGCTGGAAGATCAATAATGGTGCTACTGTGCCACAGGGCTAAATCATCCAATCGTGTTCACTATTGCTGAAAAGGATTACTTTGATTTCTCCTTGACAATCTGCATCAATTCCTCTTCCTGTGACGTGAACCCTTTGCAAGGCCAAGCTCCAGTGAGCAGTTCCCCAAACAAAGTGTCCTGGAGGAATCTGAACTCCTCTTTCCGTATTGATAACTCTCATTTGCTTCTGATTTATCCTAATTAATTCCAATTCATCACAGTCCAGCCCTGCAGCCTCTGGGGGGCCCTGTCAGGGACCATGGCACCCAGAACAATTTCCCAGGAAGTCCAAGTCTCACTGGCCATGGTTGTATTTGCAAACCGGGAGCAGCCATGCACATCCAGGGCCTTTCCATTTCCCAGTGGGCCCATTGCTAAGGGTAGGGAGCACATCTGGGAGTTGGCTTCTCCATCGGGACAGCTTCTCAGCTCCTCATTTTTTCAACTGCTCTTTTAACAAACATTCATCTGTCCAACCAATGCCGCAGCTTGTGGATAGCCTGCTGTATGAAAAACCCAGCAGTCTTAATCACTGTGTTTTCCACACTAACAAAAAACACATTCCACATCACGGGGTCAGCAAACCCCATGAAAGCAGCCAATTTCATCCCTTCCTCCTGTATTCATTATAAACAGTCTCACAAAGTTTGCCGTGACGTTGATGTCCTTGTTAAAGCTTTTCTGTAGGGTATTCAGTGTTACATCCCTGAGCAACCAAAGCTAACACATGAGTACTGTCAGCATTATTTCACATTATTATTATTATTTATAAAAAAATAAAAATATTATTTCATGACATGTAAGATATGTGTACACATATGTAGATATAACACAGTAACATTATTATATCACAAGCACAATGAAATTCAAGCTCAAGATTAAAACTTTTTCTGTGTCTCCAGGTGGGAGTGTTCCAACACAAATTGTTCCTTCTGTTGCTGCTGTTTCCAATATGCTCCTAACAAAATCCATCCTCATCCTCCCAAACCCACAAGTTCTTTTCCTTTTTCCATATGCAATTTTGGGATGCATTTGAAGACACCCACTGGTTCAGCCTCTTTTAACTCACAGCTCCACTGCTCCCACGGTGCTCTGACCTCAGCCCACTCCTGAGACACACAACTCTAGGGAAGGGCTTCGCATCCAGCAATTTCCAACGGGTCGGACTCCTTACATTTACATTTTAAAAGTGACATTTTGTTGTGATCCAGCCAGACTACGCCACTTTGCTTTTACCAGTGGGCAAGGTCAGCACCAAAGACACAGACACCAGCTGAAGGAATTGCTTAATTTTCTAAAGTTCAAAGCAGCAAAGAATCACAGAAGGAGAAGCTCAGCAATGCACCCAGTCCTCACTCCCAAGAAGTGCCCGCAGTGATTAAGAAAGATCCATCAGCAGTTCCCCCCAGACTTTACCATCACCCAGATGCACACATCAGCTGGGGGAAGCTGTCACAGCCAAGGACTGCAGAGCCACTCCCGGACACTGGGAATTCCTGCAGGTGCCTCCAGCCACAGCTGAGGCTTCCAGCCCCGCTGAGAGAGGGCCCAGCTCTGACAGTGCTGAAGAAACAAACTGACAGCACTTCTAGTGCAGCAACATGTGGTTTCATTCTCCTCTTGGCTCACACCCAGAGCCTGGCCAGGGCTCAAGGAGGAACCCAAGGAGTTGGCTTTGACCAAACACACCCCAAACAAGGCCAGATGTTGGATTTCACGGCCTTGTTCGGCTTCTAAATACACAAAGGTCAATCCACCTTTCACTCATGAGTGCATACATCTATCACAGCGCTCATGTCCGTGCATAGTTTGGTCATGTGTGGATACAAAGATAACATTTGGTTGGAAGGTTCATCCAGAGATCCCCTTTGGCTCAGGGCCTGGTGTTCAGCCCTCAGTCAGGGCCTCTTGTCCAGCCTTTGGTACTTCAGGCATGCGATTTACTGCTGGGCTTGACAGTGCTGGGTGAACAGCAGGACTGCATGAGCTCTGAGGTCTTTCCCAACTGGAAGGATTCTGTAATTCCAGGATTCCATCTGCTGCATTCAGCTAGGTCCATGTTAGCAGCATTCCTTGAGTCCAAAAGGCCCCTCTTGGTCAGCCCTTGTGGCCTAAGGCTCCAGCTCCTTTAGCTCCTGCTGCTAAGCTGCTCATGCTGAACGAGAGGGCTCAGGGAGAAGAATACAGCTCATGCAATTCCTTCTGGGACGCTGAGAGGGGAGGGTGTGGCACCAGGAGCATTGTTTGCTGTGGCCTCCTCTCTACCCTTCAGGCCCTTCAGTGCTTTGAAGCAGCCAAGAGCTTTCTTCAAGGGTGCAAGGAAGCAGCTGTTCCTGCTCCCAGCTCTGGCTCTTCCCACTCTCTGACCTTGACTGGTTTTGTCCCTCTGGCTGTGCCCTCTGCTCCCCCTGTGCTTGGTGGCTGCTGCCCAGGACTGTGGCACTGGCACACATCAAGGGCTCCAGCCCCTCCTTTCTCTGCCCTTGCAGCTGCCTGCTCACAGCAGCCTTTTCCACCTGGAAGCTCCCCATGGAGAGAGAGTCCCCACCTCTGTTCCCTGCACAACCTCCACGATGCCAGCGCTGCCATCTCCAGTCCCTGCTGGCACTGAGGGCTCCCAGGTGCCCCAGGCTGCTGTGACACCACTGCACACCGCAGGGAACAGTGCCAGGAGGAGTTCAGCTGTGCTGCTCCATCAGTCTGTGCCCACCAAAGGGGAAAAATCCTCAGCCCTGCAGGGCCAAGAGCTGCTCACAACTCTTGTGGCCAGAATGTCTGCTGAGGGCCAGCCAGGCTGCTGCAGTGGCACCGACCTCCCAGCCACCACCATTGCAGTCATGTCCCCTGGGCCTGGCTCTTCCCTTTCCTCTGTCCCTCTCCTGCCCCTGCAGGGATGAAGAGTTTTGCCATTAATATCTTGTCCCCAAGGTGCAGGGGCCAATTGCTTCCCAGTCGGGTTCCTGGAGCACGAGTGGCTTTGCAGAGCCCAGCCAGAAATGACCCCTGAAGCTGCAGCTCTGCTGTGGTGGCCACCAGGCCGGGTTGCCAAGGGAGGCTTGTGGCCATGCCCTGGAAGCAGCTGCTGCTGCCAAGGTGCCTTTGGTGTCTCAGGCTCTCCCTGGCACAGGTGCCACCACGGCACTCTGCACTTGTGCCCGAGGCCTTCCCTGTCTTGGGGCTGGCCTGGGCCTTTTCCTGCAGCGGGATCTGCCCTGGCCATGGCACAGGAAAGGCAGTTCCTGCTGCAGCAGGAGGCTCTGCCTGGAATGGGCTCAAACAACTCCAACAAGGCTCTGTTTGCAAAGCTCCCGGTGGGAAATGAAGAGGGGGATCACGCTGCTTTTGGGGTCAACAGTGCTGAAACCAGCCTGACTCCTCCATCCCCAAGATCAACATCCTGAGAGGGAGCTGAAGCTGTGGCAGAGCTGGTAAAATGCCCAGAGAAAGGAACAACCAAGTGCCACCGCTGAGAACTTCTGCAGAGCTGCTGAGTTGGCACAGCCTGGGCACATCTGCCTGACAGGGCAGCACTTCAGACTGGAAGAGCCCCGTGCCAGATTTTAACGGCAGCGTGTCCCAACATTTCCCTCCTTGGAGGGGCGGGGGCCTTCCTCCCTGCAGTGGGGACACCCCTCAAGGTCACTGCTCCAGGCTGAGCCAAAGGGACTTGCCCACGGTTGTTGGTTTGGGGCAAGGACATCAATCTCTACTTAATAACTGGTTTTGCTTTAACACAATTGCTTCAAAATTGCATCCTGTCTCACCCTGAGTGTCCCTGCAGAGGAACAGACACGCAGTTCCACAAGCTCAGGGTTCTCCTTTGATGAGGAATCTGGCATGCAAATGGCCTTGTAAGAAGCATAAAAGCAGAGGGAATGGACTAGAAATTATTAGAAAAAAATGACCCTTCTTTCAGACAAAGTTCACCCAGTTCACCTGCATTTCCCCGTTTTAGATTCTTTTTGTCATCTACTCTGGGAGGGCTGCAGTCAGGGCTGCATTCCCTTACAATTCCTGGTCGATGACTTGTGAGTCTTAGACACTGTAAAGTACCATGAGCTGCAGAGAGTTTGCCTTCCCGTGGCTTTGTTGGAAAGCAATGCTGGAGACATAAGGGCAGTGCTTGGGTGGGGCAGGAATCCTCCAGCCAGGGAACGTGCCCCGGAGGCAGTGTGTGAGCCTCAGCGGGGCCAATGCACAGCAGCGAGCAAGGGGATTGCTGTGTCACTGTGCGGGAGTCAGGACTCTGGGCCTTGGCTGAACAGGGCAAAGTTCCCGTGTTTGGACAGACTCAGGGGCTGCCCCGGGGCGCGCGGGGCTCGGGCATGGGGCGTGTGGGGCGAGCGGCGAACGGACACGCGGACACGCGGACAAACGGCCCCGGCGCTTCGGCAGCAGCGGCAGCAGCGGCAGCGGCGGCAGCGGCGGCAGCGGCGGCAGCAGCGGCAGCAGCAGCAGCAGCGAGTCTACAAGCCCTCTTACTCTCTTTCTTGTTCATTCTATCCCTTCTCCCCGGGCTCCGTTCCCCAGACCCCCCCGTCGTCTCCCCCTCTCCCCCTGCCGGACCGGGCCATGCCCCCGGCCCGCCCCCGGCCTCGGGCGGGGCTGCCCCGTCACCTGCCCCGTCCGTCCCACCCCGGGCTCGCCTCTGCCCGGCTCTGGCTTTCGTGGCTGTGGCGGTGCTGGGCGGGCATCAGTGCCTGGGGCTGGGGCAGCATCGCTGCCCTTTGGCTTTGCCTGGCCGGAGCCCGAACCCGAGCCCGGCCTCGACCCCGAGCCCGGCCCCGACCCCCGCCCCTACCCCGGCTCCGGCCCCGCCTCCGGCCCCTGGCCCGGCTGCGGCCCCTGCCCCGGCCCCGGCCCCGGCTCCTCCAGGGGCCCGCTGAGGACACACGCGGCGCGGCCGCTCCCGCCGCCTCCGCTGCGGCTTCCCCGGCCCGAGCTCCGCCGCTCGGCAGCGCGGCCGCCGGCCCCGAGCCGCCAGGGCCCGGGGCGGGTGGGGATGCCCGGCCCGGGACGGTCGGGGGGCGGTCGGGGGCCGTGTGTGGCCCCGGGCCGAGCGCTGACGGCCGCGTGTCGCCCGCAGGGAAGGCGCAGGGGGCCTTGCAGGAGCGGTACCGGCTGGGTTCGCTGCTGGGCAGCGGCGGCTTCGGCAGCGTCTTCTCGGGGACCCGGCTCGCGGACGGCGCCCCGGTGAGTGGCGGGGCCGGCGGCGGGCGGAGGAGGAGGAGGAGGAGGAGGAGGAAGAGGAAGAGATGGAGGGCGGAGGAGGAGGCCGGGGCGCGGCGGGCCGGGCGGCGATCTGAGCCCGCTGCTGCCCCTTGGTTCGCAGGTGGCCATCAAATGCGTGCGGCGGGATCGCATCCGCCATTGGGGCGAGCTGGTGAGTGAGCGGGGCCAGCGGCAGAAGCCGGGGCGTTGCGGGCGGCGGGGAGCCGGGGCCCGGCAGGCTGGGAGCCGCCGGGAGCCCTGCAAGGAGAGCGGGCGTGGGCTGAGCGGGGGATGCAGAGCATCCCGGGCTGGCTGAGGCGTTCCAGAGCCCTGGCACGGCCTCAGCCCCACTGACGGCATCGTGGTCCTCGCGCAGCCCAACGGCGCCCGTGCGCCCCTGGAGGTCGTGCTGCTGGACAAGGTGTCCACTGGGTTCCGTGGAGTAATTCAGCTCCTGGAGTGGTTTGAGCTGCCCAGCTGCGTCTTGTTGGTGCTGGAGCGTCCCGAGCCATGTCAGGACCTCTTGGATTTCATCGTGGCTCGGGGCTCCCTGCCGGAGGAGGAGGCGCGGGGGCTGTTCCGCCAGGTGCTGGAGGCCGTGCGGCACTGCAGCAGCTGCGGGGTCCTGCACCGCGACATCAAACCTAGCAACATCCTCATCGACCTGGCCACCGGACAGGCCAAACTGATTGACTTTGGCTGTGGCACCTTCCTCCAGGACACACTCTACACCCAGTTTGCAGGTGAGCCCAGCCTGGGGGATGCCCCTGGGCATCTCATGGCCCAGCCTGACTGTGGCACCCCGCTTGGATTCCCCGCTTTGCTGCAGGTCATGGGATTGCTTCTCCTGCACCAAAAGTTGCTTTTGAGTGGGGATCAGAGGGGAGCCAGCTCCCAGCCCTGCCAACGGCATTCACCACCCACTCAGCCGTGGCTGGAGCTGGGGCAGCCAGCCCGACACAAACCCCCTGGGGGGAGCAAGAGAGGGGGCTCAGACCCGTGCACGGCTCCGTTTGGTGTGCAGGCGAGGAAGGGCTTGGACTGCTTTGCTGCCCCTGTTTGCCTTGGCTTGTTAATGTTTATTGGGGGCAATGCAAGCAGAGAGGAGAGTGGGTTTTTCCCACCCCTGGGTGGGTTTTTCTTCTGGGTGTCATGGTTGGGCCTTCTCAGGGCTTCTGCTGCCCTCTCCCAACACCAGTGGTTTCTTTTCCGTCCCTCCTTTTTGTACGCCGGAGTCAGGTGTTGGTGACGAGGCAGGGGGTCACTCCTGTGCCACTGGTGCGGTCCCCCCCATCCCAGGGATGCTGGGGCGAGGCGCTGGGAGCAGCAGCATCCCCGTGATGAGCTCCATCTGTATTCCATAGGGACACGGTCCTACAGCCCCCCAGAGTGGACCCACCTGAAATGCTACCACGGCGAGGCAGCAACGGTCTGGTCCCTGGGTATCCTGCTGTACCAGATGGTCTGCGGGAAGCACCCGTTCAAGAAGGGCCGGGACATCGTCTGGGGCCAGCTCATGTTCCCACGAGGGCTCTCTCAAGGTGAATCCTCATCTCTGGGATGTGGCACATGTCCTGCTCTCCTGCTCTCCTCCAAAACAGGGAATTGACTGCAAAGCTCAGGCCCAGCTCTGAGCAGATCCAGCAGAGCCTGGGCACGGGAACAGTGGGGCAAAGTGAACAGGATCCTCCTCCAGCTGACCGGTGATTTGTGGTTTCTCTCCCCAGAGTGCCAAGATGTTATCAGATGGTGTTTATGCATGCACTCCATGGACAGGCCATCTTTGGAAGATCTCTTCTATGACCCCTGGCTGCAGGGTGTTCACCTGCCCTAGAAGATGGGAGAGATTCACAGGCACCGTTTGATCCGGGAGCCTGGATCAAACAGCTCCACACGTGTCTTGGTGATAAGAAGCAAAGAAACACAGACTTTTTTCTCCTGCCTGTACCATGGAGCAGGGGTCATCAGATGGGAACGTCCGTTCTGGAGCTGGGCTGGTCTTGCAAGCACTGGCGGCCACCATGCATCCTGGTTTTACTTGTCCTGCTTCAGTGATGGCTGAGTCCCTGGGCAGAACACTGACAGCCTGGTCTGGCCCCCAGGGAAGGAGCAGCAGCCCCTGGAGAAGCTGTACCACGTGGAGCTGCTGCAAGGACAACCTCAAGGCTGACAGCCTCTTCCTCGACCTGGCCACTGGCAGCAGGAGATGATGGACTTTGATTCTGGCACCTTCTTCAAAGACACGCTCCACGCCCAGTGTGCAGGTGAGTCCACAGCTAGGGGGATGCTCCCAGATCTGGGCATGGCCTGGCCCCTGGCTGGCAACCAAAGGTTCCCCTTTGCTGGAGTAGATGCAAGGAGTTCTTCAGTGGGCTGCCTAGGTGCTTTTTGGCTCTGGGCAGCTGCTGAGGGGCTGGATGTGCCATGGCTGGCTGCAGGCTGGGCACGTGTCCTGCCCTCGTGCTCTGCTCCCAGAGGCAGCAGTGACTGGGAGGTTTGTGCCCAGCTCTGGGCACAGGCAGCATGGCCTGGGCACTGCTCGTGGTTGGGACAAGGGGGACAGGAGCCTTCAGCTGAGGGGTGGTTTCTGGGTTCTGTCCTTGCAGCCGGGCTCTGCGGATGCTGAGGCAGCTCTGGGCCGTGCCAGGGCTCTGCTGGGCTCAGCCCTGGGCACGGCTGGGCCCGCTCTGCCCTCACAGGGCTCTGAGAGCTTTGCATCACACGAGCCCGTTCCCAGCACACCGCCTGAGCTTTCTGCTTTTGCAGGTGAGGGAGACTCTCCTGCAGGCCAAGAGATTGCAGTTAGGGACACACACCCAATTGGCAAGAACCCAAACTCTCCACGGTCCCAGCTGAATGCCTGGATCTCCACAGGATGTTTTGTCTGTCTCCATTCCTTTTTGTCTGGAATTGTGCCGTAGCAATTGTGCAATTTCTTCCTCCTCTAGAAGTGCCACGAGTGGGCAAAACCTGGCGAGTGGGCCGTGTTCCTAAGGCAGTGCAGTCTGGAGCTGATGGATGGAGAGTTGCCCTTCTGCACTTCCAAACCAGAGCAAAAAGCTGTAAGTGGGTCTTTCCATCTTGAAGAAATCACTGACAATTTCAAAGGGAACAGCGCACCTCATTTGAAGGGTGAGAAGGAAGGGCATCTTCAAAAAGGATTTGGGGTTTGACAGAGTTTAGTTTCCCAGTCCTGCTTGGAGCTGGCAGGGCACAAAGCAATTTCCTCTTGCTTCAACCACAATTGAAAATAACAATATTGGAAATAAACCCCAACATCGTTTTAAATAGGCTGCTGAGGTCAGTAAGATGGATCCATACCATCAGCACGTTTCTAAAGTAAATAACTTAGTCCTTGTTTTAAAAAGATCGGTTGCCCCTTTATCCAAAGGTCTGGACTACTTTTCACTAACACGTTCTTTTGTTTGTATCTTTCACATGTTTTCTGTGTTTTTTTTTTCCTTTTCTATGTTTTTTGTTTTTCCTAGAACAGAAATCCTCTCCTAAAACAGGAGTGTCCTTCGCTCCTGGTTCCTGTGTGGAGCAGCTCCTTCCCGCTGGCTGAGCTGCCCAGGCAGAGCCCAGCAGCTCCTGGCCCTGCAGGCCTGAGGCTTTTCCCATTGCTGGGCACGGACTGATGGAGCAGCACAGCTGAACACAGGGACACACAGAGGGACCAGGAGCAGCTGCCTTTGTCCACCTGGAGCTCCAAGGGCCAAACTCTCAGCAGACAGGGCTGGAAGAGACTTGCAGGCTCCCTGTTTGCTGTGCTGCCCCCCTTGTGCCTGGCCCAGCTCTGTGGGGGCAGAGGGAGAAGAAGGGGCAGAGGGAGAAGAAGGGGCAGCTGCCTCCCAGCTCCCAACCCCCAGCCCAGGGACCCCTGTGTGTGCTTGGGGCACTGTCAGCACCCGCTGCTCCAGACACCGCTTCTGCTGGCACTGACAGCAACAGCCAAATTGTGGCTGATCCCGAGGGAGCAGCAGCAGTGCCTGGATCTGATCCCTGACTCTGGGCAGGGCTGGAAAAAAACGACACCCACAGCAGCAGCAGCAGCAGCAGCAGCAGCAGCAGCACATGGACCTGACTTTGAGCACAGCCCCTGGCACTGTTCCTGCCGTGTGCAGTGGTGTCACAGCAGCCTGGGGCACCTGGGAGCCCTCAGTGCCAGCAGGGACTGGAGATGGCAGCGCTGGCATCCTGGAGGTTGTGCAGGGAACAGAGGTGGGGACTCCCTCTCCATGGGGAGCTTCCAGGTGGAAAAGGCTGCTGTGAGCAGGCAGCTGCAAGGGCAGAGAAAGGAGGGGCTGGAGCCCTTGATGTGTGCCAGTGCCACAGTCCTGGGCAGCAGCCACCAAGCACAGGGGGAGCAGAGGGCACAGCCAGAGGGACAAAACCAGTCAAGGTCAGAGAGTGGGAAGAGCCAGAGCTGGGAGCAGGAACAGCTGCTTCCTTGCACCCTTGAAGAAAGCTCTTGGCTGCTTCAAAGCACTGAAGGGCCTGAAGGGTAGAGAGGAGGCCACAGCAAACAATGCTCCTGGTGCCACACCCTCCCCTCTCAGCGTCCCAGAAGGAATTGCATGAGCTGTATTCTTCTTCTCCCTGAGCCCTCTCGTTCAGCATGAGCAGCTTAGCAGCAGGAGCTAAAGGAGCTGGAGCCTTAGGCCACAAGGGCTGACCAAGAGGGGCCTTTTGGACTCAAGGAATGCTGCTAACATGGACCTAGCTGAATGCAGCAGATGGAATCCTGGAATTACAGAATCCTTCCAGTTGGGAAAGACCTCAGAGCTCATGCAGTCCTGCTGTTCACCCAGCACTGTCAAGCCCAGCAGTAAATCGCATGCCTGAAGTACCAAAGGCTGGACAAGAGGCCCTGACTGAGGGCTGAACACCAGGCCCTGAGCCAAAGGGGATCTCTGGATGAACCTTCCAACCAAATGTTATCTTTGTATCCACACATGACCAAACTATGCACGGACATGAGCGCTGTGATAGATGTATGCACTCATGAGTGAAAGGTGGATTGACCTTTGTGTATTTAGAAGCCGAACAAGGCCGTGAAATCCAACATCTGGCCTTGTTTGGGGTGTGTTTGGTCAAAGCCAACTCCTTGGGTTCCTCCTTGAGCCCTGGCCAGGCTCTGGGTGTGAGCCAAGAGGAGAATGAAACCACATGTTGCTGCACTAGAAGTGCTGTCAGTTTTGTTTCTTCAGCACTGTCAGAGCTGGGCCCTCTCTCAGCGGGGCTGGAAGCCTCAGCTGTGGCTGGAGGCACCTGCAGGAATTCCCAGTGTCCGGGAGTGGCTCTGCAGTCCTTGGCTGTGACAGCTTCCCCCAGCTGATGTGTGCATCTGGGTGATGGTAAAGTCTGGGGGGAACTGCTGATGGATCTTTCTTAATCACTGCGGGCACTTCTTGGGAGTGAGGACTGGGTGCATTGCTGAGCTTCTCCTTCTGTGATTCTTTGCTGCTTTGAACTTTAGAAAATTAGGCAATTCCTTCAGCTGGTGTCTGTGTCTTTGGTGCTGACCTTGCCCACTGGTAAAAGCAAAGTGGCGTAGTCTGGCTGGATCACAACAAAATGTCACTTTTAAAATGTAAATGTAAGGAGTCCGACCCATTGGAAATTGCTGGATGCGAAGCCCTTCCCTAGAGTTGTGTGTCTCAGGAGTGGGCTGAGGTCAGAGCACCGTGGGAGCAGTGGAGCCGTGAGTTAAAAGAGGCTGAACCAGTGGGTGTCTTCAAATGCATCCCAAAATTGCATATGGAAAAAGGAAAAGAACTTGTGGGTTTGGGAGGATGAGGATGGATTTTGTTAAGAGCATATTGGAAACAGCAGCAACAGAAGGAACAATTTGTGTTGGAACACTCCCACCTGGAGATACAGAAAAAGTTTTAATCTTGAGCTTGAATTTTATTGTGCTTGTGATATAATAATGTTACTGTATTATATATACATATGTGTACGCATATCTTACATGTCATGAAATAATATTTTTATTTTTATATAAATAATAATAATAATAATAACGTGAAATAATGCTGACAGTACTTGTGTGTTAGCTTTGGTTGCTCAGGGATGTAACACTGAATACCCTACAGAAAAGCTTTAACAAGGACATCAACGTCACGGCAAACTTTGTGAGACTGTTTATAATGAATACAGGAGGAAGGGATGAAATTGGCTGCTTTCATGGGGTTTGCTGACCCCGTGATGTGGAATGTGTTTTTTGTTAGTGTGGAAAACACAGTGATTAAGACTGCTGGGTTTTTCATACAGCAGGCTATCCACAAGCTGCGGCATTGGTTGGACAGATGAATGTTTGTTAAAAGAGCAGTTGAAAAAATGAGGAGCTGAGAAGCTGTCCCGATGGAGAAGCCAACTCCCAGATGTGCTCCCTACCCTTAGCAATGGGCCCACTGGGAAATGGAAAGGCCCTGGATGTGCATGGCTGCTCCCGGTTTGCAAATACAACCATGGCCAGTGAGACTTGGACTTCCTGGGAAAATGTTCTGGGTGCCATGGTCCCTGACAGGGCCCCCCAGAGGCTGCAGGGCTGGACTGTGATGAATTGGAATTAATTAGGATAAATCAGAAGCAAATGAGAGTTATCAATACGGAAAGAGGAGTTCAGATTCCTCCAGGACACTTTGTTTGGGGAACTGCTCACTGGAGCTTGGCCTTGCAAAGGGTTCACGTCACGGGAAGAGGAATTGATGCAGATTGTCAAGGAGAAATCAAAGTAATCCTTTTCAGCAATAGTGAACAAGATTGGATGATTTAGCCCTGTGGCACAGTAGCACCATTATTGATCTTCCAGCTTTCCAAACATCAGTGAAGGAAGGAGATCCAGCTCAGATCAGCACTGTTTGTGGAGATCAAGGCTTTGGATGCAGCAGTCCTAATAATGGAGCCAAAGTGTGGGTGGAGAGGCCAAGTGGCCCTCCCGAGCCAGCTGCAGGAGCAGCTCTGGGGAAAGACAAGACTGTTGGAATGCTGGAACCTGGCAATATGTCCCTGCAGCCAAGTGCTCTATGTGAGAACAAGTGGATGTTTTGGGATATTGTTTTAGAGATCGTGCCAGACCACATCTGCGTGTTTGCCCCAAGGGTCCCGTTTGGGAAATGCTCTGATCCACGGGGCTCCATGTGAAGGCTGATGTGACACTGAGGCACTTCCAGACGAATTCCAGCCAGGAGCCTGGGGGTCCCTCAGGGCCTGGGACCCGGCACCTCTCCAGCCAAAGGGGAAAGGACCCCAGCAAGCCTTGTTACCCGCAGACAGCGCAGGAAAGCTGAACAGCAAAGGTCCCTAGGGACATTATTCTGGAATTAAATGGGCACCAGCTGCATGGACAGTGGAATTACTGTTCCTAACCCGGATGAGACTGAGGAAAAAGAATGAGTCACCTTGTCACTAAAGTAGTGCTTATGTCTGTAAGCTGTGTCTTGAGAGTCAGCCAGAATCTTTGTTTGCCAGAAACACCTGTAGAGTTTCATCAGGGATTAGTCCTGAAATTGTTCTGAAAATGTAAAGATCTTAGTAGCCAAAATACTCCATGTAAGTAATTGCTGGGTATGTCCTCAACTAATGTTGGGAGGAATGGGGGTCCCTTGGAGGGCCCACCCTGTGGGGTGGCCAGAGCTCTGTCCATGGGCTCTGACTCCTAACAGAGTCAGTGCAGGGACAGTTAAAGAAAACTGTGCTGTGCAAAAAAGGAATACAATGATCAGCTTCACAGGGTTCACTAAGATTTCCCTTCAGTAGAAACTGAACCCTGTTGGAGTTAGAGGCCCCAGTGTGAAAGGATTTCTGTGCTTTGCCATCACTCCCAATGTCCATAGAACTTGGGGTGCTGGAGCTGGTCAGGGTCAGTGTTAGAGCACTGCCAGCTGCAGGGCCACTGTGAAACTGCTGTGGCCCAAAGGCACAGGGGACACAAGAGGAGCACAGGGAGGAGCCCTGGATGCATCAGCAGCCCACAGTGGGAAATGGGAAATCAGACCTTTGGTACTGGGAATGGGACCTGCTGGATGTGCAGAGACAATGCCTGTAAAGGCTTCCCTCAATGTGTTTGGGTCCTGTTTTTCAGGCAGTGTTGATGCCTCCCTTGGGGGTACTTCAGCAACAAGCAGAAGGAAGAGTTTGGGCCGAGAGAACATTTCCCCCCACAGAGTGCCTTTGGTCTCAGAAAGCCAAAGACTCTGGTTCACCCTGTGCCCCATGAGCACTGCCTCGTCCTATGGAGTTCACATTAATGAGCTACATGGATTATTTGAAGAAGTAGAAAAGGATACTGTGCAAATATCCAGTAGCACATGCTGTGAGCCCCAACAAACACAAATGGGGCTCTACAGAACCTCATGGCCTTGGATCATCTGCTTGCTGGGCAAGGAGGAGCCTGGGCTATGACGGGACAGGAATGTTGCACTTCTATCAGTGATGAGTCTGAAGTGCAGCAATCAGGAATCACCTCAATAGGAAGAGCAGTAGAAGAGTGGCAGAAAGAAGAAAATTCTTCTTGCTGAGATTGCCTTCATGCCTGCCAAATTGGAGGCTGCTGTGAAATGCATTTGTGGCAGTCACTGCAAACATTGCAGTGTGAGCCCTTGGTGTGTAATGATTCCATGTTAGAGTTGTTGTGACACTTTGTGCTGGGAAATGGAGCACTGAGACTTGTCTCAAGAGAGACACAGTCTCAAGAGAAAGTGGGGATTTGAGAAACAACAGAGAAGAGCAACTAATTAGGCATGTTTTAAAAGAGTTGCAAATTACAGCTCTGAGTAATGAACTGTTCTTCAATTAATGCTTAATTGAAGAACAAGAGGTGATGCCTTTGTGCCTCATGCCTAAATCCAAGAATCCATTATTGAAGGAATTGTTATGGAGGTTGTAGTTCATGCCTTGGTCAAAGCACTGGTTGAAGTACCAAGGCCCGAACATCAGGCCCTGAGCCAAAGCTGAACTCTAGATGCACCTTCCAAGCAAATGTTATATTTTTATCTGCTCATCATTGAGGCTTTTTTAGCAATACGATCTCTGTATCTGTGTATTGGTGAAAGAAGGATTTACCTTTCAGCATTTAGAAATCCAACAAGGTCCCATCTAGCCTTGTTTGGGGGTGTTTGGTCCAAGTGACCTCCCTTGGTTCCTCCTTGAGCCCTGGCCAGGCGTTGGGAGGAACCAAACAGGAGACTTAAACCCATGTTCCTGCACTAGGAGTGCTGTCAGATTCTCTGTTCAACACCATCAGAGCTGGGCCCTCTCTCAGCAGGGCTGGAAGCCTCAGCTGTGGCTGGAGGCACCTGCAGGAATTCCCAGTGTCCGGGAGTGGCTCTGCAGTCCTTGGCTGTGACAGCTTCCCCCAGCTGATGTGTGCATCTGGGTGATGGTAAAGTCTGGGGGGAACTGCTGATGGATCTTTCTTAATCACTGCGGGCACTTCTTGGGAGTGATGTCTGGGTGCATTGCTGAGCTTCTCCTGTTGTGATTCTTTGCAGTTTTGCGTTATATAAATTACGCAATTCCTTCAGCTGGTGTCTGTGTCTTTGGTGCTGACCCTGGCCACTGGTGAAACTGAGTCCCATCGTGCCTAGGAGTTACCTGGGAAGACAAACGCCACCACTGCAAATGTCCCCTGGTTTCTGCCTTCTTCCCCCCACTTTATACGCTGAGCATGATGTCCCATGGTCCGGGATCTCCCCCGGGTCAGTTGGGGTCACCTGTCCTGGCTGTGTCCCCTCCCAAGCTCCCCTGCACCCCCAGCCCCTCCCCAGCATGGCTGGACGAGGGGCAGGAAAGGCCTTGGCTCTGTGCAAGCTCAGCAAGAGCAAAACCGTCTGTGTGTGATGGAGCCTGTGCTCAGCACCCGACCCCAGCAGTGTCTCGGTGCCAGCGTCCGTGGCATCAGGCCCTACAAGGGGTTTCCATGGCAAGTGCCATGCCAGGTGACCCAGGTGTCCTGTCCCAGTGAGGCTTGCCATGGAAACAGTGCCCAGCTGACCTTTCTGTCTGGCTGAGCTGGCCTTTGGCCCTGGCCCTGGGGTTTGCTGCTGGTCCCGCTGCGCCTGCCCAGCCAGCGCGGCACAGGGCAGGTGGCCATGGCACAAGCCCCCAGCGAGGGATCCCCTCTGGCTCTGGGCAGTGACAGCAGCCCTGAGCAAGGGGCCCAGGGCAGGTTTCCATGACAAGCAGCCATCACAATGGCTCCAGGCGTTGGCTGCCGTGGCACCAAAGTGAGGAAGGGGTCTCTGTGGCTGTTGCCATGGCACCTGACTGCATCAATGAGTGTCAGTGCAGTTCAAGCTGGACCAGCCCCGGCACCGCTTTGTCCTCAGGCTTGCCATGGCAGCTGAGGACACAACAGGTCTGCATGCAAGTGCCCATGGAACCTGACTGCACAAATGGCTCCTTGGGGTGGTTTCCAAGGCAACTTGAACTGATGAGGGTTGCCCTGGCACCCAAACCCACTAGTGGGGGTCAGTGCAGTGTCCCTGGCAACAGTCCCTTGCAATGGCCCAGGGCACCTTGGGATGCTAATCCACCCTCACAGCTGGGCAGGGCAGCTCTGGAATGGTCTTGGTGCTGCCTGGGGCTTGGCACACACTTGAGGAGGGTGTCTGTTTTCAGTGGGGAACTTTTCGTTTTTTGGAGCAATCAAAACTGTTGTAGGTTGGTGTAAAAAGAAAAAAAAACAAAGAGGAAAACCCTTCTTAGGGTGTGTGCAGCCAGTTCTCCAAGCAAAGCAGGGGTGTCAGCTGAGTCAGGACAGACAGGATGCGGTTGGGGAATGTGCAGCAAGGTTGTCCACACCGGGTCAAACCTCAAGGCACAGCTTCTCTGAGCAGGCCAGACCTCCTTAGGAGAGACCCTGGAACAATATCCATCACACAATGCTACAATCTCAGGGCCTGAGAGGAGACTGCAGAAACCTCTCCAGGAGTCCAAGTCAGAAAAAAGAATGCAAAGGGTCTGGAGGCATTAATGGGTCCCACTGAGGTCCAGCTGCAGCACAGGCTGCTCATGGGCTCCTTGCAGGAGGGAATTGGAGGCCAGGATTGCACAAAATCCTCACAGAGACTCAGTGTGGGAAGGAAAATGCAAAGTACCTTAAAATACCTTGGTTATCTCAAAGCATTAATGAGGCCCCCCCCCCCTCCCCCCCCAGTGTCTAAAACAGAGCAATCAAGGGACTCCTTAAAGTAGATAATTGGAGGTCAAGATTGCACAAACCTCTCCTGGAGTCGGTATCAAAAGGGAAACACCTAGTACTTGAAAAATCTGAAGTACCCTGAAGCATTAATGAGCCCCACTGAGTGTTGGTAATGACTAAGAATCTCAAGGGACTCATTAGAGCAGATAATTGAAGACCAGGATTGTAGGAAGCTCTGAGAGACTCCAAGGCAAGAGCAAAGGCCAAGGTCCTTTAAAAAACCTGCAGTCCCTGGAAGCATTCAGGAGCCCCCCAGGGCCATTCCTGACCAAGGCTCCCCAGGGACTCATGCCAGCAGATCCCTGAGGCCACCGGGGTGTGGGGCAGGGGAGGATGCTGAGGGCAGGACAAGGGGGTGACAGTGCCCAGCCTTGCTGGGGCTGTGCCAGGAGGCCCCAGTGGCTCAGGACAAGGTGTCTCCTCCCAGCCCTTGGTGGCACAGACGCTGCTGTGCCCCAGGGCACCAAGACTTGGCTTCTCCTGGGCACTGCCAGCCCTGCCAGGGCCCTTGGCCATGTCCAGCACAGCTTGTCCTGCACTGTCCCACAGCTGCTGCTGTGCCCCTGCAGGCTGCACACTCCCATCTCGCTGCCCCCCTGGCTCTGCCCTGCCACTGCCCACCCTGCCCTGACTTCTGCCCAGGCTGTCTCTGCAACCCCCAACCAATGGGCTGGGGATGGGCAAGTGTTCCTTAGGGCACAGGGAGGGGACAGCTTGGCTGGGGTGACCCAAGGGCTCTCCCATTCCATGCGATGTCAAGGGCAGCAATACACTGAGGGCAAGGAAGGGCGTGAGATGGTCTCTGAATTTTCTCTATTAATACGTTTGTCTTCCAAAGCAACCACTACATCTACTGAATTCTTGCCTCCCTGTGGTTTTCTTTGCTTCTGCATTTGGCCTTTGCTTTTTACTTCCTTGCCCTGCCCTCCCCATTAATCTCTCATTCTGTTGACCCACAGGTTTTCAGCTTATTTTCTCCTGTTGTCTGACTGAGGAGGGCCAGTGACAGACACTTGGCTGTCACTTGATCGACAGAGAGGTTTAACCATGGTCACCTTTCCTAAGCCTTCTCTTCTGGGCACAGCCAGCAATGTCAGGGCTCTGTCAGGTGCCCAGCCCTGAGCTGGGCTCATGCCCCGCTCACAGCCACAGGGGCATCTAGGGACACAAGTCCTTCCCTGGCACACACACAGACAGTTCATTGCAGCACGGGCAGCGGCTCCCTGGGCTCTGCTGCCGCTGCCAGAGCCTGGCAGGGAGCTCAGCCCTGCGGGTGTCACCCTGCCCTGCCCCTGCCCCAGGTGCCCCACAGCCGGAGGGATGGACACGGGGAGCTCTGGGCACAGGAGCTCATCCCAGCCCTGCATTCAGGAGTTCCCAGGGGACCTTACTCTCTGGAAACTCCAGGAAGAGCTGAAGGTGTTTGTGCTCCCTGGGTTTATGTCGTCGTCGTCCCCACCCCCACCCCACACAGAGGATGCTCAGGGCTGTGTCTTGTCCTTGCACTGCAAACACAGACTCCTCACCCGGTCACTTGATGTCCCACCATGGAGGGAAGAGCAACCTCTGTGACCTGGGCTGAGAGGCCACTGCTGGAAGCAGCGCTGCCTTTGCAAGGGCACACCTGGGGGCCTCCACCCTGAACACTGCCACATTTTTCTCTTCACTGCTGGTTTCCTCTCCAGGGCACTGTGTTGGGCACATCCTTGAGAACAAATTGGGAAGAAGATTGAAGCTTTCGGGCCCTGCTCCGGGGACATGCCCTTGCACCATGGAAATGCTGTTGTAGAGCCCAGCTCTGTCCCAGCAGTGCCCACAACCTGTCCTTGCCTGCAGTCTCTGGACAGTCACCCAGCAGGGCAGGGACCAAGCTGAGAGAGCCCTGAGGCCTTAAACCAGCACAGGGGCTCTGAAGGGGAGTGTGGAAGTGAAGGAAGAGGAGGTTACACAGGAGAAGCCCTGGGGCTCCCTGGCAATGCTGTTCTGCTGGGACTCTTCTCCCCCTGCTCTGCCCACAGGCACTGACCCTGCAGCTCCAGAGATGTCAGGGAGGAAAGATGTCAGGCAAACAAGACAACACAGAGTTCTTTCTGTTGTTTCAGCACACACTTACTGTACTAGAGCTCCCCATTTCTACAGTCTCTGGGTCACACTAGAAAGGCAAATACTGAAATATTTGCCTGAACAGTCCAAGATTTTGGTGCGAGCAAGTTCTCAGAAGTGTAACACCTGTGTCAGCAGCAAAAATACGGGACACAAAGTGGGCATTAATGAGTAACTTAGTAACAGCTATGCAGAAGAATGACAGTTCATTGCTTCTGAAAACCACTCAGTGATCATTGTCCTCAGGGTGTCCTTCAGGTCCTGGTTCCTCAGGCTGTAGCTGAGGGCGTTCAGGGCTGGAGGCAGCACTGAGTACAGAAGTGACAGTGCCAGATGCAGGGATGGGCAGAAGATGGAGGGGGGCTTCAGGTAGGCAAACATGACAGTGCTGAGGAACAGGGAGAGCACGGCCAGGTGAGGGAGGCAGGTGGAAAAGGCTTTATCCCATCCCTGCTCAGAGGGGATTCTCAGCACAGCCCTGAAGATCTGCACATAGGAGAAAACAATGAATACAGAAGAAGCAAATGCTAAACAGGTACCACCCATGAGTAGGCCAAGTTCCCTGGGGTAGAATTTGGAGCAGGAGAGCTTGAGGATCTGGGGCATTTCACAGAAGAATTGGCCCAGGGAATTGCCCCGGCACAGGGGCAGTGAAAATGGACTGGGAGTGTGCATGAGAGCATGGAGAAAGCCACTGGCCCAGGCAGCTGCTGCCATGTGGGCACAAGCTCTGCTGCCCTGGGGGATCCCCTAGTGCAGGGGTGTGCAGATGGACACGTAGTGCTTGTAGCACACGAGGGTCAGGAGATACTACTCTGCTGTGGTAAAGAACAGCAAGCAAAAGAGCTGTACAGCACATCCTGCACAGGAGATGGGCCTGGTGCCCCAGAGGGAATTGTGCATGGCTTTGGGGACAGTGGTGCAGGTGGAGCCCAGGTCGCTGAGGGCCAGGTTGAGCAGGAAGAAGAACATGGGGGTGTGCAGGTGGTGGCCGCAGGCTACGGCGCTGATGATGAGGCCGTTGGCCAGGAGGGCAGCCAGGGAGATGCCCAGGAAGAGGCAGAAGTGCAGGAGCTGCAGCTGCCACGTGTCTGCCAATGCCAGCAGGAGGAAGTGGCTGCGGGAGCTGCTGTTGGACATTTCTTCACTCCGGGCATTGGAGACTGTAGAAAGAAGGCAATGACAAGCTGGGACAGATTTCCCTTGGTCATTTCTGGTCTAATTTCTTGGGAATCTCACCAATATGACTTCTCTTCCTAGGGGGGATCTTGGCGCAGCTTCTTTGTTTTTGAGCTCTGGTTTGTCTTGCTGCCTCATCTTCAGCATTGCTCTCAGCCTGCACACTGGGGAGCTCCGAGGGAAAACTGGGCTCCCTGTGCCCAGGGCAGTCAGACCTGCTGGTCCCCACACAAGTGCACTTTGCTCATGGCAACTCCATTTTAGACAAATGAAATTGAAAATGTTCTTAAACAATAAAGTGGACTTTTTAAAGTCTCCAATTTCAAAATCATTGAACCCTGGAGGCACTGATGGCAGGTGGGGACAAGAAATAGAAAGGTGTCCCTGGTGCTGAGCCCACCTGGATGTGTTTCAGGAATGCAAAGGCCAAAGCCTGAGCCCCAGTCCCTGGCAAGGCAGATCCTGTCCCTCCCTCATTGCTCAGGGCTCTTCCCGGGGCCAGCAGCCATGGCCAAAGTGCTGCAGGAGTTGGCTCTGGCAGGGCCTTTCAGCTGCTGCCCATCCCTGTGCCCTCTGCAGCCCAGGCTGTCCTACGGTGCCCATGCCCTGCCCCTCTGTCCCTGCAGGCTGTCCTCAGCCCCCGGCTGCCCCACCTCGCTGGCCCCTTCCTTTGCTGCCAGCTCTGCCTCCTGCCTGCCTCTGCCTGGCCACACAAAGCCTTGGGCTGCTCCACACTCTTTCTGGGGGATTTCTTGCACCACAGCCCTGCCCTGGCAGAGAAATTCCTTTCTCCTTGGGTCCAGTCTGGCCCTCCCCAGCGGCCCTTGGCATTAATCTTTTCTATCTCTGGCTGTTTTCTGCCATGTCAAAAGGATCCACCATCTCTGAAACCACCCTTCAGGCACTCCCAGGGCTCTCCTCCACCATCCTCAGGACCTCCACTCCACTGAGCACAGAGCTCCTTTGTCCCTGTATCGTGGTCATGTGCTTGAGGCCTCCAAACCCCATCCCAGGAGATCTCTGGACTTTCTCCAAGATGTTGGCAAATAAACCAATTCTGCTCATAGTCTGAGAAATTCACTGCAGGACCAGGCCAGCCTGACCTGTCTATCCTGGCTACTTTTGTCTGGGAGCAATCCTTGGATATATGGAATTTGGGAGGCCAAATTCCAATTTAGGTCATGGTCAGGAAGGACAAGAAGGCCGGTTCTTTTCCCTAGGAAGGAAGGCACAGAGCCCCAGTGCTCCAGAGACTGATGAGAGGCAGCCCTGGACATTCCATGGGCAGCCAGACCTGTCAGGTAGCCCCTGGGAGGCCAAGCCAGCCAGACCTGTTCCATGTGTGATAATTGATAAAAGATTCGTGTCAATCATAAAAGTAGCTGGGTTTGTATAAACCAGAATACTCAGGTCTGAAATGAAGCATGGACATTAGACAGAGAAAATACATATGATTAAATAATTTTGTTTAAATCCCCCTATTATGAATATTATGATTTTTTTATTAAATTGTATCTGATACCAGTTTGTAAAACGGGGGTTTCCCACGGCCTGAAAGATATTGCAAAATCAGATTTCCTGCATTTGTATAATCAATTGCAGCCTAAAAGATTTTGCACTACCAGATTTCCTGCCTTGGAAATTGCAATCAATTGCAACTTAGCTGTTAAGACAAGACCCCCATGTCTACTGTTCCTTATCTACCAAGACCACATGGCTGCTTGGCAAACTGTCCCGAGACTACAAGGAAAACCATCCTATAAAAAGGAGCTGCAAACCAAGCTGCAAACCAGTGGGCGCTGACCCCTCACGTTCCCCAGCGCTGCTTGCTCCGTCTACACCAAATAAAGCAATGTAAATTTTGCTAAATATCGAGACTTTGTTTCTCATTTATAATAATTTGGTGCTGAAACCTGGGACATCCTTGGAGCCTTGAGAGGCACTTTGTCCTGGTTTACAGTACAAGATACATATTCTATAACCATCTGAGAAGGGTGATCATCCTTATCTCTGTGGAAAGTATCTTCTGTTAATGGGCCTTTGAGTCCTACTGTGTAACTGATGAGATTACATCATCCCATTGGGAGATGCTCCAGCCAGGAGGATGAGCCAAGCCTTTCCTACCTAGATATAAACTGAGGTTTAGAACGCCAAAGGCAGCCTTTTTCCACTGGATTCCAGAGGAAGAACCAGGCTTTTATCCCCATCATTGCTGGACCCTTTGGAGGAAAACTGCACCAGCACCCTGACTGACAGGGTATCAGGTTGTATTCCGACTCTGTCAGTGGTTTTATTTTTATTATTGCATGTATTTTTTTTTCCTTTTTTTCTCTTCCCTATTAAAAATTGTATTACTGACTTGAAGTCTCACTGGTTTTGCTGTTCAAACCAGTACACACTGTGATTTCGGGGAGGCACCCCGCTCCCATGGCCCTGGTTCCTCAGTGGTTCTCAGGACCCATGGACGTACCTCACGATATAGGCTGAGCAAGGAAAAAAACTCCCCAGAAGACCACGGCAAAATCACCTGTCATTCTTGTGCACGCAGACCCAGACAGGAGCGTCGAAGCCATAAGTGACTGTCTGGTTTGGTGGAGGTGACTGTGTGCTTGCTGAATGAGATGTGGATTTTTCCATGAAGCAAGAGTGGAGTCCTTCTGACCGTGGTTCTGGTTTCCTGCGAGGGGCCCGGCTGGTGAAGGGATGAAGTGAGTGCTGCTTTTCCCATCCTAACCCAGGTAGAGGCCAGGTTCTTTTCCTGTCACTATCTGTGGGGTTTCCTGAACTGGAGATCACCCACAACAGGACATTTAGGTGGTTTAGAGTTCAAGTTTTCCCAGCTCCAGCACCGAAGAAGAATTAGGAAGCCGTTTTCTGTGGTTTCCAAGGTTGTTTATTCTTTCTTATCTAAGAAATTCTTTAACTAACAGAGGTCTGTGTAGTAGCTTGATCCAAGGCACACTCTCCATGCCCTTGGGGCAGGACGTATCTTTTATACTATAAATTACATACCTAATGTTTACAATTACTGTCCAACACATGACACCTTTATTACACTGTCCAACTTTGTCCCAAACCAATCCAGTAATGCCATCCTGACTCAGAAGGTGGATGACATGAAGAAGAAGAAGAAAAGACATACCATGCCCAAAGTCCTCCATCTTAGCTTTAAAGCCCCTAATATAAACATTTCTAAAAATTCACTTTTCTGCCTTCTAACAATCTAATTTATACTCTACTTAATTTATGTGACTTGTAATTCTTCCTGCAATGTTGGTAATTTTTTCCAGGGACTAAAATCCAGTCCCCAGGGGTCTTGGGCACTATACCAAGCTCTCTGAGCCCCCTGCCTGGTGAGTCTCGAGGCATCCAGGGAAGCCAGAGGAACACTCTGGACTCCCACATTTTTCCCCCCACTATTTGCTGTTTGCACCAAAAACTCCTCTTTTGCAACCCTGTTCATGGCTCGCTGAATGCACTGAATGTTGCACGGCAGAATGAGCAGAAGAATTACAAGTCCTACTAATATGTAAAACCCTACTCTTAAAAGTTCTTTCCACAATGGCGAAAGATTTAAAAAGTCAAACACACCATCCAACCATGATCCACTGACTTCTCCATGTTTTGTCACACCCTCTTGCAACTGTCTTACGTTCTCATTAATTGATTTGGAATGATCTGACAAGTTCATGCGGCACATTCCTTCAAATTCTTCACACCCATGTCTGTGAGTCAGCAATAGATAATCAATTGCTGCTCTGTTTTGAAGAGTGGATATTCTCATACTGTTGACATCAGTTCAATGCAAGAGAAACAGCTTGCTCTCTTCTCTCTATGTTTTAACTTTCTTAAGATTTTCAAATCAGATGTTAACAATGAAAGTCTTCCAACGCTGCATGGACCTCCTTTGATGTTTGCAGGTATAGCAGGCCAAATTCTGTCCCCACAAATTAAAAGTGTCCCTTGTGGCAATTGCGCAGGAACTTGGAAGGATGGTTTGTCTGAAACCTTAGTATAATTACACCACGATGAAGCATTTTTATACACATCATGATTCAGAGTAACATATATTGTTTTGTTCTCTGTCACTCCCAAAGAATTAAATTCGATAGAGAAATCCATTCTTGCTGAACCAAAAATTTACAATTCTTCTGGTTCAAAGGAGCCACAGGGAGAAATTGAACCCATACATGCCATCTGTCCACAGGAGTTGACACACCCTGTAACACCTTTGGAAGGATGTTCTCTGGAACTGGCCATTCTTTCACTGGCAATTCCACCAAATGTTCAAAATGGCTTTTTCGGCCTGGAGTGTGTCAAAGAAACTGTGTCTAGACCTGCTGCATAAGCTAAATTTTCCCAAACATTCTCCCTTGGCTGCATCATGGGTAAATCTGCCCCATCACTTAACACAATTGACAAAAAAATTGAACACAAAATTATCTGAATATACATTTTCATTTTCATTTCTTGAGTTCTTTATGTGTTGCTCGAAGAGGAGTTCATGATCTTTGTCTCTGACTCTGTCTGTGAACTCGCCTCTTCACTTCCAGGGTTGGCATCTGCTTGCTTTTGAGCCCGATAAGGCTTCATGCATCTTGCTGGCAACCCACTTCTGTCCTCTCTCTGTGGAGACACAAGCAAAACCCTTTCCCCAAGTGATTAATTTGAAAGGCCCTTCAATTTGACCTGTCTCCAGGTTTCTGATTAAAACCAAAGGAGTCTCCTTCAGCTTTGCCCTTGTATTGTTAGTAAAGTGTCTTATAATCGGTGGAGTTGGCTCTGAAAAAGAACCATTCAAAAAATTCAATATATATAAAGCTTTATTCAATTGCATGTGAGGCGTAGCCTCTGCCTCCCCTATTTTTTGTTTATCTAAAAGTGTTTTTAGGGTATGATGTATCTTTTCTATAATTGCCTGACCTGTGGAAGAGTGGGGAATGCCAAAGGTATGTCTGACACCCCACGTTTTTTAGAAATTTGTCCAGAACCTTTCCAATATATGTTGGACCATTATCTGTTTTGACTTCCTGCAGTACTCCTAAAGATGCAAATGCTTGTAAAAAATGTCTTCATGCATGCTGTGCTATTTCTCCTGTATGTAGTGATGGAAAAATTGCCCCTGAAAAGATTTCAACTGGAACATGATTATTTTTCAGTTTCCCAAAAGATGGATATTTTGTAACATCTGTTTGCCATAATTGAAGACTTTGCAGTCCTCTCAGGTTGACTGCTCCCATAGAAACTGGTGGCTGTACCATTTGACAATCTGGACAGGACTGAATAATTTCTTTTGCCTGGCTTTTCAAAATGTGAAAGGATTCCATCAATGCTTGTGCATTTTGATGGAAAAATGCATGGCTTAATTTCGCCTGCTCAAAGATATCTGGTAAAGTTTGCAAAACTGACATGGTTAATTTATCTGCTTGTGCATTTCCTTCTGCTAAAAATCCTGGGAGTGATGAGTGTGCTCTAATGTGTGTGATGAAATATCTATGTGTTCTGCTTTCCAGCAGTGTTTTCATACATGATAAACATGAATACAGAATTTCATTGTTTGTCTCCCTCAGAAGTGATCCTTCTAATCTTTTAACTACCTTAGCTACATATGCTGAATCTGTGTTCAAATTGAGAGGCTGCTGAAACAATTCCAAAACTCTGACCATTGCTGCTAATTCTACAATCTGTGGTGAACCTTGCACTATTTTCACATCTGACTCCCATTTTCCTATAGCTGAATTTTGCCATGTAATTACTGATTTGTGAGTCTTTCCTGAACCATCAGTGAATACTGTGATTCCATCCAACGGTTCCTCTCTTATTTTTGGTTTCTCTCTAAAACTTAATTTTGCTTTTAACATCTTGTGACTTGGATAATGAATTGTACAAACACCTGTATAATCTAACAATGCAACTGCTAAATCTTGTGATTTTTGATTTGCCCAGTCAAAGTACTGCTTTTTGAGAGGTAGATACATTATTGAAAAATCTCTGCCTGCCATTGTCATCAACCTTGTCCTCCCTTTTATTATGATCTGAGACATCATTTCCAGGTTTGTGAGAATCGTTTTCAGGGACCCGTAAGATAAAAAAAATCCACTCTATGATTAAAAGAGGGTCTCTCTGAGACTCGTCTCATTGAAAAATCAAACCATATAGCTGTGTCTCTTCTCAAAACACCGCTAAACAAAAAGGTAGTAAATCTACATAATGATGTGCCTGTCTTTGTTGTATGATTTCTGCAACTCTCTCCCGAGCTTTCTGTGCTTCTGGTGTGAGAGTTCTGGGAGATTTGATACTATTGTCTTCTCTCAAAAGATTGAACAAAGATGAAAGATCCTCAGTTTTGATTCCTAAAATTGGTCTCATCCATTTTATCTCTCCAAGAAATTGTTGTAGATCTTGTAAATTGTTGATTGTTGAGCTGATTTCTATTTTCTGAGGCTTTATTGTCTGCTCCATGATTTTCCATCCGATGTATTTCCAAGGTGCAATCTCTTGAATCTTTGAAGTGCTGATTTCCAGTCCAGCCTTTTGCACTTCTGTAATCACACAGTCACGAGCTTCTTGTAGCTTTTGTTGTGTCGATGCCGCAATGAGCAAATCCATGTAATGAATGATCCTCACTTCAGGATACTTTTCCTTGCTGGAGCCAAAGCTTGCGCCATGTACCACTGGCAAATTGTTGGCGAATTCTTGAGGCCTTGTGGTTAAACCACCCAATGATATATTTTCTAAGGTTCTTCTCTGTTTAAACTTGGAACAGAGAATGCCATTCAATGAGCATCATCTGGATGAAGTGGTATGCTAAAGAAACAATCCTTGAGATCAATGATCACAAGCGGCCAATCTCTCTGAATCATCGTGAGAGAAGGAAGTCCTTGTTGAAGTGGTCCCATTTCTTTCATGATTTCATTCAGCTTCCTGAGATCATGACACAGTCTCCATGAACCAAAAGTCTTCTTCCGAATGACAAACACTGGAAAATTCCAGGGACTATTTGTTGGCTTGATATGTCCTTTTTGCAACTATTCTTTGACTAAACTCTTCAAAGCACTCAATTTCTTCTTCTCCAAGACCCACTGATCCACCCAAACAGGTTTATCAGTCTTCCATGTCAAATTCAGTGTTGTGAGTGCCACAGTGAGCCCCACTAAAAATCTACTTTCAGACTCACGCCCTATTGTGCCAAAAGGTCTCTTCCCCATACTGTAAATGGCTTTTGCACAATGAAAGGATGAGTAATAGCTGGTTTTCCTCCTGGCCCTGAGATTACTATTGCATTCTCACTTTGCAGACATACGGAGCTTCCTCCTATGCCTGTGATTCGACCCAAAGGTACTACCAAATTCCATTCTCTTGGCCAGAAAATATATTAAACAAGTGTGATGTCTGCTCCTGTATCAAGCACTCCTGTGATAACTAGTTTTTTGTCATTATGTGTCAACTCACAAGTAATAATTGGTTTGTGACCTATGTGTTTCAGCCATGTAGTGTGAACTTCTACATGATCATTATAATAAGGATGATCTTGGCCTAATGCTGTCATAACTTGATGTTCCAGTGGGTGAGGTGGCAAAGCAATTGCTTTTGCTGAGTATTCTCTGGAATAGTTAATGGTGGCTGAAGAGCTCTAGCTAAAACTGTCAGATCTTCATTATACTCTGCTGAAATGACTGATAAATGATCAGACCAAAAATACTATTTCTGTCTCTACCTATTATCAAAAAGTCTTGCCTTTTCTGAGAAGATCCTCTGACTCCTGTAGGTATCGATCTCTGCTCTCCACTCAGGAAGCATATTATTTTGGAAGCTGCCAGGATGCATTGTGCTCTGGGTGGTAATAATTCTCGGCCACAGGGGACACCTGCAAGCGTCTTGCAGAGGGAGTCTGATTGACGTTCCCTAACAATTGTGCCGTCTGTGCTGTTGTTGTTCCCTGTGTTATTGCCATTACTTCTGTCATCGCACATTGACGACCCGCACTCTTTTCGAAGTTTCCTGGAATGGGTAATGGTTTTTCATCAACATCTGTCTGAGAGTAACACTCACTTGCAAGATGCTTTCGTCTCCTGCATCTTGGACAAAGCTCTGATGGCTTGCCAGTCTTTGCAAGCTGAGGACAATTTTTTTAAAATGTCCAAAACCCCCACAATTGTAGCATTGTCCTTCAGGGGAGTTATTTTTCTTTTTAAAATTCACAAGAACCTGCTCAAAGTTTTCATTTTGTGCTTGAAGTACTCGTTCCATTTATTCTTGTATTCTTGAAGCTATATGCTGTGGAGTGCCTACTTTATTCCAGGCTTCAACCATTTCTGATAAAGAGGGCTGACCAGGAATTGCACTAATAACTCTTTTGCATTCTTGATTGGCATTTGCAAATGCAAGACTCTTTAACAAATGTGGTTTGGCTGCTTCATCAGTGACTTGCCTGTTCACGGCTTGTGTGAGTCTGTCTGTGAATAAAGAGAAGGGTTCAGACACGCCCTGTCTGATGTCTGTATCAATTGTGTCCTGCATGCCTGCTAGTGCAATTTGCAGAATTGCCGTGCATGCAGCTTCTTTGATATCTGTTAACACTTCTCATGGAAGTCTCGCTTGCTGAGCTGGATTGTTTTTCGGAGGATCACCTGCTAATTCTGCCAAGGTGAGAGCTGCATTCGGCCCACCTTGATATCTGGTTCTCAGTTCTTGCAGAGCCCTCCTCCATCTGTTGTCCCAGATGAGTTCCTCTGTGTCTGTGAGAATCAGAGAAACAAGAGACTTGAGATCGTACGGAGTTAACTCATATATATTAAAAGTACCTTTCAAAAGCTGTTTGAAATATGAAGATCCCAGTCCATTGTCCCTGATTGCCTTAATTAAATATTTCACTACTTCATGATTCAACCTTTCTCACCTTGGATTTTGCCCTTGGACATCATAATTGACTGGCATGGCGATGTCACCTGTTCCAGTCACAGGACATTATCTTTTGCTAGATTCAGCCTTATATGTGCCCAATCTATTAATGTCTGCGCTGCAGGTGGCTGTGCTTCCATGGAAATTGGCCTGTAAAGAGGAGCCATCTGATGTGTTTGTGTCCACGCTGCAGCTTTATTCACGGGCCTCACTGGTACCTGCACTCTTTGTTGTGTTGTTCCTGGTCCTGGCTGAGGAACGAGCATCTGTGACTCAAGAGTCGCCTGAAGAGTCTGTAGAAAATCTGCCCTCATCTTTGGACGACATTCCAGAGTTGTTCCCATCTGCTGTAAAAAAGCCTAAAAAACATCTTTTGGTATTGTAACCAATTGTCCTTGATTTGCACTGGCATCTGCTGTCCACGCCAGAATCCCCTCCGACACTGTAATATATAATGTATCATCCCGTTGCTCATGAGGAACTTCCTGTATTTTCTTTTTAAAAGACGATTTTTTATAAGAAATCGGAAAAAAGTCTTGTAATGTTAGGGTTCCGCCACTAGATGGAGCTGCTGCCTACGTTTGTAACAATCTACTTTTCTGTTGCCGTTGCCATGGCAACCGAGGCTCGACCAAGTCTGTGTCCATGGAAATACCTTTTGCTTGGGCACGCCCCGGCTCCACTCGCAGAGCCCCGGGGGTGTGGCCACTCCTGTCCCGACCGCGCCTCCTCTCTGCCCAGAAGACGCTGCCCTGCTCTTGGACATGCCTCCTCTCCTATCGTAATCACTATCGCTGTCACTGAATTCATGCCCTTCCGAGCTTGATTGGCTCTCATCTGAGCGGTTTCTTTGTTTTTACCACGCCCTATACGGCGTCTCTCCGTATCTGGGTTCCCGGTCCCTATCGCTGACACTTCCGAGTTTCGAGTCTCCCGCGCATGCTCGCCGCGTTTCGCACGCACCGCGCAAGCGCTATCCACTGCCTGTGTTACTATCACCGCGCATGTGCCGCTCCCTGTCGCGCCCGCCGTTACCGGGGCCGGGGTCTCCATCCCCGTCGCTGCACTTGGGGCCGGGACCGCCGCTGCCGCGCTCGCCGCGGTCTGGGCCGCCCTTCCCGCCGCCTCCGGGACCGGGACCGGGACCGCTCTGCCCCCCGCCGCTGCCAATCCGCGCGTCTCGGTCGGCGCCGCGGACGGCTGCGTCCCGCCTACCTCGGCAATGCCGCGCACCGAGCCCGCTCCGCTCCCCGCTGTTTCCGCGGTATTATCTGCCTTTCTCGCGCTTCCCGCCTCCCCCCTTGTCCCCCCTGCCTCCCCGGGAGTCGTCTGCAGCTCCCTCCCGCTTTCTGGGGACAAGGTTTCTGAAGGGCTAAAGAAAAGAAAGTCTAGGTGCTCTAACACGCTGGGAAATATTTCTAACTTAATTTTTCCCGGCTTTGGATAAAGTACTGTGGGTAATTCAGGGAAAATGGGTGATTCTGGAGATTCTAGTAATTCAGGGCATATACCTTGACCTTCCTCAGGCCCTTCATCTATATTAATTGCACCTTGCTGGTAGCAAGGTTCGTCCACTGGCTGATAACCAGTAACGGTCTGCTGCTGGCTAGACCATTGTTGTTCCACTTGCTGATGGCAAGACGGTAAAAAACCTCGCTCCCCCAGCTGATGGCTAGGTGAGGACCTTAGATTGCCCTCTGACAAATGGATAAGCCCGCATTTCTGCGAGATAGGACTTTTAGCATTATCCTGGCAGGAGACAAAAGCTTTATTGCCTCCCTGTCTCTTAGAGTTGCTAAGTGAAACAAAGAACGATTGATTTCCTGCCAAAAACCTGGCTCAAATAACAAATTTATTTCAGCATGTGGATACCTTAGTCTGACCCACAAAAGTAAATTCTTAAGTTCTTTATCTGAGATGGGGATGGGATGAGCAGATGCCACACCTTTTAAGGTGGATAAAAGGCTTATTTGTTCCTGACTGAGTCCACCCCCCATAGTTTCTGAATTTTGACCTGTCTTACCCAAAGGCAAGTCTTCAAAGTCGAGCTGGACGGTTTTTCCTGATCTCTGGCCAGTCGGGCACAGGGGTGAGGAGTTCCCGGGTTTCCTCCCTTCCGAGTCGAATCTGGAGCTGGCTTTCTCTCAGCAGAGGTCAAAATTTCTGCAGTCTTCTCCAGTGGTGTGCCTCTCTCTGTTATTCAGGGTGTGTGGTCACATTTGTGAGCCATGCCCACCCAGGGACGCCAGATGTCACTGTCTGTGGGGTTTCCTGAACTGGAGATCACCCACAACAGGACATTTAGGTGGTTTAGAGTTCAAGTTTTCCCAGTTCCAGCACCGAAGAAGAATTAGGAAGCCGTTTTCTGTGGTTTCCAAGGTTGTTTATTCTTTCTTATCTAAGAAATTCTTTAACTAACAGAGGTCTGTGTAGTAGCTTGATCCAAGGCACACTCTCCATGCCCTTGGGGCAGGACGTATCTTTTATACTATAAATTACATACCTAATGTTTACAATTACTGTCCAACACATGACACCTTTATTACACTGTCCAACTTTGTCCCAAACCAATCCAGTAATGCCATCCTGACTCAGAAGGTGGATGACATGAAGAAGAAGAAGAAAAGACATACCATGCCCAAAGTCCTCCATCTTAGCTTTAAAGCCCCTAATATAAACATTTCTAAAAACTCACTTTTCTGCCTTCTAACAATCTAATTTATACTCTACTTAATTTTTGTGACTTGTAATTCTTCCTGCAATGTTGGTAATTTTTTCCAGGGACTAAAATCCAGTCCCCAGGGGTCTTGGGCACTATACCAAGCCCTCTGAGCCCCCTGCCTGGAGGGTCTGGAGGCATCCAGGGAAGCCAGGGGAAGACTCTGGACTCCCACATTTTTCCATCCCATCTCAGGCAGAGGTGGGACTTGGGGGGGAAAAAGGGGGGAGAGCAACACAGGAGTCAGAGGGGCAGAGGGAAAAAGCTGCTTTTTCCCATCCCAAGCCCAGGTAGAGGCAGAATTCCTTCCCATCCTGACCCATGGAGAGGCAGAATACAAGGGGGAGCACAAATACCTCAAAACACTCCTTTGAGGTAAAAATAGGACAAAGAAAGAGTAAGGTTTTAAGTCCAAACTACCCATGAAGGGGTCAAAGTTCTTAAATTTAAAAAACAAAAAAAACCCGACCAGTAGGTTGCCAGAAATACCACCGGGCAGCCCTTTGGGAATGACGTTGAGACACAAGGGAATTATACAAATGAAAAAGTAAAGAAAAATTGATTCAATATTTGTTTAATAAAGTGGACCAAAGAAATGATCCGTAGAGATAATCTGTATTGGGCCATGTTCAGATCGTTTGAGGGGTGGATTTGTCGAGCATTAAACACATATGTTGCTTGTAAAGAACCATTTAACAGAGAGGAATGTGACTGTGCTGCTCTGTGGACAGAACAGCATAAACCATTCTCGGGATGTGCGTTCAAGGAAAAAGAGGATGAGGATAACAAAAAAGGTTACCTGGGAATTCCTTGATAATCTCCCACCTCCATATAAATACAAAAAATACAGGAGACACCCCCCCACCCTCCCACCCCCCCCCAATGTCTCTGCTCCCTCCCCTTCTGGTACTCCAATAGCTCAAAGGACTCCCTGGAGTCAAAGAAATACCAGGAGCGATAGGATCAGCAGAGAGGAGGGAGATAATGACACAAAGGCTCCCCTTTACCCCCTGAGGGAAGTCCCATTAGCGGGACAACAGACTGAATTAACTGGATTTGTAAATGTTCCCTTGAACACAGGGGAGGTAAGAAACTAAAAAAAAGAGATGGGAAAACTATTGGAAGATCCTACAGGGGTATCTGAGAGACTAGATCAATTCCTCAGACTAAGTAGGTATAATTGGATGGAATTACAATCTATATTAAATATCCAATTCACCAGGGAAGAAAGGGGGAGGGAAACCACCCTGTTAGCGTGGAAACACATAATCACAGGATAATTATATGCAGGTGCATTTATTGAAAAGCTCTGGGAGCTGGGCTACAAACCCAAATCTGACTCCGACATGGATTTGAGATGAACATGATTTTATACCCTTTTAATTATGTAACTGTATATTAATTATTAAACTCATATTGTTGTATACATTGATCTTATCCAAGCATGAATTATTGTACTTTTCATCAGGTCCCCCAAACACCTTTTCTTGTGATTCTTATTACAATTAAACAACAACTATATTCAACTACCATACAGTCGTATCATTTATCATATGTTGATTACGCAGGTGCAGTTTCACCTGATCTAATTTGTTCCCAGGGCCTAGTTCCCATTCCCAGGCCTACCAGACCCAACCTTTCTTACCATCACCTGAATCTATACAATTCCCATGATTTTGGAAACATTTTTAACCCTATGCTATCATTTCCCCCCTTTGAAAGTATTTTTACTTCACTATAATAAGTGCAAATGCTTTCACTTGATACAGTCCTCTTGGCTTCCGAGTTTTTACTTGATGTTCGTCTTCAAATCCATGGTTGTTGTAACCATGGTCATGGATGTTGTCACAAACCGAGGAACCTGAAGATGATGGGTGTGGATTTCTGTCCTGTGTCAGTGTCTTCATTATCTTTCAGTTCCAGGATATCCTTTTCTGTATTTCTCTTTTCAGGATTCTGTAGACTAACCAAATCACTAAGAACATAATTAGTAAGATTACCAAATTCTCAATGATAGACCTAACCCATGAACTCACATTCCATCCTAACCCTTTGAAGATTTTGTCTAACCAGCTCGTAGTCAAGTCCTTTTGTTCTTCTGTGCCTAATACCTTATTTGTTTCAACTGATTGATATAATATTCTACATCTGCAGTTATGTTTGGGATGTGGATTCAGCAATGATCAATTTGTCCATTTAAAAATCCGCATGCCCCATGCTCTTTAAGGAGTAACGTATCTAAGGCCAATCGGTTTTGTAAAGTCATTTTTGTGGTTGCTTGTAAGTGAACATTTAGTTCTTCAAATCCTTCCTGGGTGACTCTTTCTAGTGTATCTACTTGACCTGTAAGTTTATATAACATTTCTCTATTTTGGTAGTTTGTTATAGGACCGAATAAAGACTCTCGGGCCCACCCAAATTCCACTCCACTGGAGGGTTCTTGCCAAGTTTCATCCTGATCTGGAACTTCTCATCTTGTTCTTATCTGCAGAAGTTCATGTTTTCCTTTAAATGGGGATTTTTTCCAAACTGGACATAAAGTAGGCAGGCCCAGGTAATTTCTTTTACTTTCCCAAATCTACAGGCAGATGTGTTGTCCAGGTACCATCACTTGTTGCCCATACAAATTGTCCTGGACTTTGGATTGTGCTCTTGCCACATCCCACTATTATCTTATAATTCACTTTACTTCGTTTGTGTTTGATCCCTCTGCAGGCACAACCAATTTGCAAGGCTACTGCTAGTGGTGGCATTTGTTTTACCTTTATGTTGTCAGAAGTGCAATCATAAGTTTTATTACATGCCCACCAACTCACTATTTCTGCCTTTATTCTACTGCTAATGGCAGTGTTCATCACTGCTGGATCTGTTTCATTCTCAGGTCCTTCCCATTTTAATGCACCAAGGGGTATTTGCCGTATATTGAAATTTCTGAAGTATACTCATGGACCACACACTGTCCCAGGGTTCTGTTTGACCTTTCCAATCTTTTTCCTCACACTTCCATACAAGAGTGGTCTCTGTGATATTCTCTTTAATCTTTTTGTAGCGTGGCAAGAAGCATTCCCAGTTTGCAAGGTTTTGATCTTCAACCCACTATTCTATGATTTGTCCTACCTTTCCATGACTTGAAATACAGTCCTGTTTTCTCAAAGGCCTCGTCCATTCCCCTATTACTTTCCAGGTCTCCTTGATTATTTGCCTCGACTGTGGTACTTGTTTACATGCATTGTTTTGTTCTTTTGTACTTCAGATAATTTTGATGTTAGGATTCCCCAGCTTATTAGGTCTCCCGCTGCCTTCGGTATTGGTGTTTTGCATTGTGGCAAAGTCTTTGACTAATCCAATCATTACATTCTCAGCCCAAATTGCATTGGAAACTTTTATCACCTGAGTTTCTGCCTGGACCTCCCTCTTCATTCTGGAATGAAGAGTGGTCAGTTGATCCTTTTGCATTCCATATCCCAAAGTAACATTAATTCCAGCTGGTGACATTAATATTAATAACCATAAAATGAGCATTGGCACAATTCCTGACATCATTTAAAACAATTAAACACATCTTATCTGCAGCTTTGTTGGTCCTACAGCTTGTGCAGTCCACAGTCCAGGACAGACTTTCTTCACTCAGGTATAGTGTATCCAGGGATCCACTCCAGCCACCTTGACTGCTGTAAAAGTGGTCAACAGCACCTGGTAGGGTCCACTCCACCTTTCTTTTAATGGTTCTTCGTCCCAAGTCTTAATGTACATGTCGTCTCCTAGATTGATGTCATGAACTGGATTCTCAAAGAGTCAGTGGCCTATTCCACATGAGGGCACTCGAAAGCTGAGCTAAAGTTTTCCCAAGAGACAGAACATAATTATGCACTTCCTGCTTCCCTGTGACATATACATTTGGATTAGGTTCGGGAGATTCATATGGTTTCCCATACAATATCTCATAAGGACTGACTAACATCCCACTTCTAGGCTTTATCCAAATCCTCAGCATTGCTATGGGTAAAGTTTGTGGCCATGGCAGTTTGGCTTCTTGGCATATTTTACTGATTTGCCTCTTTAATGTCTGATTCATCCTCTCTACCTGTCCACTTGACTGGGGTCTCCATGGTGTGTGGATGTCCCAGGTTATTCCTAGCAACCTACTCACCTCTTTTACCACTGTGGCTATAAAATGTGGGCCCCTATCTGATGATATCCCTATAGGCACCCCAAATCTGGGAATGATCTCTTGTAGTAACCATTCAGCTGTTTCTTTTGCTTGGTTTGAGTGACAGGGAAGGGCTTCTGGCCATCCAGAAAATGTGTCAACCCCCATTAAGAGATATTATCGAGTATCCTTGAGGTTCTCGTAACTCTACAAAATCTACCTGCCAATAGTCTCCTGGTTCTATCCCTACCTGAATTCTTCCTAGCTGTGTCTGTTGTCTAGCCACTGGGTTGTTTCTCAAGCAAATCTCACATTTTGTCATTACTGATTTTGCCATTGTTAACATTCATACTGAGATTAAATTTTGTTTTAGCAATTTCACCAGTGCTTCTGCACCCCAATGACATTCACTATGTTTAACTTGTAAAATTTCTCATATTATTAAGGGGGGGGGGGGGGGGGGGGGGGAATACCACTGTTTGCCCTTGTGTAGTTACATACCACCCTTCTGAATTCTTTTGTGCATTCAGCAAACGTCCCAGTCTCTTGTCTTCTGAATATTTTGGTTTTGGAGGCAAATTGAATTGAGATACATTAAGTTTTAAAGGTATCAATGCCATTGCTGTTTGCACCTTTTGAGCAACCTGTCAGGCTGCCCAGTCTGCCTTTCGATTTCCCTCACAAATTTTAGAACCTCTTGACTGGTGTGCTTTACAGTGTATAATTGCCATTTGCTCAGGTTTTTGCACTACTTTTATTAGTTGCAGGATTGTGTCTTGATGTTTAATGTGCATACCCTGAGAAGACAGCAGTCCTCTTTCTTTCCACAGTGCTCCATGCACATGTACTACTCCAAAAGCATATTTTGAGTCAGTCCATATGTTCTCTTTTTTCCCTTCACTCAATTCTAGTGCTCTGGTTAAGGCAATCAGTTCTGCCCTTTGGGCAGATGTGTTTGGTGGTAATGCTTCTGCCTCAACTACTGTACTGATTGTTGTTACTGCATATCCAGCGTATCTGATTCAGTTCCCCATGAAGCTGCTTCCATCTGTGAATAACTCCCACTCTGGTTGCACTAATGGGACATCTTTTAGGTCTTCTACACAGTCATGCTCTAATGGGCCTTCTTCAGTTGTGGTACCTAGGAACCAGGCTAGATTCAAAAAGTTAGTTGTCTTTAATGTGACATCATCCTGCTTGGTCAGGATTACCTGGAATTTTATCATCCTGCTTGGAGATAGCCAGTGTCCCCCCCCTTTTGCTCTAAAACAGTGGTTACCGTGTGTGGCACATAGACATCTATGTGTCTTCCCATCGTGAGTTTCCTGGTTTCTTGTATCAACATTACAGTGGTTGCAACTGCCCGCAGACATGAAGGCCATCCGGCACTTACATTGTCAAGTTGTTTGGAAAAATAGCCCACCAGCCTTTTCCAGCTTCCCAAACATTGAGTCAGGACTCCCAGTGCCAGGTGAAGCCTTTCATGTACAAACAGCTGAAAGCCTTTAAACAGATCAGGTAACCCTAATGCTGGAGCAATTGTCAGTGCTTCTTTCAATTTTACCAAGGCCTCTTTCTGTGGTTTGCCCCAAGTGAAGGGCTGTGTCTTTTGAGCTTCATACAGGGGTTTGGCAATTAGCTCATAGTCCTTGATCCACAGACTACACCACTCTGCCATTCCAAGGAAGATTCGCAGCTCGTGAAGATTCTGGGGCTCTGGAATAGCACAAATAGCTTGGATATGGTTAGTACCTAGTTTTCTCTGTCCTTGTGAGATTTCACATCCCAGGTAAATTACAGTCTGTTGGGCAATTTGTGCCTTTTCTCTAGACACTTGGTACCCTCCCATTCCCAGTGAATTCAAAATCTCAATTGTTCCCTTCATGCAGGTTGCCTTTTCTTCTATTGCTATCAGTATATCATCAACATACTGCAACAAAAGGTATTGGTCTTTCAGTACTTGCCCCTCTTTGGTCCAGATCTCTAGTTCCTTTGCCAGTTGGTTTCTGAATAGGGTCGGACTGTTCTTAAATCCTTGGGGTAGTCATGTCCAGGTGAGCTGGGTTTTTCTTCCATTTCCTGGATTTTCCCACTCAAAGGCAAACAGTTTCCTACTTTCTTTGTCAAGGGTATGCAGAAGAAAGCATCTTTTAGATCAATTATAGTAAACCATTTATATATCTCTTTTACAGATGTCAACAATGTGTACTGGATAAATGTCTAGTTATTTTATTTATTGCCCTTAGATCCTGTACTAGCCTATAATCCCCATTGGGTTTCTTTACTGGGAATATTGGTGTATTATATTCTGATTCACATTCTTCTAGAGTTTGATATTATAGAATTTATCAATAGTCTTTGCTATTCCTTGCCGTGCTTCTGTTTTTATAGGATACTGTTTGACCTGTACGGCTTTTGCAATATGCTGTTTGCAATGGGCACTGATTCAAGCCCAACCCTTGCATGACTGACCCTCTGCCGCCCTTGCCAAACCCACCCCTCCCCATAGTTCTGCCTCAGCTGCTTCTAGCACCTCCCCTTGAATTTCCTTGTACTATTGCCAAGAGATTCTGCTCCTGCTGCTTGTTAACCTCTTTTTCTCTATTGTTATAAACGTCCAAGCTACCTCAAGCAACCTGTCCAAACTTCTTAACTCACCCCCCCCACCCCCCATCTCTGCAACTCCCTCCCAATGTCATCCCATGATTGGCCAAGAAAGACAAGAGCAAGCTGAATTTTCACCTGTTCTGCATCTACCTGGAGGTCAGTATATTTCCTGGCTGCTTCCCCAAGTCCTTCCAGAAAGGCAGCTGGAGACTCCCCCCTTTCTTGCCTGATCTCATATAATTTGGACCAATTCACAGTCCCAGGCATGGCACCCTGAACCCCCCCACCTACATCCACCCTCGATATTTCCTCAGCCCCATCATATCCACTCCAGGTGGGCTACTAGGATGCCACAATGGGTCCACAGTAGGAAAGTTATAATCCAAAGTCCCATTGCAAATTTCTTCTCTCACCCTTTCCCTGGCTGCACTAACTACTATTTCCTTTTGGTAGAGGCCATTAGAGTATCTAATATAACTTGGATGTCATCCCAGTCCAGATTTTGAGTTTTCAGAATAATTTTCACTACTCTGGCCACTTTATCAGGGTTTTCTCTGTAAGTCCAAGCTGACTGCTTCCAAATTACTAAATCTCCTGGGGAAAAGAGTACATTTACAAAAAACGGTCTGTCCACTCCCGCTCATTGTCTCAAAGGGGCAACTACAGTTCTCTTTTGTTTGTCTGATGTTAATAAACCCTCTCTTGTTTTAGACCAAGCCGGGGCTAATTTTAATCATGTCCAACGAGCAATAGGGGTTAGTGGTTTATCTTCATCGCTCCCACTACTATCTACTCCTTTTGCACCCTCCCCATATCTCTGTATTACAGTTACATCTTGGTCACTTTCTGGGGAAGGAGGGGCAGGTGAAGACAGCAAAGAGGGTACAGGAAGATAGGAGCAGGTGAAGGAGGCGTTGGAGGGAGAGGAGGGTATCCCTGAGCAGGAGTAGGTGAGGGAGGAGGGTATCCCTGAGCAGGAGTAGGTGAGGGAGGAGGGTATCCCTGAGCACGAGTAGGTGAGGGAGGAGGGTATCTTTTGGCAGGGGGGTGTAAGTGGGTCAGGTGAAATAGGGTCAGGTGAGGTAGGGTCAGATTCCCTTGATGCCGTGAGGGCTACCAGCAATTCACCATCTATATCATTTTTCCAATATAAACTTTCATCCAATGCCAGGTGTTCTAAACAACGCTTCCCTTGGACACAACCCATGCAATTATTGTTTTCAGGTATTTTAACAATCATTAACCCACACTGAGCCAGCCACTCTGGTTTTTCCTGCAAACAGGAAAACAAATCAATGTACAGAACTTCATCCAATCTCCTCTCCTGTTTACAAAACATCAATAACTGTGAAATCATGTCATATTGCAAAGAACCGTTTTTCAGCCACGTTTTCCTTTTTTTTTCTCTCTTTTTTTAACCTTTTTTAATTTTTTATTTTATATGCAAGACATATTTTGGCCACCAAGTGTTGCAATAATCAATCAACTTACCTTACGTAACTCGTGCCCAAAATTACCTTCCTTCCAATGTGCTATTAAGCACCCCAAAGGATAAGTGTGTAGTATGGGGGCATTGCCGCCCAAAATCCATTTGAACTTCTCCATGTTACAGCTATAATAGACCCCTGATGCTGAACCTGCAATGCTTTTGCGATTGACTGACAGACGGTGCCTAGGCAATACCAGGAATTCCTTAGCCCAACAACACACAGCTTTCGCTGCGTCTAACTGGCAGGCAACCAGACCAGATTAAAAGAACCTTACCTTTCTCCAGGGGACGTTGTCAGCGGTGGGGGGTCCTGGTGCCGATGGGCTCCCCGAGAATCCCTTGGTGCCGGCTGGAGCGTGATCAGGTCATGGGGTCATCAGCAGCACTCACAAGGTCCCATCTGGGTCACCAAAATGTTAGCGTGGAAACATATAATCACAGGATGATTATATGCAGGTGCTTTTATTGAAGAGCTCTGGGAACTGGGCTACAAACCCAAATCTGACCCCAACATGGATTTGAGATGAACATGATTTTATACCCTTTTAATTATGTAACTATATATTAATTATTAAACTCATATTGTTCTATTGTATACATTGATCTTATCCAAGCATGAATTACTCTAATTTTCATCAGGTCCTCCAAACACCTTTTCTCATGATTCTTATTACAATTAAACAATAACTATATTCAACTACCAAACAATCGTATCATTTATCATACGGTGATTACACAGGTGCAGTTTCACCTGATCTAATTTGTTCCCAGGGCCTAGTTCCCATTCCCAGGGCCTAGTTCCCCAGGCCTACCTTACCATCCACTAAATTTATACAATTCCCATGATTTTAGAAACATTTTAACCCTATGCTATCACCTTCAAGGTGGTTTTAAGCAGCCCATTGCACCGTTCCACTTTCCCAGCCGCTGGTGCGTGATAAGGAATGTGGTACACCCACTCGATGCCGTGTTCTCTGGCCCAGGTGCTTATGAGGCTGTTCTTGAAATGAGTCCCATTGTCTGACTCAATTCTCTCAGGGGTACCATGTCTCCAAAGGACTTGTTTTTCCAGGCCCAGGATGCTGTTGCGGGCAGTGGCATGAGGCACAGGGTAGGTCTCCAACCATCCAGTGGTGGCTTCCACCATGGTCAGCACGTAGCGCTTGCCTTGGCATGTCTGAGGCAGTGTGATGTAGTCAATCTGCCAGGCCTCCCCATACTTATATTTGGACCACCGCCCCCCATACCAGAGGGGCTTCACTCGCTTGGCTTGCTTGATGGCAGCACACGTCTCACAGTCATGGATAACCTGGGAAATACTGTCCATGGTGAGATCCACCCCTCTATCTCATACCCACTTATAGGTGGCATCTCTGCCCTGATGACCTGAGGCATCATGGGCCCATCGAGCCAGGAACAATTCTCCCTTGTGTTGCCAGTCTAAGTCTATCTGTGACACCTCTATCCTTGCAGCCTGATCTGCCTGCTCGTTGTGTCAGTGCTCCACATTAGCCCAACTCTTGGGGACATGGGCATCTACATGATGGACATTAAATATGTTAATGATTTTGGGAGAAAGTATTATAATATGTATCTTTATTCCAGGAAAATCAGTGAATATGTATATAAAATAGAGTATAAAAACAGAAGCATTTTCTATTATCACTGTGTGAGTTTGCTGGAGTTATGCCCCACACATCCAGCCAAATAACGCCTGCTTTCTACAGGAAAACACAGGAGACTGCTCCTCAAACATAGGGCTGAAATGCACAGAAAGAGAATGCTCACAAAATTGCACCAAACTGTTTCCAAGCCACCAAAATCCCTGAAATGTAATCAGACAGTTTAATTTAAACAGCAGAATGGGACAGACTCCTTTGCTTTGCAAAGAACAAGTACAATATATCTACTTAAGACAATTCCTTCTGGAATAACACATTCCTCAACTTCTCCTGAAACTGGGATTTTATACTAAATACAGACATGACTAAGACTTTTTTTTTCCAACCTGACTTTCACGGCAGTCCACTTTCGCCCTGTGAGTCTCACCTTAAAGAGCTTTTGTAAAGATTGTTTTATCTGCAATGACTTTGTGCCTGTATATGGGAAGTATTTTTAATTATTCTTTTAACCATTGCTGCCCTCAGAGTGGGTTTGCCTGAGGAGAATAGAAGCTCAGACATGCGGGTGTGAGCAGGCTGCTTCCCCTGGAGTAATCAAAGTATACACAGAGCTCACATCTGGGATTTGAGAGGTCCCAGCTGGCTGGAATCTGGCAAATGTACAAATGTCAAGGAGGACAAGAAGGGGGACCCCAGACACTCCAGGCCAGTCAGTCTCATTTCAATACCAAATAAAATAATGGAAAAGTTTATTCTGGGAAGTATTGAAAAACACCTGGAGGACAATACAGGCATCAGTCAGAGTCAGCATGGCTTCATGAGGGGAAGGTCCTGCTGGTGAAGTCTGATTTCCTTCTACAACAGGGTAAAACACATCAGTTGATGCAGGAAAGCCAGCACATGGAATCTTTCTGGATTTCAGCAAAGCTTTTGGTACTGTGTCTCCCAGAATGCTTCTGGACAAAGTGTCCAGCACACAGCTGAATAAACACATTGTGGGATGGGCAAGCAACTGGCTCAGGGGTCAGGCACCAAGGGTGGCAGTGACTGCGGTGACACCACACTGACAGTGGTCACCAGTGGGTTCTGCAGGGCTCCACTGCCAGCCCCGGCTCTTCAACATCTTCCTTAAGGACCTGAACACAGGGCTTGAAGGGATAATCAGTGAATTTACTGATGACACTAAACTGGGAGGAGCCGTCACCTGCCTGGAGGTCAGAGAGGCTCTGCAGAGAGACCTCACAGCTAGAGATGGGCAATCACCAACTGTGGAGTTTAACAAGGGCAGTGTCAGATTCTGCCCCTGGGATGGGGCACCCCTGCCTTGGTGTATGGACCAGGAAGGAGAGGCTGGAGAGCAGCTGTGGGGAGGGACCCAGGGGTCCTGGCCAAGGGCAAGTGGAACATGAGTCAGCAGTGCCCTGGCAGTCCAAAGTGCCACCATGTCCTGGGGCAGCAGGCCCAGCATCAGCAGCCGGGCCAGGGAGGGGATTGTCATGCTCTGCTCTGCACTGGGGTGGCCTCACCTTGAGGGACAGCACAACATAGAGAAGACATAAAGCCATTGCAGAGTGTCCAGAGGATAATAGCAATCTCTTCACTCTCATGAGCAGGGACAGGACTCGAGGAAATGGCTGGAGCTGAGTCAGAGGAGGCTTAGGTTGAATATTAGGAAAATCTTTTTCACCTAGAGGGGCTTGAGCACTGGAACAGGGTCCCCAGAGAAGTGGTCCCAGCCCCAATTCTGTCTTGGGACAAGAAGCATTTGGACAGTGCTCTCAGGACCATAGTGGAATTGTTGCGGTGTCCTGTGCAGGGACAGGAGTTGGACTGAATGATCCTGATGGGTCCCTTCCAACTCAGCACATTCTCTGAAATTACTTCAGCATCCAGCACTCAACTTCCACTCCAGAATAACTCACCTGCCCTGTAGAGGAGATGAATCTCTCTGCAAACAGCCCTTCAACAGTCCCCTGGAACCTCCTTTGAGATAAGAAAAACTACTTGCTTCGAATGACTCATGTTATAAAAATGCAAGCTCTTCCTATCTTTTTAGAATATTACTGGTTGGGTTTGGTTCTTTATAATTGGTTGTCCCAAACAAAGAAAGATAATGTAGTTAGCCAAAATGTGTTTACCCTGTTTTCCATTGGTTTACTTGTGATCCCCCCAAAACCTATAAAAGTACATGTGTGATCCCCTATCTTTGGATTTGTAGCCTGACCCCTTCACGGACAATAATAAAGCCTGTGGAAAAAAGTCTGAGCTGCTCTCCCGGTCTTTTTATGCCGGCTGGAAACTACAGGTTTCTGTGAGAAACCATGAAGCTAAGTGCCTGAAAGGCCAGCGCTCACAAACCTTGTCACTTTCCCCTGCCCAACAACACGGCAGGGGACACAACAACAAGTTACACTGTCCCATCCTGTGTCCCCAGCTCTGCCCTGGCACTGCTGTCGCCGTGTCCCCTCCTCCTGCCCACAGGGCGCAGGTACAGCTGCAGGGATGGCCTTGTCCCTTGTGTCCCCTCAAGACCCCACGGCTCCTTGGGCACCTTGGAGGGGACAGAAAACACCCTCTGGATCAGCGCCCAGTGCACGCTGCCCTTGGGGACACCCCTGTCACCAGCCCTGTCGCTGTCGGGGTGGCTGTAGGAGCGTTTCCAGCCCTGCAGCCGCTCCCAGCGCTGGCTCTCCAGGGACCCCCCGCCCCTTTTGGGGTCCCCTCCTGGGGTGGTGGCGGCCACAGTGTGCCACTTGTAGGTCTTCAGTAGTGCGGGGGGGGCTCAGGGGTGTCCGGGGGGGCTCACACCTCCATGTGTGGTGGCGGGGAGTCAATTTTGGGGGGTTCAGGGGCTGCATTTGCTGGCGGCATCATGCGGGAAGTCATTTTGGGGGGACCAGGGGTTGGATTTGGGGCTGGTGGGATGGGGAGAGGAATTTTGGGCTTGGATTTGGGGTTGGTGGGACAGGGGAGGCATTTTGGGGACAGATTTGGGAGTGATGGGGTAGGGAGAATAATTTGGGTGGGTCCAGGAGCTGCATTTGCTGGCGGCATCATGCGGGAAGTCATTTTGGGGGGACCAGGGGTTGGATTTGGGGCTGGTGGGATGGGGAGAGGAATTTTGGGCTTGGATTTGGGGTTGGTGGGACAGGGGAGGCATTTTGGGGACAGATTTGGGAGTGATGGGGTAGGGAGAATAATTTGGGTGGGTCCAGGAGCTGGATTTGAGGGTGGTGGTGGGAAGCATCCCCAGCCTGGAATCCCCACCTTGAAGGGTCCCAAATTTCCTGACCACCCAGGGGTTCCAAATTTTTGGGTTCTCCTGCCCACCCATGCCAGCCTCCCGCAGCCTCCACCCCTGCTGGGGACAGGGTGACAGGTGTCCCGCTACCCCTGTGCCCCAAGTGCAGGAGGGACTGGAGGCATTTCTGTTGCGCCCCAACCACACTTCCCTTCCCCCCTACACCTTGGGGATACCCCTGACCACCTCTTTATCACCCTGGGGTGCCCCTCAGTCAGGGGGTGCTTGGTCACACCGCAGGACCCCCTCTCTGTGCAATCCCCGAGGTGGGGGTGGTGGCAACATTTTTGGGGTCACTCCCGACCATTTCCTTTTCCCTGCATCATCCTGAGGATGCTGCACCACCCCACATCACCCCCCCCCCCCAAACACTGCCCCTGCCACAGCATTCCCTGAAGGGACCTTGGGGACTGTCCCCATGTCCTCCCCTCCCCCCTGACCCCCCGTGGTACCTCCACTGCTCCACCTGTGCTTGGCCCCAGTTCCTGTCGCGACCTCCCCATGTAAACGGGCAGGAGTTTCAGTCACATCCTCACCTCCTCCTCCTTCTCCTGCGGTGGACTCACTGGTGACACCAGAAGAACACCACGGGTCACCCTTCGAGGGGACTGCAGAGTCACGGTGGCTCCTGGAGTCCCCCTGGAGTGACAGCTGAGGGGCCTGAGATCCTGCGGTGACAATCTGGGGGTTGGGTGCTTGTTTTGGAATCTCCAGGGTGGATCCCTAGGTCCTGAAGTCCCCTCCCACCACCATACTCACCCCCCCCAGCTCATGCCTCAGTTTCCTCCTCACTCTGCAGGGACTACCCAGAGCTGATGTTCTGATACTGGGTTTATTTTGGGGTGTTTGGGGTTGGGGCAACTGGAATGGGCTGGTGGACCAGTGAGGCTGGCCAGGGCGTTGCCAGGCTGGTGATCATCTGTGCTGGGGGCTGGCCAGGCTGGGGGTCTGCAGGACCAAGGGTTGTCCAGACCAATGTCCAGCTGGGATCTACCCAGAGCATTGTCCATCCAGAGTGGGATCCATGGCTCTGGTGTCCATCTGAACCAGTGTCCAGCTGGTATCCATGGCTCTGGTGTCCATCAGGACCAGTGTCTAACCTCTCCTGCCCCCATCCATCCCAGACTCCCTGGCCAGGGATACTCCTCACTGCAGAGTGGACAAGACCCACGGTCAGTCCCAAGATGACCCCAAACTCCCTCCCACCAGGAACTGCATTGAGCAGCACTTTGCCATGGCCAAGATGAAGGTGCTGGTGGCACTGTGGTGGCACAAGTGGTGGCATTGATGCCATCCCAGTTCATGTCCCCATCCACGTCCCCCCATATCCATATTCCCCATGTTCCTACTCATGTCCATGTACCCTCATGTCCATGTCCCCTTACCCAGGGCTGTGTCCTTACATGTCCTCACACATCCCCACCCATGTCTTTGTCCTGCCACGTCTCCATCCATGGCCATGTACCCATCCATGTCCACGTCTCCCATTTCCCCACCCATGTCATTGTCCACCACGTGTCCTGATTCATGCCTTAGTACAATGACTTTACCCCGATTTTGGGTGTTTTTAACGATAAAGAGAAATGAAAGAAAATCTAGGCCACGAGGAGCCAGGAGGATGTGGAGCCCCCAGCCAGGTGCCTTCTCAACATAGATGAGTGGCAACACAGATCACCGGAGCTCTGCCCACTGGGGGTCACTGGGGATCATCCAGCACAGATCCTGCCATGGGGGATGGAGCTGGAGCAGCACATGAAGCTTTTCCCACACTCGGGGCACTCACAGAGCTTCTCTTAGTGGAAACTCTGTTGGTGTATGATCAAGTTAGAGTGCTGTGAGAATCTCCTCCCACACTCCCCACACCCGTAGGGCGTCTCCCCGGTGTGGATGCGCCGGTGCCTGACGAGGGTGCAGTTTTGCTTGACGCCCCTCCCACAGTCAGGGCAGCAGAAGGGCCTCTCATCCATGTGAATGCGATAGTGCTTGAGCAGATCAGAACTGCTCTGAAATCTCTTCCAGCACTTATCACACTCAAAGGGCCTCTCCCCTGTGTGGCTCCTTTGGTGGACAGTCAATTCTGAACTTATCCTGAAGTTCTTTCCGCATTCCCCACGTTCATAGGGCCGCTCCCCCGTGTGGATTCTCCAGTGGCAGATGAGGTTGGATTTCTGACTGAAGCTCTTCCCAACTTTTGAGCACTTGTGGGGCTTCTTCCCATCATGAAGCTGCTCATGGACCACCAGCTCCAAGCTCTGGCCGCGTCTTTCCTCCTGGGATCCCCGTGATCTGCACTTGCAGCCCCTCCTCATGCGGGATCTCCAGGGCTTTTCCTCCCCGTTGGATTGCTGCACCGTGGAGCTGCTCAAAACGGCCTCTTCCACGAGGTTCTGCTGCGGGGATTTGTCCTTCCTGGTCTCCTTCCCCTGCTCCATCGGGCCAAGGTTGGGGAATGGGAAATCCTGGTTTGTGGGAAAACAAGGTCTGAGCACGCTGGGTTTGATGGTCCCTCTGCCCGAGGGCAGCTGGAGAAGCCAGGGCCCCTTGCAGCCTCGGGGAGCCCAGAGCCCGCTCAGCACCAACCTCCCGCACCCCTCCAGGCTGCCGGGGGTCCCCCGGCTCCGGGTCCAGCAAGATCCCTGCCCTGCAAAAAACCCCTCCCGGAGACCCTTCCGCCGACTGATTTGGGACGAGCTTCCCCTCCCAGCTCACCTGCGGAGTCCGAGGGGGGGTGATGCTGCCGCAGCCGAGGGAGTTGCTGCCTGAGGGGAAAACTGCGTGTTTCTGCGGCTGCTACTCTCCCTCCCGTTCTGCCCTGGGGGATTCCAAAGCAGCTGCGCCCGCGGGGCACTGGGAGCGATACTAGGAGCACTGGAAGCGATACTGAGAGCCCCAGAAAGGAATTGGCAGCGCTATCCCTGCCAGGACCGCTCTTACTGGGAGCACTGGCTGCAGCCGGCGGTGGGCGGGGCCACATACAAGGGCATGGTTATGCAAATCCAGAGCGATCGCGCGCTGTAATTGGTCGGAGGGAGGACCGCGGGGTTTCCCCAGTCACGTGAGGATCGACGTGGGGGGGGCCGGGGATGGCGGCGGCGTCGGGTGAGAGGGGACGGGAACCGGGAATGGGGACGGGGAATGGGAACCGGGTTCGGGAACGGGAAGTGTGACTGGGAATGGGGACTTGGAATGGGACGGGGAATGGGACCGGGAATACGGGACAGGAACCGGGAATGAGAGCGGGGATGGGAATATGGGAGCAGGTCAGGGAATGTGGGAGCAGCAAGCAGAGAGAGAATATGGGATGGGGATTAGTGTTCAGAAGTGTTCCAGTGAAACACCCCGGGGCTGTGAGCTCTGCAGCTGGGCCTGCCCTGGGCTGCTGCGGCCCAGGGCCCCAAGGCTGGAGCTGCAGCCTTGCTCCTGTGTCAAGAACAGGAGCCTCGTGCAGGCCCATGGCCCTTGCATGGCCCCACTATGAGGGAGGGCTCTGAGGCACAGGGGTGCTGGCAGGATGGGCTGCTGTGGCCAGCTGGGGGCCTCTGAGCAATGCCCAAAGCCTTGTACTCTCTGCAGCTGGCCAAGGAGAGCAGCAGGGCTGAAGGGTTCATGTGGCACGGCAGCCCCAGCTGTGAAACCCTCGGCCCCCATGGGAGAGGCGGCCCTCAGGAATGGGACTGGGAATACAGGACAGCACTGGGAATGGAACTGGGAATGGGACCAGGAATGGGGACCAAGATCTGGAATGAGACTGGGAATGGGGGTGGGAACTGAGAAAGGGCACCGGGGAACAGGGACTGGAAATAAGGACAGCGACTGGCAATACAGGAATGGGACCGGGAATACAGGGCTGGGACTGGGATTGGAGACAGTGACTGGGAATGGACCCCAAATACGGGACACAAGCGGGAATGGGACCAGGGATGCAAACATGGGTATGGGACAGGGAATATGGAAAGAGCAACCAGAGAGAGAATATGGGATGTGGATTAGGAAGATTGGGAACCTGAGTACGGGAGCAGAACTAGGAATGTGAACTTTGGAACAAGACAGGGACTATAGAAATGGAAGTATGGAACTGGAGCAGAACTGGGAATATGTCAGTGGGAACAGGACAAGGAATATGGGCCTGGGAATTTGGGAAAGGCAACCAGACAGAGAATTCAGGACACTGACAGGGAATGAGACCTCGAATGGGATCCAAACTGGCATGGGAGCAGGAGTGGGGTGACTTGGGAATGGGCTGGGGGCAAGGGAGCTGGCAGCAGGGACAGGGGGATCCTGGACAAGGCACACCAGGGACCAGGATGGGGGGACATGGGGACAGTTCCAGGGCAGGGGGTCCTTGGTCAGCTGCCCCAGAAACTCTGCCAGGGTGTCCCAGTGCCGACAGAGCTGCTGGGCCTGCAGTGCCCAAAGCCCTGAGCAACCCCCAAGTCCCTCTGAGGAACCCTGAAGTCCCACGAACCCAGCATCCCCCACATCCCCTGGAAGATCCCCCCATGTCCCCTTCCACATCTTAGTTCAACATCTTTATTTCTGCCCCAGTTTTGGGTGTTTGGAAAGGACAAAGAGAAATGCAAAGAAAATACAGGTAACGGGGAGCCAGGAGGATGTGGATCCCCCAGCCAGGTGTCTCCCCAACACGGATCAGTGGCACCACAGATCACCAGGACTCTGCCCACCCAGGGGTCACTGGAGATCATCCAATGCAGACCCTGCCATGGGGGATGGAGCTGGAGGAACACAGTCTTGGTTTAAAGACAGGTGTCTGCTGAGGAAGGCAGGAGCCTCTCTTGAAATGGAAAATGTAAACTCTCTCTCTCTCTGTTATAACTTTGAGATTAAGGAGCTCTCAGGCAAAGATATGGGAATAGGAATATCAGATTTTTACTGGGAAAATTAAAAGTATAGTAATATTAAAAAGAAAACACTGATAGAGTTAGAATGCAACCTGACACCCTATTGGTCACAGTGTTGGTAGCAGTCTGATTACATGCAGGCTATAGTTTTACTGGAGTGACAGATGTGGTTTTGTTGAAGCAATGATTTTGGAGAAGGGTGTGTTCTTTTTGATTTTTTTTTTTTTAAGATTTACTGGTGATGAAGATGGGCCTGGTCTTTCTGGTCTTTCTCTAGGAATTTAGTGGGAAAAGGTTGCTGTGATATTTCAAATTTTAGATTTTATTTAGGTAGGAAATGCTTGGCTCTTCCCCTTGGGTGGGGCATTTCAAATGGGATGATGTAATTTGATTAATCATGCAGCGAGACTTAATGGCTTATTAACAGAAAATACCTTTGTTATAAATGAGAAAGAAAGTCTCCATATTTAGCAAAATTTAAGTTGCTTTATTTGATATAGACGGAGCAAGCAGCGCTGGGGAACGTGAGGGGTCAGCGCCCACTCCACGCTCTGTCAAACCTTGGTTTGCAGCTCCTTTTTATAGGATGTTTTTCCTCGTAGTAATCAATAACTGTTATTTTTTTTGTTGTCATAATTCTGCCAGGTAAGCGGTGGTGGTCAAAAAAACATCCATGGGACCGCTTGTGAAATCTCCGGACAATTTGTCAAGTAACCATCTGGTTTTGGTAGATAAAGAACAGCAGAAGTGGGAAGTCTGGTCTTAGCAGATAGGTTGCAATTGATTACACAAAGGCAGGAAATCTGATTTTGCAAAATCTTTCAGGCTGTGGGAAATCCTCATTTTGCAAACCGGTATTGAATACAATTTACTAAAAAACACAATATTCATAACAGGGGTATTTAAAGAGAATGATTTAATCATATATATTTTTCTCTATTTTTCTCTATCTAATGTCCATGCTTCATTTCAGACCTAAGTATTCTGGTTTATACAAACCCCACTACTTTTATGATTGACACGAATCTTTTATCAATTATCACACCTTCCTGGACAAAGGATGGGTCCTGAAAGGGGTAAACAAAACTACCCCACCTGGCTTTAACAGCTGGCCTATTAACAGAAGATATTTCCCCCTGCCCCCTGGAGTTATGATGGATGGGTCATGGAAGAGAGAAGGAACACTGCTCCACCTGCTTTTAACAGATGGTGATAGAATATATACTTGTGGTTAACATCTTACATTGCAACCTTAGACTGGCACAAAGCTCTTCTTGCACTCCGGGCACTTGCAGGGCTTCCCTCAGTGGTGCATCTTGGTATCTGGTGAAATGAGAGCTCTGTGAGAAGCTCTTCCCACACTTGGGGCACTCATGGGGCCTGAGACATCACAAGGGGCAGGGCTGTGATGTGCTCTGGTACCTGTGACTGAAGGCTGGTAGGGGGTCTTTTGAGATTCAATGCTTCAGACCCAGGAAGCTGCCAGCCTTCCCAGAGAGAGAGAGTCCTGCAAGGAACTGCCTTCTAGGGGATCTTCTGTCTGTTCTCCTGGCCACTGGATAAGCCTCAGGAAGGGGTAGCTGTGGCCACAAGTCATCAGCTCTGGTCAGTGATTTAATCTCAGCGATTCCAGCTCTGCTTGCAAGGCTTTCCCAGGCTGCCTCAGGGACAGAGAGACGGGAAGCGTCTTATGGCAAATTCCACAAAGATTCCTTTATTATTCAGCAGCTCTGTGAAGGGAGCCAGGAACGACTGCTCCCTAGAGAACTGAGGGAAATAACTGAGGTTTTTATGGGAGAGAGCAAGGGGGAAAGACCAATTGGTTACAAAGGATTAACATGGATACTAGGGCATGGTGGGATAAGAGAAGCTATTCAGTAGCTCACCATGACAAGAAAAGGTGTGCTAACCTAATGAGCATCCTTCTAGGAGGGTTGAGATAAGCTAATCACAGCCCACTCAAGGGAAATTCCTCTAAGGCAAAGCCATGGGCCTCCACATTTGACATCACAAGGAGCAGGGCTGTGATGTGCTCTGGAGCCTGTGACATCACAAGGGGCAGGACTGTGATGTGCTCTGGTGCCTGTGACATCACAAGGAGCAGGGCTGGCTGTGATTTGTTTGGTGCCTGTGAAATCCCAAGGGCAGTGTCACAGTGGGGGCAGCTCTCAATGTCCCCACAGGTCACTCTGTCCAGTGCAGCCGTGCCAGCGGTCACTGCGCACTCGGGGGAGGCTGGGCTGGACGGGGATCCGGGCAGAGACGCCGCCCCCGGGACTGGAGTCTCCCCCTGCCTCTGGGCCCAGCCCCTGGTGGGAGCGCCTTGGGCACAGCACGGGGCTGCTGCTGGGCCAGGGGGAGAGCCCCTGCCAGCTGCCTGGGCCCTTCTGATGCCTGTGCCACATCCCTGTGGCTCCTGTCCCTGCTGCTCCCTGCCACCTTCACTCCCTCCATCAAAGCACCACTCAACCTCTTCACAGTGACCTGTGAAAAGAAAGAGAGAAAGAAAGAATGAGAGAAAGGAAGTGTTGTCAGATGACCCTGGCTGGATGGCCGACACCCACCAAAGCTGCTCTCTCACTCCTCTCCAGATACGGACAGGAGACAGAAAACAGAATGAAGGCTTACTGGGTTGAGATAAGGACTGGGACATATCACTTAGCAAATGTCACAATGGGTGAAACAGGTCTGAAATTGGTGATATTAATTGAATTAACTGCTCTCCAAATCAGACCAGGAGAGTGAGAAGTAAGATAACTGTATCTTCTGCCCATCCCTCCCTCTTTCCCAGCTCTGCCTCCTCCCCCAGTGGGTGCAGGGAGATGGGGAATGGGGGTTCTGGTCAGTTCATCACATGTTGTTTCTCCTGCTGCTGCTCAGGGAGAGGAGCCGTTCCCCTGCTGCACCATGGGGTCCCTCCCTGAGACGCTTCTCCATGAACTTCTCCAAGGTGAGTTCATCTCAGGGACAGCAGTTCTTCATAAACTGCTGCAATGTGGGTCACGTTCCTATGGGCTCGCAAGTCCTACCAGGACCCTGCTCCAGCGTGGGCTTCTCTCTCCACGGGTTGCTGGTCCCTGCCAGGTCCCTGCTCCAGCACGGGTTTCTCATGGGGTCACAGCCTCCACTCAGGCGTCCCCCTGCTCTGGCACGGGCCCCTCCAGGCGCTGCAGGTGCACCTCTGCACTCTGTGCCCTCCATGGGCTGCAGGGGCCCAGCTGCCTCACCAGGGACTGCACCACAGAATCTCAGGGCAATCAGCTCCAGCACCTGCAGTAGCTCCTGCCCCTCCTCCTGCCCTGCCCTGGCTGTGTGCACAGTTGTTCCTCTCATGTTCTCGCCCTGCTCTTCCCTGGCCACAGTTACAACTGCACGAGAACTGCTTTTCTTCAGTCTGTTTTCCCAAAGGTGTTCCCACCATTTCTACCTGGCCCAGCCTTGGCCAGCGGCTGGTCCGTCCTGGAGCCGGCTGGCGTTGACTCTGCAGGACATGGAGGAGCAGGTGCTTCCAGCAGCCTCTCACAGAAGGTGCTTCTAGAGACCCCCCATACCAAAACCTGGCCTGGCAAACCTAGTATAAGTGTGGTAGGGTTTTTATTACCATGATTAATTCTTATTATCGCTATTAGCTCTATTATTGCTATCAATAGTACAGTTATTCTTAGTTGTGTTATAATTAGTACAAGTATTTTTAGTCTTTTTGACTATTAATCGTTGCTTTATTAGACATCAGAATAAAAGTTCTTAATTGCAAGTAGAAGGTAGGAGTTTGGCAGCTGCTCTCCCTGCCCTATTCTGTGTCATTGCTGCGTGTGAAGCGGCAGCTGCCAGGACCCCCCATTTCCCTGGTTTGGGAAATTGGATGGCATTGCTCACATGTCAGAAAGAGAGGCCTGATTCCAATTAAATGCATTGCCTGAGCTCTTGTAGTCGCAATGCTCAAAGCTTGTTTTCTAACGTTGCTGACTTGCTCAGCTTCTGTTCATATTTGCGATTTTGGACCAAAATGTTGTCAGATGTGATTTTGCAAGGTTTTCTGTAATGAGCTGTCTGTTTTGCTCTTGGATTTCTTAATGGTGGGTCAGAACGGAATGCAGCATTTTGGGTGGGAGCCCTTCAGTCTGATCTGGGACTGTCTGAGCAGCAGCTGGTTTTGCACCTGTAAGCAGAGATAGCAAAGATTGCATGAAGTGAATATTGTGCCCGGTTGCGGAAGCCGTAGCGCCTGGCGAGCGCGGGGCAGCTGCCGGGATCTTCGGGGCACGGAGGAGCCGCAGACGGACGTTGCAAGTGGCTCCTTCGGGGCAGGATTTTGTCCCGATGCAGGGGAATTGCCGCGGGCTGGGCGGGCTGGGGCCTCTGCCGAGCGCCGCCGCCTTTCCCCGGGAGCCCCCGGGCAGAGCTCTGTGCTCAGGGCCGAGGGCCAGGCACCCGCTCGGCGGCTCCGAGACGGCAGAGTTTTGGGGGTGCCGCTGTTGGGGGCAGTGCCGGGGGAGTTGCCCCGGGCTGGAGACTCAAGGGCGCCGAGGATGGCGAGCACCCAGTCCATGTGGCATGGGACAGCTGCGGACATGCCTGGGGGGCAACCTGTGTGGGGGCTGAGGAGGTTTAAGAAGTTGGAGAGGATTGGAGGAGGGGGAAGGCACCCAAAAACGTACCAGAAGCAAGAAGGTGCCTGAATTTAGGGGAAAGGATGGAAAATGGGGGAAAGGATCCAAAAGATGAGGAAGGGAAGCAAAATAAGGGGAAAGGAAACAAAATAAATGGTAAAGACTCAAAAGAGGGGGAAAGACACAAAATAGGGGATAAAGTATCCAGAATAGGGAGAAAGTATCCAAAATAAGGGGGGAAGACCCAAAATCCAAGGAGAAAAGGTTTCATGGGGTGTCATAACTGTCATGGCGTGTCCCTACGTGTGCTGGGGTGGGTGCAGACACTCAGCACCAGGAGCAGCCACGGAAACATCCTGAGGGACACAGGGAGACTATGCAGGACATGGGCTGGGGACCTTGGAGGATCAGGCCCCACCAGGGGTGGAGGACAAGAACATAGGAGGAGACATGGGGGCACATGGAAGGGGACAGGGACACACAGAGGTAATGGCCACAGTGGAGGATGAGGACAAATGGAGGGGAAGGGACACAGTGCCACCAGGACACACAGCAGGGGACAACATTGCCACACCTGTGGGGACACTGCCACTAGGACACCACTGGTGACACCCTGCATGGGACACTGCTGGTGGCACTGACATTTGCGCTGTCCTCAGAGGTGGTTGGGCTCCCCTGAGGGTGGTGGCCCTGGTACACTGTGGTGGCTGTCACTTGCTTCCACACCCCTTGTCACCAACTGAACAAGCCCTGACAACAACTTGTCGACAACCCTCCCGCCCTGGTGGATGGTGACATTCAGCTGGGATACTGCAGCAGTGATGGTGGGAATGTGGTGGCAGGAACTGCATTAGGCAGTGCTTTGCCATGGCTGAGATGAAGGTGCTGGTGGCATTGATGCTGTCCCAGTTCGTGTCCCCACCCATGTCCATGTACCTTCATGTCCCCAGCTGGGTCTGTGTCCCCATCCATGTCTATGTCTCCATGAAAGGCTGTGTCCCCTCACGTCCCCATCCATGACCTCACCCATGTCCTTGTCCGCCACATGTCCCCATCCATGCCTTACTTCAACATTTTATTTTAACCCCATGTTGAGGGTTAGTTCTTTCTATTTTTTTTTTTCCCTCTGTGGAATTTTCCCCATTGTCATGCTAAGATACCTGTTGACTGGGCCCTGGTGACAAGGGGGAGGGGACGGGAGGGAAGAAGCAAGCCCTGCGAGATTCAAACAGCCAGAAGAGGAAGAGGAAGGCTGGGCCTCGGCCCATTTCTCCCGCGGAGTTCGGACGAGAAGGACGATCGCCGTCTGTGTCCCATCCCAGCGTCGGGAAACCACCATCGGACCCTGCCCGGCTGTCTTCTCGCTGTGAACTACCACCATCCAGCACTCTACTGAGCACCGGGACCGACACCGTGAGCGGAGAGCTCTCTCTCCATCTCTCTCTCCCCCTGGGACAGCTCTGCCATCACCCCCAGCCCTCCTGCAGCTCTGCGGGAGCCACCCGCCCCCAGCACCGGGAACTGCAGCTCAGGGAAAAGGTGCCTGCAGCCAAAAAACACTGGGACTGAGTTACTGTTCTGTTTGTGGGTAATTTCATAGCTGTTGTTGTTCTTGTTTGTCTTGTTAAATATACTAGTAAAGAACTGTTATTCCTACCCCCATATCTTTGCCTGAGAGCTCTCTTAATTCCGAAATTATAATAATCGGAAGAATCATATTTTCTTTCAGTCCAAGGGGAAGCTTCTGCTTTCCTTGGCAAACACCTGTCCTTCAAACCAGGACAGATTTTGGCGCCCAACGTGGGGCCCGAGGGCATTGAGAGAAAAGGGTGAAAAAGGAATAACAGTTCTTGAGTTACCTCAGTTTTGTGTTAGGTGGCATCATGTTGTCCAGCTTACCGTGGTTTGGGCTCCATGTGGCCACAGCTCTATCTCTCCCATTTGCAATCCCTTACTTGAACATGGGTCCTATAACTCAGGCTGCTGTAACTATTATCCAGTTCCTTTTGTGGGCTGATAACGTGAGAAATTCATGGATTTTTAACTTCCTCTGGAAGGTGGGCACATGGATTCGGAGCTATCACACTCTAACTGTATGTTTTTGGGGCTACTTTAATAATGGTACATACTGTGAGGATATGACACCAGGGAAAATTTTGTCCCAACCCCTTACACAGTTTTTTGGGTCTGCTCCACCAGCTTTTGAGGGGTTCAAATCTCTTCTAAGCAGTAATGATATCATACAGTGGCTGACATTGCTAATAGGCCTTGTAAACCTGTTCTATTTAACATTCCGAGATGAGGGGAGATTGACTTGGATGACAACCCTGATACGTCCCCCAAGGAATAGGGATCCTGCCCCAGAGCCTGGCCCTGCCCCAGAGCCTGGCTCTGCCCCAGAGACTAAGGACTCTGCCCCAGAGCCTGACCCTGCCCCTGCCCCAGAGACTAAGGATTCTCCCCCAGAGACTAAGGATTCTGTCCCAGAGCCTGACTCTGCCCCTGCCCCAGAGACTAAGGATTCTGCCCCAGAGACTAAGGATTCTGCCCCAGAGGTTAAGGATGTTGCCCCTGAGCCTGATTCTGCCCCAGAGCTCACCTCAGAAAGGAACCATCCAGAGTGGGTGGGGTTTCTAGTGAAGGAGATGGGCCAAATGCTGAAGGAGTACCTTTCCCCAGCTCTTGAGAAACTCTCCCTCTGCCTTAAAGAGGGAGAACCTGATGGTGCAGCAGTGGAACCCACAAATGTTACATCTCTCCAGGCTCCAGCTGAACTGCAAGGGCACTCACAGCCAGCAGCAGTTGCCCCCGTGGAAACTAGAAAGTCTAAGGTGAAAACAAAGCACCTAGATAATAATGATCAGAAAGCAGGGCCCTCACAACCAGCAGGGGAGCCAGAGGTTGAGATCGTCACAGAGTCCCTGTCATACGAGAGTCTCCATAATCTCCGTAAGGATGTTGTACGAAGGGGCCGTGAGGCTTTTACAACGTGGTTACTGCGGGTCTGGGACCTTATGGGTACAGGTGTGCAGCTGGATGGTACTGAGGCAAGGAATTTGGGACCCCTAACCCAGGACTCAGGTGTGGATCACATATTCGTAAGGGAACGAGGCCCCCTTTCCCTCTGGGAGCGGCTTTTAATGAGTGTAAGAGAGAGGTTCGTCCATAGAGAGAGAATGCAGGAGCACCACCATAGAATGTGCTGGAAAACCGCTGAGGAGGGGATCCAACAGCTGAGAGAAGTAGCAATACTGGAAGTACTCTTTGGGACGGGTGGACAACGACAATGACCCCGACAAGGTCAGGTGCACAGGGCAGATGTTGTGGAATCTGGCACACCTGGGGCCATCTCAATACACCACATTCATTGCAGCCATTAATGCTGACACCAACCACGAGACAGTGGGTTCTGTTGCCGATAAGCTCAGAAATTTTGAGAGTATAATGAATGGCCCAATGCAGGCTCAGGTCTCTGCCGTGATTAGGGAACTCAGATAGGAGTTCAAGGAGGAGATAAGAGGGGTGAGGGAGGAGATGAGGAAGGTCAATGCAGCACCAGTGCGAGTCACAGATCCCAGAGTTAGAGCCCAACGTCCCCCAGCTAAGGAGAGAGGATACACCCCACGAGCTGACCTGTGGTTCTTTCTGCGTGACCATGGGGAAGACATGAGGAGGTGGGATGGGAAACCCACTTCTGCCCTGGCAGCACGGGTGCGTCAACTCAAGGAGGGAAACACTAACCAAAGGAGCTCCACTAAAGTGAAGGTAGCCTCAACTTCCCATAACCAAGATGCAGGGTATTACAAAAGGGAGGATGATTTGTCAGATCCCCTTGAGGGAACCTCCAACATGTATGCCCAGGAAGGAAATAATAACCAGTGCTAGAGGGGCCCTGCCTCTAGCCAGGGAGAGGCACGGGAAAACTGGGTCTTTTGGACGGTGTGGATCCGATGGCCTGGCACATCAGAGCCACAAAAACATAGGGCCTTAGTTGATACTGGTTCACAGGTCACCCTAATACCATCAGAACATGTGGGGGAAGAGCCTGTTTCTATTGCTGGGGTGACAGGGGGATCACAGGAATTGACTTTGCTGGAGGCTGAGGTGAGCCTGACTGGGAAAGAGTGGCAGAAGCATCCAATTGTGACTGGCCCAGAGGCACCGTGTATTCTAGGCATAGACTTCCTGAGGAATGGCTATTACAAAGACCCAAAGGGACTCAGGTGGGCTTTTGGAATAGCTGCTGTAGAGGCAGAAAACATTAAGCAATTGAACACCTTGCTTGGACTGTCAGAGAACCCATCTGTAGTGGGACTCCTGAAGGTGAAGGAGCAGCAAGTGCCAATTGCCACCTCCACAGTGCACCACCGGCAGTACAGGACAAATCGAGATGCCGTGATCCCCATCCACAAGATGATCCGTGAGCTGGAGGGCCAAGGGGTGGTCAGCAGAACCCACTCACCCTTCAACAGCCCCATCTGGCCTGTGCGCAAGTCTGATGGAGAATGGAGATTGACTGTGGACTATCGTGCATTGAATGAAGTGACTCCACCGCTGAGCGCTGCCGTGCCGGACATGCTGGAACTCCAGTACGAGCTGGAGTCCAAGGAAGCAAAGTGGTACGCCACCATTGACATTGCCAATGCATTTTTCTCCATTCCTCTGGCAGCAGAGTGCAGGCCTCAGTTTGCTTTCACCTGGAGGGGCGTGCAGTACACCTGGAACCGACTGCCCCAGGGGTGGAAACACAGCCCCACCATCTGCCATGGACTGATCCAGGCTGCACTGGAAAAGGGTGAAGCTCCAGAACATCTGCAATACATTGATGACATCATTGTGTGGGGGAACACGGCAATGGAAGTATTTGAGAAAGGAGAAAAGATCATCCAGATTCTGCTGGGAGCCGGTTTTGCCATCAAGAGGAGCAAAGTCAAAGGTCCTGCCCGAGAGATCCAGTTCCTGGGAGTAAAGTGGCAAGACGGGCGGCGCCAAATCCCCACTGAGGTCATCAATAAGATCACCGCGATGTCTCCACCAACCAACAAGAAGGAAACACAAGCTTTCCTAGGTGCCATAGGCTTTTGGAGAATGCACATTCCTGAGTACAGCCAGATCGTGAGCCCTCTCTACCTGGTCACCCGGAAGAACGAATTCCACTGGGGCCCTGAGCAGCAGCAAGCCTTTGCCCAGATCAAGCAGGAGATCGCTCATGCTGTAGCCCTCGGCCCAGTCAGGACGGGACCAGAGGTGAAGAATGTGCTCTACTCTGCAGCCGGGAACAAGGGCTTGTCCTGGAGCCTTTGGCAGAAGGTACCTGGTGAGACCCGAGGCCGACCTCTGGGATTCTGGAGCCGAAGTTACAGAGGATCTGAAGCCAACTACACCCCAACAGAGAAGGAGATCTTGGCTGCTTATGAAGGAGTTCAAGCTGCCTCAGAAGTGATTGGCACAGAAGCACAGCTCCTCCTGGCACCCCGACTACCAGTGCTGGGGTGGATGTTTAAAGGGAAGGTCCCCTCTACCCACCACGCCACCGATGCCACATGGAGCAAGTGGATTGCCCTCATCACACAGCGCGCCCGTATCGGAAACCCAAATCGCCCTGGGATTTTGGAAATAATTACAAACTGGCCAGAAGGTGAAAATTTTGGTCTTGCCGATGAAGAGGAGCAAGAACAAGTGACCCGGGCTGATGAAGCCCCGCCATACAACCAACTGCCAGCAGATGAAACTCGCTACGCTCTTTTCACTGACGGTTCCTGTCGCATCGTGGGGATGAACCGGAAGTGGAAAGCAGCCGTATGGAGCCCCACACGACAGGTTGCACAAGCTACTGAAGGAGAAGGTGGATCAAGTCAACTTGCTGAACTCAAAGCCGTTCAGCTGGCCCTGGACATTGCTGAAAGAGAGAAGTGGCCAAAGCTTTACCTTTACACTGATTCATGGATGGTAGCCAATGCTCTGTGGGGCTGGCTGGAAAGATGGAAAAAAGCTAACTGGCAACGTAGGGGAAAGCCAATCTGGGCTGCTGATGAGTGGAAAGACATTGCCAGTCGGGTAGAGAAGCTACCCGTAAAGGTCCATCATGTAGATGCCCATGTCCCCAAGAGTCGGGCTAATGAGGAGCACCAACACAATGAGCAAGTAGATCAGGCTGCAAGGATAGAGGTGTCACAGATAGACTTAGACTGGCAACACAAAGGAGAGTTGTTCCTGGCTCGATGGGCCCACGATGCCTCAGGTCACCAAGGCAGAGATGCTACCTATAAGTGGGTATGAGATAGAGGGGTGGATCTCACCATGGACAGTATTTCCCAGGTTATCCATGACTATGAGATGTGTGCTGCCATCAAGCAAGCCAAGCGAGTGAAGCCCCTCTGGTATGGGGGGCGGTGGTCCAAATATAAGTATGGGGAGGCCTGGCAGATTGACTACATCACACTGCCTCAGACACGCCAAGGCAAGCGTTACGTGCTGACCATGGTAGAAGCCACCACTGGATGGTTGGAGACCTACCCTGTGCCTCATGCCACTGCCCGCAACACCATCCTGGGCCTGGAAAAACAAGTCCTTTGGAGACATGGTACCCCTGAGAGAATTGAGTCAGACAATGGGACTCATTTCAAGAACAGCCTCATAAGCACCTGGGCCAGAGAACACGGCATCGAGTGGGTGTACCACATTCCTTATCACGCACCAGCGGCTGGGAAAGTGGAACGGTGCAATGGGCTGCTTAAAACCACCTTGAAGGCACTGGGCGGGGGGACTTTCAAAAACTGAGAGATTAATCTACCAAAGGCCACATGGTTAGTGAACACCCGAGGTTCCACTAATCGAGCAGGCCCTGCCCAGTCTGAGCCCTTGAGAACACCAGATGGGGACAAGGTTCCAGTGCTGCATATGAGAGGTATGCTAGGAAAAACTGTTTGGGTGAACCCTGCCTCCAGCAAAGACAATCCAATTCGGGGGGTGGTTTTTGCTCAAGGGCCAGGGTGTACCTGGTGGATCATGCAAAGGGATGGAAAGACCAGATGCATACCCCAAGGAGACATTGTTTTAGGGTGAACTACCTACAATACTGTGCCTGTATCTGTAACTGTATGGATGTCTATAATTTGAAGATTTTTAATTTGATTTGGCATGATGGTAGGGGAAAATTCGGGGTGGATAATGTTGAGGGTTAGTTCTTTCTTTTTTTTTTTTCCCTCTGTGGAATTTTCCCCATTGTCATGCTAAGATACCTGTTGACTGGGCCCTGGTGACAAGGGGGAGGGGACGGGAGGGAAGAAGCAAGCCCCGCGAGATTCAAACAGCCAGAAGAGGAAGAGGAAGGCTGGACCTCGGCCCATTTCTCCCGCGGAGTTCGGACGAGAAGGACGATCGCCGTCTGTGTCCCATCCCAGCGTCGGGAAACCACCATCGGACCCTGCCCGGCTGTCTTCTCGCTGTGAACTACCACCATCCAGCACTCTACTGAGCACCGGGACCGACACCGTGAGCGGAGAGCTCTCTCTCCATCTCTCTCTCCCCCTGGAACAGCTCTGCCATCACCCCCAGCCCTCCTGCAGCTCTGCGGGAGCCACCCGCCCCCAGCACCGGGAACTGCAGCTCAGGGAAAAGGTGCCTGCAGCCAAAAAACACTGGGACTGAGTTACTGTTCTATTTGTGGGTAATTTCATAGCTGTTGTTGTTCTTGTTTGTCTTGTTAAATATACTAGTAAAGAACTGTTATTCCTACCCCCATATCTTTGCCTGAGAGCTCTCTTAATTCCGAAATTATAATAATCGGAAGAATCATATTTTCTTTCAGTCCAAGGGGAAGCTTCTGCTTTCCTTGGCAAACACCTGTCCTTCAAACCAGGACACCCCAGTTACAGGGCTTTCAAAGGAATGAACAGAAACCTTTTTGTTTCAAGGCCAAAACAAAAGAATTTATGTGTCCCTGCTGGCAAAGCATCCACATGCTTGGCTGGGTGGGAAGAACCCTTTTTGAAGGGGTTTCCACCCCACCATCTCCAAAATTGTGGGGTTTGCCCCAATATGTTCCCATTTGGCTGTGGAAGATGCCCATGAGCCAGAAAGGATTAAAATGATGGATTTCTATTGGAGAAGACCTCCAAGGCCATTCAGTGTTGCTTGATACCACCAGAAGATGCAAAGAGTGAGATTTTTCTCGGGTCAGAAGTCGACAAACGTGCTCTTCACAATGGATTTCTGATGTTGATCTGTGGATATGTCCAGGTGCTCAAGGGAAGCCAGGAGGATGAAGAGCCGCCCAGCCAGGTGTCTTCCTAACATGGATCACCGGGGCTCTGCCCACCAGGGGTCACTCGGCATCATCCAGCACAGATCCTGCCATGGAGAATGGAGCTGGAGCAGCACATGAAGCTCTTCCTGCACTTGATTTGCAGGGCTTCCCTTAGTGGTGCCTCCATTGGTGTTTGGTCAGGTGAGAGCTCTGTGAAAAGCTCTTCCCACACTCAGAACACTCATAGGGCCTCTCCCCAGTGTGGATGCGCCGGTGGGTGACGAGGTTGGAGTTGTGCCTGAAGCCCTTCCCGTAGTCGGGGCAGCAGAAGGGCCTCTCCTCTATGTGAATGCGCTGGTGCAGGAGGAGACTGGAGCTGGTCAGAAACCTCTTGCTGCATTTATCACACTCATAGGGCTGTTCCCCTGTGTGGATCCTTTGGTGGACAATCAGTTCAGAGCTTGTCCTGAAGCACTTCCCACACTGCCCACACTCATAGGGCATCTCCCCAGTGTGGATGCGCCTGTGGGAGACAAGGCGGGAGTTGTATTTGAAGCCCTTCCCACAGTCAGGGCAGCGGAAGGGCCTCTCTTCTGTGTGAATCCGCTGATGCATGACGAGATTGGAGCTGGTCTGAAACCTCTTCCTGCGTATGTCACATTCATAGGGCCTCTCCCCAGTGTGGATCATCTGGTGGCGGATCAGTTTGAATCTCGTACTGAAGCTCTTTCCACACTCCCCACACTCATAGGGCCGTTCCCCCATGTGGATTCTCCAGTGCCAGATCAGGGAGGATCTCTTGCTGAAGCTCTTCCCACAATTTGAACACTTGTGGGGCTTATCCGCATCATGAAGATGCTCATGGAACCCCAGCTCTGAGCTCTGGCTGCAGCTCTGTCCGGTTCTTTGGCCCTGGTTCTCCTCCTCGGATACCCAAGAACTGTGTTTGCAGCCCATCCTCATGTGGGATCTCCCGGGCTTTTCCTCCTCGCTGGTTTCCTGTGCAATGGAGCTGCTCCAAACAGCCTCTTCCACAAGGTTCTGCTGCAGGGATTTGTCCTCCCTGGTCTCCATCCTCAGCTCCTTGTCTAGAGGGGGAAGGACAAGGAGAGGATGGGATTTGCCTCTGTTCCAGAGGGAGGGGGAAGGAGATCCCCCCAGCACGTCCCTGGCAGGACGGCGTCGGCAGCGGGGCTGTCCTGCAGCCGGGGGCCGTGCTGGGCTGGGAGATGGAGCAGGACAGAGGGTGAAAGGGGCAGGGACTTCCTCCTCACCTGCCTGGGGCTCCGGGGGCATGTTCTTCTTCCTCACGGCCTCATCCTCCATCGGGCCAAGGTTTAGGAATGGGAAATCCATTTTTGGGGGAAAAGAAGGGTTGAGCGCGTTGGGTTTATGTTCCTGCGGGCCAAGTTCAGCTGGACAAGCCAGTGCCCCTTTCAGCCTCAGAGAGCCTGGGGCCGCTTATCACCAACCTCCCACACCCCTCCAGGCTGCCGGGGGTCCCCCGGCTCCGGGATCGCCCCTCTGCGCTCTCCCCGCTCCGGGGTTCCCGTATTCCCCCACGGCTCTCCCGGATATCCCCAGAACCGATCTCGCCCCCTCTCCGCCAGAACGAGCGATCGCAATGTGGGACCCGCCAAGATCCCTCCCGGGGCATTTCCGGCTGAGCTTCGGGGTCCTGCAAGATCCAAACATCTCCTGCCCCACAAAGAAACCTCCAGGAGACCTCCCCACGATGGATTTGGGGCGAGCTCCCCCTCCCAGCTCACCTGCGGCTTCCGGGGGGAGGGGTGATGCCGGGGAAGTCGGGGAAGCTGCGGCCTAGAGCGGGCGAGCGAGTGAGCCGCTCGGTTCTGCTGCTGCTCTTCCTTCCACTACTCTTCTTCCTTCCGCTCCTCCTCCCCCAGCCCGGCCCGGCCCGGTGCCGACGCGCAAAAGCAGCCGCGCTCCGCCCTGGGGGATTGCAAAGCGGTTGCGCCCCGCGCGGCACTGGGAAGTGATACTGGGAGCACTGGTAACGATCCTGACAGCACCTAGAAGCAACTGGGAGCGCTCTCCCTGCCAGTACCGCTCTTACTGGGAGCACTGGGAGGGAACTGGGAGCAAACTGCGCCTAGACCCGGCTACAGCCGGTGGTGGGCGGTGTCGGAGCAGAGGGCGTGGTTATGCAAATCTAGGAGCGATCACGCGCTGTGATTGGTGTGCGGAAGCAGCGCGGGGTTCTCCCTGGTCACGTGAGGGCGGGAGCGGTGGGCAGAGCGATGGCGGCGGCGTGCGGTGAGAGGGAACGGGAATGGGAGCGGGAGCGGGAACGGGAGTGGGAACGGGGACTGGAATGGGGACTGGAATGGGGACAGGGACCGAGAATGGAAACAGGGAATGGGGACAGGGACCGGGAATACAGGACCGGGAATGGGGACAGGGACTGGGATAGGGACAGCCCCGTGTCATGCCCTGGGGACCGAGGAGGGGACAGGGACAGGGGAGGAGCCAGGGACTGGGCTGTCGCACCGTGACCTTGCTGAACTGGGAGCTCGCGTGTCTCATTTTCGGGGCTCCTGCCCCCCACCTTCCCCCCCCCCCCCCCCGGGGGTTCCTCTCGTCGTGTTCTGGGGGGGAAGCAGTCAGCACCCACAGTACCCCTCCAGTAGCTCCCAGTATCCCCAGTAACCTCAGTGCTGCCAGACCAGTATGGGGGCTTAAGATAGATCCTGGTTTGGTGTCCAGTTCCAGTGCCCAGCCCCAGACCCGGTGTCCATTGGTCTAGTCCCAGTCCCCACCACGTTTCCAGCTGCTGTGTCATGATGCCAGGCATTGTCCCAGGTGGCTTCCAGCCCCAGTGCCAGTCCCAGTTCCCAGGGCCATGATGCCAAGATTGGGCTTGGTGTAGGGCCCTGGGCATGACTGGGGCACAGCGTGAAGGGTTTCATGGGACATGGGACTAAAGACATGAAACATGGGACATGGGGCATATAGGACATGACACAGGGTGCAGGGTGTGGTATAGGACACAGGACATGACCTTGAGCATGGCACAGGACACGGAACAGGACACAGGGACAGGGGACATGATTTTGGAGCATGGTACCTGCCCCAGCCCGTGATGCATGAGTTCCTGTGCCCACATGTGCCCCACACGTCACCTGCCACCCCCCCTGCGGCACCACCATGTTCTCACCGGTGTCCCTCCTGCCTGCTGGGTACAGTTTGGTGGCCTCGGATGTGGCCTTCCCAGTGTGGGTCCTGCTCTGCCACAAGCCCTGGGGACATCATCCCTGCCCAGTGGCACCAGGTGTCTATCCATCGGCGATAACTGGGACAAGTCCCACACGGTGGCATCAGGTGGCACCTGTGCCACTGGCAGCAGAGATGTCTACAAGGGGGTAACTGAAGGGACAGAACAGGGTGCAGGTGCTCACAGTGTCCCTGTCATCCACAGGGGGTGGTGATCAGGGGTGTCAGGATGAGGTGGTCATAGAGGTGCCACCAGGGGTGTGGTGATACCAAGGCACACATGGCCATGGAAGTGCCGCCGCAGGTGCTGGAATGCCCGTGGAGATGCCACCACGAGCACGGCAGTGCCAGGGGACACATTAGTCTATGGTGTGGCAATGCTGGTGGGCATGGCAGTGACAGGCCAGGCGTGGGGCCAGGCTGGGGTGGCTCCGTGCCCACCCCATGGGTGGCCCTGCTGGTTGCAAGCCGTTTTGGTTGGTGTCTGTGCCAGTGCCTGGCCCGGTGCTACCGTTAATGCCAGCCCTGGCACAGGGACATGCACAGGTGTGGGAGTGACAAGGGGGACTGGGCACCCCGAGGGCTGTGCCAGGCCAGCACCTCCCACCCCATGCCTTTGTCCTCAAGAAGGTGGCACACGGACACCGAAAGGGGTTAGAAGAGTTGGGGACACAGTGGTCATCTGGGGACATGAAGGACCTCAGCCTATGGAGGTGATTTGGGACACTGGTGTGATTTGAGGACGCTGAGGTGCCCCAGTGCTATCCCCAGCACTGTTTCCCTGTCCCCACAGTACCTGGCTGTCCTCAACAAGACCCTGGGCCACTACCCCTATGCTGGCACTGCAGGTGTCACCAGAGATGGCACCAGGCACAGCACTTCTTCCGCACAGGGGACATTGAGCCTGGTAATGACACCTTCGACATTGCCTCCAGCGTCATCACTGGTGGGGACACTTGGGGTTTGGGTTTTAGAGTTAGGGTTGGGATTTGAGATTTGGGATACTCTAAAGGCATTTGGGATGGTCCCAAGAGGTTTAGGAGTAGGGTTTTGGTTTGGGGTTTGGGGTTTGGGTTTGAGGTGCAAGGTTTGGGATGGTCCTGGAGTATATGTGATTCAGGATTTGGGAAGTCCCAGGGTTTCTGGGCTCTCAGCATTCCCTGACCCCAGTCCCAAGCCCACAGAGTGCCTGGGGGTGTACCCTGGAGACCCCCAGCTGCTGGTGCTGGATTGCACTGACAGCAATTTCACCCTCCAATTCCACAGGTAAATCCCACAAGTCCCACCCAGGGAAGTTTCCCATCCCTAAAATCCAAGTGTTGGATTTGCGACCCCTTTTTCCGAATTCCTGTGTGGGATTATGGGATGAAATTTTCCCTTTCCCAGGGTAATTTTTGGGGATTTTGTGGCCAAGTTTTCCCTTTCCTGATGTTTTCTGGGGGATTTTGGTGCAGAATTTTTCCTTTTCTAGAATGTTTTTTTTTTTTTGTTATTTTGGGAACTCCTGAGGTTTTTGGGGATTTCAGGTAGAATTTTCCATTAGCATTGGATTTTTTGAGATTTTGGGGTGGAAATTTTCCTTTTTTTTTTTTTTAGGATTTTGGGGTGGAATTTTAATTTCTGGGGGATTTTTGGGGTCAAATTTTTCCTTTTCCAGGTTTTTTTTTGAACTTGGGGAACTCACAGGGTTTTTTGGGGATTTATGGGCAGATTTGTTCTCTTTTTTGGGGATTTTTTGCGGCGGAGTTTTCCCTTTTGCATTGGTTTCTTTGGGATTTTGAGGTGGATTTTTTCCTATTTTATTTTTTAGTGATTTTGAGGCCTCTTGTAGTGTTTTTTGTCCCCTCAGGCTGATCAGTGTCATCATGGAGTTCCAGCTCAAGGCCATCAACATCCAAACGCTACTAAAACAGAAAATCCCCGACTGCTACACCTTCAGTGATATTGTGAGTGTCCGCAAGTGTCCCAGTGTCCCCTGAGTGTCCTTCTGGTATCTTCTCATGTCCCTTTTGTGTGCCTTATGTCTCTCCTGGTGTCTCACTCATGTCCTTCTGTCCCACATCTATCCATCTGTCCCCTGGCTGTTCCCCAGTACCTCTGCGGACCCTGGGGAGCAGCCAGTGAGTGCTATGACAGTGATGGTGATGGTGACAGTGACAGTGCTAAGGACAGTGACAGTGACAATAACAGTGACAAATGGCAGTGGCACTGACAGTGATGGTGACAATGACAGTGAAATGCCAATGACAGTGCAACCCAGTGTCCCCACATCACGTTTGACAACTCTGTCCATAGCAGGTGAGTGCAGATCCACCTGGACACCCATCCAGGAGTGCCACCACCCCTTGCTGCCCAGCAAAAGGGACAGTGGGGTACAGTGGATGATGGGAGACAGGGGGACACAGTGACAGGGTAACAGGTGCCATGTCCCCCTCGTGCTCCGGACACCGGCAGGACTGGACGCATTTCTGTTGCGCCCCAACCACACTTCCCCATAAAACCTGCTCCCCTCACACCTTGGGGACACCCCTGACCCCCCCCCCCCCTTTGTCACCCTGGGGTGCCCCTCAGTCAGGGGGGTCTTGGTCATGCTGCAGGACCCTCTCTCTGTGCAATCCCCGAGGTGGCACCTGCGCTTTTTGTCACCGCCATCTGCCAATTTGTTACCAGCACCCCAAAGAAGGGGGCGGCCCACATGTTACAGGAGGAGGTGGTGAAAACATTTCTGGGGTCACTCCCAGCCATTTCCATCTCCCCACATCCCCCTGAAGATGCTGCTCCACCCTGCACCCCCTCCCCCCCGCCCCCACCACAGCATCCCCTGAGGGGACCTTGGGGACTGTCCCCATGTCCCCCCCCAGTCCCCATGGTACCTCCGCTGCTCCACCTGTGCTTGGCCCCCGTTTGTGTGGCGACCTCCCCATGTGAACGGGCAGGAGTTTCAGTCACATCCTCACCTCCTTCTCGTCTTCCTCCTGCTGAGGAGGTGATGTTGCTTCTGCTGGGGACTCGCCAGTGACACCAGAGGGACACCACAGGTCACCCCTCGAGGGGCCTGGGGTTGCAGTGGCTCCTGGAGTCGCCCCAGTGTGACAGCTGGGGGGCCTGAGATGCTGCAGTGACAATTTGGGGGGTGGGTGCTCGTTTTGGGGTCTCCAGGGTGAGTCTCAAAGTCTCCTCCCATCACCTCATCCCGTGCCTCAGTTTCCCCCTCACTCTGCAGGGAGCATCCAGAATTGATGTTCTGGAATTGGGTTTGTTTTGGGGGGTTTTGGGGTTGGGGCTACTGGGATGGGCTGGTGGGCCAGTTAGGTGATACACACCCAAGGTGTGTATCAAGGCTGGTGGTTATCTGGGCTCGGAGCTGCCTAGGCTGGGGGGCTGCAGGGCCAAGAGCTATCCAGACAAGTGTCAAGCTGGGATCCATGACTCAGGTGTCCATCAAGTGTCCACCAGTGTCCAATCTCTCCTGCCCCCATCCATCCCAGACTCCCTGGCCAGGGCTGCTTCTCACTGCAGAGTGGACAAGCCCCTGGTCAGTCCCAAGATGACCCCAAACCCCCTCCCACCAACCTCACCAGGCCACCCACCCTGAGCTCTGGTGCCATCGGCATCCCCTGGCAGCCGGTCCAGCTCTGAATCTCTTGGAAGAGGAAATCCACAGTCCCAGGCCGGGGACTCAAGGGTATCCAGGATGGTGAGCACTGAGTCCATGTGGCATAGGGGGACAGTTGGGGACACAGCTGGGGAGATGTCTGTGGGGAAGGGAGTTGGGGTGTAGGGGAGTGAGGGGCACCTAAAAGGTGCGGAGGGGGTTGGAAGGGAGGGATGCACCCAAAAATGTGCCAAAGTGAAGGCGAGGGTGCATAAAATTGGGGTAAAGGATGGAAAGAATCCAAACAAGCACAGAAAAGACTCAAAATAGGGGGCACTGAACCCAAAAAAGGGGAAAAGGACTGAAAATGGAGGGGAGAAGGACCTAAAATCAGAGGACAAGGATGTCATGGGGTGTTACAGTGTTTTCCTATCTGTGCCAGGGTGAGTGCAGATGCTCCGTGCCAGAAGCAGCCATGGGGACATCCTGAGGGACATGGGCACACATTGAGGGACACAGGGACACTACAGGATGGGTCCCCTCAGACAGCCCAGGACCTCATGGTTTTTGGCCCCACTGGGGGCAGGGGACACATGGAAGGCGAGAGGAAGATATGGTAGGGAATTTGGACATACAGAGGGGAAAGGACATGATGCCACCAGGACAGATAGCAGGGGGACAATGTCACCAGGACACCCCTGGTGACATGTAGCATGGGGCCACATGACACTGTGGGTGGCACTGACCCTTGTGCTGTACCTTGGGCCATTGGGGTCCTCTGAGCATGGAGTCCCTAGGACGCCCTGGTGACTGTCACTCACCTCCGGGCCACTTGTCAACAGCCGAACAAGTTCCACCTCCTGCCCTGCTGGGTGATGACATCTGGCTGGTGCACTGTGGTGGTGATAGTGGGGATGTGGTGGCAGTACCTGCATTGGACAGCACTTCGCAATGTCCCCATCCATGTTCCTCACATCCTCATCCATCTCCCCCCATGGCCCCACCCATGTCTTAGTTCCTTGTCGTTATTTTTAACCCCAGTTACAGGGCTTTCAAAGGAATGAACAGAAACCTTTTTGTTTCAAGGCCAAAACAAAAGAATTTATGTGTCCCTGCTGGCAAAGCATCCACATGCTTGGCTGGGTGGGAAGAACCCTTTTTGAAGGGGTTTCCACCCCACCATCTCCAAAATTGTGGGGTTTGCCCCAGTATGTTCCCATTTGGCTGTGGAAGATGCCCATGAGCCAGAAAGGATTAAAATGATGGATTTCTATTGGAGAAGACCTCCAAGGCCATTCAGTGTTGCTTGATACCACCAGAAGATGCAAAGAGTGAGATTTTTCTCGGGTCAGAAGTCGACAAACGTGCTCTTCACAATGGATTTCTGATGTTGATCTGTGGATATGTCCAGGTGCCCATGGGGAGCCAGGAGGATGTGGAGCCACCCAGCCAGGTGTATTTCTAACATAGATCACGGGCACCATGGACCAGCAATGCTCTGCCCACTGGGGGCCACAGGAACATCCAGCACAGATCCTGCCACGGGGGATGGAGCTGGAGCAGCACATGAAGCTCTTCCTGCACTTGATTTGCAGGGCTTCCCTTAGTGGTGCCTTCATTGGTGTAGGGTAAAGTGAGAGCTTCTGGAACAGGACTTCACACATTTGGGACACTCGTAGGGCCTCGTCCTAGTATATATGCGCTGGTGGGTGACGACAGTGGAGTTTTGGTTGAAGCCATTCCCATTGTTGGGTCAGTGGAAGGGCCTCTCCTCTGAATCTGCTGATGCCTGAGGAGACTGGAGCTAGTCTTAAATGTCTTCCTGCATTCCTCACAATCGGCACGCCTCTGCTTTGTGTGGCTCATCTGGTGGGCAGTCAGGTCAGAGCTTGTCTTGAAGCCCTTCCCACACTCCCCACACTCATAGGGCTGTTCCCTCATGTGGATTCTCCAGTGTTGGATCAGGTAGGATCACTTGCTGAAGCTCTTCCCACATTCTGAGCACTTGTGGGGCTTCTCCCCATCATGAAGCTGCTCATGGACTCTCAGCTCTAAGCTCCAGCAGCATCTCTGGCCACCTCCCTGGCCCGGAGTGGGTCTTTCTGCTTTGGATCACCGTGATCTGCATTTGTAACCCCTCATGAGGGATCTCTGGGGCTTTTCCTCCTCCTTGGATTCCTGCACCATGGAGCTGGTTTAAAATGCCTTTTCCATAAGGTTCAGCTGTGGGGATTTGTCCTCCCTGGTCTCCATCCTCAGCTCCTTGTCTGGGGGAGGAAGGACAAGGAGAGGATGGGATTTGCCTCTGTTCCAGAGGGAGGGGGAAGGAGATCCCCCCAGCATGTCCCCGGCAGGACGGTGTCGGCAGCGGGGTTGTCCTGCAGCCGGGGGCTGTGCTGGGCTGGGAGATGGAGCAGGACAGAGGGGGAAGGGGGCAGGGACTTCCCCCTCACCTGCATAGGGCTTCTGGGCCATCTTCCTCACGGCCTCCTCCTCCATCTGACCATGATTTGGGAATGGGAAATCCTGGTTTTGGGGAAAAACAAGGGCTGAGCACATTGGTTTTGATGTTCCTGCGGGCCAAGGGTAGCTGGAGATGTCATCACCCCTTTCAACCTCAGAGAGCCTGGGGCTGCTCATCACCAACCTCTTGCACTCCTCCAGGCTGCCGGGGGTTCCCTGGCTCTGGGAATGCCCCTCTGCGCTCTCCCCTCTCCGGGGCTCCTGCATTCCCCCACGGCTCTCCTGGGGATCCCCAAACCCCATACTGGCCCTCTGCCCACCAGTACTGGGTGATCACCACGTGGGACCTGCCAAGATCCCTCCCGGGGCATTTCCGGCTGAGCTTCGGGGTCCTTCAAGATCCAAACGTACCCTGGCCCCTCAAAAAGAAAACCTTCCAGAGACGCCCCCGCTGGTTTTGGGGCGAGGTTCCCCTTCCTGCTCACCTGTGGGTTCCGGGGGGGCAGGGTGATGCTGCCAGAGTTGGGGGAACTGCAGCCTGAGCGGGCGGGCGGGGGAGCCGAGTGGTTCTGCTGCTGCTCTTTCTCTTGCAGCTCCTCTTCCTCATGTTCCTGACTTTCCCCTTCTTGTTCTTCCCGCTCCTCTTTCCTTCCTCCCCCTCCTCCGCTCCCAGCCCGGCCCAGGTCGGTGCCGACACTGAAAAGCAGCCGTGCTCTGCCCTGGGGGGTTCCAAAGTGGCCGTGCCCTGCACAGTGCTGGAACCAATACTGGGAGCACTCGAAGCGATCCTGAGAGAACCCGGAAGGAATTGGGAGCGCTTTCCGTGCTAGGACCGCTCTTACTGGGAGCACTGGGACGGAACTGGGAATAAACAGCGCCCGGACGCGGCTTCAGCCGGCGGTGGGCGGGGTCAGGACCGAAAGCGTGGTTATGCAAATCCAGGAGCGATCGCGCGCTGTGATTGGTGGGCGGAAGCAGCGCGGGGTTCTCCCTGGTCACGTGTGGGCCGCGGGGGGGCCGGAGCGATGGCGGCGGGGCCTGGTGAGAGGGAACAGGGAATGGGGACAGGGAATGGGAACGGGAACCAGGAACAGAAACAAGAATACAGGACTGGGACGGGGAATACAGGACACGAACTGGGAATGGAAATGTGGGAACAGGACAGGGAATACAGATACAGCAACTGGAGAGAGAATATGGGATAGGGATTAGAAAGATGGGACCGGGATTAGAAATAGGGCTGGGAATGGAAATACGGAAATGGGACAGGAAATACGGAAATGGAAATGCGGGACCAGCATGAGGACTGGGAATATGAGAACGGGAACAGGACAGGGAATATGGGACCGGGATTATGAGAATGACAACCAGACAGAGAATACGGGACAGGGAATGAGACCAAGAGTGGGATCCAGACTGGGATGGGAGCAGGGTGGGACCAGGAGCGAGGTAACATGAGAATGAGCAGGGGGCAAGGAGAATGACAGCGAGGAGAGGGGGATCCAGGACAGGAGAAACCCAAAACTGGTACAGGGGATATGTGGACAGTTCCTGGGCAGGGGATCCTTGATCAACTGCCCCAGAACCTCTGCCAGAGTTTCCCAAAGCAATTAGAACTGCTCAGCCTAGAATATCCAAGACCCTGAGCGACCCCCAAATCCCTCCCAGGAACCCTCAACCCTCTTGAACACAGCACCCCCCACATCCCCTGGAAGATCCCCCCCCATGTTGCCATCGTTGTTTTAGCTCAACATCTTCACCCTGGGTTTGGGTATTTTGAAAGAACAATGAGAAATGCAAAGAAAATTAAGGCAGGAGGATGTGGAGCCCTCAGCCAGGTGTCTCCCCCACATGCGTTGTAGAGGAGACAAATCCCTCTGCAGATATACAAGGGACTGCAAGGTCCCTTGTTCCCATGAGGCCTTGCAGTGTCACAGGGGTCTCCTTGGTGATGCAGTGTCACAATGGACCCTTGGTTCTGTGGGGACTCACAATGGCAGAATGGTCTCCTTGGTTCCACGAGGCCCTGCAGAGCCCCTTGATTCAACGTGGCCTCAAAGTGTCATCATGGTCTCCAGAATTCCATGAGGCCCTGCTGTGTCACAGTGGATCTTTGGTTCCATGGGGTCCGCACTGTTCCATGAATCCTTAGTTCCATGGGGCCCTGCAGTGTCACCATGGACTCCTTAATTCAATGGTGTCACACAGTGACACAATCACCCCTTAGCACAACAAGACCCCAGAGTGTCACAATGGTTCCTTGCTTCCATGAGGCCTTGTAGCGTCACAATGGACTCCTTGGTTCCATGGGGCCACAAAGTGTCACAGTGGCCCCTTGGTTCAGTGAGGCCTGTCATGGCATAAGATTTTAGCCTTTATATTTTTGAAATCCTGTTATGCATCAATGCATAACTCTAAACTCCATAGAAAGTATTAGTTAACTATCTTCACATTTTGGTCAGACAAAAAGATTCCTCTGAAACTCAAGGACACCCTACAGCCTCAGGTTCCAAATACAATAAACAAAAGTGAATTGGGAGGGGGGAGCAAACTGAGGGAATATGACTTCATTAGCGGAAGCTGTAATTGGAGGATTAACCCCTTATATGCAAACAGACCAAACTTATATCTGTCTGAAAAAGTCATGACCACCATCCACCTTGGGTGTAGCCTCTGGGAAGCTTTTCACTGTCCAAGGTGTATCTATTGAAGGCCTTTAATAAGCACCGACTTTATTCCCTTAACCTTGTCTAGCCTGTGTTCTAGGTAGCCACTCCAAGACATCACCTGCAGTGCCACAATAGTCTCTGTGATTCGTTAAGGCCTGCAGTGTCAAAACAGACCATTGATTCCATGACACCCAAAGTGTCACAATGGCCCCTTGGTTCCACTGAGTCCAACAGTGTCACTAGGGTCCTGTTTGCTCCACAAGGCTCTGAAGTGCCACCATGGCCCTTTGGTTTCACAAGGCCTCAATGTGTAAAAATGGCCTCGATGGTTTCATGAGGTCCTGCTCTGTCACAATGCACCTTTGTTTCCATGGTGCCCCATAGTGTTACAATGGTATCCTGGGTTCCACGGTGTCAGAATGAACCCTTCATCCTGTGCAGACCCACAGTGTTCACTGCCGTGCCCTTGATTCCATGAGGCCCTGCCAAGCTGTAACAGTCCCTTGTTCCAGTGGGTCCCAGAGTGTCAGAATAGTCTCCAATGTTCCATGAGGCCCCGCAATGTCACTGTGCTCCCCTTGGTTCCACAGGCTGCACAGTGTAGCAATGGACTCTTGGTTCCATGAGGTTCCTCAGTCACAATGCTCTTGGATCCCCAGTGTCAGTGTCAGTGTCAGTGTCAGCGTTAAGGAGAGAGAGTTCAAAGTGCACCTCATGATTTTTGGTTTTAATCAAGTGAATATTTTTTTTAATTTTTCAATTCAGAGAAGAGGTGACCGAAGCATTCCCCAGGTGATCTTGATGATGAATGTCACCTTAGAAGGTCTGGGCACAGAGAAGAATGATCCCTTTCAGGGTTGACCCTATTTGGACAACCTGCTTCTCACCTCCAACCTCACCATGTCAGACATTGCCCACCTGGGACTGACATCCTAAAACATAAAAAAAATCCCTGCATGTTTATTATTATAATTATATATTAATAAAATAATAAAATTACAAAGATGTTTTTCTTTTAATAATAAAAATAATATTTTTATTACCTAATTTTTCATTTATGTGTTAAAAAATCGATACGGTTTTAGCAATCATAAAAATTCTTGGTGATTGGTTCTAAGTAACACAATTCCCTTCATTAATTAATTGAAAACTACTGGCTATTGCTTTCTCCTTCTGTATGATAAGTAGACTTTTTTCAGTCCTTCTCTAATCCTTGTTATCATTTTCTCAGACAGGGTAAAAGGGGCCACTCTGGAGTCAAGGGAGACATTTCTGGGGTACATTTGGGGCAGTCTTGGGTCTACACAGGGAATTTAGAACTTGAGGGTATGTAGGACACTTCAATGGGCCGGGTGGGCACTGGGCAGGGCACTGAGGGATTCTGACGGACACCTCGGAGGCTGGGAGAGCTCTTGGGGGTCCAGGGCGAAAACTTGGAGGTCAGGGAGGGGAATGTGGAGCGCTTCGGGGTCCGGGCGGGCACCTGGGGGGCTAGAACGGGGCTCTCTGGGGCGCGGGGGATGATGGGAATTGTAGGCACGGGCATAATACGATTGAATACAGCCGCGGAGCATCACAGGAGGGCGCATCCGCATTGTCTCTTTGTGGGTCGTGGTGCCTGATGGGAGATGTAGTCACGGCTGGAATAGCACTCTAACGGGACTGCGGAGCATGATGGGAGCTGTAGTCCCGGAAGTGGCTCGGACGAAGCATTTGGGGTCCGGGAAAGCACCTGGGGGACACTTTTGAGTCCGAGCCGTGACTTGAGGTCCCCAGGGCAGAACGCATGTGGTTCTGGAGCACTTGGGGGAAGCTTGGGGGGCTCTAACCAGGCTTTTTGGGCACCGAACTTTGCAGGTGTTTTTGGTGCCGAACTGTATTATGAGGGGCTGTGAGGCTGTGGCGGATGAGACACTGTTCCCTGTGTCCCCAGTTGGTCCCACTATACCTCGTATCACTCACAGTATCCTCAGTTTGCTACATTATTGCCCAGTATCATTCCCAGTATGTCCCAGTATGTCCCAGTGGGTCTCTGTGTACCCTCACAGTCCAACCCACCTGTACTGGATCAAAAGCAAAACCAGTGAGACTTCAAGTCAGTAATACAATTTTTAATAGGGAAGAGAAAAAGGAAAAACAAAATACATGCAATTAAAAAAAAAAATACAACCACTAACAGAGTCAGAATACAACCTGATACCCTGTCAGTCAGGGTGCTGGTGCAGTTTTCCTCCAAAGGGTCCAGTAATGATGTGGAAAAAAAGCCTGGTTCTTCCTCTGGAATCCAGTGGAAAAAGGTTGCCTTTGGCGTTCTAAGCCTCAGTTTTTTATCTAGGTAGGAAAGGCTTGGCTAGTCCTCCTGGCTGGAGTATCTCCCAATAGGATGATGTAATCTCATCAGTTATACAGTAGGACTCAACGGCCCATTAACAGAAGATACTTCCTACAGAGATAAGGATGATCACCTGTTGGGGGTTGGTTCTTTCCTTTTTCCCTCTGTGGAATTTTCCCCATTGTCATGCTAAGATATCTGTTGACTAGGCCCTGGTGGCAAGGGGGAGGGGAGAGAAGAGGGAAACCCCCCGAGATTCAAACATCCAGAAGAGGAAGCGGAAGGCGGGGCCTCGGCCCATTCTCCCCTCGGAGTTCAGAGGAGAAGGACAATCGCTGCCTCTTTCCCATCACTGCCATCCCAGCGTCGGGAACCATCCTCACTGCTGTCGGACCTTGCCCTGCTGTCTTCTTGCTGTAAACTACCACCATCCAGCACTCTGCCGAGCACCAGGACCGACACCGTGAGCGGAGGGCTCTCTCCATCTCTCTCTCCCCCTGGGACAACGCTGCCATCACCCCCAGCCCTCCTGCGGCTCTGCAGGACCTGCCCGCCCCCAGCACCGGGAACTGCAGCTCAGAAAGGACTGGGACTGAGTTACTGTTCTGTTTGTGGGTAATTTCATAGCTGTTGTTCTTGTTTGTCTTGTTAGGTATACTAGTAAAGAACTGTTATTCCTACCCCCATATCTTTGGCTGAGAGCTCCCTTAATTTCAAAATCATTATAATCGGAAGGAAGGAAGCATCACATTTTTCAGTCCAAAGGGAAGCTTCTGCTTTCCTTAGCAAACACCTGTCTTTCAAACAAGGACACCCAGGGACCTGATCCTTTATGTGCAATGTGTTACCGAGGATGTTGCAAACACCTGGGCTTTTATGTGGCAATTTTTATGGAGGGTGTTGTTCCAAGGGAAATGGTGCTTCACATGTGAAGTTTTGCTTTTCTGTCACAAAGCCTTGGGCATGCTCGGGGTGGCAGTGTGGGATATTTGTCCTCTGAAATGGGTCCTGTTTGGTGTAAAATACCCATTTTTTTTACTGGTTTTTGGTTTTTTTGTCCCTGAGGAGTATGAGGCTGACCAGTCCGGTTGGTGTCTGGGAATGGGGGGGGGGGGGGGGGTGTTCTGGGTTCCAGCAGCACTCCCAGGGCTGCTGCTTTGAGATGTAATATGGAACCCAGCAATCTCTGTGCTCTGCAGATGCGGGAAGGAGTGGAACAGCAAGTGGCAAAGCTGGGCTTTGCTCCTTAAATCCCAGAACAGCTGGGTTTAAGTTCCATCAGCCAGGGGAGGGAATGAATCCTGGTGCCAGCTGTTGGGGGGCACTGGACTGGTGTTAGCATCTTCTCTCTTATTTTTTGCATGATGTGATTGTCCCTTGATGAGAGAAGTCAGAAAACGAGGCAGGAGGGGGAGCTCATTTTGTTTCTGTGAACTCCAGGCTTGGGGCAGCTGCAGAGCACTTTGGTTTCAAATAATGCTGCCCAAACACAGTGAACTTGAACCTCTCTTGGGCACTTTGGGATCCCTCTGTGCCACTCTTCCTCAGATCCTTCACCTGCGAGGTGGGGGCTCAGAAACCCCTGCCCCTACTTGACAGGTTTTTACGTGTACAAATTGATTTTCTTAGAGAAGCCATCAGGCATAATGAGAATCTATGGAAAACAGGGGGTTGGTACACTAGCTGATAGTAGGTCTTGGGCTTTTCTTCTTTTCTTTAACTTGTTCTTAAAAGGATCCCTCCACTGGAAAACTGAATGGGGAGGGGAGGGAGTTGCTTTTCATTTTTGGAAGTATTGCTTTGGATTTTGGTATGTCAAGTGACACCACCAAAATAAGATTGGAAGACCTGAGCTTCAGGACTCAGCACTTAATTATTTTAATGTGTTTGTGTGGGTGCAGGAAATGCCAAATCCCAAAGCAATTCTGTTATCTGTAACATGAAGTGCAATAACAGCTTTAAAACCAAGTGCTCGGTGTGGGGTTTTCACATATGTTTTTATGGTCTAAAGGCTTTTCTTGTGCCCCAAAAGCCACAAGAAACCTGCCAGAAGCCGGCCTGCATTGAATATGTGGGATTTCATTTTGCTCTTGGATTCTTCCCTGCAGTCTTCTCTCGAGTTCTTGTTCCAGAGGGGCTCTTACTCCAGAGCCATACGCGGGGGGGGGGGGGGGGGGGGGGGGGGGGAGGAGGGGGGTGCGTTGCCTTGATAAATGGGAATGAGATTGCCCAAGTCTGTCAGGAAAGCAAAACCATGCCCGAGGTTTGTTTGGCCAAAGATGGACCATGAAGACATCTGTACTGGCACTGGGCATGAGCGCTGATGCTTTTGGGTGGTGTGGTGCCTCTGGCCCCTCAGAAGTCAGGGCGAGGCTGAAGGAAGGAGGGAAGCTGCCACAGCTGCAGGTGAGGGCAGTGCTGGCTGTTTCCAGCTGCTTGGTGCAGAACTGGGAGAAGTGGGAGAACAGCTTTCCTCCTTCTTTCTCTCCATCACTGGGCAGAATATTAGGATGAAGCTGCACTAAGCTATGTCAACAAATGTGGGTTGTTGATTGGTTATTTTTCTTCTGGCTCTTTTATGTATTTCCAAGTGATCCAGTGAGGAGCAAGTTGCTGGCTTACATGATTTCTGAGTGACCTGTCACGGAAACGGGCATCTCTGTGTGCACGTGCTTCCTGGCAAATCCAGATGAGACATGGAAATCCTAAGGGAGGATTTCCAGCCTTGACCACACGTGACACAGGCTTGTGAAAATGGAAGTGACCTTGACAGAATAGCAGCTGTGAAGTGAAGCAGAACTGAAATCCACATAAGCAGAAAAACCAAGTGAAGTGGTACTTCTCGGTCATGCGTGCACCTCGTGCCTCTGCCTGCTGCCAACACTCGGTGGTGCAGCTCGACAGAGTCCCTTTCAGTGTTTGTTGGGTTTGATTTTTGTGGTCAGTTCCCATAAACAACTCCCCTCCTTTACTGGATACATCCCTGGAGTGGGACCAGACTCACCTTTAGCCTGGAGGAATTCTCTGCTCCCCTGGTGTTGTAATGCACATTTATGTTTTTGTGTTGCACTGAGGATGGTTCGTTCTGTTTCACTCTCGGTTTGTATCGTGGTTGTCCCCTTCCCTTAACCCCTCCCTTTCCCCTGGCCAGCCCTGAGTGGCTGTGATACGGGATTCCTCCGCCCCTGAGTTGGGATTGAAAATACCCCGTGTTTCCCATGCTATCTCTCTTCTCCCTGGAACCCTTCAGGACAATAAACTTGGATCATCCCAGGAAAGAGAGCCTCCTCTCATCTTTTACCTTTGTCCATGTCAGATAAAAAATCCCCCATCTCTCTGACCCTGAGCTAGCCGAGGCAGGTCAGAGAGACCAGGGGGAAGATCTGACACCCTGGAAAGGGGGTGAAGCCAAGGCTTATGAGTAAAGGGAAGACAACCACAGCATGGGCATTGTGTCCTCGATGCATGCAGCACCACGTGTTTTCCAAGTTCCCAGCACTGATGAATGTAAACAAGAAAATACCTGTTCCTTCAAGTGTCCAGCTCTCCCCCGCCACCTCCCCTGCTTCCCCTGCTCTTATCCCTCACTTGCCAAGGTCCTGCATCTCCCTGCTCTCCAGCTTCAAGTCACCTTGTCCTGCCTGTTGCTGAGAAAATACGGGCCTGAGGTTCTTTTAGCAGCAATCCATTCATTTAAAGAGCACAAAGAGCATAAAGTGCAGAAGAGTCTTTAGACATCCAAAGAAGGGACTCTGCTTTTCCTGTAGTTCTCCTTCCTGTTTTCACATGGGCCGGAAGGATGGGCATGGCCAGTATTTATCATATGAAAGTGATGTTACTAAATTTGTCAGGAGTTCTGATTATTATTATCATTATTATTATTCATTTTCTGACAGAAAACATTCTCATTTTGCCTTTCCCACATTGTTTACAGGTGCTGCCCAGGGCGGACATCTGTGGCTTCAGACAGCAATTGCCTGGGAGGAAGGGGAGCCTTTGCACAGCTCACCTGCACAGCTCAGGTGGATAGGACAAAGTTGGTGTGGCCTGAGAAGGCATGAACAGCCGTCTGTGTTCTGGAGTGACTTGAAACCTTTCTCTGTCAGGTTTTGGAGGCATTTCTCTTTGGGATTTCTTGCAATGCAGCACCCTGGGTGTCCCTTTGTGCAAAGTCCAGTGGAGGGCTCCCGGTCCTGCCTGTGCTGTGAGGTCAGTCAGAGGATACAGGGTTCCCCTTTTCCTCCCTGCTGGGATGAAGTGCCTTGGGAATCTGGAATCTGGGTGAAACTCCAGCTCTGCTGGTGTCCAGGGATTCGAAGTCCGGGGGACTGGGTTTACCTGTGGCTTTCCAGGTCAGCAGGAGCAAGAGGAAGTGGAGTGCCAGAGCCGTGTCCCATCAGGCTGTGTTTCCCTCTGAGGACAGAGAGTCCGGGCTGAGGTGAGGTTGCCAGGAGCGCTTGGGTGGGCAATCCAGGGAACGGGGAGCTTGGAATTGCAGCTGCTGCTGGATCCATTGCCTTAGGTCTGCTCCGTTTTATCTGTGCCAAGTGGGATTTGTGCTGAGGAGAGAGGTGCTGTGGTGAACGAAAGGTGGAGTAAATCCTCTCTGGGGATGTGCAGTGAAGAACTAAGCAGCAGGGAAGGAGAAGATTTGTAAACAATATGACTGTTTCTGCCAAAAGTGGGGTGGAGCAGTGATGGGGTGGTTGGGTTTGGCCTGGGTCTGTTATTCTTTGTGCAAATTTTAAATTCTGTAGTATGATTTACTGTCCGGGATCTTTCTAACAAAAGCTGACGGAAATTTAGGTTTGCATTAGAAGTTGGGTCCATTCACGGCAGAAACTTGCTGAGGCTGGAGGACTGGAGTGATGGCTACTCACAGGAAAGGTCACTTGTATTAATACTGTCTCAGATTTCCCTCGGTGGCTGCCAGCCCTGAATGGCTGTGAGTCTGTGCTCTTCTCATTGGGGAATTGGAAATAATTTCAGTATAATTAGAAATTTTAGAAAAATCCAGCTAAAAATTTCACCTTGGTCCCGCCTAAGAACAGCTGTAAATTCAAAGGCAGAGAGAGAAGATGTACCAGCAAAGGACAGGAAAGGGGAAAGGTTTCAGAAAGCATTTCTGTGGTGTAATTAATGACAATTTCTGACGACCAAGGGAGAAGAAGATGAACTCCCAGCCATTCGGGCCTGACAGTCCCCTGCAGCGAGAGCTCAGCACATATCCCCAGAGGCAAGTCCAGCATGTGAAAGAAGAAAAAAGATTATTTCTTTTGCTTCAAAGTTATTTCAGGTTCTTAAAGGCCAACCAGCATTTGCTCTTGATTGTGGTTGGGTGACCCATGAGCAGTAGGCGGCACGGGTCATGCCATTGATTTAGCTGAAAGCCCCGGTGTCATTTAGAGGGGAGACAAGAAGTGTTTGTGTAGGAAAATGCAAGGGGATGTCCAGGGGAGTGAGGAGGCATTTTTGAGGGGATTGCTGAGGTAGTTGAAGGGAGCCCGGCAGGCGGTTCCTCTGGGAAATTTCTCCGAGGCCCATGGGGAGCGCAGCCAGGACTCTCCAGGGCTAGCAGGCAGGGCTCAGCCCTCGGGACTCTGTGTCCTCCTTCCCTGGCAGCAGCCCGCGAGAAAGGGAGGAGAGGCTCCGTGTAGGATGAGGCCCGTGGGAGAGAGCAAGCAGAGGAGCGGCCTGGGGCTGGAGAGGGGCAGGAGAAAGGCAAAGGGACCTTGCTGGGGTCACTGGGGGAACAGAATGGACACTTGGATGACCAGTGGAGGTGAAGAGTGGATCTGAGTTCACCTACAGGGAAATAAGGAGGGGATCTTTTGGAGGGAAAAGCTGAGGTGATGAGTTCAGTGACCTTGGCACAAGTTGTGTTTGCAAAAAGTGGGACCAGAGGTACAGGCAATGCAAAGCCAACCCTGCTTGACCTATGAATTCCGGGATAGTCTGTCAGCACACCAAGCTAGGAACTGATGGGAAAAATAAAGCAGCACTACCATTCTGGACCTCTGCATGGTATTCACCCAGAACTTGCATCTCAAGGACTAAAATGGAACAAAAGCTATAAAAGAAATGTAATTCCAAGAGGGAAAATGGTCTGCAAGAAACAAATCCACGTAGGCCTGGATGCTGATCCCTATTGCTGGTCCATGAGAGCATCTGACAGGTCAGATTTCAAATGGTTTGATTTGACAGGGAGCTGGTTTGTTCCTTCTCATGAATAGGATCATTGGCTTGGCATGGGCCAAGCCACTTGACCTTTTCCATCTAGGTAAAGAGTTAGGGAACTGTTTGAAAACCTGGTCCTGGATGTAGACAGCTTGGCTCGGTATTGCTGTGTAGAAATAGGAGAATATCTCTTCTGATTTTTCTCTCATCTTTCTTGCACAGCTGTTTTTGTATTCCTGACTTGCGTTCGCGTCGGGGCCTTGTGGCTTGGAGCTCGGGAGCCGGATCTGTTACTTACCCACGTCAGATTGGTCTGCACTGGTGCAGGAGATGAACTACAGGCTGACTTGGGAGCTCGGAAACAAGGAGAAGAAGCTCTTTTGTCTCTCTGCAAAATGGTTTGGCTCCATCCGGGCATTAAGTCAGGGAACTAACACTTCATTTTTAATGTTCTGTGCTCTGCCATCATCGCTGTGAGCCCTGAAAGCCTCCTGAGCTGTTCTCATACAGACCTAACTTATTTGGTCCAAAAAAAAAAAATCTTAGTTTTGTTTGTTAAAAAAAATGCTATTACTGTGTGCAAACTCAGGGAGAAGATTTTATTCAACACCTCTCATTAAAGGGACATTAAAGCTCCGTTTTCCTTTTTATTGAACAGTCTGAGACACATTATTGCTTTATATCATTTTTCTTACAGGCGTTTTTAACTTTTTGAAGAGCCAGAAAGACAGTTTGTGCATATGTGTGTCACTCATACGCATCCTCTCTCCAATGTAGGATGGAAAAAAAGGCTGCAGAGCTTCCTGCAAGGGGCTGTAAGTGCAAATCAAGAGGAGCCAGAGGTTTAGATGCTACAAATTACCATTTCTTAAAAGAACCCTATGTATTTCATGCTATCAAAACCAGTACGAATAGGAGACTGAACTCGGGCATTGTGATGATCTCCTTGGGTTTTAAAAAGCTTTAATGGCCTTAAAAGACATATCACACTTAGTTTATTTTTAATACCCTTTCATTAAATTTAACAAAAGCCCTGATCCATCACTGCTGTTGTGATGTGTGACAAAAGCCCATCTTCCCTGCATTTGGAACAGGTGAGAGATGGAACTAAACCCCAAGAGATTTTCTGCTCCCGGACTGTGAGTTTTATTGGATGTTCTCTGCCAAATCTGGTCAGTTGTTCGTGAATGTGTCCATGAGGGGAGATGAACATGCCAGTCCAGATAGGCAAGCATACAGTGCCAGAAGGAGAACCCTTGAAATGTAAACCGGGATTTATTCAACTGACTCACAGGTGTGTGCTGAGCCCAGGCCCTGTGTACAAACGGAGGGCCAAACGTACCCTACAAAAAGACATCAGCATTGTGGGCTCTTGAGTTTGGTTTCCTGGGGGAAAGTGCCACCTATGTCTAGCTCTAGGTTTCAGGTTAAGTTTAGGTTAATGCTATTATTAAGCTTAGGCTTAGCGTTAGAGTTAGGGTGCGGGGTTAGGTTTAGGGATGAGGTTTAGGGTCAGGGTTAGGATTAGTGTTAATATTACTCTTAGGGTTAGTGTTGGGTTTAGTGTTAGGGTTAGCGTTGGTATTGGGGTTAGTGTTCGGGTACAGGTATGGGTTAGGTTTAGTATAGGGAGAGGGATAGGGATAGGGATAGGGCTAGGGATAGGGATAGGGATAGGGATAGAGTTGGGGTTATGGTTAGGGTTAGGGTTCGGGTACGGGTTAGGGGTTAGGGTGACGGTTATGTTCTGTCAGAGCTTAGCAAGAGAAGCTGTCCTAGAGCGGGCTTTACATGAGATAGTTGCCCAATTCCTGAAATTCTCTCCATTCCTTGGACAGAATGGAGTGACACCACAGCAAACTAGCACGGAAGTTAGTTATTAGAACCTGGAAGTAAAAGGCAGGGACAAGAAATCAAAGACGGTGAAGGGCAATACCTTCCTGCTTGGCCCGCGTAAGTCGCATCACACCCACCAGGTTATTGTGTCTTTTCCTTATTCACTGCATCTGCCGAGGAGTTCTTTGCATTTCGAAACCTAATGGCAAAGCGCTTCCACGTAAGGCTAAGAGATGTTTCCCAGAGAAAAATGTTCCAGCGGAGAAACTTGCCCTGCTATGTTTCCTCCTCGTTTCCCACATGCTGTTGTTGTGGTGATTGCCTTGGCCATGGAAACGAGTAATCCAGCAAGTACTCCTCACCGGCCACTTCTCGCTGGTCGGCAGTTACGTGGCCTACGGGAACAGTGCCAATTAGAAAACACAGCAGTGGAGCTAAAGGCAGGAGAAAGCATGCACGACTCGCGGTATTCCTGTATAGTGCCCTCCGTGCTGAAACGCGGAAAAGCTAAATGCCCTGCCCGAGCTTCACTTATCGATGTTTCACAGAAAGCCAAGAATGAAGCGGCAGAAAACACAGATGGTTTCAGCAGCCTCCGGAACTGCAAAATTGCAGCAATATTTCTATCAAAGCAGTAGTCAAGCGAGAATGCTTTTGCAGCTTGGCAAAGTAAGGTGCTGCTGTTGACAAGATATGCCCGCAGCGATAAGCGACTCCTTACCCATTCACTGTTGAAGAGGTCTGAAACAAAAACAAGCACGCTACCTCTCCCTTATAGGCTTTCTCCGAGCAGACGTGCAGCACCGCCTACATTCTGCACTCTGGCAGCCTAGTTGCCAGCTTTCGGCAGCTGCTGTCCTAGCAAGGAAGCTCAGGAAGTCAAAGCCAGTGCCGGGCGGCACCTTTCTGCTTTGCCCGCCTAAGCGGCGTCACACTCCCTCGGATACTGTGTCCTTTCCCTCTGCACTGCGTCTGCCGAGGTGCTCTGTGCCTCTCGGAGCAGAAGGGCAAAGGACAATGTTTTCCACAGCAGGGTAGAAATGGCATTGCTAGCAGGAAAGCTAGATGCCTTGGAACTGTCCCCTTAGCCCTTGCCACTCACTTCAGGCTCGTACGCTGAGCAGAACAGCCTGCTGTTCTGAAGCTTCGCTGGCTGGCTTTCGTGCCCAGACGCGAGTTCCTTCCCAAGGAGGCGAAGCGCCGTCTACTTCTCGCAGCGAGCACGCTGCTCCTGGCTTTCGCTTCTGCCGCAACGAGCTCGCTACGAGCACTTTTCTTCTCAACCCTCTAGACCATTGCTTTCTGCTTTTCTTGTCTCGTGAATGGAGACGGAAAGCTTCTCGGCTACAATCTCGCCTAGAACAACTGCGGCTACACATTAAGCTCGCCCGGAACGCCCTGCTGAAACTTGCCTTCTGGCACCACATTCGCGGGGCAGCCGTCTTTCTTCGGCCACCTGCCAAGTGGCCCCATATCGCCGCGCTCGTTGCACTCCGCTTGTCAGATTGGCTTCCCGTGGCGCTGATTTCAGCCTGGCCAAATACTCGCGCTGCGGAGAGCTGTCTCGCAGACAATCATGATCCAAAATAGAAATTTGTCCTGCAATGTTCCCCCCTCTTTTCCCCCATTGTGCTGCTCTGGTGAATGCCTTGAGCATGGAACGACTTAAGCCAGCAAGTATTCCTCGCCGGCCACCTCTCGCTGTGCAAGAGGTATGCCGTGGACCCTTTGAACGCTGCCAAGCAAAAAGCAGAGCAGTGACCATAAAAGCGAGGAGAGAGCATGCACGAAGCACACTAGTTCTGTCTAGTGCTTTCCGTGCAGAGAGGCGGCAAAGCTGAATGCCGTGCCAGAGCTTCACTTCTCGCTGGAGCACAGGAAGGCAAGAATGAAGAGGCAGAACACAGCCTTGGTTTCAGCAGCCTCCGGGGCTGCAAAAGTTCAGCACTAGCTCTGTCAAAGCAGAACTCGGCTGAGAATGCTCTCGCAGCTTGGGAAAGTTAGGCGCAGCTGTTGACCAGCTCTGCCCGTGGCCACAGGCTGCTTCTTCCACCTTCACTGTGGCAGAGCTTTTGCGGAGCAGAGAGGGCATTCTTCAAGGGCGTGTTCTCCAAGGTGCTGTGAAACAGAGCCTAGCACGCTGTCTCGCTGATACTGGCTTTCGGCAAGCAGGCGTGCCAGACCGCCGACATTCTGCACTCTGGCAGCCTCGTTGCCAGCTTTCGGCAGCTGCTGCCCTAGCAAGGAAGCTCAGGGAGTCAAAGCCAGTGCCGGGCGGCACCTTTCTGCTTTGCCCGCCTAAGCGGCGCCACGCTCCCTCGGATACTTTGTCCTTTCCCTCTGCACTGCGTCTGCCGAGGTGCTCTGTGCCTCTCGGAGCAGAAGGGCAAAGGACAATGTTTTCCACAGCAGGGTAGAAATGGCATTGCTAGCAGGAAAGCTAGATGCCTTGGCACTGTCCCCTTAGCCCTTGCCACTCACTTCAGGCTCGTACGCTGAGCAGAACAGCCTGCTGTTCTGAAGCTTCGCTGGCTGGCGTTCGTGCCCAGACGTGATTTCCTTCCCAAGGAGGCGAAGCGCCGTCTACTTCTCGCAGCGAGCACGCTGCTCCTGGCTTTCGCTTCTGCCGCAACGAACTCGCTACGAGCACTTTTCTTCTCAACCCTCTAGACCATTGCTTTCTGCTTTTCTTGTCTCGTGAATGGAGACGGAAAGCTTCTCGGCTACAATCTCGCCTAGAACAACTGCGGCTACACATTAAGCTCGCCCGGAACGCCCTGCTGAAACTTGCCTTCTGGCACCCCATTCGCGGGGCAGCCGTCTTTCTTCGGCCACCTGCCAAGTTACCCCATATCGCCGCGCTCGTTGCACTCCGCTTGTCAGATTGGCTTCCCGTGGCGCTGATTTCAGCCTGGCCAAATACTCGCGCTGCGAAGAGCTGTCTCGCAGACAATCATGATCCAAAATAGAAATTTGTCCTGCAATGTTCCCCCCTCTTTTCCCCCATTGTGCTGCTCTGATGAATGCCTTGAGCATGGAACGACTTAAGCCAGCAAGTATTCCTCGCCGGCCACCTCTCGCTGTGCAAGAGGTATGCCGTGGACCCTTGGAACGCTGCCAAGCAAAAAGCAGAGCAGTGACCATAAAAGCGAGGAGAGAGCATGCACGAAGCACACTAGTTCTGTCTAGTGCTTTCCGTGCAGAGAGGCGGCAAAGCTGAATGCCGTGCCAGAGCTTCACTTCTCGCTGGAGCACAGGAAGGCAAGAATGAAGAGGCAGAACACAGCCTTGGTTTCAGCAGCCTCCGGGGCTGCAAAAGTTCAGCACTAGCTCTGTCAAAGCAGAACTCGGCTGAGAATGCTCTCGCAGCTTGGGAAAGTTAGGCGCAGCTGTTGACCAGCTCTGCCCGTGGCCACAGGCTGCTTCTTCCACCTTCACTGTGGCAGAGCTTTTGCGGAGCAGAGAGGGCATTCTTCAAGGGCGTGTTCTCCAAGGTGCTGTGAAACAGAGCCTAGCACGCTGTCTCGCTGATACTGGCTTTCGGCAAGCAGGCGTGCCAGACCGCCGACATTCTGCACTCTGGCAGCCTCGTTGCCAGCTTTCGGCAGCTGCTGCCCTAGCAAGGAAGCTCAGGGAGTCAAAGCCAGTGCCGGGCGGCACCTTTCTGCTTTGCCCGCCTAAGCGGCGCCACGCTCCCTCGGATACTTTGTCCTTTCCCTCTGCACTGCGTCTGCCGAGGTGCTCTGTGCCTCTCGGAGCAGAAGGGCAAAGGACAATGTTTTCCACAGCAGGGTAGAAATGGCATTGCTAGCAGGAAAGCTAGATGCCTTGGCACTGTCCCCTTAGCCCTTGCCACTCACTTCAGGCTCGTACGCTGAGCAGAACAGCCTGCTGTTCTGAAGCTTCGCTGGCTGGCGTTCGTGCCCAGACGTGATTTCCTTCCCAAGGAGGCGAAGCGCCGTCTACTTCTCGCAGCGAGCACGCTGCTCCTGGCTTTCGCTTCTGCCGCAACGAACTCGCTACGAGCACTTTTCTTCTCAACCCTCTAGACCATTGCTTTCTGCTTTTCTTGTCTCGTGAATGGAGACGGAAAGCTTCTCGGCTACAATCTCGCCTAGAACAACTGCGGCTACACATTAAGCTCGCCCGGAACGCCCTGCTGAAACTTGCCTTCTGGCACCCCATTCGCGGGGCAGCCGTCTTTCTTCGGCCACCTGCCAAGTTACCCCATATCGCCGCGCTCGTTGCACTCCGCTTGTCAGATTGGCTTCCCGTGGCGCTGATTTCAGCCTGGCCAAATACTCGCGCTGCGAAGAGCTGTCTCGCAGACAATCATGATCCAAAATAGAAATTTGTCCTGCAATGTTCCCCCCTCTTTTCCCCCATTGTGCTGCTCTGATGAATGCCTTGAGCATGGAACGACTTAAGCCAGCAAGTATTCCTCGCCGGCCACCTCTCGCTGTGCGAGAGGTATGCCGTGGACCCTTTGAACGCTGCCAAGCAAAAAGCAGAGCAGTGACCATAAAAGCGAGGAGAGAGCATGCACGAAGCACACTAGTTCTGTCTAGTGCTTTCCGTGCAGAGAGGCGGCAAAGCTGAATGCCGTGCCAGAGCTTCACTTCTCGCTGGAGCACAGGAAGGCAAGAATGAAGAGGCAGAACACAGCCTTGGTTTCAGCAGCCTCCGGGGCTGCAAAAGTTCAGCACTAGCTCTGTCAAAGCAGAACTCGGCTGAGAATGCTCTCGCAGCTTGGGAAAGTTAGGCGCAGCTGTTGACCAGCTCTGCCCGTGGCCACAGGCTGCTTCTTCCACCTTCGCTGTGGCAGAGCTTTTGCGGAGCAGAGACGGCATTCTTCAAGTGCGTGTTCTCCAGGGTGCTGTGAAACAGAGCCTAGCACGCTGTCTCGCTGATACTGGCTTTCGGCAAGCAGGCGTGCCAGACCGCCTACATTCTGCACTCTGGCAGCCTCGTTGCCAGCTTTCGGCAGCTGCTGCCCTAGCAAGGAAGCTCAGGGAGTCAAAGCCAGTGCCGGGCGGCACCTTTCTGCTTTGCCCGCCTAAGCGGCGCCACGCTCCCTCGGATACTGTGTCCTTTCCCTCTGCACTGCGTCTGCCGAGGTGCTCTGTGCCTCTCGGAGCAGAAGGGCAAAGGACAATGTTTTCCACAGCAGGGTAGAAATGGCATTGCTAGCAGGAAAGCTAGATGCCTTGGAACTGTCCCCTTAGCCCTTGCCACTCACTTCAGGCTCGTACGCTGAGCAGAACAGCCTGCTGTTCTGAAGCTTCGCTGGCTGGCGTTCGTGCCCAGACGCGATTTCCTTCCCAAGGAGGCGAAGCGCCGTCTACTTCTCGCAGCGAGCACGCTGCTCCTGGCTGTCGCTTCTGCCGCAACGAACTCGCTACGAGCACTTTTCTTCTCAACCCTCTAGACCATTGCTTTCTGCTTTTCTTGTCTCGTGAATGGAGACGGAAAGCTTCTCGGCTACAATCTCGCCTAGAACAACTGCGGCTACACATTAAGCTCGCCCGGAACGCCCTGCTGAAACTTGCCTTTTGGCACCACATTCGCGGGGCAGCCGTCTTTCTTCGGCCACCTGCCAAGTGGCCCCATATCGCCGCGCTCGTTGCACTCCGCTTGTCAGATTGGCTTCCCGTGGCGCTGATTTTAGTCTGGCCAAATACTAGCGCTGCGGAGAGCTGTCTCGCAGACAATCATGTTCCAGCATAGAAAATTGTCCTGCAATGTTCCCCCCTCTTTTCCCGCATTGTGCTGCTCTGATGAATGCCTTGAGCATGGAACGACTTAAGCCAGCAAGTATTCCTCGCCGGCCACCTCTCGCTGTGCAAGAGGTATGCCGTGGAGCCTTTGAACGCTGCCAAGCAAAAAGCAGAGCAGTGACCATAAAAGCGAGGAGAGAGCATGCACGAAGCACACTAGTTCTGTCTAGTGCTTTCCGTGCAGAGAGGCGGCAAAGCTGAATGCCGTGCCAGAGCTTCACTTCTCGCTGGAGCACAGGAAGGCAAGAATGAAGAGGCAGAACACAGCCTTGGTTTCAGCAGCCTCCGGGACTGCAAAAGTTCAGCAATAGCTCTGTCAAAGCAGAACTCGGCTGAGAATGCTCTCGCAGCTTGGGAAAGTTAGGCGCAGCTGTTGACCAGCTCTGCCCGTGGCCACAGGCTGCTTCTTCCACCTTCACTGTGGCAGAGCTTTTGCGGAGCAGAGACGGCATTCTTCAAGTGCGTGTTCTCCAGGGTGCTGTGAAACAGAGCCTAGCACGCTGTCTCGCTGATACTGGCTTTCGGCAAGCAGGCGTGCCAGACCGCCTACATTCTGCACTCTGGCAGCCTAGTTGCCAGCTTTCGGCAGCTGCTGTCCTAGCAAGGAAGCTCAGGGAGTCAAAGCCAGTGCCGGGCGGCACCTTTCTGCTTTGCCCGCCTAAGCGGCGCCACGCTCCCTCGGATACTGTGTCCTTTCCCTCTGCACTGCGTCTGCCGAGGTGCTCTGTGCCTCTCGGAGCAGAAGGGCAAAGGACAATGTTTTCCACAGCAGGGTAGAAATGGCATTGCTAGCAGGAAAGCTAGATGCCTTGGAACTGTCCCCTTAGCCCTTGCCACTCACTTCAGGCTCGTACGCTGAGCAGAACAGCCTGCTGTTCTGAAGCTTCGCTGGCTGGCGTTCGTGCCCAGACGCCATTTCCTTCCCAAGGAGGCGAAGCGCCGTCTACTTCTCGCACCGAGCACGCTGCTCCTGGCTGTCGCTTCTGCCGCAACGAGCTCGCTACGAGCACTTTTCTTCTCAACCCTCTAGACCATTGCTTTCTGCTTTTCTTGTCTCGTGAATGGAGACGGAAAGCTTCTCGGCTACAATCTCGCCTAGAACAACTGCGGCTACACATTAAGCTCGCCCGCAACGCCCTGCTGAAACTTGCCTTCTGGCACCCCATTCGCGGGGCAGCCGTCTTTCTTCGGCCACCTGCCAAGTGGCCCCATATCGCCGCGCTCGTTGCACTCCGCTTGTCAGATTGGCTTCCCGTGGCGCTGATTTCAGCCTGGCCAAATACTCGCGCTGCGAAGAGCTGTCTCGCAGACAATCATGATCCAGCATAGAAATTTGTCCTGCAATGTTCCCCCCTCTTTTCCCGCATTGTGCTGCTCTGATGAATGCCTTGAGCATGGAACGACTTAAGCCAGCAAGTATTCCTCGCCGGCCACCTCTCGCTGTGCAAGAGGTATGCCGTGGACCCTTTGAACGCTGCCAAGCAAAAAGCAGAGCAGTGACCATAAAAGCGAGGAGAGAGCATGCACGAAGCACACTAGTTCTGTCTAGTGCTTCCCGTGCAGAGAGGCGGCAAAGCTGAATGCCGTGCCAGAGCTTCACTTCTCGCTGGAGCACAGGAAGGCAAGAATGAAGAGGCAGAACACAGCCTTGGTTTCAGCAGCCTCCGGGACTGCAAAAGTTCAGCAATAGCTCTGTCAAAGCAGAACTCGGCTGAGAATGCTCTCGCAGCTTGGGAAAGTTAGGCGCAGCTGTTGACCAGCTCTGCCCGTGGCCACAGGCTTCTTCTTCCACCTTCGCTGTGGCAGAGCTTTTGCGGAGCAGAGAGGGCATTCTTCAAGGGCGTGTTCTCCAAGGTGCTGTGAAACAGAGCCTAGCACGCTGTCTCGCTGATACTGGCTTTCGGCAAGCAGGCGTGCCAGACCGCCTACATTCTGCACTCTGGCAGCCTAGTTGCCAGCTTTCGGCAGCTGCTGTCCTAGCAAGGCAGCTCAGGGAGTCAAAGCCAGTGCCGGGCAGCACCTTTCTGCTTTGCCCGCCTACGCGGCGCCACGCTCCCTCGGATACTGTGTCCTTTCCCTCTGCACTGCGTCTGCCGAGGTGCTCTGTGCCTCTCGGAGCAGAAGGGCAAAGGACAATGTTTTCCACAGCAGGGTAGAAATGGCATTGCTAGCAGGAAAGCTAGATGCCTTGGAACTGTCCCCTTAGCCCTTGCCACTCACTTCAGGCTCGTACGCTGAGCAGAACAGCCTGCTGTTCTGAAGCTTCGCTGGCTGCCGTTCGTGCCCAGACGCGATTTCCTTCCCAAGGAGGCGAAGCGCCGTCTACTTCTCGCAGCGAGCACGCTGCTCCTGGCTTTCGCTTCTGCCGCAACGAGCTCGCTACGAGCACTTTTCTTCTCAACCCTCTAGACCATTGCTTTCTGCTTTTCTTGTCTCGTGAATGGAGACGGAAAGCTTCTCGGCTACAATCTCGCCTAGAACAACTGCGGCTACACATTAAGCTCGCCCGGAACGCCCTGCTGAAACTTGCCTTCTGGCACCCCATTCGCGGGGCAGCCGTCTTTCTTCGGCCACCTGCCAAGTTACCCCATATCGCCGCGCTCGTTGCACTCCGCTTGTCAGATTGGCTTCCCGTGGCGCTGATTTCAGCCTGGCCAAATACTCGCGCTGCGAAGAGCTGTCTCGCAGACAATCATGATCCAAAATAGAAATTTGTCCTGCAATGTTCCCCCCTCTTTTCCCCCATTGTGCTGCTCTGATGAATGCCTTGAGCATGGAACGACTTAAGCCAGCAAGTATTCCTCGCCGGCCACCTCTCGCTGTGCGAGAGGTATGCCGTGGACCCTTTGAACGCTGCCAAGCAAAAAGCAGAGCAGTGACCATAAAAGCGAGGAGAGAGCATGCACGAAGCACACTAGTTCTGTCTAGTGCTTTCCGTGCAGAGAGGCGGCAAAGCTGAATGCCGTGCCAGAGCTTCACTTCTCGCTGGAGCACAGGAAGGCAAGAATGAAGAGGCAGAACACAGCCTTGGTTTCAGCAGCCTCCGGGGCTGCAAAAGTTCAGCACTAGCTCTGTCAAAGCAGAACTCGGCTGAGAATGCTCTCGCAGCTTGGGAAAGTTAGGCGCAGCTGTTGACCAGCTCTGCCCGTGGCCACAGGCTGCTTCTTCCACCTTCGCTGTGGCAGAGCTTTTGCGGAGCAGAGACGGCATTCTTCAAGTGCGTGTTCTCCAGGGTGCTGTGAAACAGAGCCTAGCACGCTGTCTCGCTGATACTGGCTTTCGGCAAGCAGGCGTGCCAGACCGCCTACATTCTGCACTCTGGCAGCCTCGTTGCCAGCTTTCGGCAGCTGCTGCCCTAGCAAGGAAGCTCAGGGAGTCAAAGCCAGTGCCGGGCGGCACCTTTCTGCTTTGCCCGCCTAAGCGGCGCCACGCTCCCTCGGATACTGTGTCCTTTCCCTCTGCACTGCGTCTGCCGAGGTGCTCTCTGCCTCTCGGAGCAGAAGGGCAAAGGACAATGTTTTCCACAGCAGGGTAGAAATGGCATTGCTAGCAGGAAAGCTAGATGCCTTGGAACTGTCCCCTTAGCCCTTGCCACTCACTTCAGGCTCGTACGCTGAGCAGAACAGCCTGCTGTTCTGAAGCTTCGCTGGCTGCCGTTCGTGCCCAGACGCGATTTCCTTCCCAAGGAGGCGAAGCGCCGTCTACTTCTCGCACCGAGCACGCTGCTCCTGGCTTTCGCTTCTGCCGCAACGAACTCGCTACGAGCACTTTTCTTCTCAACCCTCTAGACCATTGCTTTCTGCTTTTCTTGTCTCGTGAATGGAGACGGAAAGCTTCTCGGCTACAATCTCGCCTAGAACAACTGCGGCTACACATTAAGCTCGCCCGCAACGCCCTGCTGAAACTTGCCTTCTGGCACCACATTCGCGGGGCAGCCGTCTTTCTTCGGCCACCTGCCAAGTGGCCCCATATCGCCGCGCTCGTTGCACTCCGCTTGTCAGATTGGCTTCCCGTGGCGCTGATTTTAGTCTGGCCAAATACTAGCGCTGCGGAGAGCTGTCTCGCAGACAATCATGATCCAGCATAGAAATTTGTCCTGCAATGTTCCCCCCTCTTTTCCCGCATTGTGCTGCTCTGATGAATGCCTTGAGCATGGAACGACTTAAGCCAGCAAGTATTCCTCGCCGGCCACCTCTCGCTGTGCAAGAGGTATGCCGTGGAGCCTTTGAACGCTGCCAAGCAAAAAGCAGAGCAGTGACCATAAAAGCGAGGAGAGAGCATGCACGAAGCACACTAGTTCTGTCTAGTGCTTTCCGTGCAGAGAGGCGGCAAAGCTGAATGCCGTGCCAGAGCTTCACTTCTCGCTGGAGCACAGGAAGGCAAGAATGAAGAGGCAGAACACAGCCTTGGTTTCAGCAGCCTCCGGGACTGCAAAAGTTCAGCAATAGCTCTGTCAAAGCAGAACTCGGCTGAGAATGCTCTCGCAGCTTGGGAAAGTTAGGCGCAGCTGTTGACCAGCTCTGCCCGTGGCCACAGGCTGCTTCTTCCACCTTCACTGTGGCAGAGCTTTTGCGGAGCAGAGACGGCATTCTTCAAGGGCGTGTTCTCCAGGGTGCTGTGAAACAGAGCCTAGCACGCTGTCTCGCTGATACTGGCTTTCGGCAAGCAGGCGTGCCAGACCGCCTACATTCTGCACTCTGGCAGCCTAGTTGCCAGCTTTCGGCAGCTGCTGTCCTAGCAAGGAAGCTCAGGGAGTCAAAGCCAGTGCCGGGCGGCACCTTTCTGCTTTGCCCGCCTAAGCGGCGCCACGCTCCCTCGGATACTGTGTCCTTTCCCTCTGCACTGCGTCTGCCGAGGTGCTCTGTGCCTCTCGGAGCAGAAGGGCAAAGGACAATGTTTTCCACAGCAGGGTAGAAATGGCATTGCTAGCAGGAAAGCTAGATGCCTTGGAACTGTCCCCTTAGCCCTTGCCACTCACTTCAGGCTCGTACGCTGAGCAGAACAGCCTGCTGTTCTGAAGCTTCGCTGGCTGGCGTTCGTGCCCAGACGCGATTTCCTTCCCAAGGAGGCGAAGCGCCGTCTACTTCTCGCAGCGAGCACGCTGCTCCTGGCTGTCGCTTCTGCCGCAACGAGCTCGCTACGAGCACTTTTCTTCTCAACCCTCTAGACCATTGCTTTCTGCTTTTCTTGTCTCGTGAATGGAGACGGAAAGCTTCTCGGCTACAATCTCGCCTAGAACAACTGCGGCTACACATTAAGCTCGCCCGGAACGCCCTGCTGAAACTTGCCTTCTGGCACCCCATTCGCGGGGCAGCCGTCTTTCTTCGGCCACCTGCCAAGTGGCCCCATATCGCCGCGCTCGTTGCACTCCGCTTGTCAGATTGGCTTCCCGTGGCGCTGATTTCAGCCTGGCCAAATACTCGCGCTGCGAAGAGCTGTCTCGCAGACAATCATGATCCAGCATAGAAATTTGTCCTGCAATGTTCCCCCCTCTTTTCCCGCATTGTGCTGCTCTGATGAATGCCTTGAGCATGGAACGACTTAAGCCAGCAAGTATTCCTCGCCGGCCACCTCTCGCTGTGCAAGAGGTATGCCGTGGACCCTTTGAACGCTGCCAAGCAAAAAGCAGAGCAGTGACCATAAAAGCGAGGAGAGAGCATGCACGAAGCACACTAGTTCTGTCTAGTGCTTCCCGTGCAGAGAGGCGGCAAAGCTGAATGCCGTGCCAGAGCTTCACTTCTCGCTGGAGCACAGGAAGGCAAGAATGAAGAGGCAGAACACAGCCTTGGTTTCAGCAGCCTCCGGGACTGCAAAAGTTCAGCAATAGCTCTGTCAAAGCAGAACTCGGCTGAGAATGCTCTCGCAGCTTGGGAAAGTTAGGCGCAGCTGTTGACCAGCTCTGCCCGTGGCCACAGGCTTCTTCTTCCACCTTCGCTGTGGCAGAGCTTTTGCGGAGCAGAGAGGGCATTCTTCAAGGGCGTGTTCTCCAAGGTGCTGTGAAACAGAGCCTAGCACGCTGTCTCGCTGATACTGGCTTTCGGCAAGCAGGCGTGCCAGACCGCCTACATTCTGCACTCTGGCAGCCTAGTTGCCAGCTTTCGGCAGCTGCTGTCCTAGCAAGGCAGCTCAGGGAGTCAAAGCCAGTGCCGGGCGGCACCTTTCTGCTTTGCCCGCCTACGCGGCGCCACGCTCCCTCGGATACTGTGTCCTTTCCCTCTGCACTGCGTCTGCCGAGGTGCTCTGTGCCTCTCGGAGCAGAAGGGCAAAGGACAATGTTTTCCACAGCAGGGTAGAAATGGCATTGCTAGCAGGAAAGCTAGATGCCTTGGAACTGTCCCCTTAGCCCTTGCCACTCACTTCAGGCTCGTACGCTGAGCAGAACAGCCTGCTGTTCTGAAGCTTCGCTGGCTGGCGTTCGTGCCCAGACGCGATTTCCTTCCCAAGGAGGCGAAGCGCCGTCTACTTCTCGCACCGAGCACGCTGCTCCTGGCTTTCGCTTCTGCCGCAACGAGCTCGCTACGAGCACTTTTCTTCTCAACCCTCTAGACCATTGCTTTCTGCTTTTCTTGTCTCGTGAATGGAGACGGAAAGCTTCTCGGCTACAATCTCGCCTAGAACAACTGCGGCTACACATTAAGCTCGCCCGCAACGCCCTGCTGAAACTTGCCTTCTGGCACCACATTCGCGGGGCAGCCGTCTTTCTTCGGCCACCTGCCAAGTGGCCCCATATCGCCGCGCTCGTTGCACTCCGCTTGTCAGATTGGCTTCCCGTGGCGCTGATTTCAGCCTGGCCAAATACTCGCGCTGCGAAGAGCTGTCTCGCAGACAATCATGATCCAGCATAGAAATTTGTCCTGCAATGTTCCCCCCTCTTTTCCCGCATTGTGCTGCTCTGATGAATGCCTTGAGCATGGAACGACTTAAGCCAGCAAGTATTCCTCGCCGGCCACCTCTCGCTGTGCAAGAGGTATGCCGTGGACCCTTGGAACGCTGCCAAGCAAAAAGCAGAGCAGTGACCATAAAAGCGAGGAGAGAGCATGCACGAAGCACACTAGTTCTGTCTAGTGCTTTCCGTGCAGAGAGGCGGCAAAGCTGAATGCCGTGCCAGAGCTTCACTTCTCGCTGGAGCACAGGAAGGCAAGAATGAAGAGGCAGAACACAGCCTTGGTTTCAGCAGCCTCCGGGACTGCAAAAGTTCAGCAATAGCTCTGTCAAAGCAGAACTCGGCTGAGAATGCTCTCGCAGCTTGGGAAAGTTAGGCGCAGCTGTTGACCAGCTCTGCCCGTGGCCACAGGCTGCTTCTTCCACCTTCACTGTGGCAGAGCTTTTGCGGAGCAGAGACGGCATTCTTCAAGTGCGTGTTCTCCAGGGTGCTGTGAAACAGAGCCTAGCACGCTGTCTCGCTGATACTGGCTTTCGGCAAGCAGGCGTGCCAGACCGCCTACATTCTGCACTCTGGCAGCCTAGTTGCCAGCTTTCGGCAGCTGCTGTCCTAGCAAGGCAGCTCAGGGAGTCAAAGCCAGTGCCGGGCGGCACCTTTCTGCTTTGCCCGCCTAAGCGGCGCCACGCTCCCTCGGATACTGTGTCCTTTCCCTCTGCACTGCGTCTGCCGAGGTGCTCTGTGCCTCTCGGAGCAGAAGGGCAAAGGACATTGTTTTCCACAGCAGGGTAGAAATGGCATTGCTAGCAGGAAAGCTAGATGCCTTGGAACTGTCCCCTTAGCCCTTGCCACTCACTTCAGGCTCGTACGCTGAGCAGAACAGCCTGCTGTTCTGAAGCTTCGCTGGCTGGCGTTCGTGCCCAGACGCGATTTCCTTCCCAAGGAGGCGAAGCGCCGTCTACTTCTCGCACCGAGCACGCTGCTCCTGGCTGTCGCTTCTGCCGCAACGAGCTCGCTACGAGCACTTTTCTTCTCAACCCTCTAGACCATTGCTTTCTGCTTTTCTTGTCTCGTGAATGGAGACGGAAAGCTTCTCGGCTACAATCTCGCCTAGAACAACTGCGGCTACACATTAAGCTCGCCCGGAACGCCCTGCTGAAACTTGCCTTCTGGCACCACATTCGCGGGGCAGCCGTCTTTCTTCGGCCACCTGCCAAGTGGCCCCATATCGCCGCGCTCGTTGCACTCCGCTTGTCAGATTGGCTTCCCGTGGCGCTGATTTCAGCCTGGCCAAATACTCGCGCTGCGAAGAGCTGTCTCGCAGACAATCATGATCCAGCATAGAAATTTGTCCTGCAATGTTCCCCCCTCTTTTCCCGCATTGTGCTGCTCTGATGAATGCCTTGAGCATGGAACGACTTAAGCCAGCAAGTATTCCTCGCCGGCCACCTCTCGCTGTGCGAGAGGTATGCCGTGGACCCTTTGAACGCTGCCAAGCAAAAAGCAGAGCAGTGACCATAAAAGCGAGGAGAGAGCATGCACGAAGCACACTAGTTCTGTCTAGTGCTTTCCGTGCAGAGAGGCGGCAAAGCTGAATGCCGTGCCAGAGCTTCACTTCTCGCTGGAGCACAGGAAGGCAAGAATGAAGAGGCAGAACACAGCCTTGGTTTCAGCAGCCTCCGGGACTGCAAAAGTTCAGCAATAGCTCTGTCAAAGCAGAACTCGGCTGAGAATGCTCTCGCAGCTTGGGAAAGTTAGGCGCAGCTGTTGACCAGCTCTGCCCGTGGCCACAGGCTGCTTCTTCCACCTTCACTGTGGCAGAGCTTTTGCGGAGCAGAGACGGCATTCTTCAAGGGCGTGTTCTCCAGGGTGCTGTGAAACAGAGCCTAGCACGCTGTCTCGCTGATACTGGCTTTCGGCAAGCAGGCGTGCCAGACCGCCTACATTCTGCACTCTGGCAGCCTAGTTGCCAGCTTTCGGCAGCTGCTGTCCTAGCAAGGAAGCTCAGGGAGTCAAAGCCAGTGCCGGGCGGCACCTTTCTGCTTTGCCCGCCTAAGCGGCGCCACGCTCCCTCGGATACTGTGTCCTTTCCCTCTGCACTGCGTCTGCCGAGGTGCTCTGTGCCTCTCGGAGCAGAAGGGCAAAGGACAATGTTTTCCACAGCAGGGTAGAAATGGCATTGCTAGCAGGAAAGCTAGATGCCTTGGAACTGTCCCCTTAGCCCTTGCCACTCACTTCAGGCTCGTACGCTGAGCAGAACAGCCTGCTGTTCTGAAGCTTCGCTGGCTGGCGTTCGTGCCCAGACGCGATTTCCTTCCCAAGGAGGCGAAGCGCCGTCTACTTCTCGCACCGAGCACGCTGCTCCTGGCTTTCGCTTCTGCCGCAACGAGCTCGCTACGAGCACTTTTCTTCTCAACCCTCTAGACCATTGCTTTCTGCTTTTCTTGTCTCGTGAATGGAGACGGAAAGCTTCTCGGCTACAATCTCGCCTAGAACAACTGCGGCTACACATTAAGCTCGCCCGGAACGCCCTGCTGAAACTTGCCTTCTGGCACCACATTCGCGGGGCAGCCGTCTTTCTTCGGCCACCTGCCAAGTGGCCCCATATCGCCGCGCTCGTTGCACTCCGCTTGTCAGATTGGCTTCCCGTGGCGCTGATTTCAGCCTGGCCAAATACTCGCGCTGCGAAGAGCTGTCTCGCAGACAATCATGATCCAGCATAGAAATTTGTCCTGCAATGTTCCCCCCTCTTTTCCCGCATTGTGCTGCTCTGATGAATGCCTTGAGCATGGAACGACTTAAGCCAGCAAGTATTCCTCGCCGGCCACCTCTCGCTGTGCGAGAGGTATGCCGTGGACCCTTTGAACGCTGCCAAGCAAAAAGCAGAGCAGTGACCATAAAAGCGAGGAGAGAGCATGCACGAAGCACACTAGTTCTGTCTAGTGCTTTCCGTGCAGAGAGGCGGCAAAGCTGAATGCCGTGCCAGAGCTTCACTTCTCGCTGGAGCACAGGAAGGCAAGAATGAAGAGGCAGAACACAGCCTTGGTTTCAGCAGCCTCCGGGACTGCAAAAGTTCAGCAATAGCTCTGTCAAAGCAGAACTCGGCTGAGAATGCTCTCGCAGCTTGGGAAAGTTAGGCGCAGCTGTTGACCAGCTCTGCCCGTGGCCACAGGCTGCTTCTTCCACCTTCACTGTGGCAGAGCTTTTGCGGAGCAGAGACGGCATTCTTCAAGGGCGTGTTCTCCAGGGTGCTGTGAAACAGAGCCTAGCACGCTGTCTCGCTGATACTGGCTTTCGGCAAGCAGGCGTGCCAGACCGCCTACATTCTGCACTCTGGCAGCCTAGTTGCCAGCTTTCGGCAGCTGCTGTCCTAGCAAGGAAGCTCAGGGAGTCAAAGCCAGTGCCGGGCGGCACCTTTCTGCTTTGCCCGCCTAAGCGGCGCCACGCTCCCTCGGATACTGTGTCCTTTCCCTCTGCACTGCGTCTGCCGAGGTGCTCTGTGCCTCTCGGAGCAGAAGGGCAAAGGACAATGTTTTCCACAGCAGGGTAGAAATGGCATTGCTAGCAGGAAAGCTAGATGCCTTGGAACTGTCCCCTTAGCCCTTGCCACTCACTTCAGGCTCGTACGCTGAGCAGAACAGCCTGCTGTTCTGAAGCTTCGCTGGCTGGCGTTCGTGCCCAGACGCGATTTCCTTCCCAAGGAGGCGAAGCGCCGTCTACTTCTCGCACCGAGCACGCTGCTCCTGGCTTTCGCTTCTGCCGCAACGAGCTCGCTACGAGCACTTTTCTTCTCAACCCTCTAGACCATTGCTTTCTGCTTTTCTTGTCTCGTGAATGGAGACGGAAAGCTTCTCGGCTACAATCTCGCCTAGAACAACTGCGGCTACACATTAAGCTCGCCCGGAACGCCCTGCTGAAACTTGCCTTCTGGCACCACATTCGCGGGGCAGCCGTCTTTCTTCGGCCACCTGCCAAGTGGCCCCATATCGCCGCGCTCGTTGCACTCCGCTTGTCAGATTGGCTTCCCGTGGCGCTGATTTCAGCCTGGCCAAATACTCGCGCTGCGAAGAGCTGTCTCGCAGACAATCATGATCCAGCATAGAAATTTGTCCTGCAATGTTCCCCCCTCTTTTCCCGCATTGTGCTGCTCTGATGAATGCCTTGAGCATGGAACGACTTAAGCCAGCAAGTATTCCTCGCCGGCCACCTCTCGCTGTGCGAGAGGTATGCCGTGGACCCTTGGAACGCTGCCAAGCAAAAAGCAGAGCAGTGACCATAAAAGCGAGGAGAGAGCATGCACGAAGCACACTAGTTCTGTCTAGTGCTTTCCGTGCAGAGAGGCGGCAAAGCTGAATGCCGTGCCAGAGCTTCACTTCTCGCTGGAGCACAGGAAGGCAAGAATGAAGAGGCAGAACACAGCCTTGGTTTCAGCAGCCTCCGGGACTGCAAAAGTTCAGCAATAGCTCTGTCAAAGCAGAACTCGGCTGAGAATGCTCTCGCAGCTTGGGAAAGTTAGGCGCAGCTGTTGACCAGCTCTGCCCGTGGCCACAGGCTGCTTCTTCCACCTTCACTGTGGCAGAGCTTTTGCGGAGCAGAGACGGCATTCTTCAAGGGCGTGTTCTCCAGGGTGCTGTGAAACAGAGCCTAGCACGCTGTCTCGCTGATACTGGCTTTCGGCAAGCAGGCGTGCCAGACCGCCTACATTCTGCACTCTGGCAGCCTAGTTGCCAGCTTTCGGCAGCTGCTGTCCTAGCAAGGCAGCTCAGGGAGTCAAAGCCAGTGCCGGGCGGCACCTTTCTGCTTTGCCCGCCTAAGCGGCGCCACGCTCCCTCGGATACTGTGTCCTTTCCCTCTGCACTGCGTCTGCCGAGGTGCTCTGTGCCTCTCGGAGCAGAAGGGCAAAGGACAATGTTTTCCACAGCAGGGTAGAAATGGCATTGCTAGCAGGAAAGCTAGATGCCTTGGCACTGTCCCCTTAGCCCTTGCCACTCACTTCAGGCTCGTACGCTGAGCAGAACAGCCTGCTGTTCTGAAGCTTCGCTGGCTGGCGTTCGTGCCCAGACGCGATTTCCTTCCCAAGGAGGCGAAGCGCCGTCTACTTCTCGCAGCGAGCACGCTGCTCCTGGCTTTCGCTTCTGCCGCAACGAACTCGCTACGAGCACTTTTCTTCTCAACCCTCTAGACCATTGCTTTCTGCTTTTCTTGTCTCGTGAATGGAGACGGAAAGCTTCTCGGCTACAATCTCGCCTAGAACAACTGCGGCTACACATTAAGCTCGCCCGGAACGCCCTGCTGAAACTTGCCTTCTGGCACCCCATTCGCGGGGCAGCCGTCTTTCTTCGGCCACCTGCCAAGTTACCCCATATCGCCGCGCTCGTTGCACTCCGCTTGTCAGATTGGCTTCCCGTGGCGCTGATTTCAGCCTGGCCAAATACTCGCGCTGCGAAGAGCTGTCTCGCAGACAATCATGATCCAAAATAGAAATTTGTCCTGCAATGTTCCCCCCTCTTTTCCCGCATTGTGCTGCTCTGATGAATGCCTTGAGCATGGAACGACTTAAGCCAGCAAGTATTCCTCGCCGGCCACCTCTCGCTGTGCGAGAGGTATGCCGTGGACCCTTGGAACGCTGCCAAGCAAAAAGCAGAGCAGTGACCATAAAAGCGAGGAGAGAGCATGCACGAAGCACACTAGTTCTGTCTAGTGCTTTCCGTGCAGAGAGGCGGCAAAGCTGAATGCCGTGCCAGAGCTTCACTTCTCGCTGGAGCACAGGAAGGCAAGAATGAAGAGGCAGAACACAGCCTTGGTTTCAGCAGCCTCCGGGACTGCAAAAGTTCAGCAATAGCTCTGTCAAAGCAGAACTCGGCTGAGAATGCTCTCGCAGCTTGGGAAAGTTAGGCGCTGCTGTTGACCAGCTCTGCCCGTGGCCACAGGCTGCTTCTTCCACCTTCACTGTGGCAGAGCTTTTGCGGAGCAGAGAGGGCATTCTTCAAGGGCGTGTTCTCCAAGGTGCTGTGAAACAGAGCCTAGCACGCTGTCTCGCTGATACTGGCTTTCGGCAAGCAGGCGTGCCAGACCGCCGACATTCTGCACTCTGGCAGCCTCGTTGCCAGCTTTCGGCAGCTGCTGCCCTAGCAAGGAAGCTCAGGGAGTCAAAGCCAGTGCCGGGCGGCACCTTTCTGCTTTGCCCGCCTAAGCGGCGCCACGCTCCCTCGGATACTGTGTCCTTTCCCTCTGCACTGCGTCTGCCGAGGTGCTCTGTGCCTCTCGGAGCAGAAGGGCAAAGGACAATGTTTTCCACAGCAGGGTAGAAATGGCATTGCTAGCAGGAAAGCTAGATGCCTTGGAACTGTCCCCTTAGCCCTTGCCACTCACTTCAGGCTCGTACGCTGAGCAGAACAGCCTGCTGTTCTGAAGCTTCGCTGGCTGGCGTTCGTGCCCAGACGCGATTTCCTTCCCAAGGAGGCGAAGCGCCGTCTACTTCTCGCAGCGAGCACGCTGCTCCTGGCTTTCGCTTCTGCCGCAACGAACTCGCTACGAGCACTTTTCTTCTCAACCCTCTAGACCATTGCTTTCTGCTTTTCTTGTCTCGTGAATGGAGACGGAAAGCTTCTCGGCTACAATCTCGCCTAGAACAACTGCGGCTACACATTAAGCTCGCCCGGAACGCCCTGCTGAAACTTGCCTTCTGGCACCCCATTCGCGGGGCAGCCGTCTTTCTTCGGCCACCTGCCAAGTGGCCCCATATCGCCGCGCTCGTTGCACTCCGCTTGTCAGATTGGCTTCCCGTGGCGCTGATTTTAGTCTGGCCAAATACTAGCGCTGCGGAGAGCTGTCTCGCAGACAATCATGTTCCAGCATAGAAAATTGTCCTGCAATGTTCCCCCCTCTTTTCCCGCATTGTGCTGCTCTGATGAATGCCTTGAGCATGGAACGACTTAAGCCAGCAAGTATTCCTCGCCGGCCACCTCTCGCTGTGCAAGAGGTATGCCGTGGACCCTTTGAACGCTGCCAAGCAAAAAGCAGAGCAGTGACCATAAAAGCGAGGAGAGAGCATGCACGAAGCACACTAGTTCTGTCTAGTGCTTTCCGTGCAGAGAGGCGGCAAAGCTGAATGCCGTGCCAGAGCTTCACTTCTCGCTGGAGCACAGGAAGGCAAGAATGAAGAGGCAGAACACAGCCTTGGTTTCAGCAGCCTCCGGGACTGCAAAAGTTCAGCAATAGCTCTGTCAAAGCAGAACTCGGCTGAGAATGCTCTCGCAGCTTGGGAAAGTTAGGCGCAGCTGTTGACCAGCTCTGCCCGTGGCCACAGGCTGCTTCTTCCACCTTCACTGTGGCAGAGCTTTTGCGGAGCAGAGACGGCATTCTTCAAGTGCGTGTTCTCCAGGGTGCTGTGAAACAGAGCCTAGCACGCTGTCTCGCTGATACTGGCTTTCGGCAAGCAGGCGTGCCAGACCGCCTACATTCTGCACTCTGGCAGCCTAGTTGCCAGCTTTCGGCAGCTGCTGTCCTAGCAAGGAAGCTCAGGGAGTCAAAGCCAGTGCCGGGCGGCACCTTTCTGCTTTGCCCGCCTAAGCGGCGCCACGCTCCCTCGGATACTGTGTCCTTTCCCTCTGCACTGCGTCTGCCGAGGTGCTCTGTGCCTCTCGGAGCAGAAGGGCAAAGGACAATGTTTTCCGCAGCAGGGTAGAAATGGCATTGCTAGCAGGAAAGCTAGATGCCTTGGAACTGTCCCCTTAGCCCTTGCCACTCACTTCAGGCTCGTACGCTGAGCAGAACAGCCTGCTGTTCTGAAGCTTCGCTGGCTGGCGTTCGTGCCCAGACGCGATTTCCTTCCCAAGGAGGCGAAGCGCCGTCTACTTCTCGCACCGAGCACGCTGCTCCTGGCTTTCGCTTCTGCCGCAACGAGCTCGCTACGAGCACTTTTCTTCTCAACCCTCTAGACCATTGCTTTCTGCTTTTCTTGTCTCGTGAATGGAGACGGAAAGCTTCTCGGCTACAATCTCGCCTAGAACAACTGCGGCTACACATTAAGCTCGCCCGGAACGCCCTGCTGAAACTTGCCTTCTGGCACCACATTCGCGGGGCAGCCGTCTTTCTTCGGCCACCTGCCAAGTGGCCCCATATCGCCGCGCTCGTTGCACTCCGCTTGTCAGATTGGCTTCCCGTGGCGCTGATTTCAGCCTGGCCAAATACTCGCGCTGCGAAGAGCTGTCTCGCAGACAATCATGATCCAGCATAGAAATTTGTCCTGCAATGTTCCCCCCTCTTTTCCCGCATTGTGCTGCTCTGATGAATGCCTTGAGCATGGAACGACTTAAGCCAGCAAGTATTCCTCGCCGGCCACCTCTCGCTGTGCAAGAGGTATGCCGTGGACCCTTTGAACGCTGCCAAGCAAAAAGCAGAGCAGTGACCATAAAAGCGAGGAGAGAGCATGCACGAAGCACACTAGTTCTGTCTAGTGCTTCCCGTGCAGAGAGGCGGCAAAGCTGAATGCCGTGCCAGAGCTTCACTTCTCGCTGGAGCACAGGAAGGCAAGAATGAAGAGGCAGAACACAGCCTTGGTTTCAGCAGCCTCCGGGACTGCAAAAGTTCAGCAATAGCTCTGTCAAAGCAGAACTCGGCTGAGAATGCTCTCGCAGCTTGGGAAAGTTAGGCGCAGCTGTTGACCAGCTCTGCCCGTGGCCACAGGCTGCTTCTTCCACCTTCACTGTGGCAGAGCTTTTGCGGAGCAGAGACGGCATTCTTCAAGTGCGTGTTCTCCAGGGTGCTGTGAAACAGAGCCTAGCACGCTGTCTCGCTGATACTGGCTTTCGGCAAGCAGGCGTGCCAGACCGCCTACATTCTGCACTCTGGCAGCCTAGTTGCCAGCTTTCGGCAGCTGCTGTCCTAGCAAGGAAGCTCAGGGAGTCAAAGCCAGTGCCGGGCGGCACCTTTCTGCTTTGCCCGCCTAAGCGGCGCCACGCTCCCTCGGATACTGTGTCCTTTCCCTCTGCACTGCGTCTGCCGAGGTGCTCTGTGCCTCTCGGAGCAGAAGGGCAAAGGACAATGTTTTCCACAGCAGGGTAGAAATGGCATTGCTAGCAGGAAAGCTAGATGCCTTGGAACTGTCCCCTTAGCCCTTGCCACTCACTTCAGGCTCGTACGCTGAGCAGAACAGCCTGCTGTTCTGAAGCTTCGCTGGCTGGCGTTCGTGCCCAGACGCGATTTCCTTCCCAAGGAGGCGAAGCGCCGTCTACTTCTCGCAGCGATCACGCTGCTCCTGGCTGTCGCTTCTGCCGCAACGAGCTCGCTACGAGCACTTTTCTTCTCAACCCTCTAGACCATTGCTTTCTGCTTTTCTTGTCTCGTGAATGGAGACGGAAAGCTTCTCGGCTACAATCTCGCCTAGAACAACTGCGGCTACACATTAAGCTCGCCCGGAACGCCCTGCTGAAACTTGCCTTCTGGCACCCCATTCGCGGGGCAGCCGTCTTTCTTCGGCCACCTGCCAAGTTACCCCATATCGCCGCGCTCGTTGCACTCCGCTTGTCAGATTGGCTTCCCGTGGCGCTGATTTCAGCCTGGCCAAATACTCGCGCTGCGAAGAGCTGTCTCGCAGACAATCATGATCCAGCATAGAAATTTGTCCTGCAATGTTCCCCCCTCTTTTCCCGCATTGTGCTGCTCTGATGAATGCCTTGAGCATGGAACGACTTAAGCCAGCAAGTATTCCTCGCCGGCCACCTCTCGCTGTGCAAGAGGTATGCCGTGGACCCTTTGAACGCTGCCAAGCAAAAAGCAGAGCAGTGACCATAAAAGCGAGGAGAGAGCATGCACGAAGCACACTAGTTCTGTCTAGTGCTTCCCGTGCAGAGAGGCGGCAAAGCTGAATGCCGTGCCAGAGCTTCACTTCTCGCTGGAGCACAGGAAGGCAAGAATGAAGAGGCAGAACACAGCCTTGGTTTCAGCAGCCTCCGGGACTGCAAAAGTTCAGCAATAGCTCTGTCAAAGCAGAACTCGGCTGAGAATGCTCTCGCAGCTTGGGAAAGTTAGGCGCAGCTGTTGACCAGCTCTGCCCGTGGCCACAGGCTTCTTCTTCCACCTTCGCTGTGGCAGAGCTTTTGCGGAGCAGAGAGGGCATTCTTCAAGGGCGTGTTCTCCAAGGTGCTGTGAAACAGAGCCTAGCACGCTGTCTCGCTGATACTGGCTTTCGGCAAGCAGGCGTGCCAGACCGCCTACATTCTGCACTCTGGCAGCCTAGTTGCCAGCTTTCGGCAGCTGCTGTCCTAGCAAGGCAGCTCAGGGAGTCAAAGCCAGTGCCGGGCGGCACCTTTCTGCTTTGCCCGCCTACGCGGCGCCACGCTCCCTCGGATACTGTGTCCTTTCCCTCTGCACTGCGTCTGCCGAGGTGCTCTGTGCCTCTCGGAGCAGAAGGGCAAAGGACAATGTTTTCCACAGCAGGGTAGAAATGGCATTGCTAGCAGGAAAGCTAGATGCCTTGGAACTGTCCCCTTAGCCCTTGCCACTCACTTCAGGCTCGTACGCTGAGCAGAACAGCCTGCTGTTCTGAAGCTTCGCTGGCTGGCGTTCGTGCCCAGACGCGATTTCCTTCCCAAGGAGGCGAAGCGCCGTCTACTTCTCGCACCGAGCACGCTGCTCCTGGCTTTCGCTTCTGCCGCAACGAGCTCGCTACGAGCACTTTTCTTCTCAACCCTCTAGACCATTGCTTTCTGCTTTTCTTGTCTCGTGAATGGAGACGGAAAGCTTCTCGGCTACAATCTCGCCTAGAACAACTGCGGCTACACATTAAGCTCGCCCGCAACGCCCTGCTGAAACTTGCCTTCTGGCACCCCATTCGCGGGGCAGCCGTCTTTCTTCGGCCACCTGCCAAGTGGCCCCATATCGCCGCGCTCGTTGCACTCCGCTTGTCAGATTGGCTTCCCGTGGCGCTGATTTCAGCCTGGCCAAATACTCGCGCTGCGAAGAGCTGTCTCGCAGACAATCATGATCCAGCATAGAAATTTGTCCTGCAATGTTCCCCCCTCTTTTCCCGCATTGTGCTGCTCTGATGAATGCCTTGAGCATGGAACGACTTAAGCCAGCAAGTATTCCTCGCCGGCCACCTCTCGCTGTGCAAGAGGTATGCCGTGGACCCTTTGAACGCTGCCAAGCAAAAAGCAGAGCAGTGACCATAAAAGCGAGGAGAGAGCATGCACGAAGCACACTAGTTCTGTCTAGTGCTTCCCGTGCAGAGAGGCGGCAAAGCTGAATGCCGTGCCAGAGCTTCACTTCTCGCTGGAGCACAGGAAGGCAAGAATGAAGAGGCAGAACACAGCCTTGGTTTCAGCAGCCTCCGGGACTGCAAAAGTTCAGCAATAGCTCTGTCAAAGCAGAACTCGGCTGAGAATGCTCTCGCAGCTTGGGAAAGTTAGGCGCAGCTGTTGACCAGCTCTGCCCGTGGCCACAGGCTGCTTCTTCCACCTTCACTGTGGCAGAGCTTTTGCGGAGCAGAGACGGCATTCTTCAAGGGCGTGTTCTCCAGGGTGCTGTGAAACAGAGCCTAGCACGCTGTCTCGCTGATACTGGCTTTCGGCAAGCAGGCGTGCCAGACCGCCTACATTCTGCACTCTGGCAGCCTAGTTGCCAGCTTTCGGCAGCTGCTGTCCTAGCAAGGCAGCTCAGGGAGTCAAAGCCAGTGCCGGGCGGCACCTTTCTGCTTTGCCCGCCTAAGCGGCGCCACGCTCCCTCGGATACTGTGTCCTTTCCCTCTGCACTGCGTCTGCCGAGGTGCTCTGTGCCTCTCGGAGCAGAAGGGCAAAGGACATTGTTTTCCACAGCAGGGTAGAAATGGCATTGCTAGCAGGAAAGCTAGATGCCTTGGAACTGTCCCCTTAGCCCTTGCCACTCACTTCAGGCTCGTACGCTGAGCAGAACAGCCTGCTGTTCTGAAGCTTCGCTGGCTGGCGTTCGTGCCCAGACGCGATTTCCTTCCCAAGGAGGCGAAGCGCCGTCTACTTCTCGCACCGAGCACGCTGCTCCTGGCTGTCGCTTCTGCCGCAACGAGCTCGCTACGAGCACTTTTCTTCTCAACCCTCTAGACCATTGCTTTCTGCTTTTCTTGTCTCGTGAATGGAGACGGAAAGCTTCTCGGCTACAATCTCGCCTAGAACAACTGCGGCTACACATTAAGCTCGCCCGGAACGCCCTGCTGAAACTTGCCTTCTGGCACCACATTCGCGGGGCAGCCGTCTTTCTTCGGCCACCTGCCAAGTGGCCCCATATCGCCGCGCTCGTTGCACTCCGCTTGTCAGATTGGCTTCCCGTGGCGCTGATTTCAGCCTGGCCAAATACTCGCGCTGCGAAGAGCTGTCTCGCAGACAATCATGATCCAGCATAGAAATTTGTCCTGCAATGTTCCCCCCTCTTTTCCCGCATTGTGCTGCTCTGATGAATGCCTTGAGCATGGAACGACTTAAGCCAGCAAGTATTCCTCGCCGGCCACCTCTCGCTGTGCGAGAGGTATGCCGTGGACCCTTGGAACGCTGCCAAGCAAAAAGCAGAGCAGTGACCATAAAAGCGAGGAGAGAGCATGCACGAAGCACACTAGTTCTGTCTAGTGCTTCCCGTGCAGAGAGGCGGCAAAGCTGAATGCCGTGCCAGAGCTTCACTTCTCGCTGGAGCACAGGAAGGCAAGAATGAAGAGGCAGAACACAGCCTTGGTTTCAGCAGCCTCCGGGACTGCAAAAGTTCAGCAATAGCTCTGTCAAAGCAGAACTCGGCTGAGAATGCTCTCGCAGCTTGGGAAAGTTAGGCGCAGCTGTTGACCAGCTCTGCCCGTGGCCACAGGCTGCTTCTTCCACCTTCACTGTGGCAGAGCTTTTGCGGAGCAGAGACGGCATTCTTCAAGTGCGTTTTCTCCAGGGTGCTGTGAAACAGAGCCTAGCACGCTGTCTCGCTGATACTGGCTTTCGGCAAGCAGGCGTGCCAGACCGCCTACATTCTGCACTCTGGCAGCCTAGTTGCCAGCTTTCGGCAGCTGCTGTCCTAGCAAGGCAGCTCAGGGAGTCAAAGCCAGTGCCGGGCGGCACCTTTCTGCTTTGCCCGCCTAAGCGGCGCCACGCTCCCTCGGATACTGTGTCCTTTCCCTCTGCACTGCGTCTGCCGAGGTGCTCTGTGCCTCTCGGAGCAGAAGGGCAAAGGACAATGTTTTCCGCAGCAGGGTAGAAATGGCATTGCTAGCAGGAAAGCTAGATGCCTTGGAACTGTCCCCTTAGCCCTTGCCACTCACTTCAGGCTCGTACGCTGAGCAGAACAGCCTGCTGTTCTGAAGCTTCGCTGGCTGGCGTTCGTGCCCAGACGCGATTTCCTTCCCAAGGAGGCGAAGCGCCGTCTACTTCTCGCACCGAGCACGCTGCTCCTGGCTTTCGCTTCTGCCGCAACGAGCTCGCTACGAGCACTTTTCTTCTCAACCCTCTAGACCATTGCTTTCTGCTTTTCTTGTCTCGTGAATGGAGACGGAAAGCTTCTCGGCTACAATCTCGCCTAGAACAACTGCGGCTACACATTAAGCTCGCCCGGAACGCCCTGCTGAAACTTGCCTTCTGGCACCACATTCGCGGGGCAGCCGTCTTTCTTCGGCCACCTGCCAAGTGGCCCCATATCGCCGCGCTCGTTGCACTCCGCTTGTCAGATTGGCTTCCCGTGGCGCTGATTTCAGCCTGGCCAAATACTCGCGCTGCGAAGAGCTGTCTCGCAGACAATCATGATCCAGCATAGAAATTTGTCCTGCAATGTTCCCCCCTCTTTTCCCGCATTGTGCTGCTCTGATGAATGCCTTGAGCATGGAACGACTTAAGCCAGCAAGTATTCCTCGCCGGCCACCTCTCGCTGTGCGAGAGGTATGCCGTGGACCCTTGGAACGCTGCCAAGCAAAAAGCAGAGCAGTGACCATAAAAGCGAGGAGAGAGCATGCACGAAGCACACTAGTTCTGTCTAGTGCTTTCCGTGCAGAGAGGCGGCAAAGCTGAATGCCGTGCCAGAGCTTCACTTCTCGCTGGAGCACAGGAAGGCAAGAATGAAGAGGCAGAACACAGCCTTGGTTTCAGCAGCCTCCGGGACTGCAAAAGTTCAGCAATAGCTCTGTCAAAGCAGAACTCGGCTGAGAATGCTCTCGCAGCTTGGGAAAGTTAGGCGCAGCTGTTGACCAGCTCTGCCCGTGGCCACAGGCTGCTTCTTCCACCTTCACTGTGGCAGAGCTTTTGCGGAGCAGAGACGGCATTCTTCAAGTGCGTGTTCTCCAGGGTGCTGTGAAACAGAGCCTAGCACGCTGTCTCGCTGATACTGGCTTTCGGCAAGCAGGCGTGCCAGACCGCCTACATTCTGCACTCTGGCAGCCTAGTTGCCAGCTTTCGGCAGCTGCTGTCCTAGCAAGGAAGCTCAGGGAGTCAAAGCCAGTGCCGGGCGGCACCTTTCTGCTTTGCCCGCCTAAGCGGCGCCACGCTCCCTCGGATACTGTGTCCTTTCCCTCTGCACTGCGTCTGCCGAGGTGCTCTGTGCCTCTCGGAGCAGAAGGGCAAAGGACAATGTTTTCCACAGCAGGGTAGAAATGGCATTGCTAGCAGGAAAGCTAGATGCCTTGGAACTGTCCCCTTAGCCCTTGCCACTCACTTCAGGCTCGTACGCTGAGCAGAACAGCCTGCTGTTCTGAAGCTTCGCTGGCTGGCGTTCGTGCCCAGACGCGATTTCCTTCCCAAGGAGGCGAAGCGCCGTCTACTTCTCGCACCGAGCACGCTGCTCCTGGCTGTCGCTTCTGCCGCAACGAGCTCGCTACGAGCACTTTTCTTCTCAACCCTCTAGACCATTGCTTTCTGCTTTTCTTGTCTCGTGAATGGAGACGGAAAGCTTCTCGGCTACAATCTCGCCTAGAACAACTGCGGCTACACATTAAGCTCGCCCGCAACGCCCTGCTGAAACTTGTCTTCTGGCACCCCATTCGCGGGGCAGCCGTCTTTCTTCGGCCACCTGCCAAGTGGCCCCATATCGCCGCGCTCGTTGCACTCCGCTTGTCAGATTGGCTTCCCGTGGCGCTGATTTCAGCCTGGCCAAATACTCGCGCTGCGAAGAGCTGTCTCGCAGACAATCATGATCCAGCATAGAAATTTGTCCTGCAATGTTCCCCCCTCTTTTCCCGCATTGTGCTGCTCTGATGAATGCCTTGAGCATGGAACGACTTAAGCCAGCAAGTATTCCTCGCCGGCCACCTCTCGCTGTGCAAGAGGTATGCCGTGGACCCTTGGAACGCTGCCAAGCAAAAAGCAGAGCAGTGACCATAAAAGCGAGGAGAGAGCATGCACGAAGCACACTAGTTCTGTCTAGTGCTTTCCGTGCAGAGAGGCGGCAAAGCTGAATGCCGTGCCAGAGCTTCACTTCTCGCTGGAGCACAGGAAGGCAAGAATGAAGAGGCAGAACACAGCCTTGGTTTCAGCAGCCTCCGGGACTGCAAAAGTTCAGCAATAGCTCTGTCAAAGCAGAACTCGGCTGAGAATGCTCTCGCAGCTTGGGAAAGTTAGGCGCAGCTGTTGACCAGCTCTGCCCGTGGCCACAGGCTGCTTCTTCCACCTTCACTGTGGCAGAGCTTTTGCGGAGCAGAGACGGCATTCTTCAAGGGCGTGTTCTCCAGGGTGCTGTGAAACAGAGCCTAGCACGCTGTCTCGCTGATACTGGCTTTCGGCAAGCAGGCGTGCCAGACCGCCTACATTCTGCACTCTGGCAGCCTAGTTGCCAGCTTTCGGCAGCTGCTGTCCTAGCAAGGCAGCTCAGGGAGTCAAAGCCAGTGCCGGGCGGCACCTTTCTGCTTTGCCCGCCTAAGCGGCGCCACGCTCCCTCGGATACTGTGTCCTTTCCCTCTGCACTGCGTCTGCCGAGGTGCTCTGTGCCTCTCGGAGCAGAAGGGCAAAGGACATTGTTTTCCACAGCAGGGTAGAAATGGCATTGCTAGCAGGAAAGCTAGATGCCTTGGAACTGTCCCCTTAGCCCTTGCCACTCACTTCAGGCTCGTACGCTGAGCAGAACAGCCTGCTGTTCTGAAGCTTCGCTGGCTGGCGTTCGTGCCCAGACGCGATTTCCTTCCCAAGGAGGCGAAGCGCCGTCTACTTCTCGCACCGAGCACGCTGCTCCTGGCTGTCGCTTCTGCCGCAACGAGCTCGCTACGAGCACTTTTCTTCTCAACCCTCTAGACCATTGCTTTCTGCTTTTCTTGTCTCGTGAATGGAGACGGAAAGCTTCTCGGCTACAATCTCGCCTAGAACAACTGCGGCTACACATTAAGCTCGCCCGGAACGCCCTGCTGAAACTTGCCTTCTGGCACCACATTCGCGGGGCAGCCGTCTTTCTTCGGCCACCTGCCAAGTGGCCCCATATCGCCGCGCTCGTTGCACTCCGCTTGTCAGATTGGCTTCCCGTGGCGCTGATTTCAGCCTGGCCAAATACTCGCGCTGCGAAGAGCTGTCTCGCAGACAATCATGATCCAGCATAGAAATTTGTCCTGCAATGTTCCCCCCTCTTTTCCCGCATTGTGCTGCTCTGATGAATGCCTTGAGCATGGAACGACTTAAGCCAGCAAGTATTCCTCGCCGGCCACCTCTCGCTGTGCGAGAGGTATGCCGTGGACCCTTGGAACGCTGCCAAGCAAAAAGCAGAGCAGTGACCATAAAAGCGAGGAGAGAGCATGCACGAAGCACACTAGTTCTGTCTAGTGCTTCCCGTGCAGAGAGGCGGCAAAGCTGAATGCCGTGCCAGAGCTTCACTTCTCGCTGGAGCACAGGAAGGCAAGAATGAAGAGGCAGAACACAGCCTTGGTTTCAGCAGCCTCCGGGACTGCAAAAGTTCAGCAATAGCTCTGTCAAAGCAGAACTCGGCTGAGAATGCTCTCGCAGCTTGGGAAAGTTAGGCGCAGCTGTTGACCAGCTCTGCCCGTGGCCACAGGCTGCTTCTTCCACCTTCACTGTGGCAGAGCTTTTGCGGAGCAGAGACGGCATTCTTCAAGTGCGTTTTCTCCAGGGTGCTGTGAAACAGAGCCTAGCACGCTGTCTCGCTGATACTGGCTTTCGGCAAGCAGGCGTGCCAGACCGCCTACATTCTGCACTCTGGCAGCCTAGTTGCCAGCTTTCGGCAGCTGCTGTCCTAGCAAGGAAGCTCAGGGAGTCAAAGCCAGTGCCGGGCGGCACCTTTCTGCTTTGCCCGCCTAAGCGGCGCCACGCTCCCTCGGATACTGTGTCCTTTCCCTCTGCACTGCGTCTGCCGAGGTGCTCTGTGCCTCTCGGAGCAGAAGGGCAAAGGACAATGTTTTCCGCAGCAGGGTAGAAATGGCATTGCTAGCAGGAAAGCTAGATGCCTTGGAACTGTCCCCTTAGCCCTTGCCACTCACTTCAGGCTCGTACGCTGAGCAGAACAGCCTGCTGTTCTGAAGCTTCGCTGGCTGGCGTTCGTGCCCAGACGCGATTTCCTTCCCAAGGAGGCGAAGCGCCGTCTACTTCTCGCACCGAGCACGCTGCTCCTGGCTTTCGCTTCTGCCGCAACGAGCTCGCTACGAGCACTTTTCTTCTCAACCCTCTAGACCATTGCTTTCTGCTTTTCTTGTCTCGTGAATGGAGACGGAAAGCTTCTCGGCTACAATCTCGCCTAGAACAACTGCGGCTACACATTAAGCTCGCCCGGAACGCCCTGCTGAAACTTGCCTTCTGGCACCACATTCGCGGGGCAGCCGTCTTTCTTCGGCCACCTGCCAAGTGGCCCCATATCGCCGCGCTCGTTGCACTCCGCTTGTCAGATTGGCTTCCCGTGGCGCTGATTTCAGCCTGGCCAAATACTCGCGCTGCGAAGAGCTGTCTCGCAGACAATCATGATCCAGCATAGAAATTTGTCCTGCAATGTTCCCCCCTCTTTTCCCGCATTGTGCTGCTCTGATGAATGCCTTGAGCATGGAACGACTTAAGCCAGCAAGTATTCCTCGCCGGCCACCTCTCGCTGTGCGAGAGGTATGCCGTGGACCCTTGGAACGCTGCCAAGCAAAAAGCAGAGCAGTGACCATAAAAGCGAGGAGAGAGCATGCACGAAGCACACTAGTTCTGTCTAGTGCTTTCCGTGCAGAGAGGCGGCAAAGCTGAATGCCGTGCCAGAGCTTCACTTCTCGCTGGAGCACAGGAAGGCAAGAATGAAGAGGCAGAACACAGCCTTGGTTTCAGCAGCCTCCGGGACTGCAAAAGTTCAGCAATAGCTCTGTCAAAGCAGAACTCGGCTGAGAATGCTCTCGCAGCTTGGGAAAGTTAGGCGCAGCTGTTGACCAGCTCTGCCCGTGGCCACAGGCTGCTTCTTCCACCTTCACTGTGGCAGAGCTTTTGCGGAGCAGAGACGGCATTCTTCAAGTGCGTGTTCTCCAGGGTGCTGTGAAACAGAGCCTAGCACGCTGTCTCGCTGATACTGGCTTTCGGCAAGCAGGCGTGCCAGACCGCCTACATTCTGCACTCTGGCAGCCTAGTTGCCAGCTTTCGGCAGCTGCTGTCCTAGCAAGGAAGCTCAGGGAGTCAAAGCCAGTGCCGGGCGGCACCTTTCTGCTTTGCCCGCCTAAGCGGCGCCACGCTCCCTCGGATACTGTGTCCTTTCCCTCTGCACTGCGTCTGCCGAGGTGCTCTGTGCCTCTCGGAGCAGAAGGGCAAAGGACAATGTTTTCCACAGCAGGGTAGAAATGGCATTGCTAGCAGGAAAGCTAGATGCCTTGGAACTGTCCCCTTAGCCCTTGCCACTCACTTCAGGCTCGTACGCTGAGCAGAACAGCCTGCTGTTCTGAAGCTTCGCTGGCTGGCGTTCGTGCCCAGACGCGATTTCCTTCCCAAGGAGGCGAAGCGCCGTCTACTTCTCGCACCGAGCACGCTGCTCCTGGCTGTCGCTTCTGCCGCAACGAGCTCGCTACGAGCACTTTTCTTCTCAACCCTCTAGACCATTGCTTTCTGCTTTTCTTGTCTCGTGAATGGAGACGGAAAGCTTCTCGGCTACAATCTCGCCTAGAACAACTGCGGCTACACATTAAGCTCGCCCGGAACGCCCTGCTGAAACTTGTCTTCTGGCACCCCATTCGCGGGGCAGCCGTCTTTCTTCGGCCACCTGCCAAGTGGCCCCATATCGCCGCGCTCGTTGCACTCCGCTTGTCAGATTGGCTTCCCGTGGCGCTGATTTCAGCCTGGCCAAATACTCGCGCTGCGAAGAGCTGTCTCGCAGACAATCATGATCCAGCATAGAAATTTGTCCTGCAATGTTCCCCCCTCTTTTCCCGCATTGTGCTGCTCTGATGAATGCCTTGAGCATGGAACGACTTAAGCCAGCAAGTATTCCTCGCCGGCCACCTCTCGCTGTGCGAGAGGTATGCCGTGGACCCTTGGAACGCTGCCAAGCAAAAAGCAGAGCAGTGACCATAAAAGCGAGGAGAGAGCATGCACGAAGCACACTAGTTCTGTCTAGTGCTTTCCGTGCAGAGAGGCGGCAAAGCTGAATGCCGTGCCAGAGCTTCACTTCTCGCTGGAGCACAGGAAGGCAAGAATGAAGAGGCAGAACACAGCCTTGGTTTCAGCAGCCTCCGGGACTGCAAAAGTTCAGCAATAGCTCTGTCAAAGCAGAACTCGGCTGAGAATGCTCTCGCAGCTTGGGAAAGTTAGGCGCAGCTGTTGACCAGCTCTGCCCGTGGCCACAGGCTGCTTCTTCCACCTTCACTGTGGCAGAGCTTTTGCGGAGCAGAGACGGCATTCTTCAAGTGCGTGTTCTCCAGGGTGCTGTGAAACAGAGCCTAGCACGCTGTCTCGCTGATCCTGGCTTTCGGCAAGCAGGCGTGCCAGACCGCCTACATTCTGCACTCTGGCAGCCTAGTTGCCAGCTTTCGGCAGCTGCTGTCCTAGCAAGGAAGCTCAGGGAGTCAAAGCCAGTGCCGGGCGGCACCTTTCTGCTTTGCCCGCCTAAGCGGCGCCACGCTCCCTCGGATACTGTGTCCTTTCCCTCTGCACTGCGTCTGCCGAGGTGCTCTGTGCCTCTCGGAGCAGAAGGGCAAAGGACAGTGTTTTCCACTGCAGGGTAGAAACGGCATTGCTAGCAGGAAAGCTAGATGCCTTGGAACTGTCCCCTTAGCCCTTGCCACTCACTTCAGGCTCGTACGCTGAGCAGAACAGCCTGCTGTTCTGAAGCTTCGCTGGCTGGCGTTCGTGCCCAGACGCGATTTCCTTCCCAAGGAGGCGAAGCGCCGTCTACTTCTCGCAGCGATCACGCTGCTCCTGGCTGTCGCTTCTGCCGCAACGAGCTCGCTACGAGCACTTTTCTTCTCAACCCTCTAGACCATTGCTTTCTGCTTTTCTTGTCTCGTGAATGGAGACGGAAAGCTTCTCGGCTACAATCTCGCCTAGAACAACTGCGGCTACACATTAAGCTCGCCCGGAACGCCCTGCTGAAACTTGCCTTCTGGCACCACATTCGCGGGGCAGCCGTCTTTCTTCGGCCACCTGCCAAGTGGCCCCATATCGCCGCGCTCGTTGCACTCCGCTTGTCAGATTGGCTTCCCGTGGCGCTGATTTCAGCCTGGCCAAATACTCGCGCTGCGAAGAGCTGTCTCGCAGACAATCATGATCCAGCATAGAAATTTGTCCTGCAATGTTCCCCCCTCTTTTCCCGCATTGTGCTGCTCTGATGAATGCCTTGAGCATGGAACGACTTAAGCCAGCAAGTATTCCTCGCCGGCCACCTCTCGCTGTGCAAGAGGTATGCCGTGGACCCTTGGAACGCTGCCAAGCAAAAAGCAGAGCAGTGACCATAAAAGCGAGGAGAGAGCATGCACGAAGCACACTAGTTCTGTCTAGTGCTTCCCGTGCAGAGAGGCGGCAAAGCTGAATGCCGTGCCAGAGCTTCACTTCTCGCTGGAGCACAGGAAGGCAAGAATGAAGAGGCAGAACACAGCCTTGGTTTCAGCAGCCTCCGGGACTGCAAAAGTTCAGCAATAGCTCTGTCAAAGCAGAACTCGGCTGAGAATGCTCTCGCAGCTTGGGAAAGTTAGGCGCAGCTGTTGACCAGCTCTGCCCGTGGCCACAGGCTGCTTCTTCCACCTTCACTGTGGCAGAGCTTTTGCGGAGCAGAGACGGCATTCTTCAAGTGCGTGTTCTCCAGGGTGCTGTGAAACAGAGCCTAGCACGCTGTCTCGCTGATACTGGCTTTCGGCAAGCAGGCGTGCCAGACCGCCTACATTCTGCACTCTGGCAGCCTAGTTGCCAGCTTTCGGCAGCTGCTGTCCTAGCAAGGAAGCTCAGGGAGTCAAAGCCAGTGCCGGGCGGCACCTTTCTGCTTTGCCCGCCTAAGCGGCGCCACGCTCCCTCGGATACTGTGTCCTTTCCCTCTGCACTGCGTCTGCCGAGGTGCTCTGTGCCTCTCGGAGCAGAAGGGCAAAGGACAATGTTTTCCACAGCAGGGTAGAAATGGCATTGCTAGCAGGAAAGCTAGATGCCTTGGAACTGTCCCCTTAGCCCTTGCCACTCACTTCAGGCTCGTACGCTGAGCAGAACAGCCTGCTGTTCTGAAGCTTCGCTGGCTGGCGTTCGTGCCCAGACGCCATTTCCTTCCCAAGGAGGCGAAGCGCCGTCTACTTCTCGCACCGAGCACGCTGCTCCTGGCTGTCGCTTCTGCCGCAACGAGCTCGCTACGAGCACTTTTCTTCTCAACCCTCTAGACCATTGCTTTCTGCTTTTCTTGTCTCGTGAATGGAGACGGAAAGCTTCTCGGCTACAATCTCGCCTAGAACAAGTGCGGCTACACATTAAGCTCGCCCGGAACGCCCTGCTGAAACTTGCCTTCTGGCACCCCATTCGCGGGGCAGCCGTCTTTCTTCGGCCACCTGCCAAGTGGCCCCATATCGCCGCGCTCGTTGCACTCCGCTTGTCAGATTGGCTTCCCGTGGCGCTGATTTCAGCCTGGCCAAATACTCGCGCTGCGAAGAGCTGTCTCGCAGACAATCATGATCCAGCATAGAAATTTGTCCTGCAATGTTCCCCCCTCTTTTCCCGCATTGTGCTGCTCTGATGAATGCCTTGAGCATGGAACGACTTAAGCCAGCAAGTATTCCTCGCCGGCCACCTCTCGCTGTGCAAGAGGTATGCCGTGGACCCTTGGAACGCTGCCAAGCAAAAAGCAGAGCAGTGACCATAAAAGCGAGGAGAGAGCATGCACGAAGCACACTAGTTCTGTCTAGTGCTTCCCGTGCAGAGAGGCGGCAAAGCTGAATGCCGTGCCAGAGCTTCACTTCTCGCTGGAGCACAGGAAGGCAAGAATGAAGAGGCAGAACACAGCCTTGGTTTCAGCAGCCTCCGGGACTGCAAAAGTTCAGCAATAGCTCTGTCAAAGCAGAACTCGGCTGAGAATGCTCTCGCAGCTTGGGAAAGTTAGGCGCAGCTGTTGACCAGCTCTGCCCGTGGCCACAGGCTTCTTCTTCCACCTTCGCTGTGGCAGAGCTTTTGCGGAGCAGAGAGGGCATTCTTCAAGGGCGTGTTCTCCAAGGTGCTGTGAAACAGAGCCTAGCACGCTGTCTCGCTGATACTGGCTTTCGGCAAGCAGGCGTGCCAGACCGCCTACATTCTGCACTCTGGCAGCCTAGTTGCCAGCTTTCGGCAGCTGCTGTCCTAGCAAGGCAGCTCAGGGAGTCAAAGCCAGTGCCGGGCGGCACCTTTCTGCTTTGCCCGCCTACGCGGCGCCACGCTCCCTCGGATACTGTGTCCTTTCCCTCTGCACTGCGTCTGCCGAGGTGCTCTGTGCCTCTCGGAGCAGAAGGGCAAAGGACAATGTTTTCCACAGCAGGGTAGAAATGGCATTGCTAGCAGGAAAGCTAGATGCCTTGGAACTGTCCCCTTAGCCCTTGCCACTCACTTCAGGCTCGTACGCTGAGCAGAACAGCCTGCTGTTCTGAAGCTTCGCTGGCTGGCGTTCGTGCCCAGACGCCATTTCCTTCCCAAGGAGGCGAAGCGCCGTCTACTTCTCGCACCGAGCACGCTGCTCCTGGCTGTCGCTTCTGCCGCAACGAGCTCGCTACGAGCACTTTTCTTCTCAACCCTCTAGACCATTGCTTTCTGCTTTTCTTGTCTCGTGAATGGAGACGGAAAGCTTCTCGGCTACAATCTCGCCTAGAACAACTGCGGCTACACATTAAGCTCGCCCGGAACGCCCTGCTGAAACTTGCCTTCTGGCACCCCATTCGCGGGGCAGCCGTCTTTCTTCGGCCACCTGCCAAGTGGCCCCATATCGCCGCGCTCGTTGCACTCCGCTTGTCAGATTGGCTTCCCGTGGCGCTGATTTCAGCCTGGCCAAATACTCGCGCTGCGAAGAGCTGTCTCGCAGACAATCATGATCCAGCATAGAAATTTGTCCTGCAATGTTCCCCCCTCTTTTCCCGCATTGTGCTGCTCTGATGAATGCCTTGAGCATGGAACGACTTAAGCCAGCAAGTATTCCTCGCCGGCCACCTCTCGCTGTGCAAGAGGTATGCCGTGGACCCTTGGAACGCTGCCAAGCAAAAAGCAGAGCAGTGACCATAAAAGCGAGGAGAGAGCATGCACGAAGCACACTAGTTCTGTCTAGTGCTTCCCGTGCAGAGAGGCGGCAAAGCTGAATGCCGTGCCAGAGCTTCACTTCTCGCTGGAGCACAGGAAGGCAAGAATGAAGAGGCAGAACACAGCCTTGGTTTCAGCAGCCTCCGGGACTGCAAAAGTTCAGCAATAGCTCTGTCAAAGCAGAACTCGGCTGAGAATGCTCTCGCAGCTTGGGAAAGTTAGGCGCAGCTGTTGACCAGCTCTGCCCGTGGCCACAGGCTTCTTCTTCCACCTTCGCTGTGGCAGAGCTTTTGCGGAGCAGAGAGGGCATTCTTCAAGGGCGTGTTCTCCAAGGTGCTGTGAAACAGAGCCTAGCACGCTGTCTCGCTGATACTGGCTTTCGGCAAGCAGGCGTGCCAGACCGCCTACATTCTGCACTCTGGCAGCCTAGTTGCCAGCTTTCGGCAGCTGCTGTCCTAGCAAGGCAGCTCAGGGAGTCAAAGCCAGTGCCGGGCGGCACCTTTCTGCTTTGCCCGCCTACGCGGCGCCACGCTCCCTCGGATACTGTGTCCTTTCCCTCTGCACTGCGTCTGCCGAGGTGCTCTGTGCCTCTCGGAGCAGAAGGGCAAAGGACAATGTTTTCCACAGCAGGGTAGAAATGGCATTGCTAGCAGGAAAGCTAGATGCCTTGGAACTGTCCCCTTAGCCCTTGCCACTCACTTCAGGCTCGTACGCTGAGCAGAACAGCCTGCTGTTCTGAAGCTTCGCTGGCTGGCGTTCGTGCCCAGACGCCATTTCCTTCCCAAGGAGGCGAAGCGCCGTCTACTTCTCGCACCGAGCACGCTGCTCCTGGCTTTCGCTTCTGCCGCAACGAGCTCGCTACGAGCACTTTTCTTCTCAACCCTCTAGACCATTGCTTTCTGCTTTTCTTGTCTCGTGAATGGAGACGGAAAGCTTCTCGGCTACAATCTCGCCTAGAACAAGTGCGGCTACACATTAAGCTCGCCCGCAACGCCCTGCTGAAACTTGCCTTCTGGCACCCCATTCGCGGGGCAGCCGTCTTTCTTCGGCCACCTGCCAAGTGGCCCCATATCGCCGCGCTCGTTGCACTCCGCTTGTCAGATTGGCTTCCCGTGGCGCTGATTTCAGCCTGGCCAAATACTCGCGCTGCGAAGAGCTGTCTCGCAGACAATCATGATCCAGCATAGAAATTTGTCCTGCAATGTTCCCCCCTCTTTTCCCGCATTGTGCTGCTCTGATGAATGCCTTGAGCATGGAACGACTTAAGCCAGCAAGTATTCCTCGCCGGCCACCTCTCGCTGTGCAAGAGGTATGCCGTGGACCCTTGGAACGCTGCCAAGCAAAAAGCAGAGCAGTGACCATAAAAGCGAGGAGAGAGCATGCACGAAGCACACTAGTTCTGTCTAGTGCTTCCCGTGCAGAGAGGCGGCAAAGCTGAATGCCGTGCCAGAGCTTCACTTCTCGCTGGAGCACAGGAAGGCAAGAATGAAGAGGCAGAACACAGCCTTGGTTTCAGCAGCCTCCGGGACTGCAAAAGTTCAGCAATAGCTCTGTCAAAGCAGAACTCGGCTGAGAATGCTCTCGCAGCTTGGGAAAGTTAGGCGCAGCTGTTGACCAGCTCTGCCCGTGGCCACAGGCTTCTTCTTCCACCTTCGCTGTGGCAGAGCTTTTGCGGAGCAGAGAGGGCATTCTTCAAGGGCGTGTTCTCCAAGGTGCTGTGAAACAGAGCCTAGCACGCTGTCTCGCTGATACTGGCTTTCGGCAAGCAGGCGTGCCAGACCGCCTACATTCTGCACTCTGGCAGCCTAGTTGCCAGCTTTCGGCAGCTGCTGTCCTAGCAAGGCAGCTCAGGGAGTCAAAGCCAGTGCCGGGCGGCACCTTTCTGCTTTGCCCGCCTACGCGGCGCCACGCTCCCTCGGATACTGTGTCCTTTCCCTCTGCACTGCGTCTGCCGAGGTGCTCTGTGCCTCTCGGAGCAGAAGGGCAAAGGACAATGTTTTCCACAGCAGGGTAGAAATGGCATTGCTAGCAGGAAAGCTAGATGCCTTGGAACTGTCCCCTTAGCCCTTGCCACTCACTTCAGGCTCGTACGCTGAGCAGAACAGCCTGCTGTTCTGAAGCTTCGCTGGCTGGCGTTCGTGCCCAGACGCCATTTCCTTCCCAAGGAGGCGAAGCGCCGTCTACTTCTCGCACCGAGCACGCTGCTCCTGGCTGTCGCTTCTGCCGCAACGAGCTCGCTACGAGCACTTTTCTTCTCAACCCTCTAGACCATTGCTTTCTGCTTTTCTTGTCTCGTGAATGGAGACGGAAAGCTTCTCGGCTACAATCTCGCCTAGAACAACTGCGGCTACACATTAAGCTCGCCCGGAACGCCCTGCTGAAACTTGCCTTCTGGCACCCCATTCGCGGGGCAGCCGTCTTTCTTCGGCCACCTGCCAAGTGGCCCCATATCGCCGCGCTCGTTGCACTCCGCTTGTCAGATTGGCTTCCCGTGGCGCTGATTTCAGCCTGGCCAAATACTCGCGCTGCGAAGAGCTGTCTCGCAGACAATCATGATCCAGCATAGAAATTTGTCCTGCAATGTTCCCCCCTCTTTTCCCGCATTGTGCTGCTCTGATGAATGCCTTGAGCATGGAACGACTTAAGCCAGCAAGTATTCCTCGCCGGCCACCTCTCGCTGTGCAAGAGGTATGCCGTGGACCCTTTGAACGCTGCCAAGCAAAAAGCAGAGCAGTGACCATAAAAGCGAGGAGAGAGCATGCACGAAGCACACTAGTTCTGTCTAGTGCTTCCCGTGCAGAGAGGCGGCAAAGCTGAATGCCGTGCCAGAGCTTCACTTCTCGCTGGAGCACAGGAAGGCAAGAATGAAGAGGCAGAACACAGCCTTGGTTTCAGCAGCCTCCGGGACTGCAAAAGTTCAGCAATAGCTCTGTCAAAGCAGAACTCGGCTGAGAATGCTCTCGCAGCTTGGGAAAGTTAGGCGCAGCTGTTGACCAGCTCTGCCCGTGGCCACAGGCTTCTTCTTCCACCTTCACTGTGGCAGAGCTTTTGCGGAGCAGAGAGGGCATTCTTCAAGGGCGTGTTCTCCAAGGTGCTGTGAAACAGAGCCTAGCACGCTGTCTCGCTGATACTGGCTTTCGGCAAGCAGGCGTGCCAGACCGCCTACATTCTGCACTCTGGCAGCCTAGTTGCCAGCTTTCGGCAGCTGCTGTCCTAGCAAGGCAGCTCAGGGAGTCAAAGCCAGTGCCGGGCGGCACCTTTCTGCTTTGCCCGCCTACGCGGCGCCACGCTCCCTCGGATACTGTGTCCTTTCCCTCTGCACTGCGTCTGCCGAGGTGCTCTGTGCCTCTCGGAGCAGAAGGGCAAAGGACAATGTTTTCCACAGCAGGGTAGAAATGGCATTGCTAGCAGGAAAGCTAGATGCCTTGGAACTGTCCCCTTAGCCCTTGCCACTCACTTCAGGCTCGTACGCTGAGCAGAACAGCCTGCTGTTCTGAAGCTTCGCTGGCTGGCGTTCGTGCCCAGACGCCATTTCCTTCCCAAGGAGGCGAAGCGCCGTCTACTTCTCGCACCGAGCACGCTGCTCCTGGCTTTCGCTTCTGCCGCAACGAGCTCGCTACGAGCACTTTTCTTCTCAACCCTCTAGACCATTGCTTTCTGCTTTTCTTGTCTCGTGAATGGAGACGGAAAGCTTCTCGGCTACAATCTCGCCTAGAACAAGTGCGGCTACACATTAAGCTCGCCCGCAACGCCCTGCTGAAACTTGCCTTCTGGCACCACATTCGCGGGGCAGCCGTCTTTCTTCGGCCACCTGCCAAGTGGCCCCATATCGCCGCGCTCGTTGCACTCCGCTTGTCAGATTGGCTTCCCGTGGCGCTGATTTCAGCCTGGCCAAATACTCGCGCTGCGAAGAGCTGTCTCGCAGACAATCATGATCCAGCATAGAAATTTGTCCTGCAATGTTCCCCCCTCTTTTCCCGCATTGTGCTGCTCTGATGAATGCCTTGAGCATGGAACGACTTAAGCCAGCAAGTATTCCTCGCCGGCCACCTCTCGCTGTGCAAGAGGTATGCCGTGGACCCTTGGAACGCTGCCAAGCAAAAAGCAGAGCAGTGACCATAAAAGCGAGGAGAGAGCATGCACGAAGCACACTAGTTCTGTCTAGTGCTTCCCGTGCAGAGAGGCGGCAAAGCTGAATGCCGTGCCAGAGCTTCACTTCTCGCTGGAGCACAGGAAGGCAAGAATGAAGAGGCAGAACACAGCCTTGGTTTCAGCAGCCTCCGGGACTGCAAAAGTTCAGCAATAGCTCTGTCAAAGCAGAACTCGGCTGAGAATGCTCTCGCAGCTTGTGAAAGTTAGGCGCAGCTGTTGACCAGCTCTGCCCGTGGCCACAGGCTGCTTCTTCCACCTTCGCTGTGGCAGAGCTTTTGCGGAGCAGAGACGGCATTCTTCAAGTGCGTGTTCTCCAGGGTGCTGTGAAACAGAGCCTAGCACGCTGTCTCGCTGATACTGGCTTTCGGCAAGCAGGCGTGACAGACCGCCTACATTCTGCACTCTGGCAGCCTAGTTGCCAGCTTTCGGCAGCTGCTGTCCTAGCAAGGCAGCTCAGGGAGTCAAAGCCAGTGCCGGGCGGCACCTTTCTGCTTTGCCCGCCTACGCGGCGCCACGCTCCCTCGGATACTGTGTCCTTTCCCTCTGCACTGCGTCTGCCGAGGTGCTCTGTGCCTCTCGGAGCAGAAGGGCAAAGGACAATGTTTTCCACAGCAGGGTAGAAATGGCATTGCTAGCAGGAAAGCTAGATGCCTTGGAACTGTCCCCTTAGCCCTTGCCACTCACTTCAGGCTCGTACGCTGAGCAGAACAGCCTGCTGTTCTGAAGCTTCGCTGGCTGGCGTTCGTGCCCAGACGCGATTTCCTTCCCAAGGAGGCGAAGCGCCGTCTACTTCTCGCACCGAGCACGCTGCTCCTGGCTTTCGCTTCTGCCGCAACGAGCTCGCTACGAGCACTTTTCTTCTCAACCCTCTAGACCATTGCTTTCTGCTTTTCTTGTCTCGTGAATGGAGACGGAAAGCTTCTCGGCTACAATCTCGCCTAGAACAACTGCGGCTACACATTAAGCTCGCCCGCAACGCCCTGCTGAAACTTGCCTTCTGGCACCACATTCGCGGGGCAGCCGTCTTTCTTCGGCCACCTGCCAAGTGGCCCCATATCGCCGCGCTCGTTGCACTCCGCTTGTCAGATTGGCTTCCCGTGGCGCTGATTTCAGCCTGGCCAAATACTCGCGCTGCGAAGAGCTGTCTCGCAGACAATCATGATCCAGCATAGAAATTTGTCCTGCAATGTTCCCCCCTCTTTTCCCGCATTGTGCTGCTCTGATGAATGCCTTGAGCATGGAACGACTTAAGCCAGCAAGTATTCCTCGCCGGCCACCTCTCGCTGTGCAAGAGGTATGCCGTGGACCCTTGGAACGCTGCCAAGCAAAAAGCAGAGCAGTGACCATAAAAGCGAGGAGAGAGCATGCACGAAGCACACTAGTTCTGTCTAGTGCTTTCCGTGCAGAGAGGCGGCAAAGCTGAATGCCGTGCCAGAGCTTCACTTCTCGCTGGAGCACAGGAAGGCAAGAATGAAGAGGCAGAACACAGCCTTGGTTTCAGCAGCCTCCGGGACTGCAAAAGTTCAGCAATAGCTCTGTCAAAGCAGAACTCGGCTGAGAATGCTCTCGCAGCTTGGGAAAGTTAGGCGCAGCTGTTGACCAGCTCTGCCCGTGGCCACAGGCTGCTTCTTCCACCTTCACTGTGGCAGAGCTTTTGCGGAGCAGAGACGGCATTCTTCAAGTGCGTGTTCTCCAGGGTGCTGTGAAACAGAGCCTAGCACGCTGTCTCGCTGATCCTGGCTTTCGGCAAGCAGGCGTGCCAGACCGCCTACATTCTGCACTCTGGCAGCCTAGTTGCCAGCTTTCGGCAGCTGCTGTCCTAGCAAGGCAGCTCAGGGAGTCAAAGCCAGTGCCGGGCGGCACCTTTCTGCTTTGCCCGCCTAAGCGGCGCCACGCTCCCTCGGATACTGTGTCCTTTCCCTCTGCACTGCGTCTGCCGAGGTGCTCTCTGCCTCTCGGAGCAGAAGGGCAAAGGACATTGTTTTCCACAGCAGGGTAGAAATGGCATTGCTAGCAGGAAAGCTAGATGCCTTGGAACTGTCCCCTTAGCCCTTGCCACTCACTTCAGGCTCGTACGCTGAGCAGAACAGCCTGCTGTTCTGAAGCTTCGCTGGCTGGCGTTCGTGCCCAGACGCGATTTCCTTCCCAAGGAGGCGAAGCGCCGTCTACTTCTCGCAGCGATCACGCTGCTCCTGGCTTTCGCTTCTGCCGCAACGAGCTCGCTACGAGCACTTTTCTTCTCAACCCTCTAGACCATTGCTTTCTGCTTTTCTTGTCTCGTGAATGGAGACGGAAAGCTTCTCGGCTACAATCTCGCCTAGAACAACTGCGGCTACACATTAAGCTCGCCCGGAACGCCCTGCTGAAACTTGCCTTCTGGCACCCCATTCGCGGGGCAGCCGTCTTTCTTCGGCCACCTGCCAAGTGGCCCCATATCGCCGCGCTCGTTGCACTCCGCTTGTCAGATTGGCTTCCCGTGGCGCTGATTTCAGCCTGGCCAAATACTCGCGCTGCGAAGAGCTGTCTCGCAGACAATCATGATCCAGCATAGAAATTTGTCCTGCAATGTTCCCCCCTCTTTTCCCGCATTGTGCTGCTCTGATGAATGCCTTGAGCATGGAACGACTTAAGCCAGCAAGTATTCCTCGCCGGCCACCTCTCGCTGTGCAAGAGGTATGCCGTGGACCCTTGGAACGCTGCCAAGCAAAAAGCAGAGCAGTGACCATAAAAGCGAGGAGAGAGCATGCACGAAGCACACTAGTTCTGTCTAGTGCTTTCCGTGCAGAGAGGCGGCAAAGCTGAATGCCGTGCCAGAGCTTCACTTCTCGCTGGAGCACAGGAAGGCAAGAATGAAGAGGCAGAACACAGCCTTGGTTTCAGCAGCCTCCGGGACTGCAAAAGTTCAGCAATAGCTCTGTCAAAGCAGAACTCGGCTGAGAATGCTCTCGCAGCTTGGGAAAGTTAGGCGCAGCTGTTGACCAGCTCTGCCCGTGGCCACAGGCTGCTTCTTCCACCTTCACTGTGGCAGAGCTTTTGCGGAGCAGAGACGGCATTCTTCAAGTGCGTGTTCTCCAGGGTGCTGTGAAACAGAGCCTAGCACGCTGTCTCGCTGATACTGGCTTTCGGCAAGCAGGCGTGCCAGACCGCCTACATTCTGCACTCTGGCAGCCTAGTTGCCAGCTTTCGGCAGCTGCTGTCCTAGCAAGGCAGCTCAGGGAGTCAAAGCCAGTGCCGGGCGGCACCTTTCTGCTTTGCCCGCCTAAGCGGCGCCACGCTCCCTCGGATACTGTGTCCTTTCCCTCTGCACTGCGTCTGCCGAGGTGCTCTGTGCCTCTCGGAGCAGAAGGGCAAAGGACAATGTTTTCCACAGCAGGGTAGAAACGGCATTGCTAGCAGGAAAGCTAGATGCCTTGGAACTGTCCCCTTAGCCCTTGCCACTCACTTCAGGCTCGTACGCTGAGCAGAACAGCCTGCTGTTCTGAAGCTTCGCTGGCTGGCGTTCGTGCCCAGACGCGATTTCCTTCCCAAGGAGGCGAAGCGCCGTCTACTTCTCGCAGCGATCACGCTGCTCCTGGCTGTCGCTTCTGCCGCAACGAGCTCGCTACGAGCACTTTTCTTCTCAACCCTCTAGACCATTGCTTTCTGCTTTTCTTGTCTCGTGAATGGAGACGGAAAGCTTCTCGGCTACAATCTCGCCTAGAACAACTGCGGCTACACATTAAGCTCGCCCGGAACGCCCTGCTGAAACTTGCCTTCTGGCACCCCATTCGCGGGGCAGCCGTCTTTCTTCGGCCACCTGCCAAGTGGCCCCATATCGCCGCGCTCGTTGCACTCCGCTTGTCAGATTGGCTTCCCGTGGCGCTGATTTCAGCCTGGCCAAATACTCGCGCTGCGAAGAGCTGTCTCGCAGACAATCATGATCCAGCATAGAAATTTGTCCTGCAATGTTCCCCCCTCTTTTCCCGCATTGTGCTGCTCTGATGAATGCCTTGAGCATGGAACGACTTAAGCCAGCAAGTATTCCTCGCCGGCCACCTCTCGCTGTGCAAGAGGTATGCCGTGGACCCTTGGAACGCTGCCAAGCAAAAAGCAGAGCAGTGACCATAAAAGCGAGGAGAGAGCATGCACGAAGCACACTAGTTCTGTCTAGTGCTTCCCGTGCAGAGAGGCGGCAAAGCTGAATGCCGTGCCAGAGCTTCACTTCTCGCTGGAGCACAGGAAGGCAAGAATGAAGAGGCAGAACACAGCCTTGGTTTCAGCAGCCTCCGGGACTGCAAAAGTTCAGCAATAGCTCTGTCAAAGCAGAACTCGGCTGAGAATGCTCTCGCAGCTTGGGAAAGTTAGGCGCAGCTGTTGACCAGCTCTGCCCGTGGCCACAGGCTGCTTCTTCCACCTTCACTGTGGCAGAGCTTTTGCGGAGCAGAGACGGCATTCTTCAAGTGCGTGTTCTCCAGGGTGCTGTGAAACAGAGCCTAGCACGCTGTCTCGCTGATACTGGCTTTCGGCAAGCAGGCGTGCCAGACCGCCTACATTCTGCACTCTGGCAGCCTAGTTGCCAGCTTTCGGCAGCTGCTGTCCTAGCAAGGCAGCTCAGGGAGTCAAAGCCAGTGCCGGGCGGCACCTTTCTGCTTTGCCCGCCTAAGCGGCGCCACGCTCCCTCGGATACTGTGTCCTTTCCCTCTGCACTGCGTCTGCCGAGGTGCTCTGTGCCTCTCGGAGCAGAAGGGCAAAGGACAATGTTTTCCACAGCAGGGTAGAAACGGCATTGCTAGCAGGAAAGCTAGATGCCTTGGAACTGTCCCCTTAGCCCTTGCCACTCACTTCAGGCTCGTACGCTGAGCAGAACAGCCTGCTGTTCTGAAGCTTCGCTGGCTGGCGTTCGTGCCCAGACGCGATTTCCTTCCCAAGGAGGCGAAGCGCCGTCTACTTCTCGCAGCGAGCACGCTGCTCCTGGCTTTCGCTTCTGCCGCAACGAACTCGCTACGAGCACTTTTCTTCTCAACCCTCTAGACCATTGCTTTCTGCTTTTCTTGTCTCGTGAATGGAGACGGAAAGCTTCTCGGCTACAATCTCGCCTAGAACAACTGCGGCTACACATTAAGCTCGCCCGGAACGCCCTGCTGAAACTTGCCTTCTGGCACCACATTCGCGGGGCAGCCGTCTTTCTTCGGCCACCTGCCAAGTGGCCCCATATCGCCGCGCTCGTTGCACTCCGCTTGTCAGATTGGCTTCCCGTGGCGCTGATTTTAGTCTGGCCAAATACTAGCGCTGCGGAGAGCTGTCTCGCAGACAATCATGTTCCAGCATAGAAAATTGTCCTGCAATGTTCCCCCCTCTTTTCCCGCATTGTGCTGCTCTGATGAATGCCTTGAGCATGGAACGACTTAAGCCAGCAAGTATTCCTCGCCGGCCACCTCTCGCTGTGCAAGAGGTATGCCGTGGACCCTTTGAACGCTGCCAAGCAAAAAGCAGAGCAGTGACCATAAAAGCGAGGAGAGAGCATGCACGAAGCACACTAGTTCTGTCTAGTGCTTTCCGTGCAGAGAGGCGGCAAAGCTGAATGCCGTGCCAGAGCTTCACTTCTCGCTGGAGCACAGGAAGGCAAGAATGAAGAGGCAGAACACAGCCTTGGTTTCAGCAGCCTCCGGGACTGCAAAAGTTCAGCAATAGCTCTGTCAAAGCAGAACTCGGCTGAGAATGCTCTCGCAGCTTGGGAAAGTTAGGCGCAGCTGTTGACCAGCTCTGCCCGTGGCCACAGGCTGCTTCTTCCACCTTCACTGTGGCAGAGCTTTTGCGGAGCAGAGACGGCATTCTTCAAGTGCGTGTTCTCCAGGGTGCTGTGAAACAGAGCCTAGCACGCTGTCTCGCTGATACTGGCTTTCGGCAAGCAGGCGTGCCAGACCGCCTACATTCTGCACTCTGGCAGCCTAGTTGCCAGCTTTCGGCAGCTGCTGTCCTAGCAAGGAAGCTCAGGGAGTCAAAGCCAGTGCCGGGCGGCACCTTTCTGCTTTGCCCGCCTAAGCGGCGCCACGCTCCCTCGGATACTGTGTCCTTTCCCTCTGCACTGCGTCTGCCGAGGTGCTCTGTGCCTCTCGGAGCAGAAGGGCAAAGGACAATGTTTTCCGCAGCAGGGTAGAAATGGCATTGCTAGCAGGAAAGCTAGATGCCTTGGAACTGTCCCCTTAGCCCTTGCCACTCACTTCAGGCTCGTACGCTGAGCAGAACAGCCTGCTGTTCTGAAGCTTCGCTGGCTGGCGTTCGTGCCCAGACGCGATTTCCTTCCCAAGGAGGCGAAGCGCCGTCTACTTCTCGCAGCGATCACGCTGCTCCTGGCTGTCGCTTCTGCCGCAACGAGCTCGCTACGAGCACTTTTCTTCTCAACCCTCTAGACCATTGCTTTCTGCTTTTCTTGTCTCGTGAATGGAGACGGAAAGCTTCTCGGCTACAATCTCGCCTAGAACAACTGCGGCTACACATTAAGCTCGCCCGGAACGCCCTGCTGAAACTTGCCTTCTGGCACCCCATTCGCGGGGCAGCCGTCTTTCTTCGGCCACCTGCCAAGTGGCCCCATATCGCCGCGCTCGTTGCACTCCGCTTGTCAGATTGGCTTCCCGTGGCGCTGATTTCAGCCTGGCCAAATACTCGCGCTGCGAAGAGCTGTCTCGCAGACAATCATGATCCAGCATAGAAATTTGTCCTGCAATGTTCCCCCCTCTTTTCCCGCATTGTGCTGCTCTGATGAATGCCTTGAGCATGGAACGACTTAAGCCAGCAAGTATTCCTCGCCGGCCACCTCTCGCTGTGCAAGAGGTATGCCGTGGACCCTTGGAACGCTGCCAAGCAAAAAGCAGAGCAGTGACCATAAAAGCGAGGAGAGAGCATGCACGAAGCACACTAGTTCTGTCTAGTGCTTCCCGTGCAGAGAGGCGGCAAAGCTGAATGCCGTGCCAGAGCTTCACTTCTCGCTGGAGCACAGGAAGGCAAGAATGAAGAGGCAGAACACAGCCTTGGTTTCAGCAGCCTCCGGGACTGCAAAAGTTCAGCAATAGCTCTGTCAAAGCAGAACTCGGCTGAGAATGCTCTCGCAGCTTGGGAAAGTTAGGCGCAGCTGTTGACCAGCTCTGCCCGTGGCCACAGGCTGCTTCTTCCACCTTCACTGTGGCAGAGCTTTTGCGGAGCAGAGACGGCATTCTTCAAGTGCGTGTTCTCCAGGGTGCTGTGAAACAGAGCCTAGCACGCTGTCTCGCTGATACTGGCTTTCGGCAAGCAGGCGTGCCAGACCGCCTACATTCTGCACTCTGGCAGCCTAGTTGCCAGCTTTCGGCAGCTGCTGTCCTAGCAAGGCAGCTCAGGGAGTCAAAGCCAGTGCCGGGCGGCACCTTTCTGCTTTGCCCGCCTAAGCGGCGCCACGCTCCCTCGGATACTGTGTCCTTTCCCTCTGCACTGCGTCTGCCGAGGTGCTCTCTGCCTCTCGGAGCAGAAGGGCAAAGGACAATGTTTTCCACAGCAGGGTAGAAACGGCATTGCTAGCAGGAAAGCTAGATGCCTTGGAACTGTCCCCTTAGCCCTTGCCACTCACTTCAGGCTCGTACGCTGAGCAGAACAGCCTGCTGTTCTGAAGCTTCGCTGGCTGGCGTTCGTGCCCAGACGCGATTTCCTTCCCAAGGAGGCGAAGCGCCGTCTACTTCTCGCAGCGAGCACGCTGCTCCTGGCTTTCGCTTCTGCCGCAACGAACTCGCTACGAGCACTTTTCTTCTCAACCCTCTAGACCATTGCTTTCTGCTTTTCTTGTCTCGTGAATGGAGACGGAAAGCTTCTCGGCTACAATCTCGCCTAGAACAACTGCGGCTACACATTAAGCTCGCCCGGAACGCCCTGCTGAAACTTGCCTTCTGGCACCACATTCGCGGGGCAGCCGTCTTTCTTCGGCCACCTGCCAAGTGGCCCCATATCGCCGCGCTCGTTGCACTCCGCTTGTCAGATTGGCTTCCCGTGGCGCTGATTTTAGTCTGGCCAAATACTAGCGCTGCGGAGAGCTGTCTCGCAGACAATCATGTTCCAGCATAGAAAATTGTCCTGCAATGTTCCCCCCTCTTTTCCCGCATTGTGCTGCTCTGATGAATGCCTTGAGCATGGAACGACTTAAGCCAGCAAGTATTCCTCGCCGGCCACCTCTCGCTGTGCAAGAGGTATGCCGTGGACCCTTTGAACGCTGCCAAGCAAAAAGCAGAGCAGTGACCATAAAAGCGAGGAGAGAGCATGCACGAAGCACACTAGTTCTGTCTAGTGCTTTCCGTGCAGAGAGGCGGCAAAGCTGAATGCCGTGCCAGAGCTTCACTTCTCGCTGGAGCACAGGAAGGCAAGAATGAAGAGGCAGAACACAGCCTTGGTTTCAGCAGCCTCCGGGACTGCAAAAGTTCAGCAATAGCTCTGTCAAAGCAGAACTCGGCTGAGAATGCTCTCGCAGCTTGGGAAAGTTAGGCGCAGCTGTTGACCAGCTCTGCCCGTGGCCACAGGCTGCTTCTTCCACCTTCACTGTGGCAGAGCTTTTGCGGAGCAGAGACGGCATTCTTCAAGTGCGTGTTCTCCAGGGTGCTGTGAAACAGAGCCTAGCACGCTGTCTCGCTGATACTGGCTTTCGGCAAGCAGGCGTGCCAGACCGCCTACATTCTGCACTCTGGCAGCCTAGTTGCCAGCTTTCGGCAGCTGCTGTCCTAGCAAGGAAGCTCAGGGAGTCAAAGCCAGTGCCGGGCGGCACCTTTCTGCTTTGCCCGCCTAAGCGGCGCCACGCTCCCTCGGATACTGTGTCCTTTCCCTCTGCACTGCGTCTGCCGAGGTGCTCTCTGCCTCTCGGAGCAGAAGGGCAAAGGACAATGTTTTCCGCAGCAGGGTAGAAATGGCATTGCTAGCAGGAAAGCTAGATGCCTTGGAACTGTCCCCTTAGCCCTTGCCACTCACTTCAGGCTCGTACGCTGAGCAGAACAGCCTGCTGTTCTGAAGCTTCGCTGGCTGGCGTTCGTGCCCAGACGCGATTTCCTTCCCAAGGAGGCGAAGCGCCGTCTACTTCTCGCAGCGATCACGCTGCTCCTGGCTGTCGCTTCTGCCGCAACGAGCTCGCTACGAGCACTTTTCTTCTCAACCCTCTAGACCATTGCTTTCTGCTTTTCTTGTCTCGTGAATGGAGACGGAAAGCTTCTCGGCTACAATCTCGCCTAGAACAACTGCGGCTACACATTAAGCTCGCCCGGAACGCCCTGCTGAAACTTGCCTTCTGGCACCCCATTCGCGGGGCAGCCGTCTTTCTTCGGCCACCTGCCAAGTGGCCCCATATCGCCGCGCTCGTTGCACTCCGCTTGTCAGATTGGCTTCCCGTGGCGCTGATTTCAGCCTGGCCAAATACTCGCGCTGCGAAGAGCTGTCTCGCAGACAATCATGATCCAGCATAGAAATTTGTCCTGCAATGTTCCCCCCTCTTTTCCCGCATTGTGCTGCTCTGATGAATGCCTTGAGCATGGAACGACTTAAGCCAGCAAGTATTCCTCGCCGGCCACCTCTCGCTGTGCAAGAGGTATGCCGTGGACCCTTGGAACGCTGCCAAGCAAAAAGCAGAGCAGTGACCATAAAAGCGAGGAGAGAGCATGCACGAAGCACACTAGTTCTGTCTAGTGCTTCCCGTGCAGAGAGGCGGCAAAGCTGAATGCCGTGCCAGAGCTTCACTTCTCGCTGGAGCACAGGAAGGCAAGAATGAAGAGGCAGAACACAGCCTTGGTTTCAGCAGCCTCCGGGACTGCAAAAGTTCAGCAATAGCTCTGTCAAAGCAGAACTCGGCTGAGAATGCTCTCGCAGCTTGGGAAAGTTAGGCGCAGCTGTTGACCAGCTCTGCCCGTGGCCACAGGCTGCTTCTTCCACCTTCACTGTGGCAGAGCTTTTGCGGAGCAGAGACGGCATTCTTCAAGTGCGTGTTCTCCAGGGTGCTGTGAAACAGAGCCTAGCACGCTGTCTCGCTGATACTGGCTTTCGGCAAGCAGGCGTGCCAGACCGCCTACATTCTGCACTCTGGCAGCCTAGTTGCCAGCTTTCGGCAGCTGCTGTCCTAGCAAGGAAGCTCAGGGAGTCAAAGCCAGTGCCGGGCGGCACCTTTCTGCTTTGCCCGCCTAAGCGGCGCCACGCTCCCTCGGATACTGTGTCCTTTCCCTCTGCACTGCGTCTGCCGAGGTGCTCTGTGCCTCTCGGAGCAGAAGGGCAAAGGACAATGTTTTCCACAGCAGGGTAGAAATGGCATTGCTAGCAGGAAAGCTAGATGCCTTGGAACTGTCCCCTTAGCCCTTGCCACTCACTTCAGGCTCGTACGCTGAGCAGAACAGCCTGCTGTTCTGAAGCTTCGCTGGCTGGCGTTCGTGCCCAGACGCGATTTCCTTCCCAAGGAGGCGAAGCGCCGTCTACTTCTCGCACCGAGCACGCTGCTCCTGGCTGTCGCTTCTGCCGCAACGAGCTCGCTACGAGCACTTTTCTTCTCAACCCTCTAGACCATTGCTTTCTGCTTTTCTTGTCTCGTGAATGGAGACGGAAAGCTTCTCGGCTACAATCTCGCCTAGAACAACTGCGGCTACACATTAAGCTCGCCCGGAACGCCCTGCTGAAACTTGCCTTCTGGCACCACATTCGCGGGGCAGCCGTCTTTCTTCGGCCACCTGCCAAGTGGCCCCATATCGCCGCGCTCGTTGCACTCCGCTTGTCAGATTGGCTTCCCGTGGCGCTGATTTCAGCCTGGCCAAATACTCGCGCTGCGAAGAGCTGTCTCGCAGACAATCATGATCCAGCATAGAAATTTGTCCTGCAATGTTCCCCCCTCTTTTCCCGCATTGTGCTGCTCTGATGAATGCCTTGAGCATGGAACGACTTAAGCCAGCAAGTATTCCTCGCCGGCCACCTCTCGCTGTGCAAGAGGTATGCCGTGGACCCTTTGAACGCTGCCAAGCAAAAAGCAGAGCAGTGACCATAAAAGCGAGGAGAGAGCATGCACGAAGCACACTAGTTCTGTCTAGTGCTTTCCGTGCAGAGAGGCGGCAAAGCTGAATGCCGTGCCAGAGCTTCACTTCTCGCTGGAGCACAGGAAGGCAAGAATGAAGAGGCAGAACACAGCCTTGGTTTCAGCAGCCTCCGGGACTGCAAAAGTTCAGCAATAGCTCTGTCAAAGCAGAACTCGGCTGAGAATGCTCTCGCAGCTTGGGAAAGTTAGGCGCAGCTGTTGACCAGCTCTGCCCGTGGCCACAGGCTGCTTCTTCCACCTTCGCTGTGGCAGAGGTTTTGCGGAGCAGAGACGGCATTCTTCAAGGGCGTGTTCTCCAGGGTGCTGTGAAACAGAGCCTAGCACGCTGTCTCGCTGATCCTGGCTTTCGGCAAGCAGGCGTGCCAGACCGCCTACATTCTGCACTCTGGCAGCCTAGTTGCCAGCTTTCGGCAGCTGCTGTCCTAGCAAGGAAGCTCAGGGAGTCAAAGCCAGTGCCGGGCGGCACCTTTCTGCTTTGCCCGCCTAAGCGGCGCCACGCTCCCTCGGATACTGTGTCCTTTCCCTCTGCACTGCGTCTGCCGAGGTGCTCTGTGCCTCTCGGAGCAGAAGGGCAAAGGACAATGTTTTCCGCAGCAGGGTAGAAATGGCATTGCTAGCAGGAAAGCTAGATGCCTTGGGACTGTCCCCTTAGCCCTTGCCACTCACTTCAGGCTCGTACGCTGAGCAGAACAGCCTGCTGTTCTGAAGCTTCGCTGGCTGGCGTTCGTGCCCAGACGTGATTTCCTTTCCAAGGAGGCGAAGCGCCGTCTACTTCTCGCAGCGAGCACGCTGCTCCTGGCTTTCGCTTCTGCCGCAACGAACTCGCTACGAGCACTTTTCTTCTCAACCCTCTAGACCATTGCTTTCTGCTTTTCTTGTCTCGTGAATGGAGACGGAAAGCTTCTCGGCTACAATCTCGCCTAGAACAACTGCGGCTACACATTAAGCTCGCCCGGAACGCCCTGCTGAAACTTGCCTTCTGGCACCCCATTCGCGGGGCAGCCGTCTTTCTTCGGCCACCTGCCAAGTTACCCCATATCGCCGCGCTCGTTGCACTCCGCTTGTCAGATTGGCTTCCCGTGGCGCTGATTTCAGCCTGGCCAAATACTCGCGCTGCGAAGAGCTGTCTCGCAGACAATCATGATCCAAAATAGAAATTTGTCCTGCAATGTTCCCCCCTCTTTTCCCCCATTGTGCTGCTCTGATGAATGCCTTGAGCATGGAACGACTTAAGCCAGCAAGTATTCCTCGCCGGCCACCTCTCGCTGTGCGAGAGGTATGCCGTGGACCCTTTGAACGCTGCCAAGCAAAAAGCAGAGCAGTGACCATAAAAGCGAGGAGAGAGCATGCACGAAGCACACTAGTTCTGTCTAGTGCTTTCCGTGCAGAGAGGCGGCAAAGCTGAATGCCGTGCCAGAGCTTCACTTCTCGCTGGAGCACAGGAAGGCAAGAATGAAGAGGCAGAACACAGCCTTGGTTTCAGCAGCCTCCGGGACTGCAAAAGTTCAGCAATAGCTCTGTCAAAGCAGAACTCGGCTGAGAATGCTCTCGCAGCTTGGGAAAGTTAGGCGCAGCTGTTGACCAGCTCTGCCCGTGGCCACAGGCTGCTTCTTCCACCTTCACTGTGGCAGAGCTTTTGCGGAGCAGAGAGGGCATTCTTCAAGGGCGTGTTCTCCAAGGTGCTGTGAAACAGAGCCTAGCACGCTGTCTCGCTGATACTGGCTTTCGGCAAGCAGGCGTGCCAGACCGCCGACATTCTGCACTCTGGCAGCCTCGTTGCCAGCTTTCGGCAGCTGCTGCCCTAGCAAGGAAGCTCAGGGAGTCAAAGCCAGTGCCGGGCGGCACCTTTCTGCTTTGCCCGCCTAAGCGGCGCCACGCTCCCTCGGATACTGTGTCCTTTCCCTCTGCACTGCGTCTGCCGAGGTGCTCTGTGCCTCTCGGAGCAGAAGGGCAAAGGACAATGTTTTCCACAGCAGGGTAGAAATGGCATTGCTAGCAGGAAAGCTAGATGCCTTGGAACTGTCCCCTTAGCCCTTGCCACTCACTTCAGGCTCGTACGCTGAGCAGAACAGCCTGCTGTTCTGAAGCTTCGCTGGCTGGCGTTCGTGCCCAGACGCGATTTCCTTCCCAAGGAGGCGAAGCGCCGTCTACTTCTCGCACCGAGCACGCTGCTCCTGGCTGTCGCTTCTGCCGCAACGAGCTCGCTACGAGCACTTTTCTTCTCAACCCTCTAGACCATTGCTTTCTGCTTTTCTTGTCTCGTGAATGGAGACGGAAAGCTTCTCGGCTACAATCTCGCCTAGAACAACTGCGGCTACACATTAAGCTCGCCCGGAACGCCCTGCTGAAACTTGCCTTCTGGCACCACATTCGCGGGGCAGCCGTCTTTCTTCGGCCACCTGCCAAGTGGCCCCATATCGCCGCGCTCGTTGCACTCCGCTTGTCAGATTGGCTTCCCGTGGCGCTGATTTCAGCCTGGCCAAATACTCGCGCTGCGAAGAGCTGTCTCGCAGACAATCATGATCCAGCATAGAAATTTGTCCTGCAATGTTCCCCCCTCTTTTCCCGCATTGTGCTGCTCTGATGAATGCCTTGAGCATGGAACGACTTAAGCCAGCAAGTATTCCTCGCCGGCCACCTCTCGCTGTGCAAGAGGTATGCCGTGGACCCTTTGAACGCTGCCAAGCAAAAAGCAGAGCAGTGACCATAAAAGCGAGGAGAGAGCATGCACGAAGCACACTAGTTCTGTCTAGTGCTTTCCGTGCAGAGAGGCGGCAAAGCTGAATGCCGTGCCAGAGCTTCACTTCTCGCTGGAGCACAGGAAGGCAAGAATGAAGAGGCAGAACACAGCCTTGGTTTCAGCAGCCTCCGGGACTGCAAAAGTTCAGCAATAGCTCTGTCAAAGCAGAACTCGGCTGAGAATGCTCTCGCAGCTTGGGAAAGTTAGGCGCAGCTGTTGACCAGCTCTGCCCGTGGCCACAGGCTGCTTCTTCCACCTTCACTGTGGCAGAGCTTTTGCGGAGCAGAGACGGCATTCTTCAAGTGCGTGTTCTCCAGGGTGCTGTGAAACAGAGCCTAGCACGCTGTCTCGCTGATCCTGGCTTTCGGCAAGCAGGCGTGCCAGACCGCCTACATTCTGCACTCTGGCAGCCTAGTTGCCAGCTTTCGGCAGCTGCTGTCCTAGCAAGGCAGCTCAGGGAGTCAAAGCCAGTGCCGGGCGGCACCTTTCTGCTTTGCCCGCCTAAGCGGCGCCACGCTCCCTCGGATACTGTGTCCTTTCCCTCTGCACTGCGTCTGCCGAGGTGCTCTCTGCCTCTCGGAGCAGAAGGGCAAAGGACATTGTTTTCCACAGCAGGGTAGAAATGGCATTGCTAGCAGGAAAGCTAGATGCCTTGGAACTGTCCCCTTAGCCCTTGCCACTCACTTCAGGCTCGTACGCTGAGCAGAACAGCCTGCTGTTCTGAAGCTTCGCTGGCTGGCGTTCGTGCCCAGACGCGATTTCCTTCCCAAGGAGGCGAAGCGCCGTCTACTTCTCGCAGCGATCACGCTGCTCCTGGCTGTCGCTTCTGCCGCAACGAGCTCGCTACGAGCACTTTTCTTCTCAACCCTCTAGACCATTGCTTTCTGCTTTTCTTGTCTCGTGAATGGAGACGGAAAGCTTCTCGGCTACAATCTCGCCTAGAACAACTGCGGCTACACATTAAGCTCGCCCGGAACGCCCTGCTGAAACTTGCCTTCTGGCACCCCATTCGCGGGGCAGCCGTCTTTCTTCGGCCACCTGCCAAGTGGCCCCATATCGCCGCGCTCGTTGCACTCCGCTTGTCAGATTGGCTTCCCGTGGCGCTGATTTCAGCCTGGCCAAATACTCGCGCTGCGAAGAGCTGTCTCGCAGACAATCATGATCCAGCATAGAAATTTGTCCTGCAATGTTCCCCCCTCTTTTCCCGCATTGTGCTGCTCTGATGAATGCCTTGAGCATGGAACGACTTAAGCCAGCAAGTATTCCTCGCCGGCCACCTCTCGCTGTGCAAGAGGTATGCCGTGGACCCTTGGAACGCTGCCAAGCAAAAAGCAGAGCAGTGACCATAAAAGCGAGGAGAGAGCATGCACGAAGCACACTAGTTCTGTCTAGTGCTTTCCGTGCAGAGAGGCGGCAAAGCTGAATGCCGTGCCAGAGCTTCACTTCTCGCTGGAGCACAGGAAGGCAAGAATGAAGAGGCAGAACACAGCCTTGGTTTCAGCAGCCTCCGGGACTGCAAAAGTTCAGCAATAGCTCTGTCAAAGCAGAACTCGGCTGAGAATGCTCTCGCAGCTTGGGAAAGTTAGGCGCAGCTGTTGACCAGCTCTGCCCGTGGCCACAGGCTGCTTCTTCCACCTTCACTGTGGCAGAGCTTTTGCGGAGCAGAGACGGCATTCTTCAAGTGCGTGTTCTCCAGGGTGCTGTGAAACAGAGCCTAGCACGCTGTCTCGCTGATACTGGCTTTCGGCAAGCAGGCGTGCCAGACCGCCTACATTCTGCACTCTGGCAGCCTAGTTGCCAGCTTTCGGCAGCTGCTGTCCTAGCAAGGCAGCTCAGGGAGTCAAAGCCAGTGCCGGGCGGCACCTTTCTGCTTTGCCCGCCTAAGCGGCGCCACGCTCCCTCGGATACTGTGTCCTTTCCCTCTGCACTGCGTCTGCCGAGGTGCTCTGTGCCTCTCGGAGCAGAAGGGCAAAGGACAATGTTTTCCACAGCAGGGTAGAAACGGCATTGCTAGCAGGAAAGCTAGATGCCTTGGAACTGTCCCCTTAGCCCTTGCCACTCACTTCAGGCTCGTACGCTGAGCAGAACAGCCTGCTGTTCTGAAGCTTCGCTGGCTGGCGTTCGTGCCCAGACGCGATTTCCTTCCCAAGGAGGCGAAGCGCCGTCTACTTCTCGCAGCGATCACGCTGCTCCTGGCTGTCGCTTCTGCCGCAACGAGCTCGCTACGAGCACTTTTCTTCTCAACCCTCTAGACCATTGCTTTCTGCTTTTCTTGTCTCGTGAATGGAGACGGAAAGCTTCTCGGCTACAATCTCGCCTAGAACAACTGCGGCTACACATTAAGCTCGCCCGGAACGCCCTGCTGAAACTTGCCTTCTGGCACCCCATTCGCGGGGCAGCCGTCTTTCTTCGGCCACCTGCCAAGTGGCCCCATATCGCCGCGCTCGTTGCACTCCGCTTGTCAGATTGGCTTCCCGTGGCGCTGATTTCAGCCTGGCCAAATACTCGCGCTGCGAAGAGCTGTCTCGCAGACAATCATGATCCAGCATAGAAATTTGTCCTGCAATGTTCCCCCCTCTTTTCCCGCATTGTGCTGCTCTGATGAATGCCTTGAGCATGGAACGACTTAAGCCAGCAAGTATTCCTCGCCGGCCACCTCTCGCTGTGCAAGAGGTATGCCGTGGACCCTTGGAACGCTGCCAAGCAAAAAGCAGAGCAGTGACCATAAAAGCGAGGAGAGAGCATGCACGAAGCACACTAGTTCTGTCTAGTGCTTCCCGTGCAGAGAGGCGGCAAAGCTGAATGCCGTGCCAGAGCTTCACTTCTCGCTGGAGCACAGGAAGGCAAGAATGAAGAGGCAGAACACAGCCTTGGTTTCAGCAGCCTCCGGGACTGCAAAAGTTCAGCAATAGCTCTGTCAAAGCAGAACTCGGCTGAGAATGCTCTCGCAGCTTGGGAAAGTTAGGCGCAGCTGTTGACCAGCTCTGCCCGTGGCCACAGGCTGCTTCTTCCACCTTCACTGTGGCAGAGCTTTTGCGGAGCAGAGACGGCATTCTTCAAGTGCGTGTTCTCCAGGGTGCTGTGAAACAGAGCCTAGCACGCTGTCTCGCTGATACTGGCTTTCGGCAAGCAGGCGTGCCAGACCGCCGACATTCTGCACTCTGGCAGCCTCGTTGCCAGCTTTCGGCAGCTGCTGTCCTAGCAAGGCAGCTCAGGGAGTCAAAGCCAGTGCCGGGCGGCACCTTTCTGCTTTGCCCGCCTAAGCGGCGCCACGCTCCCTCGGATACTGTGTCCTTTCCCTCTGCACTGCGTCTGCCGAGGTGCTCTGTGCCTCTCGGAGCAGAAGGGCAAAGGACAATGTTTTCCACAGCAGGGTAGAAACGGCATTGCTAGCAGGAAAGCTAGATGCCTTGGAACTGTCCCCTTAGCCCTTGCCACTCACTTCAGGCTCGTACGCTGAGCAGAACAGCCTGCTGTTCTGAAGCTTCGCTGGCTGGCGTTCGTGCCCAGACGCGATTTCCTTCCCAAGGAGGCGAAGCGCCGTCTACTTCTCGCAGCGAGCACGCTGCTCCTGGCTTTCGCTTCTGCCGCAACGAACTCGCTACGAGCACTTTTCTTCTCAACCCTCTAGACCATTGCTTTCTGCTTTTCTTGTCTCGTGAATGGAGACGGAAAGCTTCTCGGCTACAATCTCGCCTAGAACAACTGCGGCTACACATTAAGCTCGCCCGGAACGCCCTGCTGAAACTTGCCTTCTGGCACCCCATTCGCGGGGCAGCCGTCTTTCTTCGGCCACCTGCCAAGTGGCCCCATATCGCCGCGCTCGTTGCACTCCGCTTGTCAGATTGGCTTCCCGTGGCGCTGATTTTAGTCTGGCCAAATACTAGCGCTGCGGAGAGCTGTCTCGCAGACAATCATGTTCCAGCATAGAAAATTGTCCTGCAATGTTCCCCCCTCTTTTCCCGCATTGTGCTGCTCTGATGAATGCCTTGAGCATGGAACGACTTAAGCCAGCAAGTATTCCTCGCCGGCCACCTCTCGCTGTGCAAGAGGTATGCCGTGGACCCTTTGAACGCTGCCAAGCAAAAAGCAGAGCAGTGACCATAAAAGCGAGGAGAGAGCATGCACGAAGCACACTAGTTCTGTCTAGTGCTTTCCGTGCAGAGAGGCGGCAAAGCTGAATGCCGTGCCAGAGCTTCACTTCTCGCTGGAGCACAGGAAGGCAAGAATGAAGAGGCAGAACACAGCCTTGGTTTCAGCAGCCTCCGGGACTGCAAAAGTTCAGCAATAGCTCTGTCAAAGCAGAACTCGGCTGAGAATGCTCTCGCAGCTTGGGAAAGTTAGGCGCAGCTGTTGACCAGCTCTGCCCGTGGCCACAGGCTGCTTCTTCCACCTTCACTGTGGCAGAGCTTTTGCGGAGCAGAGACGGCATTCTTCAAGTGCGTGTTCTCCAGGGTGCTGTGAAACAGAGCCTAGCACGCTGTCTCGCTGATACTGGCTTTCGGCAAGCAGGCGTGCCAGACCGCCTACATTCTGCACTCTGGCAGCCTAGTTGCCAGCTTTCGGCAGCTGCTGTCCTAGCAAGGAAGCTCAGGGAGTCAAAGCCAGTGCCGGGCGGCACCTTTCTGCTTTGCCCGCCTAAGCGGCGCCACGCTCCCTCGGATACTGTGTCCTTTCCCTCTGCACTGCGTCTGCCGAGGTGCTCTGTGCCTCTCGGAGCAGAAGGGCAAAGGACAATGTTTTCCGCAGCAGGGTAGAAATGGCATTGCTAGCAGGAAAGCTAGATGCCTTGGAACTGTCCCCTTAGCCCTTGCCACTCACTTCAGGCTCGTACGCTGAGCAGAACAGCCTGCTGTTCTGAAGCTTCGCTGGCTGGCGTTCGTGCCCAGACGCGATTTCCTTCCCAAGGAGGCGAAGCGCCGTCTACTTCTCGCAGCGATCACGCTGCTCCTGGCTGTCGCTTCTGCCGCAACGAGCTCGCTACGAGCACTTTTCTTCTCAACCCTCTAGACCATTGCTTTCTGCTTTTCTTGTCTCGTGAATGGAGACGGAAAGCTTCTCGGCTACAATCTCGCCTAGAACAACTGCGGCTACACATTAAGCTCGCCCGGAACGCCCTGCTGAAACTTGCCTTCTGGCACCCCATTCGCGGGGCAGCCGTCTTTCTTCGGCCACCTGCCAAGTGGCCCCATATCGCCGCGCTCGTTGCACTCCGCTTGTCAGATTGGCTTCCCGTGGCGCTGATTTCAGCCTGGCCAAATACTCGCGCTGCGAAGAGCTGTCTCGCAGACAATCATGATCCAGCATAGAAATTTGTCCTGCAATGTTCCCCCCTCTTTTCCCGCATTGTGCTGCTCTGATGAATGCCTTGAGCATGGAACGACTTAAGCCAGCAAGTATTCCTCGCCGGCCACCTCTCGCTGTGCAAGAGGTATGCCGTGGACCCTTGGAACGCTGCCAAGCAAAAAGCAGAGCAGTGACCATAAAAGCGAGGAGAGAGCATGCACGAAGCACACTAGTTCTGTCTAGTGCTTCCCGTGCAGAGAGGCGGCAAAGCTGAATGCCGTGCCAGAGCTTCACTTCTCGCTGGAGCACAGGAAGGCAAGAATGAAGAGGCAGAACACAGCCTTGGTTTCAGCAGCCTCCGGGACTGCAAAAGTTCAGCAATAGCTCTGTCAAAGCAGAACTCGGCTGAGAATGCTCTCGCAGCTTGGGAAAGTTAGGCGCAGCTGTTGACCAGCTCTGCCCGTGGCCACAGGCTGCTTCTTCCACCTTCACTGTGGCAGAGCTTTTGCGGAGCAGAGACGGCATTCTTCAAGTGCGTGTTCTCCAGGGTGCTGTGAAACAGAGCCTAGCACGCTGTCTCGCTGATACTGGCTTTCGGCAAGCAGGCGTGCCAGACCGCCTACATTCTGCACTCTGGCAGCCTAGTTGCCAGCTTTCGGCAGCTGCTGTCCTAGCAAGGCAGCTCAGGGAGTCAAAGCCAGTGCCGGGCGGCACCTTTCTGCTTTGCCCGCCTAAGCGGCGCCACGCTCCCTCGGATACTGTGTCCTTTCCCTCTGCACTGCGTCTGCCGAGGTGCTCTGTGCCTCTCGGAGCAGAAGGGCAAAGGACAATGTTTTCCACAGCAGGGTAGAAACGGCATTGCTAGCAGGAAAGCTAGATGCCTTGGAACTGTCCCCTTAGCCCTTGCCACTCACTTCAGGCTCGTACGCTGAGCAGAACAGCCTGCTGTTCTGAAGCTTCGCTGGCTGGCGTTCGTGCCCAGACGCGATTTCCTTCCCAAGGAGGCGAAGCGCCGTCTACTTCTCGCAGCGAGCACGCTGCTCCTGGCTTTCGCTTCTGCCGCAACGAACTCGCTACGAGCACTTTTCTTCTCAACCCTCTAGACCATTGCTTTCTGCTTTTCTTGTCTCGTGAATGGAGACGGAAAGCTTCTCGGCTACAATCTCGCCTAGAACAACTGCGGCTACACATTAAGCTCGCCCGGAACGCCCTGCTGAAACTTGCCTTCTGGCACCACATTCGCGGGGCAGCCGTCTTTCTTCGGCCACCTGCCAAGTGGCCCCATATCGCCGCGCTCGTTGCACTCCGCTTGTCAGATTGGCTTCCCGTGGCGCTGATTTTAGTCTGGCCAAATACTAGCGCTGCGGAGAGCTGTCTCGCAGACAATCATGTTCCAGCATAGAAAATTGTCCTGCAATGTTCCCCCCTCTTTTCCCGCATTGTGCTGCTCTGATGAATGCCTTGAGCATGGAACGACTTAAGCCAGCAAGTATTCCTCGCCGGCCACCTCTCGCTGTGCAAGAGGTATGCCGTGGACCCTTTGAACGCTGCCAAGCAAAAAGCAGAGCAGTGACCATAAAAGCGAGGAGAGAGCATGCACGAAGCACACTAGTTCTGTCTAGTGCTTTCCGTGCAGAGAGGCGGCAAAGCTGAATGCCGTGCCAGAGCTTCACTTCTCGCTGGAGCACAGGAAGGCAAGAATGAAGAGGCAGAACACAGCCTTGGTTTCAGCAGCCTCCGGGACTGCAAAAGTTCAGCAATAGCTCTGTCAAAGCAGAACTCGGCTGAGAATGCTCTCGCAGCTTGGGAAAGTTAGGCGCAGCTGTTGACCAGCTCTGCCCGTGGCCACAGGCTGCTTCTTCCACCTTCACTGTGGCAGAGCTTTTGCGGAGCAGAGACGGCATTCTTCAAGTGCGTGTTCTCCAGGGTGCTGTGAAACAGAGCCTAGCACGCTGTCTCGCTGATACTGGCTTTCGGCAAGCAGGCGTGCCAGACCGCCTACATTCTGCACTCTGGCAGCCTAGTTGCCAGCTTTCGGCAGCTGCTGTCCTAGCAAGGAAGCTCAGGGAGTCAAAGCCAGTGCCGGGCGGCACCTTTCTGCTTTGCCCGCCTAAGCGGCGCCACGCTCCCTCGGATACTGTGTCCTTTCCCTCTGCACTGCGTCTGCCGAGGTGCTCTGTGCCTCTCGGAGCAGAAGGGCAAAGGACAATGTTTTCCGCAGCAGGGTAGAAATGGCATTGCTAGCAGGAAAGCTAGATGCCTTGGAACTGTCCCCTTAGCCCTTGCCACTCACTTCAGGCTCGTACGCTGAGCAGAACAGCCTGCTGTTCTGAAGCTTCGCTGGCTGGCGTTCGTGCCCAGACGCGATTTCCTTCCCAAGGAGGCGAAGCGCCGTCTACTTCTCGCAGCGATCACGCTGCTCCTGGCTGTCGCTTCTGCCGCAACGAGCTCGCTACGAGCACTTTTCTTCTCAACCCTCTAGACCATTGCTTTCTGCTTTTCTTGTCTCGTGAATGGAGACGGAAAGCTTCTCGGCTACAATCTCGCCTAGAACAACTGCGGCTACACATTAAGCTCGCCCGGAACGCCCTGCTGAAACTTGCCTTCTGGCACCCCATTCGCGGGGCAGCCGTCTTTCTTCGGCCACCTGCCAAGTGGCCCCATATCGCCGCGCTCGTTGCACTCCGCTTGTCAGATTGGCTTCCCGTGGCGCTGATTTCAGCCTGGCCAAATACTCGCGCTGCGAAGAGCTGTCTCGCAGACAATCATGATCCAGCATAGAAATTTGTCCTGCAATGTTCCCCCCTCTTTTCCCGCATTGTGCTGCTCTGATGAATGCCTTGAGCATGGAACGACTTAAGCCAGCAAGTATTCCTCGCCGGCCACCTCTCGCTGTGCAAGAGGTATGCCGTGGACCCTTGGAACGCTGCCAAGCAAAAAGCAGAGCAGTGACCATAAAAGCGAGGAGAGAGCATGCACGAAGCACACTAGTTCTGTCTAGTGCTTCCCGTGCAGAGAGGCGGCAAAGCTGAATGCCGTGCCAGAGCTTCACTTCTCGCTGGAGCACAGGAAGGCAAGAATGAAGAGGCAGAACACAGCCTTGGTTTCAGCAGCCTCCGGGACTGCAAAAGTTCAGCAATAGCTCTGTCAAAGCAGAACTCGGCTGAGAATGCTCTCGCAGCTTGTGAAAGTTAGGCGCAGCTGTTGACCAGCTCTGCCCGTGGCCACAGGCTGCTTCTTCCACCTTCACTGTGGCAGAGCTTTTGCGGAGCAGAGACGGCATTCTTCAAGTGCGTGTTCTCCAGGGTGCTGTGAAACAGAGCCTAGCACGCTGTCTCGCTGATACTGGCTTTCGGCAAGCAGGCGTGCCAGACCGCCTACATTCTGCACTCTGGCAGCCTAGTTGCCAGCTTTCGGCAGCTGCTGTCCTAGCAAGGAAGCTCAGGGAGTCAAAGCCAGTGCCGGGCGGCACCTTTCTGCTTTGCCCGCCTAAGCGGCGCCACGCTCCCTCGGATACTGTGTCCTTTCCCTCTGCACTGCGTCTGCCGAGGTGCTCTGTGCCTCTCGGAGCAGAAGGGCAAAGGACAATGTTTTCCACAGCAGGGTAGAAATGGCATTGCTAGCAGGAAAGCTAGATGCCTTGGAACTGTCCCCTTAGCCCTTGCCACTCACTTCAGGCTCGTACGCTGAGCAGAACAGCCTGCTGTTCTGAAGCTTCGCTGGCTGGCGTTCGTGCCCAGACGCGATTTCCTTCCCAAGGAGGCGAAGCGCCGTCTACTTCTCGCACCGAGCACGCTGCTCCTGGCTGTCGCTTCTGCCGCAACGAGCTCGCTACGAGCACTTTTCTTCTCAACCCTCTAGACCATTGCTTTCTGCTTTTCTTGTCTCGTGAATGGAGACGGAAAGCTTCTCGGCTACAATCTCGCCTAGAACAACTGCGGCTACACATTAAGCTCGCCCGGAACGCCCTGCTGAAACTTGCCTTCTGGCACCACATTCGCGGGGCAGCCGTCTTTCTTCGGCCACCTGCCAAGTGGCCCCATATCGCCGCGCTCGTTGCACTCCGCTTGTCAGATTGGCTTCCCGTGGCGCTGATTTCAGCCTGGCCAAATACTCGCGCTGCGAAGAGCTGTCTCGCAGACAATCATGATCCAGCATAGAAATTTGTCCTGCAATGTTCCCCCCTCTTTTCCCGCATTGTGCTGCTCTGATGAATGCCTTGAGCATGGAACGACTTAAGCCAGCAAGTATTCCTCGCCGGCCACCTCTCGCTGTGCAAGAGGTATGCCGTGGACCCTTTGAACGCTGCCAAGCAAAAAGCAGAGCAGTGACCATAAAAGCGAGGAGAGAGCATGCACGAAGCACACTAGTTCTGTCTAGTGCTTTCCGTGCAGAGAGGCGGCAAAGCTGAATGCCGTGCCAGAGCTTCACTTCTCGCTGGAGCACAGGAAGGCAAGAATGAAGAGGCAGAACACAGCCTTGGTTTCAGCAGCCTCCGGGACTGCAAAAGTTCAGCAATAGCTCTGTCAAAGCAGAACTCGGCTGAGAATGCTCTCGCAGCTTGGGAAAGTTAGGCGCAGCTGTTGACCAGCTCTGCCCGTGGCCACAGGCTGCTTCTTCCACCTTCGCTGTGGCAGAGGTTTTGCGGAGCAGAGACGGCATTCTTCAAGGGCGTGTTCTCCAGGGTGCTGTGAAACAGAGCCTAGCACGCTGTCTCGCTGATCCTGGCTTTCGGCAAGCAGGCGTGCCAGACCGCCTACATTCTGCACTCTGGCAGCCTAGTTGCCAGCTTTCGGCAGCTGCTGTCCTAGCAAGGAAGCTCAGGGAGTCAAAGCCAGTGCCGGGCGGCACCTTTCTGCTTTGCCCGCCTAAGCGGCGCCACGCTCCCTCGGATACTTTGTCCTTTCCCTCTGCACTGCGTCTGCCGTGCTGCTCTGTGCCTCTCGGAGCAGAAGGGCAAAGGACAATGTTTTCCACAGCAGGGTAGAAATGGCATTGCTAGCAGGAAAGCTAGATGCCTTGGGACTGTCCCCTTAGCCCTTGCCACTCACTTCAGGCTCGTACGCTGAGCAGAACAGCCTGCTGTTCTGAAGCTTCGCTGGCTGGCGTTCGTGCCCAGACGTGATTTCCTTTCCAAGGAGGCGAAGCGCCGTCTACTTCTCGCAGCGAGCACGCTGCTCCTGGCTTTCGCTTCTGCCGCAACGAACTCGCTACGAGCACTTTTCTTCTCAACCCTCTAGACCATTGCTTTCTGCTTTTCTTGTCTCGTGAATGGAGACGGAAAGCTTCTCGGCTACAATCTCGCCTAGAACAACTGCGGCTACACATTAAGCTCGCCCGGAACGCCCTGCTGAAACTTGCCTTCTGGCACCCCATTCGCGGGGCAGCCGTCTTTCTTCGGCCACCTGCCAAGTTACCCCATATCGCCGCGCTCGTTGCACTCCGCTTGTCAGATTGGCTTCCCGTGGCGCTGATTTCAGCCTGGCCAAATACTCGCGCTGCGAAGAGCTGTCTCGCAGACAATCATGATCCAAAATAGAAATTTGTCCTGCAATGTTCCCCCCTCTTTTCCCCCATTGTGCTGCTCTGATGAATGCCTTGAGCATGGAACGACTTAAGCCAGCAAGTATTCCTCGCCGGCCACCTCTCGCTGTGCGAGAGGTATGCCGTGGACCCTTTGAACGCTGCCAAGCAAAAAGCAGAGCAGTGACCATAAAAGCGAGGAGAGAGCATGCACGAAGCACACTAGTTCTGTCTAGTGCTTTCCGTGCAGAGAGGCGGCAAAGCTGAATGCCGTGCCAGAGCTTCACTTCTCGCTGGAGCACAGGAAGGCAAGAATGAAGAGGCAGAACACAGCCTTGGTTTCAGCAGCCTCCGGGACTGCAAAAGTTCAGCAATAGCTCTGTCAAAGCAGAACTCGGCTGAGAATGCTCTCGCAGCTTGGGAAAGTTAGGCGCAGCTGTTGACCAGCTCTGCCCGTGGCCACAGGCTGCTTCTTCCACCTTCACTGTGGCAGAGCTTTTGCGGAGCAGAGAGGGCATTCTTCAAGGGCGTGTTCTCCAAGGTGCTGTGAAACAGAGCCTAGCACGCTGTCTCGCTGATACTGGCTTTCGGCAAGCAGGCGTGCCAGACCGCCGACATTCTGCACTCTGGCAGCCTCGTTGCCAGCTTTCGGCAGCTGCTGCCCTAGCAAGGAAGCTCAGGGAGTCAAAGCCAGTGCCGGGCGGCACCTTTCTGCTTTGCCCGCCTAAGCGGCGCCACGCTCCCTCGGATACTGTGTCCTTTCCCTCTGCACTGCGTCTGCCGAGGTGCTCTGTGCCTCTCGGAGCAGAAGGGCAAAGGACAATGTTTTCCACAGCAGGGTAGAAATGGCATTGCTAGCAGGAAAGCTAGATGCCTTGGAACTGTCCCCTTAGCCCTTGCCACTCACTTCAGGCTCGTACGCTGAGCAGAACAGCCTGCTGTTCTGAAGCTTCGCTGGCTGCCGTTCGTGCCCAGACGCGATTTCCTTCCCAAGGAGGCGAAGCGCCGTCTACTTCTCGCAGCGAGCACGCTGCTCCTGGCTTTCGCTTCTGCCGCAACGAACTCGCTACGAGCACTTTTCTTCTCAACCCTCTAGACCATTGCTTTCTGCTTTTCTTGTCTCGTGAATGGAGACGGAAAGCTTCTCGGCTACAATCTCGCCTAGAACAACTGCGGCTACACATTAAGCTCGCCCGGAACGCCCTGCTGAAACTTGCCTTCTGGCACCACATTCGCGGGGCAGCCGTCTTTCTTCGGCCACCTGCCAAGTGGCCCCATATCGCCGCGCTCGTTGCACTCCGCTTGTCAGATTGGCTTCCCGTGGCGCTGATTTTAGTCTGGCCAAATACTAGCGCTGCGGAGAGCTGTCTCGCAGACAATCATGTTCCAGCATAGAAAATTGTCCTGCAATGTTCCCCCCTCTTTTCCCGCATTGTGCTGCTCTGATGAATGCCTTGAGCATGGAACGACTTAAGCCAGCAAGTATTCCTCGCCGGCCACCTCTCGCTGTGCAAGAGGTATGCCGTGGACCCTTTGAACGCTGCCAAGCAAAAAGCAGAGCAGTGACCATAAAAGCGAGGAGAGAGCATGCACGAAGCACACTAGTTCTGTCTAGTGCTTTCCGTGCAGAGAGGCGGCAAAGCTGAATGCCGTGCCAGAGCTTCACTTCTCGCTGGAGCACAGGAAGGCAAGAATGAAGAGGCAGAACACAGCCTTGGTTTCAGCAGCCTCCGGGACTGCAAAAGTTCAGCAATAGCTCTGTCAAAGCAGAACTCGGCTGAGAATGCTCTCGCAGCTTGGGAAAGTTAGGCGCAGCTGTTGACCAGCTCTGCCCGTGGCCACAGGCTGCTTCTTCCACCTTCACTGTGGCAGAGCTTTTGCGGAGCAGAGACGGCATTCTTCAAGTGCGTGTTCTCCAGGGTGCTGTGAAACAGAGCCTAGCACGCTGTCTCGCTGATACTGGCTTTCGGCAAGCAGGCGTGCCAGACCGCCTACATTCTGCACTCTGGCAGCCTAGTTGCCAGCTTTCGGCAGCTGCTGTCCTAGCAAGGAAGCTCAGGGAGTCAAAGCCAGTGCCGGGCGGCACCTTTCTGCTTTGCCCGCCTAAGCGGCGCCACGCTCCCTCGGATACTGTGTCCTTTCCCTCTGCACTGCGTCTGCCGAGGTGCTCTGTGCCTCTCGGAGCAGAAGGGCAAAGGACAATATTTTCCGCAGCAGGGTAGAAATGGCATTGCTAGCAGGAAAGCTAGATGCCTTGGAACTGTCCCCTTAGCCCTTGCCACTCACTTCAGGCTCGTACGCTGAGCAGAACAGCCTGCTGTTCTGAAGCTTCGCTGGCTGGCGTTCGTGCCCAGACGCGATTTCCTTCCCAAGGAGGCGAAGCGCCGTCTACTTCTCGCACCGAGCACGCTGCTCCTGGCTTTCGCTTCTGCCGCAACGAGCTCGCTACGAGCACTTTTCTTCTCAACCCTCTAGACCATTGCTTTCTGCTTTTCTTGTCTCGTGAATGGAGACGGAAAGCTTCTCGGCTACAATCTCGCCTAGAACAACTGCGGCTACACATTAAGCTCGCCCGGAACGCCCTGCTGAAACTTGCCTTCTGGCACCCCATTCGCGGGGCAGCCGTCTTTCTTCGGCCACCTGCCAAGTGGCCCCATATCGCCGCGCTCGTTGCACTCCGCTTGTCAGATTGGCTTCCCGTGGCGCTGATTTCAGCCTGGCCAAATACTCGCGCTGCGAAGAGCTGTCTCGCAGACAATCATGATCCAGCATAGAAATTTGTCCTGCAATGTTCCCCCCTCTTTTCCCGCATTGTGCTGCTCTGATGAATGCCTTGAGCATGGAACGACTTAAGCCAGCAAGTATTCCTCGCCGGCCACCTCTCGCTGTGCAAGAGGTATGCCGTGGACCCTTGGAACGCTGCCAAGCAAAAAGCAGAGCAGTGACCATAAAAGCGAGGAGAGAGCATGCACGAAGCACACTAGTTCTGTCTAGTGCTTTCCGTGCAGAGAGGCGGCAAAGCTGAATGCCGTGCCAGAGCTTCACTTCTCGCTGGAGCACAGGAAGGCAAGAATGAAGAGGCAGAACACAGCCTTGGTTTCAGCAGCCTCCGGGACTGCAAAAGTTCAGCAATAGCTCTGTCAAAGCAGAACTCGGCTGAGAATGCTCTCGCAGCTTGGGAAAGTTAGGCGCAGCTGTTGACCAGCTCTGCCCGTGGCCACAGGCTGCTTCTTCCACCTTCACTGTGGCAGAGCTTTTGCGGAGCAGAGACGGCATTCTTCAAGTGCGTGTTCTCCAGGGTGCTGTGAAACAGAGCCTAGCACGCTGTCTCGCTGATACTGGCTTTCGGCAAGCAGGCGTGCCAGACCGCCTACATTCTGCACTCTGGCAGCCTAGTTGCCAGCTTTCGGCAGCTGCTGTCCTAGCAAGGAAGCTCAGGGAGTCAAAGCCAGTGCCGGGCGGCACCTTTCTGCTTTGCCCGCCTAAGCGGCGCCACGCTCCCTCGGATACTGTGTCCTTTCCCTCTGCACTGCGTCTGCCGAGGTGCTCTGTGCCTCTCGGAGCAGAAGGGCAAAGGACAATGTTTTCCACAGCAGGGTAGAAATGGCATTGCTAGCAGGAAAGCTAGATGCCTTGGAACTGTCCCCTTAGCCCTTGCCACTCACTTCAGGCTCGTACGCTGAGCAGAACAGCCTGCTGTTCTGAAGCTTCGCTGGCTGGCGTTCGTGCCCAGACGCGATTTCCTTCCCAAGGAGGCGAAGCGCCGTCTACTTCTCGCACCGAGCACGCTGCTCCTGGCTGTCGCTTCTGCCGCAACGAGCTCGCTACGAGCACTTTTCTTCTCAACCCTCTAGACCATTGCTTTCTGCTTTTCTTGTCTCGTGAATGGAGACGGAAAGCTTCTCGGCTACAATCTCGCCTAGAACAACTGCGGCTACACATTAAGCTCGCCCGCAACGCCCTGCTGAAACTTGCCTTCTGGCACCACATTCGCGGGGCAGCCGTCTTTCTTCGGCCACCTGCCAAGTGGCCCCATATCGCCGCGCTCGTTGCACTCCGCTTGTCAGATTGGCTTCCCGTGGCGCTGATTTCAGCCTGGCCAAATACTCGCGCTGCGAAGAGCTGTCTCGCAGACAATCATGATCCAGCATAGAAATTTGTCCTGCAATGTTCCCCCCTCTTTTCCCGCATTGTGCTGCTCTGATGAATGCCTTGAGCATGGAACGACTTAAGCCAGCAAGTATTCCTCGCCGGCCACCTCTCGCTGTGCGAGAGGTATGCCGTGGACCCTTGGAACGCTGCCAAGCAAAAAGCAGAGCAGTGACCATAAAAGCGAGGAGAGAGCATGCACGAAGCACACTAGTTCTGTCTAGTGCTTTCCGTGCAGAGAGGCGGCAAAGCTGAATGCCGTGCCAGAGCTTCACTTCTCGCTGGAGCACAGGAAGGCAAGAATGAAGAGGCAGAACACAGCCTTGGTTTCAGCAGCCTCCGGGACTGCAAAAGTTCAGCAATAGCTCTGTCAAAGCAGAACTCGGCTGAGAATGCTCTCGCAGCTTGGGAAAGTTAGGCGCAGCTGTTGACCAGCTCTGCCCGTGGCCACAGGCTGCTTCTTCCACCTTCACTGTGGCAGAGCTTTTGCGGAGCAGAGACGGCATTCTTCAAGTGCGTGTTCTCCAGGGTGCTGTGAAACAGAGCCTAGCACGCTGTCTCGCTGATACTGGCTTTCGGCAAGCAGGCGTGCCAGACCGCCTACATTCTGCACTCTGGCAGCCTAGTTGCCAGCTTTCGGCAGCTGCTGTCCTAGCAAGGAAGCTCAGGGAGTCAAAGCCAGTGCCGGGCGGCACCTTTCTGCTTTGCCCGCCTAAGCGGCGCCACGCTCCCTCGGATACTGTGTCCTTTCCCTCTGCACTGCGTCTGCCGAGGTGCTCTGTGCCTCTCGGAGCAGAAGGGCAAAGGACAGTGTTTTCCACTGCAGGGTAGAAACGGCATTGCTAGCAGGAAAGCTAGATGCCTTGGAACTGTCCCCTTAGCCCTTGCCACTCACTTCAGGCTCGTACGCTGAGCAGAACAGCCTGCTGTTCTGAAGCTTCGCTGGCTGGCGTTCGTGCCCAGACGCGATTTCCTTCCCAAGGAGGCGAAGCGCCGTCTACTTCTCGCAGCGATCACGCTGCTCCTGGCTGTCGCTTCTGCCGCAACGAGCTCGCTACGAGCACTTTTCTTCTCAACCCTCTAGACCATTGCTTTCTGCTTTTCTTGTCTCGTGAATGGAGACGGAAAGCTTCTCGGCTACAATCTCGCCTAGAACAACTGCGGCTACACATTAAGCTCGCCCGGAACGCCCTGCTGAAACTTGCCTTCTGGCACCCCATTCGCGGGGCAGCCGTCTTTCTTCGGCCACCTGCCAAGTGGCCCCATATCGCCGCGCTCGTTGCACTCCGCTTGTCAGATTGGCTTCCCGTGGCGCTGATTTCAGCCTGGCCAAATACTCGCGCTGCGAAGAGCTGTCTCGCAGACAATCATGATCCAGCATAGAAATTTGTCCTGCAATGTTCCCCCCTCTTTTCCCGCATTGTGCTGCTCTGATGAATGCCTTGAGCATGGAACGACTTAAGCCAGCAAGTATTCCTCGCCGGCCACCTCTCGCTGTGCAAGAGGTATGCCGTGGACCCTTGGAACGCTGCCAAGCAAAAAGCAGAGCAGTGACCATAAAAGCGAGGAGAGAGCATGCACGAAGCACACTAGTTCTGTCTAGTGCTTCCCGTGCAGAGAGGCGGCAAAGCTGAATGCCGTGCCAGAGCTTCACTTCTCGCTGGAGCACAGGAAGGCAAGAATGAAGAGGCAGAACACAGCCTTGGTTTCAGCAGCCTCCGGGACTGCAAAAGTTCAGCAATAGCTCTGTCAAAGCAGAACTCGGCTGAGAATGCTCTCGCAGCTTGGGAAAGTTAGGCGCAGCTGTTGACCAGCTCTGCCCGTGGCCACAGGCTTCTTCTTCCACCTTCGCTGTGGCAGAGCTTTTGCGGAGCAGAGAGGGCATTCTTCAAGGGCGTGTTCTCCAAGGTGCTGTGAAACAGAGCCTAGCACGCTGTCTCGCTGATACTGGCTTTCGGCAAGCAGGCGTGCCAGACCGCCTACATTCTGCACTCTGGCAGCCTAGTTGCCAGCTTTCGGCAGCTGCTGTCCTAGCAAGGCAGCTCAGGGAGTCAAAGCCAGTGCCGGGCGGCACCTTTCTGCTTTGCCCGCCTACGCGGCGCCACGCTCCCTCGGATACTGTGTCCTTTCCCTCTGCACTGCGTCTGCCGAGGTGCTCTGTGCCTCTCGGAGCAGAAGGGCAAAGGACAATGTTTTCCACAGCAGGGTAGAAATGGCATTGCTAGCAGGAAAGCTAGATGCCTTGGAACTGTCCCCTTAGCCCTTGCCACTCACTTCAGGCTCGTACGCTGAGCAGAACAGCCTGCTGTTCTGAAGCTTCGCTGGCTGGCGTTCGTGCCCAGACGCGATTTCCTTCCCAAGGAGGCGAAGCGCCGTCTACTTCTCGCACCGAGCACGCTGCTCCTGGCTGTCGCTTCTGCCGCAACGAGCTCGCTACGAGCACTTTTCTTCTCAACCCTCTAGACCATTGCTTTCTGCTTTTCTTGTCTCGTGAATGGAGACGGAAAGCTTCTCGGCTACAATCTCGCCTAGAACAAGTGCGGCTACACATTAAGCTCGCCCGGAACGCCCTGCTGAAACTTGCCTTCTGGCACCCCATTCGCGGGGCAGCCGTCTTTCTTCGGCCACCTGCCAAGTGGCCCCATATCGCCGCGCTCGTTGCACTCCGCTTGTCAGATTGGCTTCCCGTGGCGCTGATTTCAGCCTGGCCAAATACTCGCGCTGCGAAGAGCTGTCTCGCAGACAATCATGATCCAGCATAGAAATTTGTCCTGCAATGTTCCCCCCTCTTTTCCCGCATTGTGCTGCTCTGATGAATGCCTTGAGCATGGAACGACTTAAGCCAGCAAGTATTCCTCGCCGGCCACCTCTCGCTGTGCAAGAGGTATGCCGTGGACCCTTGGAACGCTGCCAAGCAAAAAGCAGAGCAGTGACCATAAAAGCGAGGAGAGAGCATGCACGAAGCACACTAGTTCTGTCTAGTGCTTCCCGTGCAGAGAGGCGGCAAAGCTGAATGCCGTGCCAGAGCTTCACTTCTCGCTGGAGCACAGGAAGGCAAGAATGAAGAGGCAGAACACAGCCTTGGTTTCAGCAGCCTCCGGGACTGCAAAAGTTCAGCAATAGCTCTGTCAAAGCAGAACTCGGCTGAGAATGCTCTCGCAGCTTGGGAAAGTTAGGCGCAGCTGTTGACCAGCTCTGCCCGTGGCCACAGGCTTCTTCTTCCACCTTCGCTGTGGCAGAGCTTTTGCGGAGCAGAGAGGGCATCCTTCAAGGGCGTGTTCTCCAAGGTGCTGTGAAACAGAGCCTAGCACGCTGTCTCGCTGATCCTGGCTTTCGGCAAGCAGGCGTGCCAGACCGCCTACATTCTGCACTCTGGCAGCCTAGTTGCCAGCTTTCGGCAGCTGCTGTCCTAGCAAGGCAGCTCAGGGAGTCAAAGCCAGTGCCGGGCGGCACCTTTCTGCTTTGCCCGCCTACGCGGCGCCACGCTCCCTCGGATACTGTGTCCTTTCCCTCTGCACTGCGTCTGCCGAGGTGCTCTGTGCCTCTCGGAGCAGAAGGGCAAAGGACAATGTTTTCCACAGCAGGGTAGAAATGGCATTGCTAGCAGGAAAGCTAGATGCCTTGGAACTGTCCCCTTAGCCCTTGCCACTCACTTCAGGCTCGTACGCTGAGCAGAACAGCCTGCTGTTCTGAAGCTTCGCTGGCTGGCGTTCGTGCCCAGACGCGATTTCCTTCCCAAGGAGGCGAAGCGCCGTCTACTTCTCGCACCGAGCACGCTGCTCCTGGCTGTCGCTTCTGCCGCAACGAGCTCGCTACGAGCACTTTTCTTCTCAACCCTCTAGACCATTGCTTTCTGCTTTTCTTGTCTCGTGAATGGAGACGGAAAGCTTCTCGGCTACAATCTCGCCTAGAACAACTGCGGCTACACATTAAGCTCGCCCGGAACGCCCTGCTGAAACTTGCCTTCTGGCACCCCATTCGCGGGGCAGCCGTCTTTCTTCGGCCACCTGCCAAGTGGCCCCATATCGCCGCGCTCGTTGCACTCCGCTTGTCAGATTGGCTTCCCGTGGCGCTGATTTCAGCCTGGCCAAATACTCGCGCTGCGAAGAGCTGTCTCGCAGACAATCATGATCCAGCATAGAAATTTGTCCTGCAATGTTCCCCCCTCTTTTCCCGCATTGTGCTGCTCTGATGAATGCCTTGAGCATGGAACGACTTAAGCCAGCAAGTATTCCTCGCCGGCCACCTCTCGCTGTGCGAGAGGTATGCCGTGGACCCTTGGAACGCTGCCAAGCAAAAAGCAGAGCAGTGACCATAAAAGCGAGGAGAGAGCATGCACGAAGCACACTAGTTCTGTCTAGTGCTTCCCGTGCAGAGAGGCGGCAAAGCTGAATGCCGTGCCAGAGCTTCACTTCTCGCTGGAGCACAGGAAGGCAAGAATGAAGAGGCAGAACACAGCCTTGGTTTCAGCAGCCTCCGGGACTGCAAAAGTTCAGCAATAGCTCTGTCAAAGCAGAACTCGGCTGAGAATGCTCTCGCAGCTTGGGAAAGTTAGGCGCAGCTGTTGACCAGCTCTGCCCGTGGCCACAGGCTGCTTCTTCCACCTTCACTGTGGCAGAGCTTTTGCGGAGCAGAGACGGCATTCTTCAAGGGCGTGTTCTCCAAGGTGCTGTGAAACAGAGCCTAGCACGCTGTCTCGCTGATACTGGCTTTCGGCAAGCAGGCGTGCCAGACCGCCTACATTCTGCACTCTGGCAGCCTAGTTGCCAGCTTTCGGCAGCTGCTGTCCTAGCAAGGCAGCTCAGGGAGTCAAAGCCAGTGCCGGGCGGCACCTTTCTGCTTTGCCCGCCTACGCGGCGCCACGCTCCCTCGGATACTGTGTCCTTTCCCTCTGCACTGCGTCTGCCGAGGTGCTCTGTGCCTCTCGGAGCAGAAGGGCAAAGGACAATGTTTTCCACAGCAGGGTAGAAATGGCATTGCTAGCAGGAAAGCTAGATGCCTTGGAACTGTCCCCTTAGCCCTTGCCACTCACTTCAGGCTCGTACGCTGAGCAGAACAGCCTGCTGTTCTGAAGCTTCGCTGGCTGGCGTTCGTGCCCAGACGCGATTTCCTTCCCAAGGAGGCGAAGCGCCGTCTACTTCTCGCACCGAGCACGCTGCTCCTGGCTGTCGCTTCTGCCGCAACGAGCTCGCTACGAGCACTTTTCTTCTCAACCCTCTAGACCATTGCTTTCTGCTTTTCTTGTCTCGTGAATGGAGACGGAAAGCTTCTCGGCTACAATCTCGCCTAGAACAACTGCGGCTACACATTAAGCTCGCCCGGAACGCCCTGCTGAAACTTGCCTTCTGGCACCCCATTCGCGGGGCAGCCGTCTTTCTTCGGCCACCTGCCAAGTGGCCCCATATCGCCGCGCTCGTTGCACTCCGCTTGTCAGATTGGCTTCCCGTGGCGCTGATTTCAGCCTGGCCAAATACTCGCGCTGCGAAGAGCTGTCTCGCAGACAATCATGATCCAGCATAGAAATTTGTCCTGCAATGTTCCCCCCTCTTTTCCCGCATTGTGCTGCTCTGATGAATGCCTTGAGCATGGAACGACTTAAGCCAGCAAGTATTCCTCGCCGGCCACCTCTCGCTGTGCAAGAGGTATGCCGTGGACCCTTGGAACGCTGCCAAGCAAAAAGCAGAGCAGTGACCATAAAAGCGAGGAGAGAGCATGCACGAAGCACACTAGTTCTGTCTAGTGCTTTCCGTGCAGAGAGGCGGCAAAGCTGAATGCCGTGCCAGAGCTTCACTTCTCGCTGGAGCACAGGAAGGCAAGAATGAAGAGGCAGAACACAGCCTTGGTTTCAGCAGCCTCCGGGACTGCAAAAGTTCAGCAATAGCTCTGTCAAAGCAGAACTCGGCTGAGAATGCTCTCGCAGCTTGGGAAAGTTAGGCGCAGCTGTTGACCAGCTCTGCCCGTGGCCACAGGCTTCTTCTTCCACCTTCGCTGTGGCAGAGCTTTTGCGGAGCAGAGAGGGCATTCTTCAAGGGCGTGTTCTCCAAGGTGCTGTGAAACAGAGCCTAGCACGCTGTCTCGCTGATACTGGCTTTCGGCAAGCAGGCGTGCCAGACCGCCTACATTCTGCACTCTGGCAGCCTAGTTGCCAGCTTTCGGCAGCTGCTGTCCTAGCAAGGCAGCTCAGGGAGTCAAAGCCAGTGCCGGGCGGCACCTTTCTGCTTTGCCCGCCTACGCGGCGCCACGCTCCCTCGGATACTGTGTCCTTTCCCTCTGCACTGCGTCTGCCGAGGTGCTCTGTGCCTCTCGGAGCAGAAGGGCAAAGGACAATGTTTTCCACAGCAGGGTAGAAATGGCATTGCTAGCAGGAAAGCTAGATGCCTTGGAACTGTCCCCTTAGCCCTTGCCACTCACTTCAGGCTCGTACGCTGAGCAGAACAGCCTGCTGTTCTGAAGCTTCGCTGGCTGGCGTTCGTGCCCAGACGCGATTTCCTTCCCAAGGAGGCGAAGCGCCGTCTACTTCTCGCACCGAGCACGCTGCTCCTGGCTGTCGCTTCTGCCGCAACGAGCTCGCTACGAGCACTTTTCTTCTCAACCCTCTAGACCATTGCTTTCTGCTTTTCTTGTCTCGTGAATGGAGACGGAAAGCTTCTCGGCTACAATCTCGCCTAGAACAAGTGCGGCTACACATTAAGCTCGCCCGGAACGCCCTGCTGAAACTTGCCTTCTGGCACCCCATTCGCGGGGCAGCCGTCTTTCTTCGGCCACCTGCCAAGTGGCCCCATATCGCCGCGCTCGTTGCACTCCGCTTGTCAGATTGGCTTCCCGTGGCGCTGATTTCAGCCTGGCCAAATACTCGCGCTGCGAAGAGCTGTCTCGCAGACAATCATGATCCAGCATAGAAATTTGTCCTGCAATGTTCCCCCCTCTTTTCCCGCATTGTGCTGCTCTGATGAATGCCTTGAGCATGGAACGACTTAAGCCAGCAAGTATTCCTCGCCGGCCACCTCTCGCTGTGCAAGAGGTATGCCGTGGACCCTTGGAACGCTGCCAAGCAAAAAGCAGAGCAGTGACCATAAAAGCGAGGAGAGAGCATGCACGAAGCACACTAGTTCTGTCTAGTGCTTCCCGTGCAGAGAGGCGGCAAAGCTGAATGCCGTGCCAGAGCTTCACTTCTCGCTGGAGCACAGGAAGGCAAGAATGAAGAGGCAGAACACAGCCTTGGTTTCAGCAGCCTCCGGGACTGCAAAAGTTCAGCAATAGCTCTGTCAAAGCAGAACTCGGCTGAGAATGCTCTCGCAGCTTGGGAAAGTTAGGCGCAGCTGTTGACCAGCTCTGCCCGTGGCCACAGGCTTCTTCTTCCACCTTCGCTGTGGCAGAGCTTTTGCGGAGCAGAGAGGGCATCCTTCAAGGGCGTGTTCTCCAAGGTGCTGTGAAACAGAGCCTAGCACGCTGTCTCGCTGATCCTGGCTTTCGGCAAGCAGGCGTGCCAGACCGCCTACATTCTGCACTCTGGCAGCCTAGTTGCCAGCTTTCGGCAGCTGCTGTCCTAGCAAGGCAGCTCAGGGAGTCAAAGCCAGTGCCGGGCGGCACCTTTCTGCTTTGCCCGCCTACGCGGCGCCACGCTCCCTCGGATACTGTGTCCTTTCCCTCTGCACTGCGTCTGCCGAGGTGCTCTGTGCCTCTCGGAGCAGAAGGGCAAAGGACAATGTTTTCCACAGCAGGGTAGAAATGGCATTGCTAGCAGGAAAGCTAGATGCCTTGGAACTGTCCCCTTAGCCCTTGCCACTCACTTCAGGCTCGTACGCTGAGCAGAACAGCCTGCTGTTCTGAAGCTTCGCTGGCTGGCGTTCGTGCCCAGACGCGATTTCCTTCCCAAGGAGGCGAAGCGCCGTCTACTTCTCGCACCGAGCACGCTGCTCCTGGCTGTCGCTTCTGCCGCAACGAGCTCGCTACGAGCACTTTTCTTCTCAACCCTCTAGACCATTGCTTTCTGCTTTTCTTGTCTCGTGAATGGAGACGGAAAGCTTCTCGGCTACAATCTCGCCTAGAACAACTGCGGCTACACATTAAGCTCGCCCGGAACGCCCTGCTGAAACTTGCCTTCTGGCACCCCATTCGCGGGGCAGCCGTCTTTCTTCGGCCACCTGCCAAGTGGCCCCATATCGCCGCGCTCGTTGCACTCCGCTTGTCAGATTGGCTTCCCGTGGCGCTGATTTCAGCCTGGCCAAATACTCGCGCTGCGAAGAGCTGTCTCGCAGACAATCATGATCCAGCATAGAAATTTGTCCTGCAATGTTCCCCCCTCTTTTCCCGCATTGTGCTGCTCTGATGAATGCCTTGAGCATGGAACGACTTAAGCCAGCAAGTATTCCTCGCCGGCCACCTCTCGCTGTGCGAGAGGTATGCCGTGGACCCTTGGAACGCTGCCAAGCAAAAAGCAGAGCAGTGACCATAAAAGCGAGGAGAGAGCATGCACGAAGCACACTAGTTCTGTCTAGTGCTTCCCGTGCAGAGAGGCGGCAAAGCTGAATGCCGTGCCAGAGCTTCACTTCTCGCTGGAGCACAGGAAGGCAAGAATGAAGAGGCAGAACACAGCCTTGGTTTCAGCAGCCTCCGGGACTGCAAAAGTTCAGCAATAGCTCTGTCAAAGCAGAACTCGGCTGAGAATGCTCTCGCAGCTTGGGAAAGTTAGGCGCAGCTGTTGACCAGCTCTGCCCGTGGCCACAGGCTGCTTCTTCCACCTTCACTGTGGCAGAGCTTTTGCGGAGCAGAGACGGCATTCTTCAAGGGCGTGTTCTCCAAGGTGCTGTGAAACAGAGCCTAGCACGCTGTCTCGCTGATACTGGCTTTCGGCAAGCAGGCGTGCCAGACCGCCTACATTCTGCACTCTGGCAGCCTAGTTGCCAGCTTTCGGCAGCTGCTGTCCTAGCAAGGCAGCTCAGGGAGTCAAAGCCAGTGCCGGGCGGCACCTTTCTGCTTTGCCCGCCTACGCGGCGCCACGCTCCCTCGGATACTGTGTCCTTTCCCTCTGCACTGCGTCTGCCGAGGTGCTCTGTGCCTCTCGGAGCAGAAGGGCAAAGGACAATGTTTTCCACAGCAGGGTAGAAATGGCATTGCTAGCAGGAAAGCTAGATGCCTTGGAACTGTCCCCTTAGCCCTTGCCACTCACTTCAGGCTCGTACGCTGAGCAGAACAGCCTGCTGTTCTGAAGCTTCGCTGGCTGGCGTTCGTGCCCAGACGCGATTTCCTTCCCAAGGAGGCGAAGCGCCGTCTACTTCTCGCACCGAGCACGCTGCTCCTGGCTGTCGCTTCTGCCGCAACGAGCTCGCTACGAGCACTTTTCTTCTCAACCCTCTAGACCATTGCTTTCTGCTTTTCTTGTCTCGTGAATGGAGACGGAAAGCTTCTCGGCTACAATCTCGCCTAGAACAACTGCGGCTACACATTAAGCTCGCCCGGAACGCCCTGCTGAAACTTGCCTTCTGGCACCCCATTCGCGGGGCAGCCGTCTTTCTTCGGCCACCTGCCAAGTGGCCCCATATCGCCGCGCTCGTTGCACTCCGCTTGTCAGATTGGCTTCCCGTGGCGCTGATTTCAGCCTGGCCAAATACTCGCGCTGCGAAGAGCTGTCTCGCAGACAATCATGATCCAGCATAGAAATTTGTCCTGCAATGTTCCCCCCTCTTTTCCCGCATTGTGCTGCTCTGATGAATGCCTTGAGCATGGAACGACTTAAGCCAGCAAGTATTCCTCGCCGGCCACCTCTCGCTGTGCAAGAGGTATGCCGTGGACCCTTGGAACGCTGCCAAGCAAAAAGCAGAGCAGTGACCATAAAAGCGAGGAGAGAGCATGCACGAAGCACACTAGTTCTGTCTAGTGCTTTCCGTGCAGAGAGGCGGCAAAGCTGAATGCCGTGCCAGAGCTTCACTTCTCGCTGGAGCACAGGAAGGCAAGAATGAAGAGGCAGAACACAGCCTTGGTTTCAGCAGCCTCCGGGACTGCAAAAGTTCAGCAATAGCTCTGTCAAAGCAGAACTCGGCTGAGAATGCTCTCGCAGCTTGGGAAAGTTAGGCGCAGCTGTTGACCAGCTCTGCCCGTGGCCACAGGCTGCTTCTTCCACCTTCACTGTGGCAGAGCTTTTGCGGAGCAGAGACGGCATTCTTCAAGGGCGTGTTCTCCAAGGTGCTGTGAAACAGAGCCTAGCACGCTGTCTCGCTGAAACTGGCTTTCGGCAAGCAGGCGTGCCAGACCGCCGACATTCTGCACTCTGGCAGCCTAGTTGCCAGCTTTCGGCAGCTGCTGTCCTAGCAAGGAAGCTCAGGGAGTCAAAGCCAGTGCCGGGCGGCACCTTTCTGCTTTGCCCGCCTACGCGGCGCCACGCTCCCTCGGATACTGTGTCCTTTCCCTCTGCACTGCGTCTGCCGAGGTGCTCTGTGCCTCTCGGAGCAGAAGGGCAAAGGACAATGTTTTCCACAGCAGGGTAGAAATGGCATTGCTAGCAGGAAAGCTAGATGCCTTGGAACTGTCCCCTTAGCCCTTGCCACTCACTTCAGGCTCGTACGCTGAGCAGAACAGCCTGCTGTTCTGAAGCTTCGCTGGCTGGCGTTCGTGCCCAGACGCCATTTCCTTCCCAAGGAGGCGAAGCGCCGTCTACTTCTCGCACCGAGCACGCTGCTCCTGGCTGTCGCTTCTGCCGCAACGAGCTCGCTACGAGCACTTTTCTTCTCAACCCTCTAGACCATTGCTTTCTGCTTTTCTTGTCTCGTGAATGGAGACGGAAAGCTTCTCGGCTACAATCTCGCCTAGAACAACTGCGGCTACACATTAAGCTCGCCCGGAACGCCCTGCTGAAACTTGCCTTCTGGCACCCCATTCGCGGGGCAGCCGTCTTTCTTCGGCCACCTGCCAAGTGGCCCCATATCGCCGCGCTCGTTGCACTCCGCTTGTCAGATTGGCTTCCCGTGGCGCTGATTTCAGCCTGGCCAAATACTCGCGCTGCGAAGAGCTGTCTCGCAGACAATCATGATCCAGCATAGAAATTTGTCCTGCAATGTTCCCCCCTCTTTTCCCGCATTGTGCTGCTCTGATGAATGCCTTGAGCATGGAACGACTTAAGCCAGCAAGTATTCCTCGCCGGCCACCTCTCGCTGTGCAAGAGGTATGCCGTGGACCCTTTGAACGCTGCCAAGCAAAAAGCAGAGCAGTGACCATAAAAGCGAGGAGAGAGCATGCACGAAGCACACTAGTTCTGTCTAGTGCTTCCCGTGCAGAGAGGCGGCAAAGCTGAATGCCGTGCCAGAGCTTCACTTCTCGCTGGAGCACAGGAAGGCAAGAATGAAGAGGCAGAACACAGCCTTGGTTTCAGCAGCCTCCGGGACTGCAAAAGTTCAGCAATAGCTCTGTCAAAGCAGAACTCGGCTGAGAATGCTCTCGCAGCTTGGGAAAGTTAGGCGCAGCTGTTGACCAGCTCTGCCCGTGGCCACAGGCTTCTTCTTCCACCTTCACTGTGGCAGAGCTTTTGCGGAGCAGAGAGGGCATTCTTCAAGGGCGTGTTCTCCAAGGTGCTGTGAAACAGAGCCTAGCACGCTGTCTCGCTGATACTGGCTTTCGGCAAGCAGGCGTGCCAGACCGCCTACATTCTGCACTCTGGCAGCCTAGTTGCCAGCTTTCGGCAGCTGCTGTCCTAGCAAGGCAGCTCAGGGAGTCAAAGCCAGTGCCGGGCGGCACCTTTCTGCTTTGCCCGCCTACGCGGCGCCACGCTCCCTCGGATACTGTGTCCTTTCCCTCTGCACTGCGTCTGCCGAGGTGCTCTGTGCCTCTCGGAGCAGAAGGGCAAAGGACAATGTTTTCCACAGCAGGGTAGAAATGGCATTGCTAGCAGGAAAGCTAGATGCCTTGGAACTGTCCCCTTAGCCCTTGCCACTCACTTCAGGCTCGTACGCTGAGCAGAACAGCCTGCTGTTCTGAAGCTTCGCTGGCTGGCGTTCGTGCCCAGACGCGATTTCCTTCCCAAGGAGGCGAAGCGCCGTCTACTTCTCGCACCGAGCACGCTGCTCCTGGCTGTCGCTTCTGCCGCAACGAGCTCGCTACGAGCACTTTTCTTCTCAACCCTCTAGACCATTGCTTTCTGCTTTTCTTGTCTCGTGAATGGAGACGGAAAGCTTCTCGGCTACAATCTCGCCTAGAACAACTGCGGCTACACATTAAGCTCGCCCGGAACGCCCTGCTGAAACTTGCCTTCTGGCACCCCATTCGCGGGGCAGCCGTCTTTCTTCGGCCACCTGCCAAGTGGCCCCATATCGCCGCGCTCGTTGCACTCCGCTTGTCAGATTGGCTTCCCGTGGCGCTGATTTCAGCCTGGCCAAATACTCGCGCTGCGAAGAGCTGTCTCGCAGACAATCATGATCCAGCATAGAAATTTGTCCTGCAATGTTCCCCCCTCTTTTCCCGCATTGTGCTGCTCTGATGAATGCCTTGAGCATGGAACGACTTAAGCCAGCAAGTATTCCTCGCCGGCCACCTCTCGCTGTGCAAGAGGTATGCCGTGGACCCTTTGAACGCTGCCAAGCAAAAAGCAGAGCAGTGACCATAAAAGCGAGGAGAGAGCATGCACGAAGCACACTAGTTCTGTCTAGTGCTTCCCGTGCAGAGAGGCGGCAAAGCTGAATGCCGTGCCAGAGCTTCACTTCTCGCTGGAGCACAGGAAGGCAAGAATGAAGAGGCAGAACACAGCCTTGGTTTCAGCAGCCTCCGGGACTGCAAAAGTTCAGCAATAGCTCTGTCAAAGCAGAACTCGGCTGAGAATGCTCTCGCAGCTTGGGAAAGTTAGGCGCAGCTGTTGACCAGCTCTGCCCGTGGCCACAGGCTGCTTCTTCCACCTTCACTGTGGCAGAGCTTTTGCGGAGCAGAGACGGCATTCTTCAAGTGCGTGTTCTCCAGGGTGCTGTGAAACAGAGCCTAGCACGCTGTCTCGCTGATACTGGCTTTCGGCAAGCAGGCGTGCCAGACCGCCTACATTCTGCACTCTGGCAGCCTAGTTGCCAGCTTTCGGCAGCTGCTGTCCTAGCAAGGAAGCTCAGGGAGTCAAAGCCAGTGCCGGGCGGCACCTTTCTGCTTTGCCCGCCTAAGCGGCGCCACGCTCCCTCGGATACTGTGTCCTTTCCCTCTGCACTGCGTCTGCCGAGGTGCTCTGTGCCTCTCGGAGCAGAAGGGCAAAGGACAATGTTTTCCACAGCAGGGTAGAAATGGCATTGCTAGCAGGAAAGCTAGATGCCTTGGAACTGTCCCCTTAGCCCTTGCCACTCACTTCAGGCTCGTACGCTGAGCAGAACAGCCTGCTGTTCTGAAGCTTCGCTGGCTGGCGTTCGTGCCCAGACGCGATTTCCTTCCCAAGGAGGCGAAGCGCCGTCTACTTCTCGCACCGAGCACGCTGCTCCTGGCTGTCGCTTCTGCCGCAACGAGCTCGCTACGAGCACTTTTCTTCTCAACCCTCTAGACCATTGCTTTCTGCTTTTCTTGTCTCGTGAATGGAGACGGAAAGCTTCTCGGCTACAATCTCGCCTAGAACAACTGCGGCTACACATTAAGCTCGCCCGGAACGCCCTGCTGAAACTTGCCTTCTGGCACCCCATTCGCGGGGCAGCCGTCTTTCTTCGGCCACCTGCCAAGTGGCCCCATATCGCCGCGCTCGTTGCACTCCGCTTGTCAGATTGGCTTCCCGTGGCGCTGATTTCAGCCTGGCCAAATACTCGCGCTGCGAAGAGCTGTCTCGCAGACAATCATGATCCAGCATAGAAATTTGTCCTGCAATGTTCCCCCCTCTTTTCCCGCATTGTGCTGCTCTGATGAATGCCTTGAGCATGGAACGACTTAAGCCAGCAAGTATTCCTCGCCGGCCACCTCTCGCTGTGCGAGAGGTATGCCGTGGACCCTTGGAACGCTGCCAAGCAAAAAGCAGAGCAGTGACCATAAAAGCGAGGAGAGAGCATGCACGAAGCACACTAGTTCTGTCTAGTGCTTCCCGTGCAGAGAGGCGGCAAAGCTGAATGCCGTGCCAGAGCTTCACTTCTCGCTGGAGCACAGGAAGGCAAGAATGAAGAGGCAGAACACAGCCTTGGTTTCAGCAGCCTCCGGGACTGCAAAAGTTCAGCAATAGCTCTGTCAAAGCAGAACTCGGCTGAGAATGCTCTCGCAGCTTGGGAAAGTTAGGCGCAGCTGTTGACCAGCTCTGCCCGTGGCCACAGGCTGCTTCTTCCACCTTCACTGTGGCAGAGCTTTTGCGGAGCAGAGACGGCATTCTTCAAGGGCGTGTTCTCCAAGGTGCTGTGAAACAGAGCCTAGCACGCTGTCTCGCTGATACTGGCTTTCGGCAAGCAGGCGTGCCAGACCGCCTACATTCTGCACTCTGGCAGCCTAGTTGCCAGCTTTCGGCAGCTGCTGTCCTAGCAAGGCAGCTCAGGGAGTCAAAGCCAGTGCCGGGCGGCACCTTTCTGCTTTGCCCGCCTACGCGGCGCCACGCTCCCTCGGATACTGTGTCCTTTCCCTCTGCACTGCGTCTGCCGAGGTGCTCTGTGCCTCTCGGAGCAGAAGGGCAAAGGACAATGTTTTCCACAGCAGGGTAGAAATGGCATTGCTAGCAGGAAAGCTAGATGCCTTGGAACTGTCCCCTTAGCCCTTGCCACTCACTTCAGGCTCGTACGCTGAGCAGAACAGCCTGCTGTTCTGAAGCTTCGCTGGCTGGCGTTCGTGCCCAGACGCGATTTCCTTCCCAAGGAGGCGAAGCGCCGTCTACTTCTCGCACCGAGCACGCTGCTCCTGGCTGTCGCTTCTGCCGCAACGAGCTCGCTACGAGCACTTTTCTTCTCAACCCTCTAGACCATTGCTTTCTGCTTTTCTTGTCTCGTGAATGGAGACGGAAAGCTTCTCGGCTACAATCTCGCCTAGAACAACTGCGGCTACACATTAAGCTCGCCCGGAACGCCCTGCTGAAACTTGCCTTCTGGCACCCCATTCGCGGGGCAGCCGTCTTTCTTCGGCCACCTGCCAAGTGGCCCCATATCGCCGCGCTCGTTGCACTCCGCTTGTCAGATTGGCTTCCCGTGGCGCTGATTTCAGCCTGGCCAAATACTCGCGCTGCGAAGAGCTGTCTCGCAGACAATCATGATCCAGCATAGAAATTTGTCCTGCAATGTTCCCCCCTCTTTTCCCGCATTGTGCTGCTCTGATGAATGCCTTGAGCATGGAACGACTTAAGCCAGCAAGTATTCCTCGCCGGCCACCTCTCGCTGTGCAAGAGGTATGCCGTGGACCCTTGGAACGCTGCCAAGCAAAAAGCAGAGCAGTGACCATAAAAGCGAGGAGAGAGCATGCACGAAGCACACTAGTTCTGTCTAGTGCTTTCCGTGCAGAGAGGCGGCAAAGCTGAATGCCGTGCCAGAGCTTCACTTCTCGCTGGAGCACAGGAAGGCAAGAATGAAGAGGCAGAACACAGCCTTGGTTTCAGCAGCCTCCGGGACTGCAAAAGTTCAGCAATAGCTCTGTCAAAGCAGAACTCGGCTGAGAATGCTCTCGCAGCTTGGGAAAGTTAGGCGCAGCTGTTGACCAGCTCTGCCCGTGGCCACAGGCTTCTTCTTCCACCTTCGCTGTGGCAGAGCTTTTGCGGAGCAGAGAGGGCATTCTTCAAGGGCGTGTTCTCCAAGGTGCTGTGAAACAGAGCCTAGCACGCTGTCTCGCTGATACTGGCTTTCGGCAAGCAGGCGTGCCAGACCGCCTACATTCTGCACTCTGGCAGCCTAGTTGCCAGCTTTCGGCAGCTGCTGTCCTAGCAAGGCAGCTCAGGGAGTCAAAGCCAGTGCCGGGCGGCACCTTTCTGCTTTGCCCGCCTACGCGGCGCCACGCTCCCTCGGATACTGTGTCCTTTCCCTCTGCACTGCGTCTGCCGAGGTGCTCTGTGCCTCTCGGAGCAGAAGGGCAAAGGACAATGTTTTCCACAGCAGGGTAGAAATGGCATTGCTAGCAGGAAAGCTAGATGCCTTGGAACTGTCCCCTTAGCCCTTGCCACTCACTTCAGGCTCGTACGCTGAGCAGAACAGCCTGCTGTTCTGAAGCTTCGCTGGCTGGCGTTCGTGCCCAGACGCGATTTCCTTCCCAAGGAGGCGAAGCGCCGTCTACTTCTCGCACCGAGCACGCTGCTCCTGGCTGTCGCTTCTGCCGCAACGAGCTCGCTACGAGCACTTTTCTTCTCAACCCTCTAGACCATTGCTTTCTGCTTTTCTTGTCTCGTGAATGGAGACGGAAAGCTTCTCGGCTACAATCTCGCCTAGAACAAGTGCGGCTACACATTAAGCTCGCCCGGAACGCCCTGCTGAAACTTGCCTTCTGGCACCCCATTCGCGGGGCAGCCGTCTTTCTTCGGCCACCTGCCAAGTGGCCCCATATCGCCGCGCTCGTTGCACTCCGCTTGTCAGATTGGCTTCCCGTGGCGCTGATTTCAGCCTGGCCAAATACTCGCGCTGCGAAGAGCTGTCTCGCAGACAATCATGATCCAGCATAGAAATTTGTCCTGCAATGTTCCCCCCTCTTTTCCCGCATTGTGCTGCTCTGATGAATGCCTTGAGCATGGAACGACTTAAGCCAGCAAGTATTCCTCGCCGGCCACCTCTCGCTGTGCAAGAGGTATGCCGTGGACCCTTGGAACGCTGCCAAGCAAAAAGCAGAGCAGTGACCATAAAAGCGAGGAGAGAGCATGCACGAAGCACACTAGTTCTGTCTAGTGCTTCCCGTGCAGAGAGGCGGCAAAGCTGAATGCCGTGCCAGAGCTTCACTTCTCGCTGGAGCACAGGAAGGCAAGAATGAAGAGGCAGAACACAGCCTTGGTTTCAGCAGCCTCCGGGACTGCAAAAGTTCAGCAATAGCTCTGTCAAAGCAGAACTCGGCTGAGAATGCTCTCGCAGCTTGGGAAAGTTAGGCGCAGCTGTTGACCAGCTCTGCCCGTGGCCACAGGCTTCTTCTTCCACCTTCGCTGTGGCAGAGCTTTTGCGGAGCAGAGAGGGCATCCTTCAAGGGCGTGTTCTCCAAGGTGCTGTGAAACAGAGCCTAGCACGCTGTCTCGCTGATCCTGGCTTTCGGCAAGCAGGCGTGCCAGACCGCCTACATTCTGCACTCTGGCAGCCTAGTTGCCAGCTTTCGGCAGCTGCTGTCCTAGCAAGGCAGCTCAGGGAGTCAAAGCCAGTGCCGGGCGGCACCTTTCTGCTTTGCCCGCCTACGCGGCGCCACGCTCCCTCGGATACTGTGTCCTTTCCCTCTGCACTGCGTCTGCCGAGGTGCTCTGTGCCTCTCGGAGCAGAAGGGCAAAGGACAATGTTTTCCACAGCAGGGTAGAAATGGCATTGCTAGCAGGAAAGCTAGATGCCTTGGAACTGTCCCCTTAGCCCTTGCCACTCACTTCAGGCTCGTACGCTGAGCAGAACAGCCTGCTGTTCTGAAGCTTCGCTGGCTGGCGTTCGTGCCCAGACGCGATTTCCTTCCCAAGGAGGCGAAGCGCCGTCTACTTCTCGCACCGAGCACGCTGCTCCTGGCTGTCGCTTCTGCCGCAACGAGCTCGCTACGAGCACTTTTCTTCTCAACCCTCTAGACCATTGCTTTCTGCTTTTCTTGTCTCGTGAATGGAGACGGAAAGCTTCTCGGCTACAATCTCGCCTAGAACAACTGCGGCTACACATTAAGCTCGCCCGGAACGCCCTGCTGAAACTTGCCTTCTGGCACCCCATTCGCGGGGCAGCCGTCTTTCTTCGGCCACCTGCCAAGTGGCCCCATATCGCCGCGCTCGTTGCACTCCGCTTGTCAGATTGGCTTCCCGTGGCGCTGATTTCAGCCTGGCCAAATACTCGCGCTGCGAAGAGCTGTCTCGCAGACAATCATGATCCAGCATAGAAATTTGTCCTGCAATGTTCCCCCCTCTTTTCCCGCATTGTGCTGCTCTGATGAATGCCTTGAGCATGGAACGACTTAAGCCAGCAAGTATTCCTCGCCGGCCACCTCTCGCTGTGCGAGAGGTATGCCGTGGACCCTTGGAACGCTGCCAAGCAAAAAGCAGAGCAGTGACCATAAAAGCGAGGAGAGAGCATGCACGAAGCACACTAGTTCTGTCTAGTGCTTCCCGTGCAGAGAGGCGGCAAAGCTGAATGCCGTGCCAGAGCTTCACTTCTCGCTGGAGCACAGGAAGGCAAGAATGAAGAGGCAGAACACAGCCTTGGTTTCAGCAGCCTCCGGGACTGCAAAAGTTCAGCAATAGCTCTGTCAAAGCAGAACTCGGCTGAGAATGCTCTCGCAGCTTGGGAAAGTTAGGCGCAGCTGTTGACCAGCTCTGCCCGTGGCCACAGGCTGCTTCTTCCACCTTCACTGTGGCAGAGCTTTTGCGGAGCAGAGACGGCATTCTTCAAGGGCGTGTTCTCCAAGGTGCTGTGAAACAGAGCCTAGCACGCTGTCTCGCTGATACTGGCTTTCGGCAAGCAGGCGTGCCAGACCGCCTACATTCTGCACTCTGGCAGCCTAGTTGCCAGCTTTCGGCAGCTGCTGTCCTAGCAAGGCAGCTCAGGGAGTCAAAGCCAGTGCCGGGCGGCACCTTTCTGCTTTGCCCGCCTACGCGGCGCCACGCTCCCTCGGATACTGTGTCCTTTCCCTCTGCACTGCGTCTGCCGAGGTGCTCTGTGCCTCTCGGAGCAGAAGGGCAAAGGACAATGTTTTCCACAGCAGGGTAGAAATGGCATTGCTAGCAGGAAAGCTAGATGCCTTGGAACTGTCCCCTTAGCCCTTGCCACTCACTTCAGGCTCGTACGCTGAGCAGAACAGCCTGCTGTTCTGAAGCTTCGCTGGCTGGCGTTCGTGCCCAGACGCGATTTCCTTCCCAAGGAGGCGAAGCGCCGTCTACTTCTCGCACCGAGCACGCTGCTCCTGGCTGTCGCTTCTGCCGCAACGAGCTCGCTACGAGCACTTTTCTTCTCAACCCTCTAGACCATTGCTTTCTGCTTTTCTTGTCTCGTGAATGGAGACGGAAAGCTTCTCGGCTACAATCTCGCCTAGAACAACTGCGGCTACACATTAAGCTCGCCCGGAACGCCCTGCTGAAACTTGCCTTCTGGCACCCCATTCGCGGGGCAGCCGTCTTTCTTCGGCCACCTGCCAAGTGGCCCCATATCGCCGCGCTCGTTGCACTCCGCTTGTCAGATTGGCTTCCCGTGGCGCTGATTTCAGCCTGGCCAAATACTCGCGCTGCGAAGAGCTGTCTCGCAGACAATCATGATCCAGCATAGAAATTTGTCCTGCAATGTTCCCCCCTCTTTTCCCGCATTGTGCTGCTCTGATGAATGCCTTGAGCATGGAACGACTTAAGCCAGCAAGTATTCCTCGCCGGCCACCTCTCGCTGTGCAAGAGGTATGCCGTGGACCCTTGGAACGCTGCCAAGCAAAAAGCAGAGCAGTGACCATAAAAGCGAGGAGAGAGCATGCACGAAGCACACTAGTTCTGTCTAGTGCTTTCCGTGCAGAGAGGCGGCAAAGCTGAATGCCGTGCCAGAGCTTCACTTCTCGCTGGAGCACAGGAAGGCAAGAATGAAGAGGCAGAACACAGCCTTGGTTTCAGCAGCCTCCGGGACTGCAAAAGTTCAGCAATAGCTCTGTCAAAGCAGAACTCGGCTGAGAATGCTCTCGCAGCTTGGGAAAGTTAGGCGCAGCTGTTGACCAGCTCTGCCCGTGGCCACAGGCTGCTTCTTCCACCTTCACTGTGGCAGAGCTTTTGCGGAGCAGAGACGGCATTCTTCAAGGGCGTGTTCTCCAAGGTGCTGTGAAACAGAGCCTAGCACGCTGTCTCGCTGAAACTGGCTTTCGGCAAGCAGGCGTGCCAGACCGCCGACATTCTGCACTCTGGCAGCCTAGTTGCCAGCTTTCGGCAGCTGCTGTCCTAGCAAGGAAGCTCAGGGAGTCAAAGCCAGTGCCGGGCGGCACCTTTCTGCTTTGCCCGCCTACGCGGCGCCACGCTCCCTCGGATACTGTGTCCTTTCCCTCTGCACTGCGTCTGCCGAGGTGCTCTGTGCCTCTCGGAGCAGAAGGGCAAAGGACAATGTTTTCCACAGCAGGGTAGAAATGGCATTGCTAGCAGGAAAGCTAGATGCCTTGGAACTGTCCCCTTAGCCCTTGCCACTCACTTCAGGCTCGTACGCTGAGCAGAACAGCCTGCTGTTCTGAAGCTTCGCTGGCTGGCGTTCGTGCCCAGACGCCATTTCCTTCCCAAGGAGGCGAAGCGCCGTCTACTTCTCGCACCGAGCACGCTGCTCCTGGCTGTCGCTTCTGCCGCAACGAGCTCGCTACGAGCACTTTTCTTCTCAACCCTCTAGACCATTGCTTTCTGCTTTTCTTGTCTCGTGAATGGAGACGGAAAGCTTCTCGGCTACAATCTCGCCTAGAACAACTGCGGCTACACATTAAGCTCGCCCGGAACGCCCTGCTGAAACTTGCCTTCTGGCACCCCATTCGCGGGGCAGCCGTCTTTCTTCGGCCACCTGCCAAGTGGCCCCATATCGCCGCGCTCGTTGCACTCCGCTTGTCAGATTGGCTTCCCGTGGCGCTGATTTCAGCCTGGCCAAATACTCGCGCTGCGAAGAGCTGTCTCGCAGACAATCATGATCCAGCATAGAAATTTGTCCTGCAATGTTCCCCCCTCTTTTCCCGCATTGTGCTGCTCTGATGAATGCCTTGAGCATGGAACGACTTAAGCCAGCAAGTATTCCTCGCCGGCCACCTCTCGCTGTGCAAGAGGTATGCCGTGGACCCTTTGAACGCTGCCAAGCAAAAAGCAGAGCAGTGACCATAAAAGCGAGGAGAGAGCATGCACGAAGCACACTAGTTCTGTCTAGTGCTTCCCGTGCAGAGAGGCGGCAAAGCTGAATGCCGTGCCAGAGCTTCACTTCTCGCTGGAGCACAGGAAGGCAAGAATGAAGAGGCAGAACACAGCCTTGGTTTCAGCAGCCTCCGGGACTGCAAAAGTTCAGCAATAGCTCTGTCAAAGCAGAACTCGGCTGAGAATGCTCTCGCAGCTTGGGAAAGTTAGGCGCAGCTGTTGACCAGCTCTGCCCGTGGCCACAGGCTTCTTCTTCCACCTTCACTGTGGCAGAGCTTTTGCGGAGCAGAGAGGGCATTCTTCAAGGGCGTGTTCTCCAAGGTGCTGTGAAACAGAGCCTAGCACGCTGTCTCGCTGATACTGGCTTTCGGCAAGCAGGCGTGCCAGACCGCCTACATTCTGCACTCTGGCAGCCTAGTTGCCAGCTTTCGGCAGCTGCTGTCCTAGCAAGGCAGCTCAGGGAGTCAAAGCCAGTGCCGGGCGGCACCTTTCTGCTTTGCCCGCCTACGCGGCGCCACGCTCCCTCGGATACTGTGTCCTTTCCCTCTGCACTGCGTCTGCCGAGGTGCTCTGTGCCTCTCGGAGCAGAAGGGCAAAGGACAATGTTTTCCACAGCAGGGTAGAAATGGCATTGCTAGCAGGAAAGCTAGATGCCTTGGAACTGTCCCCTTAGCCCTTGCCACTCACTTCAGGCTCGTACGCTGAGCAGAACAGCCTGCTGTTCTGAAGCTTCGCTGGCTGGCGTTCGTGCCCAGACGCGATTTCCTTCCCAAGGAGGCGAAGCGCCGTCTACTTCTCGCACCGAGCACGCTGCTCCTGGCTGTCGCTTCTGCCGCAACGAGCTCGCTACGAGCACTTTTCTTCTCAACCCTCTAGACCATTGCTTTCTGCTTTTCTTGTCTCGTGAATGGAGACGGAAAGCTTCTCGGCTACAATCTCGCCTAGAACAACTGCGGCTACACATTAAGCTCGCCCGGAACGCCCTGCTGAAACTTGCCTTCTGGCACCCCATTCGCGGGGCAGCCGTCTTTCTTCGGCCACCTGCCAAGTGGCCCCATATCGCCGCGCTCGTTGCACTCCGCTTGTCAGATTGGCTTCCCGTGGCGCTGATTTCAGCCTGGCCAAATACTCGCGCTGCGAAGAGCTGTCTCGCAGACAATCATGATCCAGCATAGAAATTTGTCCTGCAATGTTCCCCCCTCTTTTCCCGCATTGTGCTGCTCTGATGAATGCCTTGAGCATGGAACGACTTAAGCCAGCAAGTATTCCTCGCCGGCCACCTCTCGCTGTGCAAGAGGTATGCCGTGGACCCTTTGAACGCTGCCAAGCAAAAAGCAGAGCAGTGACCATAAAAGCGAGGAGAGAGCATGCACGAAGCACACTAGTTCTGTCTAGTGCTTCCCGTGCAGAGAGGCGGCAAAGCTGAATGCCGTGCCAGAGCTTCACTTCTCGCTGGAGCACAGGAAGGCAAGAATGAAGAGGCAGAACACAGCCTTGGTTTCAGCAGCCTCCGGGACTGCAAAAGTTCAGCAATAGCTCTGTCAAAGCAGAACTCGGCTGAGAATGCTCTCGCAGCTTGGGAAAGTTAGGCGCAGCTGTTGACCAGCTCTGCCCGTGGCCACAGGCTGCTTCTTCCACCTTCACTGTGGCAGAGCTTTTGCGGAGCAGAGACGGCATTCTTCAAGTGCGTGTTCTCCAGGGTGCTGTGAAACAGAGCCTAGCACGCTGTCTCGCTGATACTGGCTTTCGGCAAGCAGGCGTGCCAGACCGCCTACATTCTGCACTCTGGCAGCCTAGTTGCCAGCTTTCGGCAGCTGCTGTCCTAGCAAGGAAGCTCAGGGAGTCAAAGCCAGTGCCGGGCGGCACCTTTCTGCTTTGCCCGCCTAAGCGGCGCCACGCTCCCTCGGATACTGTGTCCTTTCCCTCTGCACTGCGTCTGCCGAGGTGCTCTGTGCCTCTCGGAGCAGAAGGGCAAAGGACAATGTTTTCCACAGCAGGGTAGAAATGGCATTGCTAGCAGGAAAGCTAGATGCCTTGGAACTGTCCCCTTAGCCCTTGCCACTCACTTCAGGCTCGTACGCTGAGCAGAACAGCCTGCTGTTCTGAAGCTTCGCTGGCTGGCGTTCGTGCCCAGACGCGATTTCCTTCCCAAGGAGGCGAAGCGCCGTCTACTTCTCGCACCGAGCACGCTGCTCCTGGCTGTCGCTTCTGCCGCAACGAGCTCGCTACGAGCACTTTTCTTCTCAACCCTCTAGACCATTGCTTTCTGCTTTTCTTGTCTCGTGAATGGAGACGGAAAGCTTCTCGGCTACAATCTCGCCTAGAACAACTGCGGCTACACATTAAGCTCGCCCGGAACGCCCTGCTGAAACTTGCCTTCTGGCACCCCATTCGCGGGGCAGCCGTCTTTCTTCGGCCACCTGCCAAGTGGCCCCATATCGCCGCGCTCGTTGCACTCCGCTTGTCAGATTGGCTTCCCGTGGCGCTGATTTCAGCCTGGCCAAATACTCGCGCTGCGAAGAGCTGTCTCGCAGACAATCATGATCCAGCATAGAAATTTGTCCTGCAATGTTCCCCCCTCTTTTCCCGCATTGTGCTGCTCTGATGAATGCCTTGAGCATGGAACGACTTAAGCCAGCAAGTATTCCTCGCCGGCCACCTCTCGCTGTGCAAGAGGTATGCCGTGGACCCTTGGAACGCTGCCAAGCAAAAAGCAGAGCAGTGACCATAAAAGCGAGGAGAGAGCATGCACGAAGCACACTAGTTCTGTCTAGTGCTTTCCGTGCAGAGAGGCGGCAAAGCTGAATGCCGTGCCAGAGCTTCACTTCTCGCTGGAGCACAGGAAGGCAAGAATGAAGAGGCAGAACACAGCCTTGGTTTCAGCAGCCTCCGGGACTGCAAAAGTTCAGCAATAGCTCTGTCAAAGCAGAACTCGGCTGAGAATGCTCTCGCAGCTTGGGAAAGTTAGGCGCAGCTGTTGACCAGCTCTGCCCGTGGCCACAGGCTGCTTCTTCCACCTTCGCTGTGGCAGAGCTTTTGCGGAGCAGAGACGGCATTCTTCAAGTGCGTGTTCTCCAGGGTGCTGTGAAACAGAGCCTAGCACGCTGTCTCGCTGATACTGGCTTTCGGCAAGCAGGCGTGACAGACCGCCTACATTCTGCACTCTGGCAGCCTAGTTGCCAGCTTTCGGCAGCTGCTGTCCTAGCAAGGCAGCTCAGGGAGTCAAAGCCAGTGCCGGGCGGCACCTTTCTGCTTTGCCCGCCTACGCGGCGCCACGCTCCCTCGGATACTGTGTCCTTTCCCTCTGCACTGCGTCTGCCGAGGTGCTCTGTGCCTCTCGGAGCAGAAGGGCAAAGGACAATGTTTTCCACAGCAGGGTAGAAATGGCATTGCTAGCAGGAAAGCTAGATGCCTTGGAACTGTCCCCTTAGCCCTTGCCACTCACTTCAGGCTCGTACGCTGAGCAGAACAGCCTGCTGTTCTGAAGCTTCGCTGGCTGGCGTTCGTGCCCAGACGCGATTTCCTTCCCAAGGAGGCGAAGCGCCGTCTACTTCTCGCACCGAGCACGCTGCTCCTGGCTGTCGCTTCTGCCGCAACGAGCTCGCTACGAGCACTTTTCTTCTCAACCCTCTAGACCATTGCTTTCTGCTTTTCTTGTCTCGTGAATGGAGACGGAAAGCTTCTCGGCTACAATCTCGCCTAGAACAACTGCGGCTACACATTAAGCTCGCCCGCAACGCCCTGCTGAAACTTGCCTTCTGGCACCCCATTCGCGGGGCAGCCGTCTTTCTTCGGCCACCTGCCAAGTGGCCCCATATCGCCGCGCTCGTTGCACTCCGCTTGTCAGATTGGCTTCCCGTGGCGCTGATTTCAGCCTGGCCAAATACTCGCGCTGCGAAGAGCTGTCTCGCAGACAATCATGATCCAGCATAGAAATTTGTCCTGCAATGTTCCCCCCTCTTTTCCCGCATTGTGCTGCTCTGATGAATGCCTTGAGCATGGAACGACTTAAGCCAGCAAGTATTCCTCGCCGGCCACCTCTCGCTGTGCAAGAGGTATGCCGTGGACCCTTTGAACGCTGCCAAGCAAAAAGCAGAGCAGTGACCATAAAAGCGAGGAGAGAGCATGCACGAAGCACACTAGTTCTGTCTAGTGCTTCCCGTGCAGAGAGGCGGCAAAGCTGAATGCCGTGCCAGAGCTTCACTTCTCGCTGGAGCACAGGAAGGCAAGAATGAAGAGGCAGAACACAGCCTTGGTTTCAGCAGCCTCCGGGACTGCAAAAGTTCAGCAATAGCTCTGTCAAAGCAGAACTCGGCTGAGAATGCTCTCGCAGCTTGGGAAAGTTAGGCGCAGCTGTTGACCAGCTCTGCCCGTGGCCACAGGCTTCTTCTTCCACCTTCGCTGTGGCAGAGCTTTTGCGGAGCAGAGAGGGCATTCTTCAAGGGCGTGTTCTCCAAGGTGCTGTGAAACAGAGCCTAGCACGCTGTCTCGCTGATACTGGCTTTCGGCAAGCAGGCGTGCCAGACCGCCTACATTCTGCACTCTGGCAGCCTAGTTGCCAGCTTTCGGCAGCTGCTGTCCTAGCAAGGCAGCTCAGGGAGTCAAAGCCAGTGCCGGGCGGCACCTTTCTGCTTTGCCCGCCTACGCGGCGCCACGCTCCCTCGGATACTGTGTCCTTTCCCTCTGCACTGCGTCTGCCGAGGTGCTCTGTGCCTCTCGGAGCAGAAGGGCAAAGGACAATGTTTTCCACAGCAGGGTAGAAATGGCATTGCTAGCAGGAAAGCTAGATGCCTTGGAACTGTCCCCTTAGCCCTTGCCACTCACTTCAGGCTCGTACGCTGAGCAGAACAGCCTGCTGTTCTGAAGCTTCGCTGGCTGGCGTTCGTGCCCAGACGCGATTTCCTTCCCAAGGAGGCGAAGCGCCGTCTACTTCTCGCACCGAGCACGCTGCTCCTGGCTTTCGCTTCTGCCGCAACGAGCTCGCTACGAGCACTTTTCTTCTCAACCCTCTAGACCATTGCTTTCTGCTTTTCTTGTCTCGTGAATGGAGACGGAAAGCTTCTCGGCTACAATCTCGCCTAGAACAACTGCGGCTACACATTAAGCTCGCCCGCAACGCCCTGCTGAAACTTGCCTTCTGGCACCACATTCGCGGGGCAGCCGTCTTTCTTCGGCCACCTGCCAAGTGGCCCCATATCGCCGCGCTCGTTGCACTCCGCTTGTCAGATTGGCTTCCCGTGGCGCTGATTTCAGCCTGGCCAAATACTCGCGCTGCGAAGAGCTGTCTCGCAGACAATCATGATCCAGCATAGAAATTTGTCCTGCAATGTTCCCCCCTCTTTTCCCGCATTGTGCTGCTCTGATGAATGCCTTGAGCATGGAACGACTTAAGCCAGCAAGTATTCCTCGCCGGCCACCTCTCGCTGTGCAAGAGGTATGCCGTGGACCCTTGGAACGCTGCCAAGCAAAAAGCAGAGCAGTGACCATAAAAGCGAGGAGAGAGCATGCACGAAGCACACTAGTTCTGTCTAGTGCTTTCCGTGCAGAGAGGCGGCAAAGCTGAATGCCGTGCCAGAGCTTCACTTCTCGCTGGAGCACAGGAAGGCAAGAATGAAGAGGCAGAACACAGCCTTGGTTTCAGCAGCCTCCGGGACTGCAAAAGTTCAGCAATAGCTCTGTCAAAGCAGAACTCGGCTGAGAATGCTCTCGCAGCTTGGGAAAGTTAGGCGCAGCTGTTGACCAGCTCTGCCCGTGGCCACAGGCTGCTTCTTCCACCTTCACTGTGGCAGAGCTTTTGCGGAACAGAGACGGCATTCTTCAAGTGCGTGTTCTCCAGGGTGCTGTGAAACAGAGCCTAGCACGCTGTCTCGCTGATCCTGGCTTTCGGCAAGCAGGCGTGCCAGACCGCCTACATTCTGCACTCTGGCAGCCTAGTTGCCAGCTTTCGGCAGCTGCTGTCCTAGCAAGGCAGCTCAGGGAGTCAAAGCCAGTGCCGGGCGGCACCTTTCTGCTTTGCCCGCCTAAGCGGCGCCACGCTCCCTCGGATACTGTGTCCTTTCCCTCTGCACTGCGTCTGCCGAGGTGCTCTGTGCCTCTCGGAGCAGAAGGGCAAAGGACATTGTTTTCCACAGCAGGGTAGAAATGGCATTGCTAGCAGGAAAGCTAGATGCCTTGGAACTGTCCCCTTAGCCCTTGCCACTCACTTCAGGCTCGTACGCTGAGCAGAACAGCCTGCTGTTCTGAAGCTTCGCTGGCTGGCGTTCGTGCCCAGACGCGATTTCCTTCCCAAGGAGGCGAAGCGCCGTCTACTTCTCGCACCGAGCACGCTGCTCCTGGCTGTCGCTTCTGCCGCAACGAGCTCGCTACGAGCACTTTTCTTCTCAACCCTCTAGACCATTGCTTTCTGCTTTTCTTGTCTCGTGAATGGAGACGGAAAGCTTCTCGGCTACAATCTCGCCTAGAACAACTGCGGCTACACATTAAGCTCGCCCGCAACGCCCTGCTGAAACTTGCCTTCTGGCACCCCATTCGCGGGGCAGCCGTCTTTCTTCGGCCACCTGCCAAGTGGCCCCATATCGCCGCGCTCGTTGCACTCCGCTTGTCAGATTGGCTTCCCGTGGCGCTGATTTCAGCCTGGCCAAATACTCGCGCTGCGAAGAGCTGTCTCGCAGACAATCATGATCCAGCATAGAAATTTGTCCTGCAATGTTCCCCCCTCTTTTCCCGCATTGTGCTGCTCTGATGAATGCCTTGAGCATGGAACGACTTAAGCCAGCAAGTATTCCTCGCCGGCCACCTCTCGCTGTGCAAGAGGTATGCCGTGGACCCTTTGAACGCTGCCAAGCAAAAAGCAGAGCAGTGACCATAAAAGCGAGGAGAGAGCATGCACGAAGCACACTAGTTCTGTCTAGTGCTTCCCGTGCAGAGAGGCGGCAAAGCTGAATGCCGTGCCAGAGCTTCACTTCTCGCTGGAGCACAGGAAGGCAAGAATGAAGAGGCAGAACACAGCCTTGGTTTCAGCAGCCTCCGGGACTGCAAAAGTTCAGCAATAGCTCTGTCAAAGCAGAACTCGGCTGAGAATGCTCTCGCAGCTTGGGAAAGTTAGGCGCAGCTGTTGACCAGCTCTGCCCGTGGCCACAGGCTTCTTCTTCCACCTTCGCTGTGGCAGAGCTTTTGCGGAGCAGAGACGGCATTCTTCAAGGGCGTGTTCTCCAAGGTGCTGTGAAACAGAGCCTAGCACGCTGTCTCGCTGATACTGGCTTTCGGCAAGCAGGCGTGCCAGACCGCCTACATTCTGCACTCTGGCAGCCTAGTTGCCAGCTTTCGGCAGCTGCTGTCCTAGCAAGGCAGCTCAGGGAGTCAAAGCCAGTGCCGGGCGGCACCTTTCTGCTTTGCCCGCCTACGCGGCGCCACGCTCCCTCGGATACTGTGTCCTTTCCCTCTGCACTGCGTCTGCCGAGGTGCTCTGTGCCTCTCGGAGCAGAAGGGCAAAGGACAATGTTTTCCACAGCAGGGTAGAAATGGCATTGCTAGCAGGAAAGCTAGATGCCTTGGAACTGTCCCCTTAGCCCTTGCCACTCACTTCAGGCTCGTACGCTGAGCAGAACAGCCTGCTGTTCTGAAGCTTCGCTGGCTGGCGTTCGTGCCCAGACGCGATTTCCTTCCCAAGGAGGCGAAGCGCCGTCTACTTCTCGCACCGAGCACGCTGCTCCTGGCTTTCGCTTCTGCCGCAACGAGCTCGCTACGAGCACTTTTCTTCTCAACCCTCTAGACCATTGCTTTCTGCTTTTCTTGTCTCGTGAATGGAGACGGAAAGCTTCTCGGCTACAATCTCGCCTAGAACAACTGCGGCTACACATTAAGCTCGCCCGCAACGCCCTGCTGAAACTTGCCTTCTGGCACCACATTCGCGGGGCAGCCGTCTTTCTTCGGCCACCTGCCAAGTGGCCCCATATCGCCGCGCTCGTTGCACTCCGCTTGTCAGATTGGCTTCCCGTGGCGCTGATTTCAGCCTGGCCAAATACTCGCGCTGCGAAGAGCTGTCTCGCAGACAATCATGATCCAGCATAGAAATTTGTCCTGCAATGTTCCCCCCTCTTTTCCCGCATTGTGCTGCTCTGATGAATGCCTTGAGCATGGAACGACTTAAGCCAGCAAGTATTCCTCGCCGGCCACCTCTCGCTGTGCAAGAGGTATGCCGTGGACCCTTGGAACGCTGCCAAGCAAAAAGCAGAGCAGTGACCATAAAAGCGAGGAGAGAGCATGCACGAAGCACACTAGTTCTGTCTAGTGCTTTCCGTGCAGAGAGGCGGCAAAGCTGAATGCCGTGCCAGAGCTTCACTTCTCGCTGGAGCACAGGAAGGCAAGAATGAAGAGGCAGAACACAGCCTTGGTTTCAGCAGCCTCCGGGACTGCAAAAGTTCAGCAATAGCTCTGTCAAAGCAGAACTCGGCTGAGAATGCTCTCGCAGCTTGGGAAAGTTAGGCGCAGCTGTTGACCAGCTCTGCCCGTGGCCACAGGCTGCTTCTTCCACCTTCACTGTGGCAGAGCTTTTGCGGAGCAGAGACGGCATTCTTCAAGTGCGTGTTCTCCAGGGTGCTGTGAAACAGAGCCTAGCACGCTGTCTCGCTGATCCTGGCTTTCGGCAAGCAGGCGTGCCAGACCGCCTACATTCTGCACTCTGGCAGCCTAGTTGCCAGCTTTCGGCAGCTGCTGTCCTAGCAAGGCAGCTCAGGGAGTCAAAGCCAGTGCCGGGCGGCACCTTTCTGCTTTGCCCGCCTAAGCGGCGCCACGCTCCCTCGGATACTGTGTCCTTTCCCTCTGCACTGCGTCTGCCGAGGTGCTCTGTGCCTCTCGGAGCAGAAGGGCAAAGGACATTGTTTTCCACAGCAGGGTAGAAATGGCATTGCTAGCAGGAAAGCTAGATGCCTTGGAACTGTCCCCTTAGCCCTTGCCACTCACTTCAGGCTCGTACGCTGAGCAGAACAGCCTGCTGTTCTGAAGCTTCGCTGGCTGGCGTTCGTGCCCAGACGCGATTTCCTTCCCAAGGAGGCGAAGCGCCGTCTACTTCTCGCACCGAGCACGCTGCTCCTGGCTGTCGCTTCTGCCGCAACGAGCTCGCTACGAGCACTTTTCTTCTCAACCCTCTAGACCATTGCTTTCTGCTTTTCTTGTCTCGTGAATGGAGACGGAAAGCTTCTCGGCTACAATCTCGCCTAGAACAACTGCGGCTACACATTAAGCTCGCCCGCAACGCCCTGCTGAAACTTGCCTTCTGGCACCCCATTCGCGGGGCAGCCGTCTTTCTTCGGCCACCTGCCAAGTGGCCCCATATCGCCGCGCTCGTTGCACTCCGCTTGTCAGATTGGCTTCCCGTGGCGCTGATTTCAGCCTGGCCAAATACTCGCGCTGCGAAGAGCTGTCTCGCAGACAATCATGATCCAGCATAGAAATTTGTCCTGCAATGTTCCCCCCTCTTTTCCCGCATTGTGCTGCTCTGATGAATGCCTTGAGCATGGAACGACTTAAGCCAGCAAGTATTCCTCGCCGGCCACCTCTCGCTGTGCAAGAGGTATGCCGTGGACCCTTGGAACGCTGCCAAGCAAAAAGCAGAGCAGTGACCATAAAAGCGAGGAGAGAGCATGCACGAAGCACACTAGTTCTGTCTAGTGCTTTCCGTGCAGAGAGGCGGCAAAGCTGAATGCCGTGCCAGAGCTTCACTTCTCGCTGGAGCACAGGAAGGCAAGAATGAAGAGGCAGAACACAGCCTTGGTTTCAGCAGCCTCCGGGACTGCAAAAGTTCAGCAATAGCTCTGTCAAAGCAGAACTCGGCTGAGAATGCTCTCGCAGCTTGGGAAAGTTAGGCGCAGCTGTTGACCAGCTCTGCCCGTGGCCACAGGCTGCTTCTTCCACCTTCACTGTGGCAGAGCTTTTGCGGAGCAGAGACGGCATTCTTCAAGTGCGTGTTCTCCAGGGTGCTGTGAAACAGAGCCTAGCACGCTGTCTCGCTGATACTGGCTTTCGGCAAGCAGGCGTGCCAGACCGCCGACATTCTGCACTCTGGCAGCCTAGTTGCCAGCTTTCGGCAGCTGCTGTCCTAGCAAGGCAGCTCAGGGAGTCAAAGCCAGTGCCGGGCGGCACCTTTCTGCTTTGCCCGCCTAAGCGGCGCCACGCTCCCTCGGATACTGTGTCCTTTCCCTCTGCACTGCGTCTGCCGAGGTGCTCTGTGCCTCTCGGAGCAGAAGGGCAAAGGACAATGTTTTCCACAGCAGGGTAGAAACGGCATTGCTAGCAGGAAAGCTAGATGCCTTGGAACTGTCCCCTTAGCCCTTGCCACTCACTTCAGGCTCGTACGCTGAGCAGAACAGCCTGCTGTTCTGAAGCTTCGCTGGCTGGCGTTCGTGCCCAGACGCGATTTCCTTCCCAAGGAGGCGAAGCGCCGTCTACTTCTCGCAGCGATCACGCTGCTCCTGGCTGTCGCTTCTGCCGCAACGAGCTCGCTACGAGCACTTTTCTTCTCAACCCTCTAGACCATTGCTTTCTGCTTTTCTTGTCTCGTGAATGGAGACGGAAAGCTTCTCGGCTACAATCTCGCCTAGAACAAGTGCGGCTACACATTAAGCTCGCCCGGAACGCCCTGCTGAAACTTGCCTTCTGGCACCCCATTCGCGGGGCAGCCGTCTTTCTTCGGCCACCTGCCAAGTGGCCCCATATCGCCGCGCTCGTTGCACTCCGCTTGTCAGATTGGCTTCCCGTGGCGCTGATTTCAGCCTGGCCAAATACTCGCGCTGCGAAGAGCTGTCTCGCAGACAATCATGATCCAGCATAGAAATTTGTCCTGCAATGTTCCCCCCTCTTTTCCCGCATTGTGCTGCTCTGATGAATGCCTTGAGCATGGAACGACTTAAGCCAGCAAGTATTCCTCGCCGGCCACCTCTCGCTGTGCAAGAGGTATGCTGTGGACCCTTGGAACGCTGCCAAGCAAAAAGCAGAGCAGTGACCATAAAAGCGAGGAGAGAGCATGCACGAAGCACACTAGTTCTGTCTAGTGCTTCCCGTGCAGAGAGGCGGCAAAGCTGAATGCCGTGCCAGAGCTTCACTTCTCGCTGGAGCACAGGAAGGCAAGAATGAAGAGGCAGAACACAGCCTTGGTTTCAGCAGCCTCCGGGACTGCAAAAGTTCAGCAATAGCTCTGTCAAAGCAGAACTCGGCTGAGAATGCTCTCGCAGCTTGGGAAAGTTAGGCGCAGCTGTTGACCAGCTCTGCCCGTGGCCACAGGCTGCTTCTTCCACCTTCACTGTGGCAGAGCTTTTGCGGAGCAGAGACGGCATTCTTCAAGTGCGTGTTCTCCAGGGTGCTGTGAAACAGAGCCTAGCACGCTGTCTCGCTGATACTGGCTTTCGGCAAGCAGGCGTGCCAGACCGCCTACATTCTGCACTCTGGCAGCCTAGTTGCCAGCTTTCGGCAGCTGCTGTCCTAGCAAGGAAGCTCAGGGAGTCAAAGCCAGTGCCGGGCGGCACCTTTCTGCTTTGCCCGCCTAAGCGGCGCCACGCTCCCTCGGATACTGTGTCCTTTCCCTCTGCACTGCGTCTGCCGAGGTGCTCTGTGCCTCTCGGAGCAGAAGGGCAAAGGACAATGTTTTCCACAGCAGGGTAGAAACGGCATTGCTAGCAGGAAAGCTAGATGCCTTGGAACTGTCCCCTTAGCCCTTGCCACTCACTTCAGGCTCGTACGCTGAGCAGAACAGCCTGCTGTTCTGAAGCTTCGCTGGCTGGCGTTCGTGCCCAGACGCGATTTCCTTCCCAAGGAGGCGAAGCGCCGTCTACTTCTCGCAGCGAGCACGCTGCTCCTGGCTTTCGCTTCTGCCGCAACGAACTCGCTACGAGCACTTTTCTTCTCAACCCTCTAGACCATTGCTTTCTGCTTTTCTTGTCTCGTGAATGGAGACGGAAAGCTTCTCGGCTACAATCTCGCCTAGAACAACTGCGGCTACACATTAAGCTCGCCCGGAACGCCCTGCTGAAACTTGCCTTCTGGCACCACATTCGCGGGGCAGCCGTCTTTCTTCGGCCACCTGCCAAGTGGCCCCATATCGCCGCGCTCGTTGCACTCCGCTTGTCAGATTGGCTTCCCGTGGCGCTGATTTTAGTCTGGCCAAATACTAGCGCTGCGGAGAGCTGTCTCGCAGACAATCATGTTCCAGCATAGAAAATTGTCCTGCAATGTTCCCCCCTCTTTTCCCGCATTGTGCTGCTCTGATGAATGCCTTGAGCATGGAACGACTTAAGCCAGCAAGTATTCCTCGCCGGCCACCTCTCGCTGTGCGAGAGGTATGCCGTGGACCCTTTGAACGCTGCCAAGCAAAAAGCAGAGCAGTGACCATAAAAGCGAGGAGAGAGCATGCACGAAGCACACTAGTTCTGTCTAGTGCTTTCCGTGCAGAGAGGCGGCAAAGCTGAATGCCGTGCCAGAGCTTCACTTCTCGCTGGAGCACAGGAAGGCAAGAATGAAGAGGCAGAACACAGCCTTGGTTTCAGCAGCCTCCGGGACTGCAAAAGTTCAGCAATAGCTCTGTCAAAGCAGAACTCGGCTGAGAATGCTCTCGCAGCTTGGGAAAGTTAGGCGCAGCTGTTGACCAGCTCTGCCCGTGGCCACAGGCTGCTTCTTCCACCTTCACTGTGGCAGAGCTTTTGCGGAGCAGAGACGGCATTCTTCAAGGGCGTGTTCTCCAGGGTGCTGTGAAACAGAGCCTAGCACGCTGTCTCGCTGATACTGGCTTTCGGCAAGCAGGCGTGCCAGACCGCCTACATTCTGCACTCTGGCAGCCTAGTTGCCAGCTTTCGGCAGCTGCTGTCCTAGCAAGGAAGCTCAGGGAGTCAAAGCCAGTGCCGGGCGGCACCTTTCTGCTTTGCCCGCCTAAGCGGCGCCACGCTCCCTCGGATACTGTGTCCTTTCCCTCTGCACTGCGTCTGCCGAGGTGCTCTGTGCCTCTCGGAGCAGAAGGGCAAAGGACAATGTTTTCCGCAGCAGGGTAGAAATGGCATTGCTAGCAGGAAAGCTAGATGCCTTGGAACTGTCCCCTTAGCCCTTGCCACTCACTTCAGGCTCGTACGCTGAGCAGAACAGCCTGCTGTTCTGAAGCTTCGCTGGCTGGCGTTCGTGCCCAGACGCGATTTCCTTCCCAAGGAGGCGAAGCGCCGTCTACTTCTCGCACCGAGCACGCTGCTCCTGGCTGTCGCTTCTGCCGCAACGAGCTCGCTACGAGCACTTTTCTTCTCAACCCTCTAGACCATTGCTTTCTGCTTTTCTTGTCTCGTGAATGGAGACGGAAAGCTTCTCGGCTACAATCTCGCCTAGAACAACTGCGGCTACACATTAAGCTCGCCCGGAACGCCCTGCTGAAACTTGCCTTCTGGCACCCCATTCGCGGGGCAGCCGTCTTTCTTCGGCCACCTGCCAAGTGGCCCCATATCGCCGCGCTCGTTGCACTCCGCTTGTCAGATTGGCTTCCCGTGGCGCTGATTTCAGCCTGGCCAAATACTCGCGCTGCGAAGAGCTGTCTCGCAGACAATCATGATCCAGCATAGAAATTTGTCCTGCAATGTTCCCCCCTCTTTTCCCGCATTGTGCTGCTCTGATGAATGCCTTGAGCATGGAACGACTTAAGCCAGCAAGTATTCCTCGCCGGCCACCTCTCGCTGTGCGAGAGGTATGCCGTGGACCCTTGGAACGCTGCCAAGCAAAAAGCAGAGCAGTGACCATAAAAGCGAGGAGAGAGCATGCACGAAGCACACTAGTTCTGTCTCGTGCTTCCCGTGCAGAGAGGCGGCAAAGCTGAATGCCGTGCCAGAGCTTCACTTCTCGCTGGAGCACAGGAAGGCAAGAATGAAGAGGCAGAACACAGCCTTGGTTTCAGCAGCCTCCGGGACTGCAAAAGTTCAGCAATAGCTCTGTCAAAGCAGAACTCGGCTGAGAATGCTCTCGCAGCTTGGGAAAGTTAGGCGCAGCTGTTGACCAGCTCTGCCCGTGGCCACAGGCTGCTTCTTCCACCTTCACTGTGGCAGAGCTTTTGCGGAGCAGAGACGGCATTCTTCAAGTGCGTGTTCTCCAGGGTGCTGTGAAACAGAGCCTAGCACGCTGTCTCGCTGATACTGGCTTTCGGCAAGCAGGCGTGCCAGACCGCCTACATTCTGCACTCTGGCAGCCTAGTTGCCAGCTTTCGGCAGCTGCTGTCCTAGCAAGGAAGCTCAGGGAGTCAAAGCCAGTGCCGGGCGGCACCTTTCTGCTTTGCCCGCCTAAGCGGCGCCACGCTCCCTCGGATACTGTGTCCTTTCCCTCTGCACTGCGTCTGCCGAGGTGCTCTGTGCCTCTCGGAGCAGAAGGGCAAAGGACAATGTTTTCCACAGCAGGGTAGAAACGGCATTGCTAGCAGGAAAGCTAGATGCCTTGGAACTGTCCCCTTAGCCCTTGCCACTCACTTCAGGCTCGTACGCTGAGCAGAACAGCCTGCTGTTCTGAAGCTTCGCTGGCTGGCGTTCGTGCCCAGACGCGATTTCCTTCCCAAGGAGGCGAAGCGCCGTCTACTTCTCGCAGCGAGCACGCTGCTCCTGGCTTTCGCTTCTGCCGCAACGAACTCGCTACGAGCACTTTTCTTCTCAACCCTCTAGACCATTGCTTTCTGCTTTTCTTGTCTCGTGAATGGAGACGGAAAGCTTCTCGGCTACAATCTCGCCTAGAACAACTGCGGCTACACATTAAGCTCGCCCGGAACGCCCTGCTGAAACTTGCCTTCTGGCACCACATTCGCGGGGCAGCCGTCTTTCTTCGGCCACCTGCCAAGTGGCCCCATATCGCCGCGCTCGTTGCACTCCGCTTGTCAGATTGGCTTCCCGTGGCGCTGATTTTAGTCTGGCCAAATACTAGCGCTGCGGAGAGCTGTCTCGCAGACAATCATGTTCCAGCATAGAAAATTGTCCTGCAATGTTCCCCCCTCTTTTCCCGCATTGTGCTGCTCTGATGAATGCCTTGAGCATGGAACGACTTAAGCCAGCAAGTATTCCTCGCCGGCCACCTCTCGCTGTGCGAGAGGTATGCCGTGGACCCTTTGAACGCTGCCAAGCAAAAAGCAGAGCAGTGACCATAAAAGCGAGGAGAGAGCATGCACGAAGCACACTAGTTCTGTCTAGTGCTTTCCGTGCAGAGAGGCGGCAAAGCTGAATGCCGTGCCAGAGCTTCACTTCTCGCTGGAGCACAGGAAGGCAAGAATGAAGAGGCAGAACACAGCCTTGGTTTCAGCAGCCTCCGGGACTGCAAAAGTTCAGCAATAGCTCTGTCAAAGCAGAACTCGGCTGAGAATGCTCTCGCAGCTTGGGAAAGTTAGGCGCAGCTGTTGACCAGCTCTGCCCGTGGCCACAGGCTGCTTCTTCCACCTTCACTGTGGCAGAGCTTTTGCGGAGCAGAGACGGCATTCTTCAAGGGCGTGTTCTCCAGGGTGCTGTGAAACAGAGCCTAGCACGCTGTCTCGCTGATACTGGCTTTCGGCAAGCAGGCGTGCCAGACCGCCTACATTCTGCACTCTGGCAGCCTAGTTGCCAGCTTTCGGCAGCTGCTGTCCTAGCAAGGAAGCTCAGGGAGTCAAAGCCAGTGCCGGGCGGCACCTTTCTGCTTTGCCCGCCTAAGCGGCGCCACGCTCCCTCGGATACTGTGTCCTTTCCCTCTGCACTGCGTCTGCCGAGGTGCTCTGTGCCTCTCGGAGCAGAAGGGCAAAGGACAATGTTTTCCGCAGCAGGGTAGAAATGGCATTGCTAGCAGGAAAGCTAGATGCCTTGGAACTGTCCCCTTAGCCCTTGCCACTCACTTCAGGCTCGTACGCTGAGCAGAACAGCCTGCTGTTCTGAAGCTTCGCTGGCTGGCGTTCGTGCCCAGACGCGATTTCCTTCCCAAGGAGGCGAAGCGCCGTCTACTTCTCGCACCGAGCACGCTGCTCCTGGCTGTCGCTTCTGCCGCAACGAGCTCGCTACGAGCACTTTTCTTCTCAACCCTCTAGACCATTGCTTTCTGCTTTTCTTGTCTCGTGAATGGAGACGGAAAGCTTCTCGGCTACAATCTCGCCTAGAACAACTGCGGCTACACATTAAGCTCGCCCGGAACGCCCTGCTGAAACTTGCCTTCTGGCACCCCATTCGCGGGGCAGCCGTCTTTCTTCGGCCACCTGCCAAGTGGCCCCATATCGCCGCGCTCGTTGCACTCCGCTTGTCAGATTGGCTTCCCGTGGCGCTGATTTCAGCCTGGCCAAATACTCGCGCTGCGAAGAGCTGTCTCGCAGACAATCATGATCCAGCATAGAAATTTGTCCTGCAATGTTCCCCCCTCTTTTCCCGCATTGTGCTGCTCTGATGAATGCCTTGAGCATGGAACGACTTAAGCCAGCAAGTATTCCTCGCCGGCCACCTCTCGCTGTGCGAGAGGTATGCCGTGGACCCTTGGAACGCTGCCAAGCAAAAAGCAGAGCAGTGACCATAAAAGCGAGGAGAGAGCATGCACGAAGCACACTAGTTCTGTCTCGTGCTTCCCGTGCAGAGAGGCGGCAAAGCTGAATGCCGTGCCAGAGCTTCACTTCTCGCTGGAGCACAGGAAGGCAAGAATGAAGAGGCAGAACACAGCCTTGGTTTCAGCAGCCTCCGGGACTGCAAAAGTTCAGCAATAGCTCTGTCAAAGCAGAACTCGGCTGAGAATGCTCTCGCAGCTTGGGAAAGTTAGGCGCAGCTGTTGACCAGCTCTGCCCGTGGCCACAGGCTGCTTCTTCCACCTTCACTGTGGCAGAGCTTTTGCGGAGCAGAGACGGCATTCTTCAAGGGCGTGTTCTCCAGGGTGCTGTGAAACAGAGCCTAGCACGCTGTCTCGCTGATACTGGCTTTCGGCAAGCAGGCGTGCCAGACCGCCGACATTCTGCACTCTGGCAGCCTCGTTGCCAGCTTTCGGCAGCTGCTGCCCTAGCAAGGAAGCTCAGGGAGTCAAAGCCAGTGCCGGGCGGCACCTTTCTGCTTTGCCCGCCTAAGCGGCGCCACGCTCCCTCGGATACTGTGTCCTTTCCCTCTGCACTGCGTCTGCCGAGGTGCTCTGTGCCTCTCGGAGCAGAAGGGCAAAGGACAATGTTTTCCACAGCAGGGTAGAAATGGCATTGCTAGCAGGAAAGCTAGATGCCTTGGAACTGTCCCCTTAGCCCTTGCCACTCACTTCAGGCTCGTACGCTGAGCAGAACAGCCTGCTGTTCTGAAGCTTCGCTGGCTGGCGTTCGTGCCCAGACGCGATTTCCTTCCCAAGGAGGCGAAGCGCCGTCTACTTCTCGCAGCGAGCACGCTGCTCCTGGCTTTCGCTTCTGCCGCAACGAACTCGCTACGAGCACTTTTCTTCTCAACCCTCTAGACCATTGCTTTCTGCTTTTCTTGTCTCGTGAATGGAGACGGAAAGCTTCTCGGCTACAATCTCGCCTAGAACAACTGCGGCTACACATTAAGCTCGCCCGGAACGCCCTGCTGAAACTTGCCTTCTGGCACCACATTCGCGGGGCAGCCGTCTTTCTTCGGCCACCTGCCAAGTGGCCCCATATCGCCGCGCTCGTTGCACTCCGCTTGTCAGATTGGCTTCCCGTGGCGCTGATTTTAGTCTGGCCAAATACTAGCGCTGCGTAGAGCTGTCTCGCAGACAATCATGTTCCAGCATAGAAAATTGTCCTGCAATGTTCCCCCCTCTTTTCCCGCATTGTGCTGCTCTGATGAATGCCTTGAGCATGGAACGACTTAAGCCAGCAAGTATTCCTCGCCGGCCACCTCTCGCTGTGCAAGAGGTATGCCGTGGACCCTTTGAACGCTGCCAAGCAAAAAGCAGAGCAGTGACCATAAAAGCGAGGAGAGAGCATGCACGAAGCACACTAGTTCTGTCTAGTGCTTTCCGTGCAGAGAGGCGGCAAAGCTGAATGCCGTGCCAGAGCTTCACTTCTCGCTGGAGCACAGGAAGGCAAGAATGAAGAGGCAGAACACAGCCTTGGTTTCAGCAGCCTCCGGGACTGCAAAAGTTCAGCAATAGCTCTGTCAAAGCAGAACTCGGCTGAGAATGCTCTCGCAGCTTGGGAAAGTTAGGCGCAGCTGTTGACCAGCTCTGCCCGTGGCCACAGGCTGCTTCTTCCACCTTCACTGTGGCAGAGCTTTTGCGGAGCAGAGACGGCATTCTTCAAGGGCGTGTTCTCCAGGGTGCTGTGAAACAGAGCCTAGCACGCTGTCTCGCTGATACTGGCTTTCGGCAAGCAGGCGTGCCAGACCGCCTACATTCTGCACTCTGGCAGCCTAGTTGCCAGCTTTCGGCAGCTGCTGTCCTAGCAAGGAAGCTCAGGGAGTCAAAGCCAGTGCCGGGCGGCACCTTTCTGCTTTGCCCGCCTAAGCGGCGCCACGCTCCCTCGGATACTGTGTCCTTTCCCTCTGCACTGCGTCTGCCGAGGTGCTCTGTGCCTCTCGGAGCAGAAGGGCAAAGGACAATGTTTTCCGCAGCAGGGTAGAAATGGCATTGCTAGCAGGAAAGCTAGATGCCTTGGAACTGTCCCCTTAGCCCTTGCCACTCACTTCAGGCTCGTACGCTGAGCAGAACAGCCTGCTGTTCTGAAGCTTCGCTGGCTGGCGTTCGTGCCCAGACGCGATTTCCTTCCCAAGGAGGCGAAGCGCCGTCTACTTCTCGCACCGAGCACGCTGCTCCTGGCTGTCGCTTCTGCCGCAACGAGCTCGCTACGAGCACTTTTCTTCTCAACCCTCTAGACCATTGCTTTCTGCTTTTCTTGTCTCGTGAATGGAGACGGAAAGCTTCTCGGCTACAATCTCGCCTAGAACAACTGCGGCTACACATTAAGCTCGCCCGGAACGCCCTGCTGAAACTTGCCTTCTGGCACCCCATTCGCGGGGCAGCCGTCTTTCTTCGGCCACCTGCCAAGTGGCCCCATATCGCCGCGCTCGTTGCACTCCGCTTGTCAGATTGGCTTCCCGTGGCGCTGATTTCAGCCTGGCCAAATACTCGCGCTGCGAAGAGCTGTCTCGCAGACAATCATGATCCAGCATAGAAATTTGTCCTGCAATGTTCCCCCCTCTTTTCCCGCATTGTGCTGCTCTGATGAATGCCTTGAGCATGGAACGACTTAAGCCAGCAAGTATTCCTCGCCGGCCACCTCTCGCTGTGCAAGAGGTATGCCGTGGACCCTTTGAACGCTGCCAAGCAAAAAGCAGAGCAGTGACCATAAAAGCGAGGAGAGAGCATGCACGAAGCACACTAGTTCTGTCTAGTGCTTCCCGTGCAGAGAGGCGGCAAAGCTGAATGCCGTGCCAGAGCTTCACTTCTCGCTGGAGCACAGGAAGGCAAGAATGAAGAGGCAGAACACAGCCTTGGTTTCAGCAGCCTCCGGGACTGCAAAAGTTCAGCAATAGCTCTGTCAAAGCAGAACTCGGCTGAGAATGCTCTCGCAGCTTGTGAAAGTTAGGCGCAGCTGTTGACCAGCTCTGCCCGTGGCCACAGGCTGCTTCTTCCACCTTCACTGTGGCAGAGCTTTTGCGGAGCAGAGACGGCATTCTTCAAGTGCGTGTTCTCCAGGGTGCTGTGAAACAGAGCCTAGCACGCTGTCTCGCTGATACTGGCTTTCGGCAAGCAGGCGTGCCAGACCGCCTACATTCTGCACTCTGGCAGCCTAGTTGCCAGCTTTCGGCAGCTGCTGTCCTAGCAAGGAAGCTCAGGGAGTCAAAGCCAGTGCCGGGCGGCACCTTTCTGCTTTGCCCGCCTAAGCGGCGCCACGCTCCCTCGGATACTGTGTCCTTTCCCTCTGCACTGCGTCTGCCGAGGTGCTCTGTGCCTCTCGGAGCAGAAGGGCAAAGGACAATGTTTTCCACAGCAGGGTAGAAATGGCATTGCTAGCAGGAAAGCTAGATGCCTTGGAACTGTCCCCTTAGCCCTTGCCACTCACTTCAGGCTCGTACGCTGAGCAGAACAGCCTGCTGTTCTGAAGCTTCGCTGGCTGGCGTTCGTGCCCAGACGCGATTTCCTTCCCAAGGAGGCGAAGCGCCGTCTACTTCTCGCACCGAGCACGCTGCTCCTGGCTTTCGCTTCTGCCGCAACGAGCTCGCTACGAGCACTTTTCTTCTCAACCCTCTAGACCATTGCTTTCTGCTTTTCTTGTCTCGTGAATGGAGACGGAAAGCTTCTCGGCTACAATCTCGCCTAGAACAACTGCGGCTACACATTAAGCTCGCCCGGAACGCCCTGCTGAAACTTGCCTTCTGGCACCACATTCGCGGGGCAGCCGTCTTTCTTCGGCCACCTGCCAAGTGGCCCCATATCGCCGCGCTCGTTGCACTCCGCTTGTCAGATTGGCTTCCCGTGGCGCTGATTTCAGCCTGGCCAAATACTCGCGCTGCGAAGAGCTGTCTCGCAGACAATCATGATCCAGCATAGAAATTTGTCCTGCAATGTTCCCCCCTCTTTTCCCGCATTGTGCTGCTCTGATGAATGCCTTGAGCATGGAACGACTTAAGCCAGCAAGTATTCCTCGCCGGCCACCTCTCGCTGTGCAAGAGGTATGCCGTGGACCCTTTGAACGCTGCCAAGCAAAAAGCAGAGCAGTGACCATAAAAGCGAGGAGAGAGCATGCACGAAGCACACTAGTTCTGTCTAGTGCTTCCCGTGCAGAGAGGCGGCAAAGCTGAATGCCGTGCCAGAGCTTCACTTCTCGCTGGAGCACAGGAAGGCAAGAATGAAGAGGCAGAACACAGCCTTGGTTTCAGCAGCCTCCGGGACTGCAAAAGTTCAGCAATAGCTCTGTCAAAGCAGAACTCGGCTGAGAATGCTCTCGCAGCTTGGGAAAGTTAGGCGCAGCTGTTGACCAGCTCTGCCCGTGGCCACAGGCTTCTTCTTCCACCTTCGCTGTGGCAGAGCTTTTGCGGAGCAGAGAGGGCATTCTTCAAGGGCGTGTTCTCCAAGGTGCTGTGAAACAGAGCCTAGCACGCTGTCTCGCTGATACTGGCTTTCGGCAAGCAGGCGTGCCAGACCGCCTACATTCTGCACTCTGGCAGCCTAGTTGCCAGCTTTCGGCAGCTGCTGTCCTAGCAAGGCAGCTCAGGGAGTCAAAGCCAGTGCCGGGCGGCACCTTTCTGCTTTGCCCGCCTACGCGGCGCCACGCTCCCTCGGATACTGTGTCCTTTCCCTCTGCACTGCGTCTGCCGAGGTGCTCTGTGCCTCTCGGAGCAGAAGGGCAAAGGACAATGTTTTCCACAGCAGGGTAGAAATGGCATTGCTAGCAGGAAAGCTAGATGCCTTGGAACTGTCCCCTTAGCCCTTGCCACTCACTTCAGGCTCGTACGCTGAGCAGAACAGCCTGCTGTTCTGAAGCTTCGCTGGCTGGCGTTCGTGCCCAGACGCGATTTCCTTCCCAAGGAGGCGAAGCGCCGTCTACTTCTCGCACCGAGCACGCTGCTCCTGGCTTTCGCTTCTGCCGCAACGAGCTCGCTACGAGCACTTTTCTTCTCAACCCTCTAGACCATTGCTTTCTGCTTTTCTTGTCTCGTGAATGGAGACGGAAAGCTTCTCGGCTACAATCTCGCCTAGAACAACTGCGGCTACACATTAAGCTCGCCCGCAACGCCCTGCTGAAACTTGCCTTCTGGCACCCCATTCGCGGGGCAGCCGTCTTTCTTCGGCCACCTGCCAAGTGGCCCCATATCGCCGCGCTCGTTGCACTCCGCTTGTCAGATTGGCTTCCCGTGGCGCTGATTTCAGCCTGGCCAAATACTCGCGCTGCGAAGAGCTGTCTCGCAGACAATCATGATCCAGCATAGAAATTTGTCCTGCAATGTTCCCCCCTCTTTTCCCGCATTGTGCTGCTCTGATGAATGCCTTGAGCATGGAACGACTTAAGCCAGCAAGTATTCCTCGCCGGCCACCTCTCGCTGTGCAAGAGGTATGCCGTGGACCCTTGGAACGCTGCCAAGCAAAAAGCAGAGCAGTGACCATAAAAGCGAGGAGAGAGCATGCACGAAGCACACTAGTTCTGTCTAGTGCTTTCCGTGCAGAGAGGCGGCAAAGCTGAATGCCGTGCCAGAGCTTCACTTCTCGCTGGAGCACAGGAAGGCAAGAATGAAGAGGCAGAACACAGCCTTGGTTTCAGCAGCCTCCGGGACTGCAAAAGTTCAGCAATAGCTCTGTCAAAGCAGAACTCGGCTGAGAATGCTCTCGCAGCTTGGGAAAGTTAGGCGCAGCTGTTGACCAGCTCTGCCCGTGGCCACAGGCTGCTTCTTCCACCTTCACTGTGGCAGAGCTTTTGCGGAGCAGAGACGGCATTCTTCAAGGGCGTGTTCTCCAGGGTGCTGTGAAACAGAGCCTAGCACGCTGTCTCGCTGATACTGGCTTTCGGCAAGCAGGCGTGCCAGACCGCCTACATTCTGCACTCTGGCAGCCTAGTTGCCAGCTTTCGGCAGCTGCTGTCCTAGCAAGGCAGCTCAGGGAGTCAAAGCCAGTGCCGGGCGGCACCTTTCTGCTTTGCCCGCCTACGCGGCGCCACGCTCCCTCGGATACTGTGTCCTTTCCCTCTGCACTGCGTCTGCCGAGGTGCTCTGTGCCTCTCGGAGCAGAAGGGCAAAGGACATTGTTTTCCACAGCAGGGTAGAAATGGCATTGCTAGCAGGAAAGCTAGATGCCTTGGAACTGTCCCCTTAGCCCTTGCCACTCACTTCAGGCTCGTACGCTGAGCAGAACAGCCTGCTGTTCTGAAGCTTCGCTGGCTGGCGTTCGTGCCCAGACGCGATTTCCTTCCCAAGGAGGCGAAGCGCCGTCTACTTCTCGCACCGAGCACGCTGCTCCTGGCTGTCGCTTCTGCCGCAACGAGCTCGCTACGAGCACTTTTCTTCTCAACCCTCTAGACCATTGCTTTCTGCTTTTCTTGTCTCGTGAATGGAGACGGAAAGCTTCTCGGCTACAATCTCGCCTAGAACAACTGCGGCTACACATTAAGCTCGCCCGGAACGCCCTGCTGAAACTTGCCTTCTGGCACCCCATTCGCGGGGCAGCCGTCTTTCTTCGGCCACCTGCCAAGTGGCCCCATATCGCCGCGCTCGTTGCACTCCGCTTGTCAGATTGGCTTCCCGTGGCGCTGATTTCAGCCTGGCCAAATACTCGCGCTGCGAAGAGCTGTCTCGCAGACAATCATGATCCAGCATAGAAATTTGTCCTGCAATGTTCCCCCCTCTTTTCCCGCATTGTGCTGCTCTGATGAATGCCTTGAGCATGGAACGACTTAAGCCAGCAAGTATTCCTCGCCGGCCACCTCTCGCTGTGCGAGAGGTATGCCGTGGACCCTTGGAACGCTGCCAAGCAAAAAGCAGAGCAGTGACCATAAAAGCGAGGAGAGAGCATGCACGAAGCACACTAGTTCTGTCTAGTGCTTCCCGTGCAGAGAGGCGGCAAAGCTGAATGCCGTGCCAGAGCTTCACTTCTCGCTGGAGCACAGGAAGGCAAGAATGAAGAGGCAGAACACAGCCTTGGTTTCAGCAGCCTCCGGGACTGCAAAAGTTCAGCAATAGCTCTGTCAAAGCAGAACTCGGCTGAGAATGCTCTCGCAGCTTGGGAAAGTTAGGCGCAGCTGTTGACCAGCTCTGCCCGTGGCCACAGGCTGCTTCTTCCACCTTCACTGTGGCAGAGCTTTTGCGGAGCAGAGACGGCATTCTTCAAGTGCGTTTTCTCCAGGGTGCTGTGAAACAGAGCCTAGCACGCTGTCTCGCTGATACTGGCTTTCGGCAAGCAGGCGTGCCAGACCGCCTACATTCTGCACTCTGGCAGCCTAGTTGCCAGCTTTCGGCAGCTGCTGTCCTAGCAAGGAAGCTCAGGGAGTCAAAGCCAGTGCCGGGCGGCACCTTTCTGCTTTGCCCGCCTAAGCGGCGCCACGCTCCCTCGGATACTGTGTCCTTTCCCTCTGCACTGCGTCTGCCGAGGTGCTCTGTGCCTCTCGGAGCAGAAGGGCAAAGGACAATGTTTTCCGCAGCAGGGTAGAAATGGCATTGCTAGCAGGAAAGCTAGATGCCTTGGAACTGTCCCCTTAGCCCTTGCCACTCACTTCAGGCTCGTACGCTGAGCAGAACAGCCTGCTGTTCTGAAGCTTCGCTGGCTGGCGTTCGTGCCCAGACGCGATTTCCTTCCCAAGGAGGCGAAGCGCCGTCTACTTCTCGCACCGAGCACGCTGCTCCTGGCTTTCGCTTCTGCCGCAACGAGCTCGCTACGAGCACTTTTCTTCTCAACCCTCTAGACCATTGCTTTCTGCTTTTCTTGTCTCGTGAATGGAGACGGAAAGCTTCTCGGCTACAATCTCGCCTAGAACAACTGCGGCTACACATTAAGCTCGCCCGGAACGCCCTGCTGAAACTTGCCTTCTGGCACCACATTCGCGGGGCAGCCGTCTTTCTTCGGCCACCTGCCAAGTGGCCCCATATCGCCGCGCTCGTTGCACTCCGCTTGTCAGATTGGCTTCCCGTGGCGCTGATTTCAGCCTGGCCAAATACTCGCGCTGCGAAGAGCTGTCTCGCAGACAATCATGATCCAGCATAGAAATTTGTCCTGCAATGTTCCCCCCTCTTTTCCCGCATTGTGCTGCTCTGATGAATGCCTTGAGCATGGAACGACTTAAGCCAGCAAGTATTCCTCGCCGGCCACCTCTCGCTGTGCGAGAGGTATGCCGTGGACCCTTGGAACGCTGCCAAGCAAAAAGCAGAGCAGTGACCATAAAAGCGAGGAGAGAGCATGCACGAAGCACACTAGTTCTGTCTAGTGCTTCCCGTGCAGAGAGGCGGCAAAGCTGAATGCCGTGCCAGAGCTTCACTTCTCGCTGGAGCACAGGAAGGCAAGAATGAAGAGGCAGAACACAGCCTTGGTTTCAGCAGCCTCCGGGACTGCAAAAGTTCAGCAATAGCTCTGTCAAAGCAGAACTCGGCTGAGAATGCTCTCGCAGCTTGGGAAAGTTAGGCGCAGCTGTTGACCAGCTCTGCCCGTGGCCACAGGCTGCTTCTTCCACCTTCACTGTGGCAGAGCTTTTGCGGAGCAGAGACGGCATTCTTCAAGTGCGTGTTCTCCAGGGTGCTGTGAAACAGAGCCTAGCACGCTGTCTCGCTGATACTGGCTTTCGGCAAGCAGGCGTGCCAGACCGCCTACATTCTGCACTCTGGCAGCCTAGTTGCCAGCTTTCGGCAGCTGCTGTCCTAGCAAGGAAGCTCAGGGAGTCAAAGCCAGTGCCGGGCGGCACCTTTCTGCTTTGCCCGCCTAAGCGGCGCCACGCTCCCTCGGATACTGTGTCCTTTCCCTCTGCACTGCGTCTGCCGAGGTGCTCTGTGCCTCTCGGAGCAGAAGGGCAAAGGACATTGTTTTCCACAGCAGGGTAGAAATGGCATTGCTAGCAGGAAAGCTAGATGCCTTGGAACTGTCCCCTTAGCCCTTGCCACTCACTTCAGGCTCGTACGCTGAGCAGAACAGCCTGCTGTTCTGAAGCTTCGCTGGCTGGCGTTCGTGCCCAGACGCGATTTCCTTCCCAAGGAGGCGAAGCGCCGTCTACTTCTCGCACCGAGCACGCTGCTCCTGGCTGTCGCTTCTGCCGCAACGAGCTCGCTACGAGCACTTTTCTTCTCAACCCTCTAGACCATTGCTTTCTGCTTTTCTTGTCTCGTGAATGGAGACGGAAAGCTTCTCGGCTACAATCTCGCCTAGAACAACTGCGGCTACACATTAAGCTCGCCCGGAACGCCCTGCTGAAACTTGCCTTCTGGCACCACATTCGCGGGGCAGCCGTCTTTCTTCGGCCACCTGCCAAGTGGCCCCATATCGCCGCGCTCGTTGCACTCCGCTTGTCAGATTGGCTTCCCGTGGCGCTGATTTCAGCCTGGCCAAATACTCGCGCTGCGAAGAGCTGTCTCGCAGACAATCATGATCCAGCATAGAAATTTGTCCTGCAATGTTCCCCCCTCTTTTCCCGCATTGTGCTGCTCTGATGAATGCCTTGAGCATGGAACGACTTAAGCCAGCAAGTATTCCTCGCCGGCCACCTCTCGCTGTGCGAGAGGTATGCCGTGGACCCTTGGAACGCTGCCAAGCAAAAAGCAGAGCAGTGACCATAAAAGCGAGGAGAGAGCATGCACGAAGCACACTAGTTCTGTCTAGTGCTTCCCGTGCAGAGAGGCGGCAAAGCTGAATGCCGTGCCAGAGCTTCACTTCTCGCTGGAGCACAGGAAGGCAAGAATGAAGAGGCAGAACACAGCCTTGGTTTCAGCAGCCTCCGGGACTGCAAAAGTTCAGCAATAGCTCTGTCAAAGCAGAACTCGGCTGAGAATGCTCTCGCAGCTTGGGAAAGTTAGGCGCAGCTGTTGACCAGCTCTGCCCGTGGCCACAGGCTGCTTCTTCCACCTTCACTGTGGCAGAGCTTTTGCGGAGCAGAGACGGCATTCTTCAAGTGCGTGTTCTCCAGGGTGCTGTGAAACAGAGCCTAGCACGCTGTCTCGCTGATACTGGCTTTCGGCAAGCAGGCGTGCCAGACCGCCTACATTCTGCACTCTGGCAGCCTAGTTGCCAGCTTTCGGCAGCTGCTGTCCTAGCAAGGCAGCTCAGGGAGTCAAAGCCAGTGCCGGGCGGCACCTTTCTGCTTTGCCCGCCTAAGCGGCGCCACGCTCCCTCGGATACTGTGTCCTTTCCCTCTGCACTGCGTCTGCCGAGGTGCTCTGTGCCTCTCGGAGCAGAAGGGCAAAGGACAATGTTTTCCACAGCAGGGTAGAAATGGCATTGCTAGCAGGAAAGCTAGATGCCTTGGAACTGTCCCCTTAGCCCTTGCCACTCACTTCAGGCTCGTACGCTGAGCAGAACAGCCTGCTGTTCTGAAGCTTCGCTGGCTGGCGTTCGTGCCCAGACGCGATTTCCTTCCCAAGGAGGCGAAGCGCCGTCTACTTCTCGCAGCGATCACGCTGCTCCTGGCTGTCGCTTCTGCCGCAACGAGCTCGCTACGAGCACTTTTCTTCTCAACCCTCTAGACCATTGCTTTCTGCTTTTCTTGTCTCGTGAATGGAGACGGAAAGCTTCTCGGCTACAATCTCGCCTAGAACAAGTGCGGCTACACATTAAGCTCGCCCGGAACGCCCTGCTGAAACTTGCCTTCTGGCACCCCATTCGCGGGGCAGCCGTCTTTCTTCGGCCACCTGCCAAGTGGCCCCATATCGCCGCGCTCGTTGCACTCCGCTTGTCAGATTGGCTTCCCGTGGCGCTGATTTCAGCCTGGCCAAATACTCGCGCTGCGAAGAGCTGTCTCGCAGACAATCATGATCCAGCATAGAAATTTGTCCTGCAATGTTCCCCCCTCTTTTCCCGCATTGTGCTGCTCTGATGAATGCCTTGAGCATGGAACGACTTAAGCCAGCAAGTATTCCTCGCCGGCCACCTCTCGCTGTGCAAGAGGTATGCCGTGGACCCTTGGAACGCTGCCAAGCAAAAAGCAGAGCAGTGACCATAAAAGCGAGGAGAGAGCATGCACGAAGCACACTAGTTCTGTCTAGTGCTTCCCGTGCAGAGAGGCGGCAAAGCTGAATGCCGTGCCAGAGCTTCACTTCTCGCTGGAGCACAGGAAGGCAAGAATGAAGAGGCAGAACACAGCCTTGGTTTCAGCAGCCTCCGGGACTGCAAAAGTTCAGCAATAGCTCTGTCAAAGCAGAACTCGGCTGAGAATGCTCTCGCAGCTTGGGAAAGTTAGGCGCAGCTGTTGACCAGCTCTGCCCGTGGCCACAGGCTTCTTCTTCCACCTTCGCTGTGGCAGAGCTTTTGCGGAGCAGAGAGGGCATTCTTCAAGGGCGTGTTCTCCAAGGTGCTGTGAAACAGAGCCTAGCACGCTGTCTCGCTGATACTGGCTTTCGGCAAGCAGGCGTGCCAGACCGCCTACATTCTGCACTCTGGCAGCCTAGTTGCCAGCTTTCGGCAGCTGCTGTCCTAGCAAGGCAGCTCAGGGAGTCAAAGCCAGTGCCGGGCGGCACCTTTCTGCTTTGCCCGCCTACGCGGCGCCACGCTCCCTCGGATACTGTGTCCTTTCCCTCTGCACTGCGTCTGCCGAGGTGCTCTGTGCCTCTCGGAGCAGAAGGGCAAAGGACAATGTTTTCCACAGCAGGGTAGAAATGGCATTGCTAGCAGGAAAGCTAGATGCCTTGGAACTGTCCCCTTAGCCCTTGCCACTCACTTCAGGCTCGTACGCTGAGCAGAACAGCCTGCTGTTCTGAAGCTTCGCTGGCTGGCGTTCGTGCCCAGACGCGATTTCCTTCCCAAGGAGGCGAAGCGCCGTCTACTTCTCGCACCGAGCACGCTGCTCCTGGCTGTCGCTTCTGCCGCAACGAGCTCGCTACGAGCACTTTTCTTCTCAACCCTCTAGACCATTGCTTTCTGCTTTTCTTGTCTCGTGAATGGAGACGGAAAGCTTCTCGGCTACAATCTCGCCTAGAACAACTGCGGCTACACATTAAGCTCGCCCGGAACGCCCTGCTGAAACTTGTCTTCTGGCACCCCATTCGCGGGGCAGCCGTCTTTCTTCGGCCACCTGCCAAGTGGCCCCATATCGCCGCGCTCGTTGCACTCCGCTTGTCAGATTGGCTTCCCGTGGCGCTGATTTCAGCCTGGCCAAATACTCGCGCTGCGAAGAGCTGTCTCGCAGACAATCATGATCCAGCATAGAAATTTGTCCTGCAATGTTCCCCCCTCTTTTCCCGCATTGTGCTGCTCTGATGAATGCCTTGAGCATGGAACGACTTAAGCCAGCAAGTATTCCTCGCCGGCCACCTCTCGCTGTGCGAGAGGTATGCCGTGGACCCTTGGAACGCTGCCAAGCAAAAAGCAGAGCAGTGACCATAAAAGCGAGGAGAGAGCATGCACGAAGCACACTAGTTCTGTCTAGTGCTTTCCGTGCAGAGAGGCGGCAAAGCTGAATGCCGTGCCAGAGCTTCACTTCTCGCTGGAGCACAGGAAGGCAAGAATGAAGAGGCAGAACACAGCCTTGGTTTCAGCAGCCTCCGGGACTGCAAAAGTTCAGCAATAGCTCTGTCAAAGCAGAACTCGGCTGAGAATGCTCTCGCAGCTTGGGAAAGTTAGGCGCAGCTGTTGACCAGCTCTGCCCGTGGCCACAGGCTGCTTCTTCCACCTTCACTGTGGCAGAGCTTTTGCGGAGCAGAGACGGCATTCTTCAAGTGCGTGTTCTCCAGGGTGCTGTGAAACAGAGCCTAGCACGCTGTCTCGCTGATACTGGCTTTCGGCAAGCAGGCGTGCCAGACCGCCTACATTCTGCACTCTGGCAGCCTAGTTGCCAGCTTTCGGCAGCTGCTGTCCTAGCAAGGCAGCTCAGGGAGTCAAAGCCAGTGCCGGGCGGCACCTTTCTGCTTTGCCCGCCTAAGCGGCGCCACGCTCCCTCGGATACTGTGTCCTTTCCCTCTGCACTGCGTCTGCCGAGGTGCTCTGTGCCTCTCGGAGCAGAAGGGCAAAGGACAATGTTTTCCACAGCAGGGTAGAAATGGCATTGCTAGCAGGAAAGCTAGATGCCTTGGAACTGTCCCCTTAGCCCTTGCCACTCACTTCAGGCTCGTACGCTGAGCAGAACAGCCTGCTGTTCTGAAGCTTCGCTGGCTGGCGTTCGTGCCCAGACGCGATTTCCTTCCCAAGGAGGCGAAGCGCCGTCTACTTCTCGCAGCGATCACGCTGCTCCTGGCTGTCGCTTCTGCCGCAACGAGCTCGCTACGAGCACTTTTCTTCTCAACCCTCTAGACCATTGCTTTCTGCTTTTCTTGTCTCGTGAATGGAGACGGAAAGCTTCTCGGCTACAATCTCGCCTAGAACAAGTGCGGCTACACATTAAGCTCGCCCGGAACGCCCTGCTGAAACTTGCCTTCTGGCACCCCATTCGCGGGGCAGCCGTCTTTCTTCGGCCACCTGCCAAGTGGCCCCATATCGCCGCGCTCGTTGCACTCCGCTTGTCAGATTGGCTTCCCGTGGCGCTGATTTCAGCCTGGCCAAATACTCGCGCTGCGAAGAGCTGTCTCGCAGACAATCATGATCCAGCATAGAAATTTGTCCTGCAATGTTCCCCCCTCTTTTCCCGCATTGTGCTGCTCTGATGAATGCCTTGAGCATGGAACGACTTAAGCCAGCAAGTATTCCTCGCCGGCCACCTCTCGCTGTGCAAGAGGTATGCCGTGGACCCTTGGAACGCTGCCAAGCAAAAAGCAGAGCAGTGACCATAAAAGCGAGGAGAGAGCATGCACGAAGCACACTAGTTCTGTCTAGTGCTTCCCGTGCAGAGAGGCGGCAAAGCTGAATGCCGTGCCAGAGCTTCACTTCTCGCTGGAGCACAGGAAGGCAAGAATGAAGAGGCAGAACACAGCCTTGGTTTCAGCAGCCTCCGGGACTGCAAAAGTTCAGCAATAGCTCTGTCAAAGCAGAACTCGGCTGAGAATGCTCTCGCAGCTTGGGAAAGTTAGGCGCAGCTGTTGACCAGCTCTGCCCGTGGCCACAGGCTTCTTCTTCCACCTTCGCTGTGGCAGAGCTTTTGCGGAGCAGAGAGGGCATTCTTCAAGGGCGTGTTCTCCAAGGTGCTGTGAAACAGAGCCTAGCACGCTGTCTCGCTGATACTGGCTTTCGGCAAGCAGGCGTGCCAGACCGCCTACATTCTGCACTCTGGCAGCCTAGTTGCCAGCTTTCGGCAGCTGCTGTCCTAGCAAGGCAGCTCAGGGAGTCAAAGCCAGTGCCGGGCGGCACCTTTCTGCTTTGCCCGCCTACGCGGCGCCACGCTCCCTCGGATACTGTGTCCTTTCCCTCTGCACTGCGTCTGCCGAGGTGCTCTGTGCCTCTCGGAGCAGAAGGGCAAAGGACAATGTTTTCCACAGCAGGGTAGAAATGGCATTGCTAGCAGGAAAGCTAGATGCCTTGGAACTGTCCCCTTAGCCCTTGCCACTCACTTCAGGCTCGTACGCTGAGCAGAACAGCCTGCTGTTCTGAAGCTTCGCTGGCTGGCGTTCGTGCCCAGACGCGATTTCCTTCCCAAGGAGGCGAAGCGCCGTCTACTTCTCGCACCGAGCACGCTGCTCCTGGCTTTCGCTTCTGCCGCAACGAGCTCGCTACGAGCACTTTTCTTCTCAACCCTCTAGACCATTGCTTTCTGCTTTTCTTGTCTCGTGAATGGAGACGGAAAGCTTCTCGGCTACAATCTCGCCTAGAACAACTGCGGCTACACATTAAGCTCGCCCGCAACGCCCTGCTGAAACTTGCCTTCTGGCACCACATTCGCGGGGCAGCCGTCTTTCTTCGGCCACCTGCCAAGTGGCCCCATATCGCCGCGCTCGTTGCACTCCGCTTGTCAGATTGGCTTCCCGTGGCGCTGATTTCAGCCTGGCCAAATACTCGCGCTGCGAAGAGCTGTCTCGCAGACAATCATGATCCAGCATAGAAATTTGTCCTGCAATGTTCCCCCCTCTTTTCCCGCATTGTGCTGCTCTGATGAATGCCTTGAGCATGGAACGACTTAAGCCAGCAAGTATTCCTCGCCGGCCACCTCTCGCTGTGCAAGAGGTATGCCGTGGACCCTTGGAACGCTGCCAAGCAAAAAGCAGAGCAGTGACCATAAAAGCGAGGAGAGAGCATGCACGAAGCACACTAGTTCTGTCTAGTGCTTCCCGTGCAGAGAGGCGGCAAAGCTGAATGCCGTGCCAGAGCTTCACTTCTCGCTGGAGCACAGGAAGGCAAGAATGAAGAGGCAGAACACAGCCTTGGTTTCAGCAGCCTCCGGGACTGCAAAAGTTCAGCAATAGCTCTGTCAAAGCAGAACTCGGCTGAGAATGCTCTCGCAGCTTGGGAAAGTTAGGCGCAGCTGTTGACCAGCTCTGCCCGTGGCCACAGGCTGCTTCTTCCACCTTCACTGTGGCAGAGCTTTTGCGGAGCAGAGACGGCATTCTTCAAGTGCGTGTTCTCCAGGGTGCTGTGAAACAGAGCCTAGCACGCTGTCTCGCTGATACTGGCTTTCGGCAAGCAGGCGTGCCAGACCGCCTACATTCTGCACTCTGGCAGCCTAGTTGCCAGCTTTCGGCAGCTGCTGTCCTAGCAAGGAAGCTCAGGGAGTCAAAGCCAGTGCCGGGCGGCACCTTTCTGCTTTGCCCGCCTACGCGGCGCCACGCTCCCTCGGATACTGTGTCCTTTCCCTCTGCACTGCGTCTGCCGAGGTGCTCTGTGCCTCTCGGAGCAGAAGGGCAAAGGACAGTGTTTTCCACTGCAGGGTAGAAACGGCATTGCTAGCAGGAAAGCTAGATGCCTTGGAACTGTCCCCTTAGCCCTTGCCACTCACTTCAGGCTCGTACGCTGAGCAGAACAGCCTGCTGTTCTGAAGCTTCGCTGTCTGGCGTTCGTGCCCAGACGCGATTTCCTTCCCAAGGAGGCGAAGCGCCGTCTACTTCTCGCAGCGATCACGCTGCTCCTGGCTGTCGCTTCTGCCGCAACGAGCTCGCTACGAGCACTTTTCTTCTCAACCCTCTAGACCATTGCTTTCTGCTTTTCTTGTCTCGTGAATGGAGACGGAAAGCTTCTCGGCTACAATCTCGCCTAGAACAAGTGCGGCTACACATTAAGCTCGCCCGCAACGCCCTGCTGAAACTTGCCTTCTGGCACCCCATTCGCGGGGCAGCCGTCTTTCTTCGGCCACCTGCCAAGTGGCCCCATATCGCCGCGCTCGTTGCACTCCGCTTGTCAGATTGGCTTCCCGTGGCGCTGATTTCAGCCTGGCCAAATACTCGCGCTGCGAAGAGCTGTCTCGCAGACAATCATGATCCAGCATAGAAATTTGTCCTGCAATGTTCCCCCCTCTTTTCCCGCATTGTGCTGCTCTGATGAATGCCTTGAGCATGGAACGACTTAAGCCAGCAAGTATTCCTCGCCGGCCACCTCTCGCTGTGCAAGAGGTATGCCGTGGACCCTTGGAACGCTGCCAAGCAAAAAGCAGAGCAGTGACCATAAAAGCGAGGAGAGAGCATGCACGAAGCACACTAGTTCTGTCTAGTGCTTCCCGTGCAGAGAGGCGGCAAAGCTGAATGCCGTGCCAGAGCTTCACTTCTCGCTGGAGCACAGGAAGGCAAGAATGAAGAGGCAGAACACAGCCTTGGTTTCAGCAGCCTCCGGGACTGCAAAAGTTCAGCAATAGCTCTGTCAAAGCAGAACTCGGCTGAGAATGCTCTCGCAGCTTGGGAAAGTTAGGCGCAGCTGTTGACCAGCTCTGCCCGTGGCCACAGGCTTCTTCTTCCACCTTCGCTGTGGCAGAGCTTTTGCGGAGCAGAGACGGCATTCTTCAAGGGCGTGTTCTCCAAGGTGCTGTGAAACAGAGCCTAGCACGCTGTCTCGCTGATACTGGCTTTCGGCAAGCAGGCGTGCCAGACCGCCTACATTCTGCACTCTGGCAGCCTAGTTGCCAGCTTTCGGCAGCTGCTGTCCTAGCAAGGCAGCTCAGGGAGTCAAAGCCAGTGCCGGGCGGCACCTTTCTGCTTTGCCCGCCTACGCGGCGCCACGCTCCCTCGGATACTGTGTCCTTTCCCTCTGCACTGCGTCTGCCGAGGTGCTCTGTGCCTCTCGGAGCAGAAGGGCAAAGGACAATGTTTTCCACAGCAGGGTAGAAATGGCATTGCTAGCAGGAAAGCTAGATGCCTTGGAACTGTCCCCTTAGCCCTTGCCACTCACTTCAGGCTCGTACGCTGAGCAGAACAGCCTGCTGTTCTGAAGCTTCGCTGGCTGGCGTTCGTGCCCAGACGCCATTTCCTTCCCAAGGAGGCGAAGCGCCGTCTACTTCTCGCACCGAGCACGCTGCTCCTGGCTGTCGCTTCTGCCGCAACGAGCTCGCTACGAGCACTTTTCTTCTCAACCCTCTAGACCATTGCTTTCTGCTTTTCTTGTCTCGTGAATGGAGACGGAAAGCTTCTCGGCTACAATCTCGCCTAGAACAACTGCGGCTACACATTAAGCTCGCCCGGAACGCCCTGCTGAAACTTGCCTTCTGGCACCCCATTCGCGGGGCAGCCGTCTTTCTTCGGCCACCTGCCAAGTGGCCCCATATCGCCGCGCTCGTTGCACTCCGCTTGTCAGATTGGCTTCCCGTGGCGCTGATTTCAGCCTGGCCAAATACTCGCGCTGCGAAGAGCTGTCTCGCAGACAATCATGATCCAGCATAGAAATTTGTCCTGCAATGTTCCCCCCTCTTTTCCCGCATTGTGCTGCTCTGATGAATGCCTTGAGCATGGAACGACTTAAGCCAGCAAGTATTCCTCGCCGGCCACCTCTCGCTGTGCAAGAGGTATGCCGTGGACCCTTTGAACGCTGCCAAGCAAAAAGCAGAGCAGTGACCATAAAAGCGAGGAGAGAGCATGCACGAAGCACACTAGTTCTGTCTAGTGCTTCCCGTGCAGAGAGGCGGCAAAGCTGAATGCCGTGCCAGAGCTTCACTTCTCGCTGGAGCACAGGAAGGCAAGAATGAAGAGGCAGAACACAGCCTTGGTTTCAGCAGCCTCCGGGACTGCAAAAGTTCAGCAATAGCTCTGTCAAAGCAGAACTCGGCTGAGAATGCTCTCGCAGCTTGGGAAAGTTAGGCGCAGCTGTTGACCAGCTCTGCCCGTGGCCACAGGCTTCTTCTTCCACCTTCACTGTGGCAGAGCTTTTGCGGAGCAGAGAGGGCATTCTTCAAGGGCGTGTTCTCCAAGGTGCTGTGAAACAGAGCCTAGCACGCTGTCTCGCTGATACTGGCTTTCGGCAAGCAGGCGTGCCAGACCGCCTACATTCTGCACTCTGGCAGCCTAGTTGCCAGCTTTCGGCAGCTGCTGTCCTAGCAAGGCAGCTCAGGGAGTCAAAGCCAGTGCCGGGCGGCACCTTTCTGCTTTGCCCGCCTACGCGGCGCCACGCTCCCTCGGATACTGTGTCCTTTCCCTCTGCACTGCGTCTGCCGAGGTGCTCTGTGCCTCTCGGAGCAGAAGGGCAAAGGACAATGTTTTCCACAGCAGGGTAGAAATGGCATTGCTAGCAGGAAAGCTAGATGCCTTGGAACTGTCCCCTTAGCCCTTGCCACTCACTTCAGGCTCGTACGCTGAGCAGAACAGCCTGCTGTTCTGAAGCTTCGCTGGCTGGCGTTCGTGCCCAGACGCGATTTCCTTCCCAAGGAGGCGAAGCGCCGTCTACTTCTCGCACCGAGCACGCTGCTCCTGGCTTTCGCTTCTGCCGCAACGAGCTCGCTACGAGCACTTTTCTTCTCAACCCTCTAGACCATTGCTTTCTGCTTTTCTTGTCTCGTGAATGGAGACGGAAAGCTTCTCGGCTACAATCTCGCCTAGAACAAGTGCGGCTACACATTAAGCTCGCCCGCAACGCCCTGCTGAAACTTGCCTTCTGGCACCACATTCGCGGGGCAGCCGTCTTTCTTCGGCCACCTGCCAAGTGGCCCCATATCGCCGCGCTCGTTGCACTCCGCTTGTCAGATTGGCTTCCCGTGGCGCTGATTTCAGCCTGGCCAAATACTCGCGCTGCGAAGAGCTGTCTCGCAGACAATCATGATCCAGCATAGAAATTTGTCCTGCAATGTTCCCCCCTCTTTTCCCGCATTGTGCTGCTCTGATGAATGCCTTGAGCATGGAACGACTTAAGCCAGCAAGTATTCCTCGCCGGCCACCTCTCGCTGTGCAAGAGGTATGCCGTGGACCCTTGGAACGCTGCCAAGCAAAAAGCAGAGCAGTGACCATAAAAGCGAGGAGAGAGCATGCACGAAGCACACTAGTTCTGTCTAGTGCTTCCCGTGCAGAGAGGCGGCAAAGCTGAATGCCGTGCCAGAGCTTCACTTCTCGCTGGAGCACAGGAAGGCAAGAATGAAGAGGCAGAACACAGCCTTGGTTTCAGCAGCCTCCGGGACTGCAAAAGTTCAGCAATAGCTCTGTCAAAGCAGAACTCGGCTGAGAATGCTCTCGCAGCTTGGGAAAGTTAGGCGCAGCTGTTGACCAGCTCTGCCCGTGGCCACAGGCTGCTTCTTCCACCTTCGCTGTGGCAGAGCTTTTGCGGAGCAGAGACGGCATTCTTCAAGTGCGTGTTCTCCAGGGTGCTGTGAAACAGAGCCTAGCACGCTGTCTCGCTGATACTGGCTTTCGGCAAGCAGGCGTGACAGACCGCCTACATTCTGCACTCTGGCAGCCTAGTTGCCAGCTTTCGGCAGCTGCTGTCCTAGCAAGGCAGCTCAGGGAGTCAAAGCCAGTGCCGGGCGGCACCTTTCTGCTTTGCCCGCCTACGCGGCGCCACGCTCCCTCGGATACTGTGTCCTTTCCCTCTGCACTGCGTCTGCCGAGGTGCTCTGTGCCTCTCGGAGCAGAAGGGCAAAGGACAATGTTTTCCACAGCAGGGTAGAAATGGCATTGCTAGCAGGAAAGCTAGATGCCTTGGAACTGTCCCCTTAGCCCTTGCCACTCACTTCAGGCTCGTACGCTGAGCAGAACAGCCTGCTGTTCTGAAGCTTCGCTGGCTGGCGTTCGTGCCCAGACGCGATTTCCTTCCCAAGGAGGCGAAGCGCCGTCTACTTCTCGCACCGAGCACGCTGCTCCTGGCTGTCGCTTCTGCCGCAACGAGCTCGCTACGAGCACTTTTCTTCTCAACCCTCTAGACCATTGCTTTCTGCTTTTCTTGTCTCGTGAATGGAGACGGAAAGCTTCTCGGCTACAATCTCGCCTAGAACAACTGCGGCTACACATTAAGCTCGCCCGCAACGCCCTGCTGAAACTTGCCTTCTGGCACCCCATTCGCGGGGCAGCCGTCTTTCTTCGGCCACCTGCCAAGTGGCCCCATATCGCCGCGCTCGTTGCACTCCGCTTGTCAGATTGGCTTCCCGTGGCGCTGATTTCAGCCTGGCCAAATACTCGCGCTGCGAAGAGCTGTCTCGCAGACAATCATGATCCAGCATAGAAATTTGTCCTGCAATGTTCCCCCCTCTTTTCCCGCATTGTGCTGCTCTGATGAATGCCTTGAGCATGGAACGACTTAAGCCAGCAAGTATTCCTCGCCGGCCACCTCTCGCTGTGCAAGAGGTATGCCGTGGACCCTTTGAACGCTGCCAAGCAAAAAGCAGAGCAGTGACCATAAAAGCGAGGAGAGAGCATGCACGAAGCACACTAGTTCTGTCTAGTGCTTCCCGTGCAGAGAGGCGGCAAAGCTGAATGCCGTGCCAGAGCTTCACTTCTCGCTGGAGCACAGGAAGGCAAGAATGAAGAGGCAGAACACAGCCTTGGTTTCAGCAGCCTCCGGGACTGCAAAAGTTCAGCAATAGCTCTGTCAAAGCAGAACTCGGCTGAGAATGCTCTCGCAGCTTGGGAAAGTTAGGCGCAGCTGTTGACCAGCTCTGCCCGTGGCCACAGGCTGCTTCTTCCACCTTCACTGTGGCAGAGCTTTTGCGGAGCAGAGACGGCATTCTTCAAGTGCGTGTTCTCCAGGGTGCTGTGAAACAGAGCCTAGCACGCTGTCTCGCTGATACTGGCTTTCGGCAAGCAGGCGTGCCAGACCGCCTACATTCTGCACTCTGGCAGCCTAGTTGCCAGCTTTCGGCAGCTGCTGTCCTAGCAAGGCAGCTCAGGGAGTCAAAGCCAGTGCCGGGCGGCACCTTTCTGCTTTGCCCGCCTAAGCGGCGCCACGCTCCCTCGGATACTGTGTCCTTTCCCTCTGCACTGCGTCTGCCGAGGTGCTCTGTGCCTCTCGGAGCAGAAGGGCAAAGGACAATGTTTTCCACAGCAGGGTAGAAATGGCATTGCTAGCAGGAAAGCTAGATGCCTTGGAACTGTCCCCTTAGCCCTTGCCACTCACTTCAGGCTCGTACGCTGAGCAGAACAGCCTGCTGTTCTGAAGCTTCGCTGGCTGGCGTTCGTGCCCAGACGCGATTTCCTTCCCAAGGAGGCGAAGCGCCGTCTACTTCTCGCACCGAGCACGCTGCTCCTGGCTGTCGCTTCTGCCGCAACGAGCTCGCTACGAGCACTTTTCTTCTCAACCCTCTAGACCATTGCTTTCTGCTTTTCTTGTCTCGTGAATGGAGACGGAAAGCTTCTCGGCTACAATCTCGCCTAGAACAACTGCGGCTACACATTAAGCTCGCCCGGAACGCCCTGCTGAAACTTGCCTTCTGGCACCCCATTCGCGGGGCAGCCGTCTTTCTTCGGCCACCTGCCAAGTGGCCCCATATCGCCGCGCTCGTTGCACTCCGCTTGTCAGATTGGCTTCCCGTGGCGCTGATTTCAGCCTGGCCAAATACTCGCGCTGCGAAGAGCTGTCTCGCAGACAATCATGATCCAGCATAGAAATTTGTCCTGCAATGTTCCCCCCTCTTTTCCCGCATTGTGCTGCTCTGATGAATGCCTTGAGCATGGAACGACTTAAGCCAGCAAGTATTCCTCGCCGGCCACCTCTCGCTGTGCAAGAGGTATGCCGTGGACCCTTTGAACGCTGCCAAGCAAAAAGCAGAGCAGTGACCATAAAAGCGAGGAGAGAGCATGCACGAAGCACACTAGTTCTGTCTAGTGCTTCCCGTGCAGAGAGGCGGCAAAGCTGAATGCCGTGCCAGAGCTTCACTTCTCGCTGGAGCACAGGAAGGCAAGAATGAAGAGGCAGAACACAGCCTTGGTTTCAGCAGCCTCCGGGACTGCAAAAGTTCAGCAATAGCTCTGTCAAAGCAGAACTCGGCTGAGAATGCTCTCGCAGCTTGTGAAAGTTAGGCGCAGCTGTTGACCAGCTCTGCCCGTGGCCACAGGCTTCTTCTTCCACCTTCGCTGTGGCAGAGCTTTTGCGGAGCAGAGAGGGCATTCTTCAAGGGCGTGTTCTCCAAGGTGCTGTGAAACAGAGCCTAGCACGCTGTCTCGCTGATACTGGCTTTCGGCAAGCAGGCGTGCCAGACCGCCTACATTCTGCACTCTGGCAGCCTAGTTGCCAGCTTTCGGCAGCTGCTGTCCTAGCAAGGCAGCTCAGGGAGTCAAAGCCAGTGCCGGGCGGCACCTTTCTGCTTTGCCCGCCTACGCGGCGCCACGCTCCCTCGGATACTGTGTCCTTTCCCTCTGCACTGCGTCTGCCGAGGTGCTCTGTGCCTCTCGGAGCAGAAGGGCAAAGGACAATGTTTTCCACAGCAGGGTAGAAATGGCATTGCTAGCAGGAAAGCTAGATGCCTTGGAACTGTCCCCTTAGCCCTTGCCACTCACTTCAGGCTCGTACGCTGAGCAGAACAGCCTGCTGTTCTGAAGCTTCGCTGGCTGGCGTTCGTGCCCAGACGCGATTTCCTTCCCAAGGAGGCGAAGCGCCGTCTACTTCTCGCACCGAGCACGCTGCTCCTGGCTTTCGCTTCTGCCGCAACGAGCTCGCTACGAGCACTTTTCTTCTCAACCCTCTAGACCATTGCTTTCTGCTTTTCTTGTCTCGTGAATGGAGACGGAAAGCTTCTCGGCTACAATCTCGCCTAGAACAACTGCGGCTACACATTAAGCTCGCCCGCAACGCCCTGCTGAAACTTGCCTTCTGGCACCCCATTCGCGGGGCAGCCGTCTTTCTTCGGCCACCTGCCAAGTGGCCCCATATCGCCGCGCTCGTTGCACTCCGCTTGTCAGATTGGCTTCCCGTGGCGCTGATTTCAGCCTGGCCAAATACTCGCGCTGCGAAGAGCTGTCTCGCAGACAATCATGATCCAGCATAGAAATTTGTCCTGCAATGTTCCCCCCTCTTTTCCCGCATTGTGCTGCTCTGATGAATGCCTTGAGCATGGAACGACTTAAGCCAGCAAGTATTCCTCGCCGGCCACCTCTCGCTGTGCAAGAGGTATGCCGTGGACCCTTGGAACGCTGCCAAGCAAAAAGCAGAGCAGTGACCATAAAAGCGAGGAGAGAGCATGCACGAAGCACACTAGTTCTGTCTAGTGCTTTCCGTGCAGAGAGGCGGCAAAGCTGAATGCCGTGCCAGAGCTTCACTTCTCGCTGGAGCACAGGAAGGCAAGAATGAAGAGGCAGAACACAGCCTTGGTTTCAGCAGCCTCCGGGACTGCAAAAGTTCAGCAATAGCTCTGTCAAAGCAGAACTCGGCTGAGAATGCTCTCGCAGCTTGGGAAAGTTAGGCGCAGCTGTTGACCAGCTCTGCCCGTGGCCACAGGCTGCTTCTTCCACCTTCACTGTGGCAGAGCTTTTGCGGAGCAGAGAGGGCATTCTTCAAGGGCGTGTTCTCCAGGGTGCTGTGAAACAGAGCCTAGCACGCTGTCTCGCTGATCCTGGCTTTCGGCAAGCAGGCGTGCCAGACCGCCTACATTCTGCACTCTGGCAGCCTAGTTGCCAGCTTTCGGCAGCTGCTGTCCTAGCAAGGCAGCTCAGGGAGTCAAAGCCAGTGCCGGGCGGCACCTTTCTGCTTTGCCCGCCTAAGCGGCGCCACGCTCCCTCGGATACTGTGTCCTTTCCCTCTGCACTGCGTCTGCCGAGGTGCTCTCTGCCTCTCGGAGCAGAAGGGCAAAGGACATTGTTTTCCACAGCAGGGTAGAAATGGCATTGCTAGCAGGAAAGCTAGATGCCTTGGAACTGTCCCCTTAGCCCTTGCCACTCACTTCAGGCTCGTACGCTGAGCAGAACAGCCTGCTGTTCTGAAGCTTCGCTGGCTGGCGTTCGTGCCCAGACGCGATTTCCTTCCCAAGGAGGCGAAGCGCCGTCTACTTCTCGCACCGAGCACGCTGCTCCTGGCTGTCGCTTCTGCCGCAACGAGCTCGCTACGAGCACTTTTCTTCTCAACCCTCTAGACCATTGCTTTCTGCTTTTCTTGTCTCGTGAATGGAGACGGAAAGCTTCTCGGCTACAATCTCGCCTAGAACAACTGCGGCTACACATTAAGCTCGCCCGGAACGCCCTGCTGAAACTTGCCTTCTGGCACCCCATTCGCGGGGCAGCCGTCTTTCTTCGGCCACCTGCCAAGTGGCCCCATATCGCCGCGCTCGTTGCACTCCGCTTGTCAGATTGGCTTCCCGTGGCGCTGATTTCAGCCTGGCCAAATACTCGCGCTGCGAAGAGCTGTCTCGCAGACAATCATGATCCAGCATAGAAATTTGTCCTGCAATGTTCCCCCCTCTTTTCCCGCATTGTGCTGCTCTGATGAATGCCTTGAGCATGGAACGACTTAAGCCAGCAAGTATTCCTCGCCGGCCACCTCTCGCTGTGCAAGAGGTATGCCGTGGACCCTTGGAACGCTGCCAAGCAAAAAGCAGAGCAGTGACCATAAAAGCGAGGAGAGAGCATGCACGAAGCACACTAGTTCTGTCTAGTGCTTTCCGTGCAGAGAGGCGGCAAAGCTGAATGCCGTGCCAGAGCTTCACTTCTCGCTGGAGCACAGGAAGGCAAGAATGAAGAGGCAGAACACAGCCTTGGTTTCAGCAGCCTCCGGGACTGCAAAAGTTCAGCAATAGCTCTGTCAAAGCAGAACTCGGCTGAGAATGCTCTCGCAGCTTGGGAAAGTTAGGCGCAGCTGTTGACCAGCTCTGCCCGTGGCCACAGGCTGCTTCTTCCACCTTCACTGTGGCAGAGCTTTTGCGGAGCAGAGACGGCATTCTTCAAGTGCGTGTTCTCCAGGGTGCTGTGAAACAGAGCCTAGCACGCTGTCTCGCTGATACTGGCTTTCGGCAAGCAGGCGTGCCAGACCGCCTACATTCTGCACTCTGGCAGCCTAGTTGCCAGCTTTCGGCAGCTGCTGTCCTAGCAAGGCAGCTCAGGGAGTCAAAGCCAGTGCCGGGCGGCACCTTTCTGCTTTGCCCGCCTAAGCGGCGCCACGCTCCCTCGGATACTGTGTCCTTTCCCTCTGCACTGCGTCTGCCGAGGTGCTCTGTGCCTCTCGGAGCAGAAGGGCAAAGGACAATGTTTTCCACAGCAGGGTAGAAACGGCATTGCTAGCAGGAAAGCTAGATGCCTTGGAACTGTCCCCTTAGCCCTTGCCACTCACTTCAGGCTCGTACGCTGAGCAGAACAGCCTGCTGTTCTGAAGCTTCGCTGGCTGGCGTTCGTGCCCAGACGCGATTTCCTTCCCAAGGAGGCGAAGCGCCGTCTACTTCTCGCAGCGATCACGCTGCTCCTGGCTGTCGCTTCTGCCGCAACGAGCTCGCTACGAGCACTTTTCTTCTCAACCCTCTAGACCATTGCTTTCTGCTTTTCTTGTCTCGTGAATGGAGACGGAAAGCTTCTCGGCTACAATCTCGCCTAGAACAACTGCGGCTACACATTAAGCTCGCCCGCAACGCCCTGCTGAAACTTGCCTTCTGGCACCCCATTCGCGGGGCAGCCGTCTTTCTTCGGCCACCTGCCAAGTGGCCCCATATCGCCGCGCTCGTTGCACTCCGCTTGTCAGATTGGCTTCCCGTGGCGCTGATTTCAGCCTGGCCAAATACTCGCGCTGCGAAGAGCTGTCTCGCAGACAATCATGATCCAGCATAGAAATTTGTCCTGCAATGTTCCCCCCTCTTTTCCCGCATTGTGCTGCTCTGATGAATGCCTTGAGCATGGAACGACTTAAGCCAGCAAGTATTCCTCGCCGGCCACCTCTCGCTGTGCAAGAGGTATGCCGTGGACCCTTGGAACGCTGCCAAGCAAAAAGCAGAGCAGTGACCATAAAAGCGAGGAGAGAGCATGCACGAAGCACACTAGTTCTGTCTAGTGCTTCCCGTGCAGAGAGGCGGCAAAGCTGAATGCCGTGCCAGAGCTTCACTTCTCGCTGGAGCACAGGAAGGCAAGAATGAAGAGGCAGAACACAGCCTTGGTTTCAGCAGCCTCCGGGACTGCAAAAGTTCAGCAATAGCTCTGTCAAAGCAGAACTCGGCTGAGAATGCTCTCGCAGCTTGGGAAAGTTAGGCGCAGCTGTTGACCAGCTCTGCCCGTGGCCACAGGCTGCTTCTTCCACCTTCGCTGTGGCAGAGCTTTTGCGGAGCAGAGACGGCATTCTTCAAGTGCGTGTTCTCCAGGGTGCTGTGAAACAGAGCCTAGCACGCTGTCTCGCTGATACTGGCTTTCGGCAAGCAGGCGTGACAGACCGCCTACATTCTGCACTCTGGCAGCCTAGTTGCCAGCTTTCGGCAGCTGCTGTCCTAGCAAGGCAGCTCAGGGAGTCAAAGCCAGTGCCGGGCGGCACCTTTCTGCTTTGCCCGCCTACGCGGCGCCACGCTCCCTCGGATACTGTGTCCTTTCCCTCTGCACTGCGTCTGCCGAGGTGCTCTGTGCCTCTCGGAGCAGAAGGGCAAAGGACAATGTTTTCCACAGCAGGGTAGAAATGGCATTGCTAGCAGGAAAGCTAGATGCCTTGGAACTGTCCCCTTAGCCCTTGCCACTCACTTCAGGCTCGTACGCTGAGCAGAACAGCCTGCTGTTCTGAAGCTTCGCTGGCTGGCGTTCGTGCCCAGACGCGATTTCCTTCCCAAGGAGGCGAAGCGCCGTCTACTTCTCGCACCGAGCACGCTGCTCCTGGCTGTCGCTTCTGCCGCAACGAGCTCGCTACGAGCACTTTTCTTCTCAACCCTCTAGACCATTGCTTTCTGCTTTTCTTGTCTCGTGAATGGAGACGGAAAGCTTCTCGGCTACAATCTCGCCTAGAACAACTGCGGCTACACATTAAGCTCGCCCGGAACGCCCTGCTGAAACTTGCCTTCTGGCACCCCATTCGCGGGGCAGCCGTCTTTCTTCGGCCACCTGCCAAGTGGCCCCATATCGCCGCGCTCGTTGCACTCCGCTTGTCAGATTGGCTTCCCGTGGCGCTGATTTCAGCCTGGCCAAATACTCGCGCTGCGAAGAGCTGTCTCGCAGACAATCATGATCCAGCATAGAAATTTGTCCTGCAATGTTCCCCCCTCTTTTCCCGCATTGTGCTGCTCTGATGAATGCCTTGAGCATGGAACGACTTAAGCCAGCAAGTATTCCTCGCCGGCCACCTCTCGCTGTGCAAGAGGTATGCCGTGGACCCTTTGAACGCTGCCAAGCAAAAAGCAGAGCAGTGACCATAAAAGCGAGGAGAGAGCATGCACGAAGCACACTAGTTCTGTCTAGTGCTTCCCGTGCAGAGAGGCGGCAAAGCTGAATGCCGTGCCAGAGCTTCACTTCTCGCTGGAGCACAGGAAGGCAAGAATGAAGAGGCAGAACACAGCCTTGGTTTCAGCAGCCTCCGGGACTGCAAAAGTTCAGCAATAGCTCTGTCAAAGCAGAACTCGGCTGAGAATGCTCTCGCAGCTTGGGAAAGTTAGGCGCAGCTGTTGACCAGCTCTGCCCGTGGCCACAGGCTGCTTCTTCCACCTTCACTGTGGCAGAGCTTTTGCGGAGCAGAGACGGCATTCTTCAAGTGCGTGTTCTCCAGGGTGCTGTGAAACAGAGCCTAGCACGCTGTCTCGCTGATACTGGCTTTCGGCAAGCAGGCGTGCCAGACCGCCTACATTCTGCACTCTGGCAGCCTAGTTGCCAGCTTTCGGCAGCTGCTGTCCTAGCAAGGCAGCTCAGGGAGTCAAAGCCAGTGCCGGGCGGCACCTTTCTGCTTTGCCCGCCTAAGCGGCGCCACGCTCCCTCGGATACTGTGTCCTTTCCCTCTGCACTGCGTCTGCCGAGGTGCTCTGTGCCTCTCGGAGCAGAAGGGCAAAGGACAATGTTTTCCACAGCAGGGTAGAAATGGCATTGCTAGCAGGAAAGCTAGATGCCTTGGAACTGTCCCCTTAGCCCTTGCCACTCACTTCAGGCTCGTACGCTGAGCAGAACAGCCTGCTGTTCTGAAGCTTCGCTGGCTGGCGTTCGTGCCCAGACGCGATTTCCTTCCCAAGGAGGCGAAGCGCCGTCTACTTCTCGCACCGAGCACGCTGCTCCTGGCTGTCGCTTCTGCCGCAACGAGCTCGCTACGAGCACTTTTCTTCTCAACCCTCTAGACCATTGCTTTCTGCTTTTCTTGTCTCGTGAATGGAGACGGAAAGCTTCTCGGCTACAATCTCGCCTAGAACAACTGCGGCTACACATTAAGCTCGCCCGGAACGCCCTGCTGAAACTTGCCTTCTGGCACCCCATTCGCGGGGCAGCCGTCTTTCTTCGGCCACCTGCCAAGTGGCCCCATATCGCCGCGCTCGTTGCACTCCGCTTGTCAGATTGGCTTCCCGTGGCGCTGATTTCAGCCTGGCCAAATACTCGCGCTGCGAAGAGCTGTCTCGCAGACAATCATGATCCAGCATAGAAATTTGTCCTGCAATGTTCCCCCCTCTTTTCCCGCATTGTGCTGCTCTGATGAATGCCTTGAGCATGGAACGACTTAAGCCAGCAAGTATTCCTCGCCGGCCACCTCTCGCTGTGCAAGAGGTATGCCGTGGACCCTTTGAACGCTGCCAAGCAAAAAGCAGAGCAGTGACCATAAAAGCGAGGAGAGAGCATGCACGAAGCACACTAGTTCTGTCTAGTGCTTCCCGTGCAGAGAGGCGGCAAAGCTGAATGCCGTGCCAGAGCTTCACTTCTCGCTGGAGCACAGGAAGGCAAGAATGAAGAGGCAGAACACAGCCTTGGTTTCAGCAGCCTCCGGGACTGCAAAAGTTCAGCAATAGCTCTGTCAAAGCAGAACTCGGCTGAGAATGCTCTCGCAGCTTGTGAAAGTTAGGCGCAGCTGTTGACCAGCTCTGCCCGTGGCCACAGGCTTCTTCTTCCACCTTCGCTGTGGCAGAGCTTTTGCGGAGCAGAGAGGGCATTCTTCAAGGGCGTGTTCTCCAAGGTGCTGTGAAACAGAGCCTAGCACGCTGTCTCGCTGATACTGGCTTTCGGCAAGCAGGCGTGCCAGACCGCCTACATTCTGCACTCTGGCAGCCTAGTTGCCAGCTTTCGGCAGCTGCTGTCCTAGCAAGGCAGCTCAGGGAGTCAAAGCCAGTGCCGGGCGGCACCTTTCTGCTTTGCCCGCCTACGCGGCGCCACGCTCCCTCGGATACTGTGTCCTTTCCCTCTGCACTGCGTCTGCCGAGGTGTTCTGTGCCTCTCGGAGCAGAAGGGCAAAGGACAATGTTTTCCACAGCAGGGTAGAAATGGCATTGCTAGCAGGAAAGCTAGATGCCTTGGAACTGTCCCCTTAGCCCTTGCCACTCACTTCAGGCTCGTACGCTGAGCAGAACAGCCTGCTGTTCTGAAGCTTCGCTGGCTGGCGTTCGTGCCCAGACGCGATTTCCTTCCCAAGGAGGCGAAGCGCCGTCTACTTCTCGCACCGAGCACGCTGCTCCTGGCTTTCGCTTCTGCCGCAACGAGCTCGCTACGAGCACTTTTCTTCTCAACCCTCTAGACCATTGCTTTCTGCTTTTCTTGTCTCGTGAATGGAGACGGAAAGCTTCTCGGCTACAATCTCGCCTAGAACAACTGCGGCTACACATTAAGCTCGCCCGCAACGCCCTGCTGAAACTTGCCTTCTGGCACCCCATTCGCGGGGCAGCCGTCTTTCTTCGGCCACCTGCCAAGTGGCCCCATATCGCCGCGCTCGTTGCACTCCGCTTGTCAGATTGGCTTCCCGTGGCGCTGATTTCAGCCTGGCCAAATACTCGCGCTGCGAAGAGCTGTCTCGCAGACAATCATGATCCAGCATAGAAATTTGTCCTGCAATGTTCCCCCCTCTTTTCCCGCATTGTGCTGCTCTGATGAATGCCTTGAGCATGGAACGACTTAAGCCAGCAAGTATTCCTCGCCGGCCACCTCTCGCTGTGCAAGAGGTATGCCGTGGACCCTTGGAACGCTGCCAAGCAAAAAGCAGAGCAGTGACCATAAAAGCGAGGAGAGAGCATGCACGAAGCACACTAGTTCTGTCTAGTGCTTTCCGTGCAGAGAGGCGGCAAAGCTGAATGCCGTGCCAGAGCTTCACTTCTCGCTGGAGCACAGGAAGGCAAGAATGAAGAGGCAGAACACAGCCTTGGTTTCAGCAGCCTCCGGGACTGCAAAAGTTCAGCAATAGCTCTGTCAAAGCAGAACTCGGCTGAGAATGCTCTCGCAGCTTGGGAAAGTTAGGCGCAGCTGTTGACCAGCTCTGCCCGTGGCCACAGGCTGCTTCTTCCACCTTCACTGTGGCAGAGCTTTTGCGGAGCAGAGACGGCATTCTTCAAGTGCGTGTTCTCCAGGGTGCTGTGAAACAGAGCCTAGCACGCTGTCTCGCTGATCCTGGCTTTCGGCAAGCAGGCGTGCCAGACCGCCTACATTCTGCACTCTGGCAGCCTAGTTGCCAGCTTTCGGCAGCTGCTGTCCTAGCAAGGCAGCTCAGGGAGTCAAAGCCAGTGCCGGGCGGCACCTTTCTGCTTTGCCCGCCTAAGCGGCGCCACGCTCCCTCGGATACTGTGTCCTTTCCCTCTGCACTGCGTCTGCCGAGGTGCTCTCTGCCTCTCGGAGCAGAAGGGCAAAGGACATTGTTTTCCACAGCAGGGTAGAAATGGCATTGCTAGCAGGAAAGCTAGATGCCTTGGAACTGTCCCCTTAGCCCTTGCCACTCACTTCAGGCTCGTACGCTGAGCAGAACAGCCTGCTGTTCTGAAGCTTCGCTGGCTGGCGTTCGTGCCCAGACGCGATTTCCTTCCCAAGGAGGCGAAGCGCCGTCTACTTCTCGCACCGAGCACGCTGCTCCTGGCTGTCGCTTCTGCCGCAACGAGCTCGCTACGAGCACTTTTCTTCTCAACCCTCTAGACCATTGCTTTCTGCTTTTCTTGTCTCGTGAATGGAGACGGAAAGCTTCTCGGCTACAATCTCGCCTAGAACAACTGCGGCTACACATTAAGCTCGCCCGGAACGCCCTGCTGAAACTTGCCTTCTGGCACCCCATTCGCGGGGCAGCCGTCTTTCTTCGGCCACCTGCCAAGTGGCCCCATATCGCCGCGCTCGTTGCACTCCGCTTGTCAGATTGGCTTCCCGTGGCGCTGATTTCAGCCTGGCCAAATACTCGCGCTGCGAAGAGCTGTCTCGCAGACAATCATGATCCAGCATAGAAATTTGTCCTGCAATGTTCCCCCCTCTTTTCCCGCATTGTGCTGCTCTGATGAATGCCTTGAGCATGGAACGACTTAAGCCAGCAAGTATTCCTCGCCGGCCACCTCTCGCTGTGCAAGAGGTATGCCGTGGACCCTTGGAACGCTGCCAAGCAAAAAGCAGAGCAGTGACCATAAAAGCGAGGAGAGAGCATGCACGAAGCACACTAGTTCTGTCTAGTGCTTTCCGTGCAGAGAGGCGGCAAAGCTGAATGCCGTGCCAGAGCTTCACTTCTCGCTGGAGCACAGGAAGGCAAGAATGAAGAGGCAGAACACAGCCTTGGTTTCAGCAGCCTCCGGGACTGCAAAAGTTCAGCAATAGCTCTGTCAAAGCAGAACTCGGCTGAGAATGCTCTCGCAGCTTGGGAAAGTTAGGCGCAGCTGTTGACCAGCTCTGCCCGTGGCCACAGGCTGCTTCTTCCACCTTCACTGTGGCAGAGCTTTTGCGGAGCAGAGACGGCATTCTTCAAGTGCGTGTTCTCCAGGGTGCTGTGAAACAGAGCCTAGCACGCTGTCTCGCTGATCCTGGCTTTCGGCAAGCAGGCGTGCCAGACCGCCTACATTCTGCACTCTGGCAGCCTAGTTGCCAGCTTTCGGCAGCTGCTGTCCTAGCAAGGCAGCTCAGGGAGTCAAAGCCAGTGCCGGGCGGCACCTTTCTGCTTTGCCCGCCTAAGCGGCGCCACGCTCCCTCGGATACTGTGTCCTTTCCCTCTGCACTGCGTCTGCCGAGGTGCTCTGTGCCTCTCGGAGCAGAAGGGCAAAGGACAATGTTTTCCACAGCAGGGTAGAAACGGCATTGCTAGCAGGAAAGCTAGATGCCTTGGAACTGTCCCCTTAGCCCTTGCCACTCACTTCAGGCTCGTACGCTGAGCAGAACAGCCTGCTGTTCTGAAGCTTCGCTGGCTGGCGTTCGTGCCCAGACGCGATTTCCTTCCCAAGGAGGCGAAGCGCCGTCTACTTCTCGCAGCGATCACGCTGCTCCTGGCTGTCGCTTCTGCCGCAACGAGCTCGCTACGAGCACTTTTCTTCTCAACCCTCTAGACCATTGCTTTCTGCTTTTCTTGTCTCGTGAATGGAGACGGAAAGCTTCTCGGCTACAATCTCGCCTAGAACAACTGCGGCTACACATTAAGCTCGCCCGGAACGCCCTGCTGAAACTTGCCTTCTGGCACCCCATTCGCGGGGCAGCCGTCTTTCTTCGGCCACCTGCCAAGTGGCCCCATATCGCCGCGCTCGTTGCACTCCGCTTGTCAGATTGGCTTCCCGTGGCGCTGATTTCAGCCTGGCCAAATACTCGCGCTGCGAAGAGCTGTCTCGCAGACAATCATGATCCAGCATAGAAATTTGTCCTGCAATGTTCCCCCCTCTTTTCCCGCATTGTGCTGCTCTGATGAATGCCTTGAGCATGGAACGACTTAAGCCAGCAAGTATTCCTCGCCGGCCACCTCTCGCTGTGCAAGAGGTATGCCGTGGACCCTTGGAACGCTGCCAAGCAAAAAGCAGAGCAGTGACCATAAAAGCGAGGAGAGAGCATGCACGAAGCACACTAGTTCTGTCTAGTGCTTCCCGTGCAGAGAGGCGGCAAAGCTGAATGCCGTGCCAGAGCTTCACTTCTCGCTGGAGCACAGGAAGGCAAGAATGAAGAGGCAGAACACAGCCTTGGTTTCAGCAGCCTCCGGGACTGCAAAAGTTCAGCAATAGCTCTGTCAAAGCAGAACTCGGCTGAGAATGCTCTCGCAGCTTGGGAAAGTTAGGCGCAGCTGTTGACCAGCTCTGCCCGTGGCCACAGGCTGCTTCTTCCACCTTCACTGTGGCAGAGCTTTTGCGGAGCAGAGACGGCATTCTTCAAGTGCGTGTTCTCCAGGGTGCTGTGAAACAGAGCCTAGCACGCTGTCTCGCTGATACTGGCTTTCGGCAAGCAGGCGTGCCAGACCGCCTACATTCTGCACTCTGGCAGCCTAGTTGCCAGCTTTCGGCAGCTGCTGTCCTAGCAAGGCAGCTCAGGGAGTCAAAGCCAGTGCCGGGCGGCACCTTTCTGCTTTGCCCGCCTAAGCGGCGCCACGCTCCCTCGGATACTGTGTCCTTTCCCTCTGCACTGCGTCTGCCGAGGTGCTCTGTGCCTCTCGGAGCAGAAGGGCAAAGGACAATGTTTTCCACAGCAGGGTAGAAACGGCATTGCTAGCAGGAAAGCTAGATGCCTTGGAACTGTCCCCTTAGCCCTTGCCACTCACTTCAGGCTCGTACGCTGAGCAGAACAGCCTGCTGTTCTGAAGCTTCGCTGGCTGGCGTTCGTGCCCAGACGCGATTTCCTTCCCAAGGAGGCGAAGCGCCGTCTACTTCTCGCAGCGAGCACACTGCTCCTGGCTTTCGCTTCTGCCGCAACGAACTCGCTACGAGCACTTTTCTTCTCAACCCTCTAGACCATTGCTTTCTGCTTTTCTTGTCTCGTGAATGGAGACGGAAAGCTTCTCGGCTACAATCTCGCCTAGAACAACTGCGGCTACACATTAAGCTCGCCCGGAACGCCCTGCTGAAACTTGCCTTCTGGCACCACATTCGCGGGGCAGCCGTCTTTCTTCGGCCACCTGCCAAGTGGCCCCATATCGCCGCGCTCGTTGCACTCCGCTTGTCAGATTGGCTTCCCGTGGCGCTGATTTTAGTCTGGCCAAATACTAGCGCTGCGGAGAGCTGTCTCGCAGACAATCATGTTCCAGCATAGAAAATTGTCCTGCAATGTTCCCCCCTCTTTTCCCGCATTGTGCTGCTCTGATGAATGCCTTGAGCATGGAACGACTTAAGCCAGCAAGTATTCCTCGCCGGCCACCTCTCGCTGTGCAAGAGGTATGCCGTGGACCCTTGGAACGCTGCCAAGCAAAAAGCAGAGCAGTGACCATAAAAGCGAGGAGAGAGCATGCACGAAGCACACTAGTTCTGTCTAGTGCTTTCCGTGCAGAGAGGCGGCAAAGCTGAATGCCGTGCCAGAGCTTCACTTCTCGCTGGAGCACAGGAAGGCAAGAATGAAGAGGCAGAACACAGCCTTGGTTTCAGCAGCCTCCGGGACTGCAAAAGTTCAGCAATAGCTCTGTCAAAGCAGAACTCGGCTGAGAATGCTCTCGCAGCTTGGGAAAGTTAGGCGCAGCTGTTGACCAGCTCTGCCCGTGGCCACAGGCTGCTTCTTCCACCTTCACTGTGGCAGAGCTTTTGCGGAGCAGAGACGGCATTCTTCAAGTGCGTGTTCTCCAGGGTGCTGTGAAACAGAGCCTAGCACGCTGTCTCGCTGATACTGGCTTTCGGCAAGCAGGCGTGCCAGACCGCCTACATTCTGCACTCTGGCAGCCTAGTTGCCAGCTTTCGGCAGCTGCTGTCCTAGCAAGGAAGCTCAGGGAGTCAAAGCCAGTGCCGGGCGGCACCTTTCTGCTTTGCCCGCCTAAGCGGCGCCACGCTCCCTCGGATACTGTGTCCTTTCCCTCTGCACTGCGTCTGCCGAGGTGCTCTGTGCCTCTCGGAGCAGAAGGGCAAAGGACAATGTTTTCCGCAGCAGGGTAGAAATGGCATTGCTAGCAGGAAAGCTAGATGCCTTGGAACTGTCCCCTTAGCCCTTGCCACTCACTTCAGGCTCGTACGCTGAGCAGAACAGCCTGCTGTTCTGAAGCTTCGCTGGCTGGCGTTCGTGCCCAGACGCGATTTCCTTCCCAAGGAGGCGAAGCGCCGTCTACTTCTCGCAGCGATCACGCTGCTCCTGGCTGTCGCTTCTGCCGCAACGAGCTCGCTACGAGCACTTTTCTTCTCAACCCTCTAGACCATTGCTTTCTGCTTTTCTTGTCTCGTGAATGGAGACGGAAAGCTTCTCGGCTACAATCTCGCCTAGAACAACTGCGGCTACACATTAAGCTCGCCCGGAACGCCCTGCTGAAACTTGCCTTCTGGCACCCCATTCGCGGGGCAGCCGTCTTTCTTCGGCCACCTGCCAAGTGGCCCCATATCGCCGCGCTCGTTGCACTCCGCTTGTCAGATTGGCTTCCCGTGGCGCTGATTTCAGCCTGGCCAAATACTCGCGCTGCGAAGAGCTGTCTCGCAGACAATCATGATCCAGCATAGAAATTTGTCCTGCAATGTTCCCCCCTCTTTTCCCGCATTGTGCTGCTCTGATGAATGCCTTGAGCATGGAACGACTTAAGCCAGCAAGTATTCCTCGCCGGCCACCTCTCGCTGTGCAAGAGGTATGCCGTGGACCCTTGGAACGCTGCCAAGCAAAAAGCAGAGCAGTGACCATAAAAGCGAGGAGAGAGCATGCACGAAGCACACTAGTTCTGTCTAGTGCTTTCCGTGCAGAGAGGCGGCAAAGCTGAATGCCGTGCCAGAGCTTCACTTCTCGCTGGAGCACAGGAAGGCAAGAATGAAGAGGCAGAACACAGCCTTGGTTTCAGCAGCCTCCGGGACTGCAAAAGTTCAGCAATAGCTCTGTCAAAGCAGAACTCGGCTGAGAATGCTCTCGCAGCTTGGGAAAATTAGGCGCAGCTGTTGACCAGCTCTGCCCGTGGCCACAGGCTGCTTCTTCCACCTTCGCTGTGGCAGAGGTTTTGCGGAGCAGAGACGGCATTCTTCAAGGGCGTGTTCTCCAGGGTGCTGTGAAACAGAGCCTAGCACGCTGTCTCGCTGATCCTGGCTTTCGGCAAGCAGGCGTGCCAGACCGCCTACATTCTGCACTCTGGCAGCCTAGTTGCCAGCTTTCGGCAGCTGCTGTCCTAGCAAGGAAGCTCAGGGAGTCAAAGCCAGTGCCGGGCGGCACCTTTCTGCTTTGCCCGCCTAAGCGGCGCCACGCTCCCTCGGATACTTTGTCCTTTCCCTCTGCACTGCGTCTGCCGTGCTGCTCTGTGCCTCTCGGAGCAGAAGGGCAAAGGACAATGTTTTCCACAGCAGGGTAGAAATGGCATTGCTAGCAGGAAAGCTAGATGCCTTGGCACTGTCCCCTTAGCCCTTGCCACTCACTTCAGGCTCGTACGCTGAGCAGAACAGCCTGCTGTTCTGAAGCTTCGCTGGCTGGCGTTCGTGCCCAGACGTGATTTCCTTTCCAAGGAGGCGAAGCGCCGTCTACTTCTCGCAGCGAGCACGCTGCTCCTGGCTTTCGCTTCTGCCGCAACGAACTCGCTACGAGCACTTTTCTTCTCAACCCTCTAGACCATTGCTTTCTGCTTTTCTTGTCTCGTGAATGGAGACGGAAAGCTTCTCGGCTACAATCTCGCCTAGAACAACTGCGGCTACACATTAAGCTCGCCCGGAACGCCCTGCTGAAACTTGCCTTCTGGCACCCCATTCGCGGGGCAGCCGTCTTTCTTCGGCCACCTGCCAAGTTACCCCATATCGCCGCGCTCGTTGCACTCCGCTTGTCAGATTGGCTTCCCGTGGCGCTGATTTCAGCCTGGCCAAATACTCGCGCTGCGAAGAGCTGTCTCGCAGACAATCATGATCCAAAATAGAAATTTGTCCTGCAATGTTCCCCCCTCTTTTCCCCCATTGTGCTGCTCTGATGAATGCCTTGAGCATGGAACGACTTAAGCCAGCAAGTATTCCTCGCCGGCCACCTCTCGCTGTGCGAGAGGTATGCCGTGGACCCTTGGAACGCTGCCAAGCAAAAAGCAGAGCAGTGACCATAAAAGCGAGGAGAGAGCATGCACGAAGCACACTAGTTCTGTCTAGTGCTTTCCGTGCAGAGAGGCGGCAAAGCTGAATGCCGTGCCAGAGCTTCACTTCTCGCTGGAGCACAGGAAGGCAAGAATGAAGAGGCAGAACACAGCCTTGGTTTCAGCAGCCTCCGGGACTGCAAAAGTTCAGCAATAGCTCTGTCAAAGCAGAACTCGGCTGAGAATGCTCTCGCAGCTTGGGAAAGTTAGGCGCAGCTGTTGACCAGCTCTGCCCGTGGCCACAGGCTGCTTCTTCCACCTTCACTGTGGCAGAGCTTTTGCGGAGCAGAGAGGGCATTCTTCAAGGGCGTGTTCTCCAAGGTGCTGTGAAACAGAGCCTAGCACGCTGTCTCGCTGATACTGGCTTTCGGCAAGCAGGCGTGCCAGACCGCCGACATTCTGCACTCTGGCAGCCTCGTTGCCAGCTTTCGGCAGCTGCTGCCCTAGCAAGGAAGCTCAGGGAGTCAAAGCCAGTGCCGGGCGGCACCTTTCTGCTTTGCCCGCCTAAGCGGCGCCACGCTCCCTCGGATACTGTGTCCTTTCCCTCTGCACTGCGTCTGCCGAGGTGCTCTGTGCCTCTCGGAGCAGAAGGGCAAAGGACAATGTTTTCCACAGCAGGGTAGAAACGGCATTGCTAGCAGGAAAGCTAGATGCCTTGGAACTGTCCCCTTAGCCCTTGCCACTCACTTCAGGCTCGTACGCTGAGCAGAACAGCCTGCTGTTCTGAAGCTTCGCTGGCTGCCGTTCGTGCCCAGACGCGATTTCCTTCCCAAGGAGGCGAAGCGCCGTCTACTTCTCGCAGCGAGCACGCTGCTCCTGGCTTTCGCTTCTGCCGCAACGAACTCGCTACGAGCACTTTTCTTCTCAACCCTCTAGACCATTGCTTTCTGCTTTTCTTGTCTCGTGAATGGAGACGGAAAGCTTCTCGGCTACAATCTCGCCTAGAACAACTGCGGCTACACATTAAGCTCGCCCGGAACGCCCTGCTGAAACTTGCCTTCTGGCACCACATTCGCGGGGCAGCCGTCTTTCTTCGGCCACCTGCCAAGTGGCCCCATATCGCCGCGCTCGTTGCACTCCGCTTGTCAGATTGGCTTCCCGTGGCGCTGATTTTAGTCTGGCCAAATACTAGCGCTGCGGAGAGCTGTCTCGCAGACAATCATGTTCCAGCATAGAAAATTGTCCTGCAATGTTCCCCCCTCTTTTCCCGCATTGTGCTGCTCTGATGAATGCCTTGAGCATGGAACGACTTAAGCCAGCAAGTATTCCTCGCCGGCCACCTCTCGCTGTGCAAGAGGTATGCCGTGGACCCTTTGAACGCTGCCAAGCAAAAAGCAGAGCAGTGACCATAAAAGCGAGGAGAGAGCATGCACGAAGCACACTAGTTCTGTCTAGTGCTTTCCGTGCAGAGAGGCGGCAAAGCTGAATGCCGTGCCAGAGCTTCACTTCTCGCTGGAGCACAGGAAGGCAAGAATGAAGAGGCAGAACACAGCCTTGGTTTCAGCAGCCTCCGGGACTGCAAAAGTTCAGCAATAGCTCTGTCAAAGCAGAACTCGGCTGAGAATGCTCTCGCAGCTTGGGAAAGTTAGGCGCAGCTGTTGACCAGCTCTGCCCGTGGCCACAGGCTGCTTCTTCCACCTTCACTGTGGCAGAGCTTTTGCGGAGCAGAGACGGCATTCTTCAAGTGCGTGTTCTCCAGGGTGCTGTGAAACAGAGCCTAGCACGCTGTCTCGCTGATACTGGCTTTCGGCAAGCAGGCGTGCCAGACCGCCTACATTCTGCACTCTGGCAGCCTAGTTGCCAGCTTTCGGCAGCTGCTGTCCTAGCAAGGAAGCTCAGGGAGTCAAAGCCAGTGCCGGGCGGCACCTTTCTGCTTTGCCCGCCTAAGCGGCGCCACGCTCCCTCGGATACTGTGTCCTTTCCCTCTGCACTGCGTCTGCCGAGGTGCTCTGTGCCTCTCGGAGCAGAAGGGCAAAGGACAATGTTTTCCGCAGCAGGGTAGAAATGGCATTGCTAGCAGGAAAGCTAGATGCCTTGGAACTGTCCCCTTAGCCCTTGCCACTCACTTCAGGCTCGTACGCTGAGCAGAACAGCCTGCTGTTCTGAAGCTTCGCTGGCTGGCGTTCGTGCCCAGACGCGATTTCCTTCCCAAGGAGGCGAAGCGCCGTCTACTTCTCGCACCGAGCACGCTGCTCCTGGCTTTCGCTTCTGCCGCAACGAGCTCGCTACGAGCACTTTTCTTCTCAACCCTCTAGACCATTGCTTTCTGCTTTTCTTGTCTCGTGAATGGAGACGGAAAGCTTCTCGGCTACAATCTCGCCTAGAACAACTGCCGCTACACATTAAGCTCGCCCGGAACGCCCTGCTGAAACTTGCCTTCTGGCACCCCATTCGCGGGGCAGCCGTCTTTCTTCGGCCACCTGCCAAGTGGCCCCATATCGCCGCGCTCGTTGCACTCCGCTTGTCAGATTGGCTTCCCGTGGCGCTGATTTCAGCCTGGCCAAATACTCGCGCTGCGAAGAGCTGTCTCGCAGACAATCATGATCCAGCATAGAAATTTGTCCTGCAATGTTCCCCCCTCTTTTCCCGCATTGTGCTGCTCTGATGAATGCCTTGAGCATGGAACGACTTAAGCCAGCAAGTATTCCTCGCCGGCCACCTCTCGCTGTGCAAGAGGTATGCCGTGGACCCTTGGAACGCTGCCAAGCAAAAAGCAGAGCAGTGACCATAAAAGCGAGGAGAGAGCATGCACGAAGCACACTAGTTCTGTCTAGTGCTTCCCGTGCAGAGAGGCGGCAAAGCTGAATGCCGTGCCAGAGCTTCACTTCTCGCTGGAGCACAGGAAGGCAAGAATGAAGAGGCAGAACACAGCCTTGGTTTCAGCAGCCTCCGGGACTGCAAAAGTTCAGCAATAGCTCTGTCAAAGCAGAACTCGGCTGAGAATGCTCTCGCAGCTTGGGAAAGTTAGGCGCAGCTGTTGACCAGCTCTGCCCGTGGCCACAGGCTGCTTCTTCCACCTTCACTGTGGCAGAGCTTTTGCGGAGCAGAGACGGCATTCTTCAAGTGCGTGTTCTCCAGGGTGCTGTGAAACAGAGCCTAGCACGCTGTCTCGCTGATACTGGCTTTCGGCAAGCAGGCGTGCCAGACCGCCTACATTCTGCACTCTGGCAGCCTAGTTGCCAGCTTTCGGCAGCTGCTGTCCTAGCAAGGAAGCTCAGGGAGTCAAAGCCAGTGCCGGGCGGCACCTTTCTGCTTTGCCCGCCTAAGCGGCGCCACGCTCCCTCGGATACTGTGTCCTTTCCCTCTGCACTGCGTCTGCCGAGGTGCTCTGTGCCTCTCGGAGCAGAAGGGCAAAGGACAATGTTTTCCACAGCAGGGTAGAAATGGCATTGCTAGCAGGAAAGCTAGATGCCTTGGAACTGTCCCCTTAGCCCTTGCCACTCACTTCAGGCTCGTACGCTGAGCAGAACAGCCTGCTGTTCTGAAGCTTCGCTGGCTGGCGTTCGTGCCCAGACGCGATTTCCTTCCCAAGGAGGCGAAGCGCCGTCTACTTCTCGCACCGAGCACGCTGCTCCTGGCTGTCGCTTCTGCCGCAACGAGCTCGCTACGAGCACTTTTCTTCTCAACCCTCTAGACCATTGCTTTCTGCTTTTCTTGTCTCGTGAATGGAGACGGAAAGCTTCTCGGCTACAATCTCGCCTAGAACAACTGCGGCTACACATTAAGCTCGCCCGGAACGCCCTGCTGAAACTTGCCTTCTGGCACCACATTCGCGGGGCAGCCGTCTTTCTTCGGCCACCTGCCAAGTGGCCCCATATCGCCGCGCTCGTTGCACTCCGCTTGTCAGATTGGCTTCCCGTGGCGCTGATTTCAGCCTGGCCAAATACTCGCGCTGCGAAGAGCTGTCTCGCAGACAATCATGATCCAGCATAGAAATTTGTCCTGCAATGTTCCCCCCTCTTTTCCCGCATTGTGCTGCTCTGATGAATGCCTTGAGCATGGAACGACTTAAGCCAGCAAGTATTCCTCGCCGGCCACCTCTCGCTGTGCAAGAGGTATGCCGTGGACCCTTTGAACGCTGCCAAGCAAAAAGCAGAGCAGTGACCATAAAAGCGAGGAGAGAGCATGCACGAAGCACACTAGTTCTGTCTAGTGCTTCCCGTGCAGAGAGGCGGCAAAGCTGAATGCCGTGCCAGAGCTTCACTTCTCGCTGGAGCACAGGAAGGCAAGAATGAAGAGGCAGAACACAGCCTTGGTTTCAGCAGCCTCCGGGACTGCAAAAGTTCAGCAATAGCTCTGTCAAAGCAGAACTCGGCTGAGAATGCTCTCGCAGCTTGGGAAAGTTAGGCGCAGCTGTTGACCAGCTCTGCCCGTGGCCACAGGCTTCTTCTTCCACCTTCGCTGTGGCAGAGCTTTTGCGGAGCAGAGAGGGCATTCTTCAAGGGCGTGTTCTCCAAGGTGCTGTGAAACAGAGCCTAGCACGCTGTCTCGCTGATACTGGCTTTCGGCAAGCAGGCGTGCCAGACCGCCTACATTCTGCACTCTGGCAGCCTAGTTGCCAGCTTTCGGCAGCTGCTGTCCTAGCAAGGCAGCTCAGGGAGTCAAAGCCAGTGCCGGGCGGCACCTTTCTGCTTTGCCCGCCTACGCGGCGCCACGCTCCCTCGGATACTGTGTCCTTTCCCTCTGCACTGCGTCTGCCGAGGTGCTCTGTGCCTCTCGGAGCAGAAGGGCAAAGGACAATGTTTTCCACAGCAGGGTAGAAATGGCATTGCTAGCAGGAAAGCTAGATGCCTTGGAACTGTCCCCTTAGCCCTTGCCACTCACTTCAGGCTCGTACGCTGAGCAGAACAGCCTGCTGTTCTGAAGCTTCGCTGGCTGGCGTTCGTGCCCAGACGCGATTTCCTTCCCAAGGAGGCGAAGCGCCGTCTACTTCTCGCACCGAGCACGCTGCTCCTGGCTTTCGCTTCTGCCGCAACGAGCTCGCTACGAGCACTTTTCTTCTCAACCCTCTAGACCATTGCTTTCTGCTTTTCTTGTCTCGTGAATGGAGACGGAAAGCTTCTCGGCTACAATCTCGCCTAGAACAACTGCGGCTACACATTAAGCTCGCCCGCAACGCCCTGCTGAAACTTGCCTTCTGGCACCCCATTCGCGGGGCAGCCGTCTTTCTTCGGCCACCTGCCAAGTGGCCCCATATCGCCGCGCTCGTTGCACTCCGCTTGTCAGATTGGCTTCCCGTGGCGCTGATTTCAGCCTGGCCAAATACTCGCGCTGCGAAGAGCTGTCTCGCAGACAATCATGATCCAGCATAGAAATTTGTCCTGCAATGTTCCCCCCTCTTTTCCCGCATTGTGCTGCTCTGATGAATGCCTTGAGCATGGAACGACTTAAGCCAGCAAGTATTCCTCGCCGGCCACCTCTCGCTGTGCAAGAGGTATGCCGTGGACCCTTGGAACGCTGCCAAGCAAAAAGCAGAGCAGTGACCATAAAAGCGAGGAGAGAGCATGCACGAAGCACACTAGTTCTGTCTAGTGCTTTCCGTGCAGAGAGGCGGCAAAGCTGAATGCCGTGCCAGAGCTTCACTTCTCGCTGGAGCACAGGAAGGCAAGAATGAAGAGGCAGAACACAGCCTTGGTTTCAGCAGCCTCCGGGACTGCAAAAGTTCAGCAATAGCTCTGTCAAAGCAGAACTCGGCTGAGAATGCTCTCGCAGCTTGGGAAAGTTAGGCGCAGCTGTTGACCAGCTCTGCCCGTGGCCACAGGCTGCTTCTTCCACCTTCACTGTGGCAGAGCTTTTGCGGAGCAGAGACGGCATTCTTCAAGGGCGTGTTCTCCAAGGTGCTGTGAAACAGAGCCTAGCACGCTGTCTCGCTGATACTGGCTTTCGGCAAGCAGGCGTGCCAGACCGCCTACATTCTGCACTCTGGCAGCCTAGTTGCCAGCTTTCGGCAGCTGCTGTCCTAGCAAGGCAGCTCAGGGAGTCAAAGCCAGTGCCGGGCGGCACCTTTCTGCTTTGCCCGCCTAAGCGGCGCCACGCTCCCTCGGATACTGTGTCCTTTCCCTCTGCACTGCGTCTGCCGAGGTGCTCTCTGCCTCTCGGAGCAGAAGGGCAAAGGACATTGTTTTCCACAGCAGGGTAGAAATGGCATTGCTAGCAGGAAAGCTAGATGCCTTGGAACTGTCCCCTTAGCCCTTGCCACTCACTTCAGGCTCGTACGCTGAGCAGAACAGCCTGCTGTTCTGAAGCTTCGCTGGCTGGCGTTCGTGCCCAGACGCGATTTCCTTCCCAAGGAGGCGAAGCGCCGTCTACTTCTCGCACCGAGCACGCTGCTCCTGGCTGTCGCTTCTGCCGCAACGAGCTCGCTACGAGCACTTTTCTTCTCAACCCTCTAGACCATTGCTTTCTGCTTTTCTTGTCTCGTGAATGGAGACGGAAAGCTTCTCGGCTACAATCTCGCCTAGAACAACTGCGGCTACACATTAAGCTCGCCCGGAACGCCCTGCTGAAACTTGCCTTCTGGCACCACATTCGCGGGGCAGCCGTCTTTCTTCGGCCACCTGCCAAGTGGCCCCATATCGCCGCGCTCGTTGCACTCCGCTTGTCAGATTGGCTTCCCGTGGCGCTGATTTCAGCCTGGCCAAATACTCGCGCTGCGAAGAGCTGTCTCGCAGACAATCATGATCCAGCATAGAAAATTGTCCTGCAATGTTCCCCCCTCTTTTCCCGCATTGTGCTGCTCTGATGAATGCCTTGAGCATGGAACGACTTAAGCCAGCAAGTATTCCTCGCCGGCCACCTCTCGCTGTGCAAGAGGTATGCCGTGGACCCTTTGAACGCTGCCAAGCAAAAAGCAGAGCAGTGACCATAAAAGCGAGGAGAGAGCATGCACGAAGCACACTAGTTCTGTCTAGTGCTTCCCGTGCAGAGAGGCGGCAAAGCTGAATGCCGTGCCAGAGCTTCACTTCTCGCTGGAGCACAGGAAGGCAAGAATGAAGAGGCAGAACACAGCCTTGGTTTCAGCAGCCTCCGGGACTGCAAAAGTTCAGCAATAGCTCTGTCAAAGCAGAACTCGGCTGAGAATGCTCTCGCAGCTTGGGAAAGTTAGGCGCAGCTGTTGACCAGCTCTGCCCGTGGCCACAGGCTTCTTCTTCCACCTTCGCTGTGGCAGAGCTTTTGCGGAGCAGAGAGGGCATTCTTCAAGGGCGTGTTCTCCAAGGTGCTGTGAAACAGAGCCTAGCACGCTGTCTCGCTGATACTGGCTTTCGGCAAGCAGGCGTGCCAGACCGCCTACATTCTGCACTCTGGCAGCCTAGTTGCCAGCTTTCGGCAGCTGCTGTCCTAGCAAGGCAGCTCAGGGAGTCAAAGCCAGTGCCGGGCGGCACCTTTCTGCTTTGCCCGCCTACGCGGCGCCACGCTCCCTCGGATACTGTGTCCTTTCCCTCTGCACTGCGTCTGCCGAGGTGCTCTGTGCCTCTCGGAGCAGAAGGGCAAAGGACAATGTTTTCCACAGCAGGGTAGAAATGGCATTGCTAGCAGGAAAGCTAGATGCCTTGGAACTGTCCCCTTAGCCCTTGCCACTCACTTCAGGCTCGTACGCTGAGCAGAACAGCCTGCTGTTCTGAAGCTTCGCTGGCTGGCGTTCGTGCCCAGACGCGATTTCCTTCCCAAGGAGGCGAAGCGCCGTCTACTTCTCGCACCGAGCACGCTGCTCCTGGCTTTCGCTTCTGCCGCAACGAGCTCGCTACGAGCACTTTTCTTCTCAACCCTCTAGACCATTGCTTTCTGCTTTTCTTGTCTCGTGAATGGAGACGGAAAGCTTCTCGGCTACAATCTCGCCTAGAACAACTGCGGCTACACATTAAGCTCGCCCGCAACGCCCTGCTGAAACTTGCCTTCTGGCACCCCATTCGCGGGGCAGCCGTCTTTCTTCGGCCACCTGCCAAGTGGCCCCATATCGCCGCGCTCGTTGCACTCCGCTTGTCAGATTGGCTTCCCGTGGCGCTGATTTCAGCCTGGCCAAATACTCGCGCTGCGAAGAGCTGTCTCGCAGACAATCATGATCCAGCATAGAAATTTGTCCTGCAATGTTCCCCCCTCTTTTCCCGCATTGTGCTGCTCTGATGAATGCCTTGAGCATGGAACGACTTAAGCCAGCAAGTATTCCTCGCCGGCCACCTCTCGCTGTGCAAGAGGTATGCCGTGGACCCTTGGAACGCTGCCAAGCAAAAAGCAGAGCAGTGACCATAAAAGCGAGGAGAGAGCATGCACGAAGCACACTAGTTCTGTCTAGTGCTTTCCGTGCAGAGAGGCGGCAAAGCTGAATGCCGTGCCAGAGCTTCACTTCTCGCTGGAGCACAGGAAGGCAAGAATGAAGAGGCAGAACACAGCCTTGGTTTCAGCAGCCTCCGGGACTGCAAAAGTTCAGCAATAGCTCTGTCAAAGCAGAACTCGGCTGAGAATGCTCTCGCAGCTTGGGAAAGTTAGGCGCAGCTGTTGACCAGCTCTGCCCGTGGCCACAGGCTGCTTCTTCCACCTTCACTGTGGCAGAGCTTTTGCGGAGCAGAGACGGCATTCTTCAAGGGCGTGTTCTCCAAGGTGCTGTGAAACAGAGCCTAGCACGCTGTCTCGCTGATACTGGCTTTCGGCAAGCAGGCGTGCCAGACCGCCTACATTCTGCACTCTGGCAGCCTAGTTGCCAGCTTTCGGCAGCTGCTGTCCTAGCAAGGCAGCTCAGGGAGTCAAAGCCAGTGCCGGGCGGCACCTTTCTGCTTTGCCCGCCTAAGCGGCGCCACGCTCCCTCGGATACTGTGTCCTTTCCCTCTGCACTGCGTCTGCCGAGGTGCTCTCTGCCTCTCGGAGCAGAAGGGCAAAGGACATTGTTTTCCACAGCAGGGTAGAAATGGCATTGCTAGCAGGAAAGCTAGATGCCTTGGAACTGTCCCCTTAGCCCTTGCCACTCACTTCAGGCTCGTACGCTGAGCAGAACAGCCTGCTGTTCTGAAGCTTCGCTGGCTGGCGTTCGTGCCCAGACGCGATTTCCTTCCCAAGGAGGCGAAGCGCCGTCTACTTCTCGCACCGAGCACGCTGCTCCTGGCTGTCGCTTCTGCCGCAACGAGCTCGCTACGAGCACTTTTCTTCTCAACCCTCTAGACCATTGCTTTCTGCTTTTCTTGTCTCGTGAATGGAGACGGAAAGCTTCTCGGCTACAATCTCGCCTAGAACAACTGCGGCTACACATTAAGCTCGCCCGGAACGCCCTGCTGAAACTTGCCTTCTGGCACCACATTCGCGGGGCAGCCGTCTTTCTTCGGCCACCTGCCAAGTGGCCCCATATCGCCGCGCTCGTTGCACTCCGCTTGTCAGATTGGCTTCCCGTGGCGCTGATTTCAGCCTGGCCAAATACTCGCGCTGCGAAGAGCTGTCTCGCAGACAATCATGATCCAGCATAGAAATTTGTCCTGCAATGTTCCCCCCTCTTTTCCCGCATTGTGCTGCTCTGATGAATGCCTTGAGCATGGAACGACTTAAGCCAGCAAGTATTCCTCGCCGGCCACCTCTCGCTGTGCGAGAGGTATGCCGTGGACCCTTGGAACGCTGCCAAGCAAAAAGCAGAGCAGTGACCATAAAAGCGAGGAGAGAGCATGCACGAAGCACACTAGTTCTGTCTAGTGCTTTCCGTGCAGAGAGGCGGCAAAGCTGAATGCCGTGCCAGAGCTTCACTTCTCGCTGGAGCACAGGAAGGCAAGAATGAAGAGGCAGAACACAGCCTTGGTTTCAGCAGCCTCCGGGACTGCAAAAGTTCAGCAATAGCTCTGTCAAAGCAGAACTCGGCTGAGAATGCTCTCGCAGCTTGGGAAAGTTAGGCGCAGCTGTTGACCAGCTCTGCCCGTGGCCACAGGCTGCTTCTTCCACCTTCACTGTGGCAGAGCTTTTGCGGAGCAGAGACGGCATTCTTCAAGTGCGTGTTCTCCAGGGTGCTGTGAAACAGAGCCTAGCACGCTGTCTCGCTGATACTGGCTTTCGGCAAGCAGGCGTGCCAGACCGCCTACATTCTGCACTCTGGCAGCCTAGTTGCCAGCTTTCGGCAGCTGCTGTCCTAGCAAGGAAGCTCAGGGAGTCAAAGCCAGTGCCGGGCGGCACCTTTCTGCTTTGCCCGCCTAAGCGGCGCCACGCTCCCTCGGATACTGTGTCCTTTCCCTCTGCACTGCGTCTGCCGAGGTGCTCTGTGCCTCTCGGAGCAGAAGGGCAAAGGACAATGTTTTCCACAGCAGGGTAGAAATGGCATTGCTAGCAGGAAAGCTAGATGCCTTGGAACTGTCCCCTTAGCCCTTGCCACTCACTTCAGGCTCGTACGCTGAGCAGAACAGCCTGCTGTTCTGAAGCTTCGCTGGCTGGCGTTCGTGCCCAGACGCGATTTCCTTCCCAAGGAGGCGAAGCGCCGTCTACTTCTCGCACCGAGCACGCTGCTCCTGGCTGTCGCTTCTGCCGCAACGAGCTCGCTACGAGCACTTTTCTTCTCAACCCTCTAGACCATTGCTTTCTGCTTTTCTTGTCTCGTGAATGGAGACGGAAAGCTTCTCGGCTACAATCTCGCCTAGAACAACTGCGGCTACACATTAAGCTCGCCCGCAACGCCCTGCTGAAACTTGCCTTCTGGCACCACATTCGCGGGGCAGCCGTCTTTCTTCGGCCACCTGCCAAGTGGCCCCATATCGCCGCGCTCGTTGCACTCCGCTTGTCAGATTGGCTTCCCGTGGCGCTGATTTCAGCCTGGCCAAATACTCGCGCTGCGAAGAGCTGTCTCGCAGACAATCATGATCCAGCATAGAAATTTGTCCTGCAATGTTCCCCCCTCTTTTCCCGCATTGTGCTGCTCTGATGAATGCCTTGAGCATGGAACGACTTAAGCCAGCAAGTATTCCTCGCCGGCCACCTCTCGCTGTGCGAGAGGTATGCCGTGGACCCTTGGAACGCTGCCAAGCAAAAAGCAGAGCAGTGACCATAAAAGCGAGGAGAGAGCATGCACGAAGCACACTAGTTCTGTCTAGTGCTTTCCGTGCAGAGAGGCGGCAAAGCTGAATGCCGTGCCAGAGCTTCACTTCTCGCTGGAGCACAGGAAGGCAAGAATGAAGAGGCAGAACACAGCCTTGGTTTCAGCAGCCTCCGGGACTGCAAAAGTTCAGCAATAGCTCTGTCAAAGCAGAACTCGGCTGAGAATGCTCTCGCAGCTTGGGAAAGTTAGGCGCAGCTGTTGACCAGCTCTGCCCGTGGCCACAGGCTGCTTCTTCCACCTTCACTGTGGCAGAGCTTTTGCGGAGCAGAGACGGCATTCTTCAAGGGCGTGTTCTCCAGGGTGCTGTGAAACAGAGCCTAGCACGCTGTCTCGCTGATACTGGCTTTCGGCAAGCAGGCGTGCCAGACCGCCTACATTCTGCACTCTGGCAGCCTAGTTGCCAGCTTTCGGCAGCTGCTGTCCTAGCAAGGAAGCTCAGGGAGTCAAAGCCAGTGCCGGGCGGCACCTTTCTGCTTTGCCCGCCTAAGCGGCGCCACGCTCCCTCGGATACTGTGTCCTTTCCCTCTGCACTGCGTCTGCCGAGGTGCTCTGTGCCTCTCGGAGCAGAAGGGCAAAGGACAGTGTTTTCCACTGCAGGGTAGAAACGGCATTGCTAGCAGGAAAGCTAGATGCCTTGGAACTGTCCCCTTAGCCCTTGCCACTCACTTCAGGCTCGTACGCTGAGCAGAACAGCCTGCTGTTCTGAAGCTTCGCTGGCTGGCGTTCGTGCCCAGACGCGATTTCCTTCCCAAGGAGGCGAAGCGCCGTCTACTTCTCGCACCGAGCACGCTGCTCCTGGCTGTCGCTTCTGCCGCAACGAGCTCGCTACGAGCACTTTTCTTCTCAACCCTCTAGACCATTGCTTTCTGCTTTTCTTGTCTCGTGAATGGAGACGGAAAGCTTCTCGGCTACAATCTCGCCTAGAACAACTGCGGCTACACATTAAGCTCGCCCGGAACGCCCTGCTGAAACTTGCCTTCTGGCACCCCATTCGCGGGGCAGCCGTCTTTCTTCGGCCACCTGCCAAGTGGCCCCATATCGCCGCGCTCGTTGCACTCCGCTTGTCAGATTGGCTTCCCGTGGCGCTGATTTCAGCCTGGCCAAATACTCGCGCTGCGAAGAGCTGTCTCGCAGACAATCATGATCCAGCATAGAAATTTGTCCTGCAATGTTCCCCCCTCTTTTCCCGCATTGTGCTGCTCTGATGAATGCCTTGAGCATGGAACGACTTAAGCCAGCAAGTATTCCTCGCCGGCCACCTCTCGCTGTGCAAGAGGTATGCCGTGGACCCTTGGAACGCTGCCAAGCAAAAAGCAGAGCAGTGACCATAAAAGCGAGGAGAGAGCATGCACGAAGCACACTAGTTCTGTCTAGTGCTTCCCGTGCAGAGAGGCGGCAAAGCTGAATGCCGTGCCAGAGCTTCACTTCTCGCTGGAGCACAGGAAGGCAAGAATGAAGAGGCAGAACACAGCCTTGGTTTCAGCAGCCTCCGGGACTGCAAAAGTTCAGCAATAGCTCTGTCAAAGCAGAACTCGGCTGAGAATGCTCTCGCAGCTTGGGAAAGTTAGGCGCAGCTGTTGACCAGCTCTGCCCGTGGCCACAGGCTTCTTCTTCCACCTTCGCTGTGGCAGAGCTTTTGCGGAGCAGAGAGGGCATTCTTCAAGGGCGTGTTCTCCAAGGTGCTGTGAAACAGAGCCTAGCACGCTGTCTCGCTGATACTGGCTTTCGGCAAGCAGGCGTGCCAGACCGCCTACATTCTGCACTCTGGCAGCCTAGTTGCCAGCTTTCGGCAGCTGCTGTCCTAGCAAGGCAGCTCAGGGAGTCAAAGCCAGTGCCGGGCGGCACCTTTCTGCTTTGCCCGCCTAAGCGGCGCCACGCTCCCTCGGATACTGTGTCCTTTCCCTCTGCACTGCGTCTGCCGAGGTGCTCTGTGCCTCTCGGAGCAGAAGGGCAAAGGACAATGTTTTCCACAGCAGGGTAGAAATGGCATTGCTAGCAGGAAAGCTAGATGCCTTGGAACTGTCCCCTTAGCCCTTGCCACTCACTTCAGGCTCGTACGCTGAGCAGAACAGCCTGCTGTTCTGAAGCTTCGCTGGCTGGCGTTCGTGCCCAGACGCGATTTCCTTCCCAAGGAGGCGAAGCGCCGTCTACTTCTCGCACCGAGCACGCTGCTCCTGGCTGTCGCTTCTGCCGCAACGAGCTCGCTACGAGCACTTTTCTTCTCAACCCTCTAGACCATTGCTTTCTGCTTTTCTTGTCTCGTGAATGGAGACGGAAAGCTTCTCGGCTACAATCTCGCCTAGAACAAGTGCGGCTACACATTAAGCTCGCCCGGAACGCCCTGCTGAAACTTGCCTTCTGGCACCCCATTCGCGGGGCAGCCGTCTTTCTTCGGCCACCTGCCAAGTGGCCCCATATCGCCGCGCTCGTTGCACTCCGCTTGTCAGATTGGCTTCCCGTGGCGCTGATTTCAGCCTGGCCAAATACTCGCGCTGCGAAGAGCTGTCTCGCAGACAATCATGATCCAGCATAGAAATTTGTCCTGCAATGTTCCCCCCTCTTTTCCCGCATTGTGCTGCTCTGATGAATGCCTTGAGCATGGAACGACTTAAGCCAGCAAGTATTCCTCGCCGGCCACCTCTCGCTGTGCAAGAGGTATGCCGTGGACCCTTGGAACGCTGCCAAGCAAAAAGCAGAGCAGTGACCATAAAAGCGAGGAGAGAGCATGCACGAAGCACACTAGTTCTGTCTAGTGCTTCCCGTGCAGAGAGGCGGCAAAGCTGAATGCCGTGCCAGAGCTTCACTTCTCGCTGGAGCACAGGAAGGCAAGAATGAAGAGGCAGAACACAGCCTTGGTTTCAGCAGCCTCCGGGACTGCAAAAGTTCAGCAATAGCTCTGTCAAAGCAGAACTCGGCTGAGAATGCTCTCGCAGCTTGGGAAAGTTAGGCGCAGCTGTTGACCAGCTCTGCCCGTGGCCACAGGCTTCTTCTTCCACCTTCGCTGTGGCAGAGCTTTTGCGGAGCAGAGAGGGCATTCTTCAAGGGCGTGTTCTCCAAGGTGCTGTGAAACAGAGCCTAGCACGCTGTCTCGCTGATACTGGCTTTCGGCAAGCAGGCGTGCCAGACCGCCTACATTCTGCACTCTGGCAGCCTAGTTGCCAGCTTTCGGCAGCTGCTGTCCTAGCAAGGCAGCTCAGGGAGTCAAAGCCAGTGCCGGGCGGCACCTTTCTGCTTTGCCCGCCTACGCGGCGCCACGCTCCCTCGGATACTGTGTCCTTTCCCTCTGCACTGCGTCTGCCGAGGTGCTCTGTGCCTCTCGGAGCAGAAGGGCAAAGGACAATGTTTTCCACAGCAGGGTAGAAATGGCATTGCTAGCAGGAAAGCTAGATGCCTTGGAACTGTCCCCTTAGCCCTTGCCACTCACTTCAGGCTCGTACGCTGAGCAGAACAGCCTGCTGTTCTGAAGCTTCGCTGGCTGGCGTTCGTGCCCAGACGCGATTTCCTTCCCAAGGAGGCGAAGCGCCGTCTACTTCTCGCACCGAGCACGCTGCTCCTGGCTGTCGCTTCTGCCGCAACGAGCTCGCTACGAGCACTTTTCTTCTCAACCCTCTAGACCATTGCTTTCTGCTTTTCTTGTCTCGTGAATGGAGACGGAAAGCTTCTCGGCTACAATCTCGCCTAGAACAACTGCGGCTACACATTAAGCTCGCCCGCAACGCCCTGCTGAAACTTGCCTTCTGGCACCACATTCGCGGGGCAGCCGTCTTTCTTCGGCCACCTGCCAAGTGGCCCCATATCGCCGCGCTCGTTGCACTCCGCTTGTCAGATTGGCTTCCCGTGGCGCTGATTTCAGCCTGGCCAAATACTCGCGCTGCGAAGAGCTGTCTCGCAGACAATCATGATCCAGCATAGAAATTTGTCCTGCAATGTTCCCCCCTCTTTTCCCGCATTGTGCTGCTCTGATGAATGCCTTGAGCATGGAACGACTTAAGCCAGCAAGTATTCCTCGCCGGCCACCTCTCGCTGTGCGAGAGGTATGCCGTGGACCCTTGGAACGCTGCCAAGCAAAAAGCAGAGCAGTGACCATAAAAGCGAGGAGAGAGCATGCACGAAGCACACTAGTTCTGTCTAGTGCTTTCCGTGCAGAGAGGCGGCAAAGCTGAATGCCGTGCCAGAGCTTCACTTCTCGCTGGAGCACAGGAAGGCAAGAATGAAGAGGCAGAACACAGCCTTGGTTTCAGCAGCCTCCGGGACTGCAAAAGTTCAGCAATAGCTCTGTCAAAGCAGAACTCGGCTGAGAATGCTCTCGCAGCTTGGGAAAGTTAGGCGCAGCTGTTGACCAGCTCTGCCCGTGGCCACAGGCTGCTTCTTCCACCTTCACTGTGGCAGAGCTTTTGCGGAGCAGAGACGGCATTCTTCAAGTGCGTGTTCTCCAGGGTGCTGTGAAACAGAGCCTAGCACGCTGTCTCGCTGATACTGGCTTTCGGCAAGCAGGCGTGCCAGACCGCCTACATTCTGCACTCTGGCAGCCTAGTTGCCAGCTTTCGGCAGCTGCTGTCCTAGCAAGGAAGCTCAGGGAGTCAAAGCCAGTGCCGGGCGGCACCTTTCTGCTTTGCCCGCCTAAGCGGCGCCACGCTCCCTCGGATACTGTGTCCTTTCCCTCTGCACTGCGTCTGCCGAGGTGCTCTGTGCCTCTCGGAGCAGAAGGGCAAAGGACAATGTTTTCCACAGCAGGGTAGAAATGGCATTGCTAGCAGGAAAGCTAGATGCCTTGGAACTGTCCCCTTAGCCCTTGCCACTCACTTCAGGCTCGTACGCTGAGCAGAACAGCCTGCTGTTCTGAAGCTTCGCTGGCTGGCGTTCGTGCCCAGACGCGATTTCCTTCCCAAGGAGGCGAAGCGCCGTCTACTTCTCGCACCGAGCACGCTGCTCCTGGCTGTCGCTTCTGCCGCAACGAGCTCGCTACGAGCACTTTTCTTCTCAACCCTCTAGACCATTGCTTTCTGCTTTTCTTGTCTCGTGAATGGAGACGGAAAGCTTCTCGGCTACAATCTCGCCTAGAACAACTGCGGCTACACATTAAGCTCGCCCGCAACGCCCTGCTGAAACTTGCCTTCTGGCACCACATTCGCGGGGCAGCCGTCTTTCTTCGGCCACCTGCCAAGTGGCCCCATATCGCCGCGCTCGTTGCACTCCGCTTGTCAGATTGGCTTCCCGTGGCGCTGATTTCAGCCTGGCCAAATACTCGCGCTGCGAAGAGCTGTCTCGCAGACAATCATGATCCAGCATAGAAATTTGTCCTGCAATGTTCCCCCCTCTTTTCCCGCATTGTGCTGCTCTGATGAATGCCTTGAGCATGGAACGACTTAAGCCAGCAAGTATTCCTCGCCGGCCACCTCTCGCTGTGCGAGAGGTATGCCGTGGACCCTTGGAACGCTGCCAAGCAAAAAGCAGAGCAGTGACCATAAAAGCGAGGAGAGAGCATGCACGAAGCACACTAGTTCTGTCTAGTGCTTTCCGTGCAGAGAGGCGGCAAAGCTGAATGCCGTGCCAGAGCTTCACTTCTCGCTGGAGCACAGGAAGGCAAGAATGAAGAGGCAGAACACAGCCTTGGTTTCAGCAGCCTCCGGGACTGCAAAAGTTCAGCAATAGCTCTGTCAAAGCAGAACTCGGCTGAGAATGCTCTCGCAGCTTGGGAAAGTTAGGCGCAGCTGTTGACCAGCTCTGCCCGTGGCCACAGGCTGCTTCTTCCACCTTCACTGTGGCAGAGCTTTTGCGGAGCAGAGACGGCATTCTTCAAGGGCGTGTTCTCCAGGGTGCTGTGAAACAGAGCCTAGCACGCTGTCTCGCTGATACTGGCTTTCGGCAAGCAGGCGTGCCAGACCGCCTACATTCTGCACTCTGGCAGCCTAGTTGCCAGCTTTCGGCAGCTGCTGTCCTAGCAAGGAAGCTCAGGGAGTCAAAGCCAGTGCCGGGCGGCACCTTTCTGCTTTGCCCGCCTAAGCGGCGCCACGCTCCCTCGGATACTGTGTCCTTTCCCTCTGCACTGCGTCTGCCGAGGTGCTCTGTGCCTCTCGGAGCAGAAGGGCAAAGGACAGTGTTTTCCACTGCAGGGTAGAAACGGCATTGCTAGCAGGAAAGCTAGATGCCTTGGAACTGTCCCCTTAGCCCTTGCCACTCACTTCAGGCTCGTACGCTGAGCAGAACAGCCTGCTGTTCTGAAGCTTCGCTGGCTGGCGTTCGTGCCCAGACGCGATTTCCTTCCCAAGGAGGCGAAGCGCCGTCTACTTCTCGCACCGAGCACGCTGCTCCTGGCTGTCGCTTCTGCCGCAACGAGCTCGCTACGAGCACTTTTCTTCTCAACCCTCTAGACCATTGCTTTCTGCTTTTCTTGTCTCGTGAATGGAGACGGAAAGCTTCTCGGCTACAATCTCGCCTAGAACAACTGCGGCTACACATTAAGCTCGCCCGGAACGCCCTGCTGAAACTTGCCTTCTGGCACCCCATTCGCGGGGCAGCCGTCTTTCTTCGGCCACCTGCCAAGTGGCCCCATATCGCCGCGCTCGTTGCACTCCGCTTGTCAGATTGGCTTCCCGTGGCGCTGATTTCAGCCTGGCCAAATACTCGCGCTGCGAAGAGCTGTCTCGCAGACAATCATGATCCAGCATAGAAATTTGTCCTGCAATGTTCCCCCCTCTTTTCCCGCATTGTGCTGCTCTGATGAATGCCTTGAGCATGGAACGACTTAAGCCAGCAAGTATTCCTCGCCGGCCACCTCTCGCTGTGCAAGAGGTATGCCGTGGACCCTTGGAACGCTGCCAAGCAAAAAGCAGAGCAGTGACCATAAAAGCGAGGAGAGAGCATGCACGAAGCACACTAGTTCTGTCTAGTGCTTCCCGTGCAGAGAGGCGGCAAAGCTGAATGCCGTGCCAGAGCTTCACTTCTCGCTGGAGCACAGGAAGGCAAGAATGAAGAGGCAGAACACAGCCTTGGTTTCAGCAGCCTCCGGGACTGCAAAAGTTCAGCAATAGCTCTGTCAAAGCAGAACTCGGCTGAGAATGCTCTCGCAGCTTGGGAAAGTTAGGCGCAGCTGTTGACCAGCTCTGCCCGTGGCCACAGGCTTCTTCTTCCACCTTCGCTGTGGCAGAGCTTTTGCGGAGCAGAGAGGGCATTCTTCAAGGGCGTGTTCTCCAAGGTGCTGTGAAACAGAGCCTAGCACGCTGTCTCGCTGATACTGGCTTTCGGCAAGCAGGCGTGCCAGACCGCCTACATTCTGCACTCTGGCAGCCTAGTTGCCAGCTTTCGGCAGCTGCTGTCCTAGCAAGGCAGCTCAGGGAGTCAAAGCCAGTGCCGGGCGGCACCTTTCTGCTTTGCCCGCCTAAGCGGCGCCACGCTCCCTCGGATACTGTGTCCTTTCCCTCTGCACTGCGTCTGCCGAGGTGCTCTGTGCCTCTCGGAGCAGAAGGGCAAAGGACAATGTTTTCCACAGCAGGGTAGAAATGGCATTGCTAGCAGGAAAGCTAGATGCCTTGGAACTGTCCCCTTAGCCCTTGCCACTCACTTCAGGCTCGTACGCTGAGCAGAACAGCCTGCTGTTCTGAAGCTTCGCTGGCTGGCGTTCGTGCCCAGACGCGATTTCCTTCCCAAGGAGGCGAAGCGCCGTCTACTTCTCGCACCGAGCACGCTGCTCCTGGCTGTCGCTTCTGCCGCAACGAGCTCGCTACGAGCACTTTTCTTCTCAACCCTCTAGACCATTGCTTTCTGCTTTTCTTGTCTCGTGAATGGAGACGGAAAGCTTCTCGGCTACAATCTCGCCTAGAACAAGTGCGGCTACACATTAAGCTCGCCCGGAACGCCCTGCTGAAACTTGCCTTCTGGCACCCCATTCGCGGGGCAGCCGTCTTTCTTCGGCCACCTGCCAAGTGGCCCCATATCGCCGCGCTCGTTGCACTCCGCTTGTCAGATTGGCTTCCCGTGGCGCTGATTTCAGCCTGGCCAAATACTCGCGCTGCGAAGAGCTGTCTCGCAGACAATCATGATCCAGCATAGAAATTTGTCCTGCAATGTTCCCCCCTCTTTTCCCGCATTGTGCTGCTCTGATGAATGCCTTGAGCATGGAACGACTTAAGCCAGCAAGTATTCCTCGCCGGCCACCTCTCGCTGTGCAAGAGGTATGCCGTGGACCCTTGGAACGCTGCCAAGCAAAAAGCAGAGCAGTGACCATAAAAGCGAGGAGAGAGCATGCACGAAGCACACTAGTTCTGTCTAGTGCTTCCCGTGCAGAGAGGCGGCAAAGCTGAATGCCGTGCCAGAGCTTCACTTCTCGCTGGAGCACAGGAAGGCAAGAATGAAGAGGCAGAACACAGCCTTGGTTTCAGCAGCCTCCGGGACTGCAAAAGTTCAGCAATAGCTCTGTCAAAGCAGAACTCGGCTGAGAATGCTCTCGCAGCTTGGGAAAGTTAGGCGCAGCTGTTGACCAGCTCTGCCCGTGGCCACAGGCTTCTTCTTCCACCTTCGCTGTGGCAGAGCTTTTGCGGAGCAGAGAGGGCATTCTTCAAGGGCGTGTTCTCCAAGGTGCTGTGAAACAGAGCCTAGCACGCTGTCTCGCTGATACTGGCTTTCGGCAAGCAGGCGTGCCAGACCGCCTACATTCTGCACTCTGGCAGCCTAGTTGCCAGCTTTCGGCAGCTGCTGTCCTAGCAAGGCAGCTCAGGGAGTCAAAGCCAGTGCCGGGCGGCACCTTTCTGCTTTGCCCGCCTACGCGGCGCCACGCTCCCTCGGATACTGTGTCCTTTCCCTCTGCACTGCGTCTGCCGAGGTGCTCTGTGCCTCTCGGAGCAGAAGGGCAAAGGACAATGTTTTCCACAGCAGGGTAGAAATGGCATTGCTAGCAGGAAAGCTAGATGCCTTGGAACTGTCCCCTTAGCCCTTGCCACTCACTTCAGGCTCGTACGCTGAGCAGAACAGCCTGCTGTTCTGAAGCTTCGCTGGCTGGCGTTCGTGCCCAGACGCGATTTCCTTCCCAAGGAGGCGAAGCGCCGTCTACTTCTCGCACCGAGCACGCTGCTCCTGGCTTTCGCTTCTGCCGCAACGAGCTCGCTACGAGCACTTTTCTTCTCAACCCTCTAGACCATTGCTTTCTGCTTTTCTTGTCTCGTGAATGGAGACGGAAAGCTTCTCGGCTACAATCTCGCCTAGAACAACTGCGGCTACACATTAAGCTCGCCCGCAACGCCCTGCTGAAACTTGCCTTCTGGCACCACATTCGCGGGGCAGCCGTCTTTCTTCGGCCACCTGCCAAGTGGCCCCATATCGCCGCGCTCGTTGCACTCCGCTTGTCAGATTGGCTTCCCGTGGCGCTGATTTCAGCCTGGCCAAATACTCGCGCTGCGAAGAGCTGTCTCGCAGACAATCATGATCCAGCATAGAAATTTGTCCTGCAATGTTCCCCCCTCTTTTCCCGCATTGTGCTGCTCTGATGAATGCCTTGAGCATGGAACGACTTAAGCCAGCAAGTATTCCTCGCCGGCCACCTCTCGCTGTGCAAGAGGTATGCCGTGGACCCTTGGAACGCTGCCAAGCAAAAAGCAGAGCAGTGACCATAAAAGCGAGGAGAGAGCATGCACGAAGCACACTAGTTCTGTCTAGTGCTTCCCGTGCAGAGAGGCGGCAAAGCTGAATGCCGTGCGAGAGCTTCACTTCTCGCTGGAGCACAGGAAGGCAAGAATGAAGAGGCAGAACACAGCCTTGGTTTCAGCAGCCTCCGGGACTGCAAAAGTTCAGCAATAGCTCTGTCAAAGCAGAACTCGGCTGAGAATGCTCTCGCAGCTTGGGAAAGTTAGGCGCAGCTGTTGACCAGCTCTGCCCGTGGCCACAGGCTGCTTCTTCCACCTTCACTGTGGCAGAGCTTTTGCGGAGCAGAGACGGCATTCTTCAAGTGCGTGTTCTCCAGGGTGCTGTGAAACAGAGCCTAGCACGCTGTCTCGCTGATACTGGCTTTCGGCAAGCAGGCGTGCCAGACCGCCTACATTCTGCACTCTGGCAGCCTAGTTGCCAGCTTTCGGCAGCTGCTGTCCTAGCAAGGAAGCTCAGGGAGTCAAAGCCAGTGCCGGGCGGCACCTTTCTGCTTTGCCCGCCTACGCGGCGCCACGCTCCCTCGGATACTGTGTCCTTTCCCTCTGCACTGCGTCTGCCGAGGTGCTCTGTGCCTCTCGGAGCAGAAGGGCAAAGGACAGTGTTTTCCACTGCAGGGTAGAAACGGCATTGCTAGCAGGAAAGCTAGATGCCTTGGAACTGTCCCCTTAGCCCTTGCCACTCACTTCAGGCTCGTACGCTGAGCAGAACAGCCTGCTGTTCTGAAGCTTCGCTGTCTGGCGTTCGTGCCCAGACGCGATTTCCTTCCCAAGGAGGCGAAGCGCCGTCTACTTCTCGCAGCGATCACGCTGCTCCTGGCTGTCGCTTCTGCCGCAACGAGCTCGCTACGAGCACTTTTCTTCTCAACCCTCTAGACCATTGCTTTCTGCTTTTCTTGTCTCGTGAATGGAGACGGAAAGCTTCTCGGCTACAATCTCGCCTAGAACAACTGCGGCTACACATTAAGCTCGCCCGGAACGCCCTGCTGAAACTTGCCTTCTGGCACCACATTCGCGGGGCAGCCGTCTTTCTTCGGCCACCTGCCAAGTGGCCCCATATCGCCGCGCTCGTTGCACTCCGCTTGTCAGATTGGCTTCCCGTGGCGCTGATTTCAGCCTGGCCAAATACTCGCGCTGCGAAGAGCTGTCTCGCAGACAATCATGATCCAGCATAGAAATTTGTCCTGCAATGTTCCCCCCTCTTTTCCCGCATTGTGCTGCTCTGATGAATGCCTTGAGCATGGAACGACTTAAGCCAGCAAGTATTCCTCGCCGGCCACCTCTCGCTGTGCAAGAGGTATGCCGTGGACCCTTGGAACGCTGCCAAGCAAAAAGCAGAGCAGTGACCATAAAAGCGAGGAGAGAGCATGCACGAAGCACACTAGTTCTGTCTAGTGCTTCCCGTGCAGAGAGGCGGCAAAGCTGAATGCCGTGCCAGAGCTTCACTTCTCGCTGGAGCACAGGAAGGCAAGAATGAAGAGGCAGAACACAGCCTTGGTTTCAGCAGCCTCCGGGACTGCAAAAGTTCAGCAATAGCTCTGTCAAAGCAGAACTCGGCTGAGAATGCTCTCGCAGCTTGGGAAAGTTAGGCGCAGCTGTTGACCAGCTCTGCCCGTGGCCACAGGCTTCTTCTTCCACCTTCGCTGTGGCAGAGCTTTTGCGGAGCAGAGAGGGCATTCTTCAAGGGCGTGTTCTCCAAGGTGCTGTGAAACAGAGCCTAGCACGCTGTCTCGCTGATACTGGCTTTCGGCAAGCAGGCGTGCCAGACCGCCTACATTCTGCACTCTGGCAGCCTAGTTGCCAGCTTTCGGCAGCTGCTGTCCTAGCAAGGCAGCTCAGGGAGTCAAAGCCAGTGCCGGGCGGCACCTTTCTGCTTTGCCCGCCTACGCGGCGCCACGCTCCCTCGGATACTGTGTCCTTTCCCTCTGCACTGCGTCTGCCGAGGTGCTCTGTGCCTCTCGGAGCAGAAGGGCAAAGGACAATGTTTTCCACAGCAGGGTAGAAATGGCATTGCTAGCAGGAAAGCTAGATGCCTTGGAACTGTCCCCTTAGCCCTTGCCACTCACTTCAGGCTCGTACGCTGAGCAGAACAGCCTGCTGTTCTGAAGCTTCGCTGGCTGGCGTTCGTGCCCAGACGCCATTTCCTTCCCAAGGAGGCGAAGCGCCGTCTACTTCTCGCACCGAGCACGCTGCTCCTGGCTGTCGCTTCTGCCGCAACGAGCTCGCTACGAGCACTTTTCTTCTCAACCCTCTAGACCATTGCTTTCTGCTTTTCTTGTCTCGTGAATGGAGACGGAAAGCTTCTCGGCTACAATCTCGCCTAGAACAAGTGCGGCTACACATTAAGCTCGCCCGGAACGCCCTGCTGAAACTTGCCTTCTGGCACCCCATTCGCGGGGCAGCCGTCTTTCTTCGGCCACCTGCCAAGTGGCCCCATATCGCCGCGCTCGTTGCACTCCGCTTGTCAGATTGGCTTCCCGTGGCGCTGATTTCAGCCTGGCCAAATACTCGCGCTGCGAAGAGCTGTCTCGCAGACAATCATGATCCAGCATAGAAATTTGTCCTGCAATGTTCCCCCCTCTTTTCCCGCATTGTGCTGCTCTGATGAATGCCTTGAGCATGGAACGACTTAAGCCAGCAAGTATTCCTCGCCGGCCACCTCTCGCTGTGCAAGAGGTATGCCGTGGACCCTTGGAACGCTGCCAAGCAAAAAGCAGAGCAGTGACCATAAAAGCGAGGAGAGAGCATGCACGAAGCACACTAGTTCTGTCTAGTGCTTCCCGTGCAGAGAGGCGGCAAAGCTGAATGCCGTGCCAGAGCTTCACTTCTCGCTGGAGCACAGGAAGGCAAGAATGAAGAGGCAGAACACAGCCTTGGTTTCAGCAGCCTCCGGGACTGCAAAAGTTCAGCAATAGCTCTGTCAAAGCAGAACTCGGCTGAGAATGCTCTCGCAGCTTGGGAAAGTTAGGCGCAGCTGTTGACCAGCTCTGCCCGTGGCCACAGGCTTCTTCTTCCACCTTCGCTGTGGCAGAGCTTTTGCGGAGCAGAGACGGCATTCTTCAAGGGCGTGTTCTCCAAGGTGCTGTGAAACAGAGCCTAGCACGCTGTCTCGCTGATACTGGCTTTCGGCAAGCAGGCGTGCCAGACCGCCTACATTCTGCACTCTGGCAGCCTAGTTGCCAGCTTTCGGCAGCTGCTGTCCTAGCAAGGCAGCTCAGGGAGTCAAAGCCAGTGCCGGGCGGCACCTTTCTGCTTTGCCCGCCTACGCGGCGCCACGCTCCCTCGGATACTGTGTCCTTTCCCTCTGCACTGCGTCTGCCGAGGTGCTCTGTGCCTCTCGGAGCAGAAGGGCAAAGGACAATGTTTTCCACAGCAGGGTAGAAATGGCATTGCTAGCAGGAAAGCTAGATGCCTTGGAACTGTCCCCTTAGCCCTTGCCACTCACTTCAGGCTCGTACGCTGAGCAGAACAGCCTGCTGTTCTGAAGCTTCGCTGGCTGGCGTTCGTGCCCAGACGCCATTTCCTTCCCAAGGAGGCGAAGCGCCGTCTACTTCTCGCACCGAGCACGCTGCTCCTGGCTGTCGCTTCTGCCGCAACGAGCTCGCTACGAGCACTTTTCTTCTCAACCCTCTAGACCATTGCTTTCTGCTTTTCTTGTCTCGTGAATGGAGACGGAAAGCTTCTCGGCTACAATCTCGCCTAGAACAACTGCGGCTACACATTAAGCTCGCCCGCAACGCCCTGCTGAAACTTGCCTTCTGGCACCCCATTCGCGGGGCAGCCGTCTTTCTTCGGCCACCTGCCAAGTGGCCCCATATCGCCGCGCTCGTTGCACTCCGCTTGTCAGATTGGCTTCCCGTGGCGCTGATTTCAGCCTGGCCAAATACTCGCGCTGCGAAGAGCTGTCTCGCAGACAATCATGATCCAGCATAGAAATTTGTCCTGCAATGTTCCCCCCTCTTTTCCCGCATTGTGCTGCTCTGATGAATGCCTTGAGCATGGAACGACTTAAGCCAGCAAGTATTCCTCGCCGGCCACCTCTCGCTGTGCAAGAGGTATGCCGTGGACCCTTTGAACGCTGCCAAGCAAAAAGCAGAGCAGTGACCATAAAAGCGAGGAGAGAGCATGCACGAAGCACACTAGTTCTGTCTAGTGCTTCCCGTGCAGAGAGGCGGCAAAGCTGAATGCCGTGCCAGAGCTTCACTTCTCGCTGGAGCACAGGAAGGCAAGAATGAAGAGGCAGAACACAGCCTTGGTTTCAGCAGCCTCCGGGACTGCAAAAGTTCAGCAATAGCTCTGTCAAAGCAGAACTCGGCTGAGAATGCTCTCGCAGCTTGGGAAAGTTAGGCGCAGCTGTTGACCAGCTCTGCCCGTGGCCACAGGCTTCTTCTTCCACCTTCACTGTGGCAGAGCTTTTGCGGAGCAGAGAGGGCATTCTTCAAGGGCGTGTTCTCCAAGGTGCTGTGAAACAGAGCCTAGCACGCTGTCTCGCTGATACTGGCTTTCGGCAAGCAGGCGTGCCAGACCGCCTACATTCTGCACTCTGGCAGCCTAGTTGCCAGCTTTCGGCAGCTGCTGTCCTAGCAAGGCAGCTCAGGGAGTCAAAGCCAGTGCCGGGCGGCACCTTTCTGCTTTGCCCGCCTACGCGGCGCCACGCTCCCTCGGATACTGTGTCCTTTCCCTCTGCACTGCGTCTGCCGAGGTGCTCTGTGCCTCTCGGAGCAGAAGGGCAAAGGACAATGTTTTCCACAGCAGGGTAGAAATGGCATTGCTAGCAGGAAAGCTAGATGCCTTGGAACTGTCCCCTTAGCCCTTGCCACTCACTTCAGGCTCGTACGCTGAGCAGAACAGCCTGCTGTTCTGAAGCTTCGCTGGCTGGCGTTCGTGCCCAGACGCGATTTCCTTCCCAAGGAGGCGAAGCGCCGTCTACTTCTCGCACCGAGCACGCTGCTCCTGGCTGTCGCTTCTGCCGCAACGAGCTCGCTACGAGCACTTTTCTTCTCAACCCTCTAGACCATTGCTTTCTGCTTTTCTTGTCTCGTGAATGGAGACGGAAAGCTTCTCGGCTACAATCTCGCCTAGAACAACTGCGGCTACACATTAAGCTCGCCCGGAACGCCCTGCTGAAACTTGCCTTCTGGCACCCCATTCGCGGGGCAGCCGTCTTTCTTCGGCCACCTGCCAAGTGGCCCCATATCGCCGCGCTCGTTGCACTCCGCTTGTCAGATTGGCTTCCCGTGGCGCTGATTTCAGCCTGGCCAAATACTCGCGCTGCGAAGAGCTGTCTCGCAGACAATCATGATCCAGCATAGAAATTTGTCCTGCAATGTTCCCCCCTCTTTTCCCGCATTGTGCTGCTCTGATGAATGCCTTGAGCATGGAACGACTTAAGCCAGCAAGTATTCCTCGCCGGCCACCTCTCGCTGTGCAAGAGGTATGCCGTGGACCCTTTGAACGCTGCCAAGCAAAAAGCAGAGCAGTGACCATAAAAGCGAGGAGAGAGCATGCACGAAGCACACTAGTTCTGTCTAGTGCTTCCCGTGCAGAGAGGCGGCAAAGCTGAATGCCGTGCCAGAGCTTCACTTCTCGCTGGAGCACAGGAAGGCAAGAATGAAGAGGCAGAACACAGCCTTGGTTTCAGCAGCCTCCGGGACTGCAAAAGTTCAGCAATAGCTCTGTCAAAGCAGAACTCGGCTGAGAATGCTCTCGCAGCTTGGGAAAGTTAGGCGCAGCTGTTGACCAGCTCTGCCCGTGGCCACAGGCTGCTTCTTCCACCTTCACTGTGGCAGAGCTTTTGCGGAGCAGAGACGGCATTCTTCAAGTGCGTGTTCTCCAGGGTGCTGTGAAACAGAGCCTAGCACGCTGTCTCGCTGATACTGGCTTTCGGCAAGCAGGCGTGCCAGACCGCCTACATTCTGCACTCTGGCAGCCTAGTTGCCAGCTTTCGGCAGCTGCTGTCCTAGCAAGGAAGCTCAGGGAGTCAAAGCCAGTGCCGGGCGGCACCTTTCTGCTTTGCCCGCCTAAGCGGCGCCACGCTCCCTCGGATACTGTGTCCTTTCCCTCTGCACTGCGTCTGCCGAGGTGCTCTGTGCCTCTCGGAGCAGAAGGGCAAAGGACAATGTTTTCCACAGCAGGGTAGAAATGGCATTGCTAGCAGGAAAGCTAGATGCCTTGGAACTGTCCCCTTAGCCCTTGCCACTCACTTCAGGCTCGTACGCTGAGCAGAACAGCCTGCTGTTCTGAAGCTTCGCTGGCTGGCGTTCGTGCCCAGACGCGATTTCCTTCCCAAGGAGGCGAAGCGCCGTCTACTTCTCGCACCGAGCACGCTGCTCCTGGCTGTCGCTTCTGCCGCAACGAACTCGCTACGAGCACTTTTCTTCTCAACCCTCTAGACCATTGCTTTCTGCTTTTCTTGTCTCGTGAATGGAGACGGAAAGCTTCTCGGCTACAATCTCGCCTAGAACAACTGCGGCTACACATTAAGCTCGCCCGGAACGCCCTGCTGAAACTTGCCTTCTGGCACCCCATTCGCGGGGCAGCCGTCTTTCTTCGGCCACCTGCCAAGTGGCCCCATATCGCCGCGCTCGTTGCACTCCGCTTGTCAGATTGGCTTCCCGTGGCGCTGATTTCAGCCTGGCCAAATACTCGCGCTGCGAAGAGCTGTCTCGCAGACAATCATGATCCAGCATAGAAATTTGTCCTGCAATGTTCCCCCCTCTTTTCCCGCATTGTGCTGCTCTGATGAATGCCTTGAGCATGGAACGACTTAAGCCAGCAAGTATTCCTCGCCGGCCACCTCTCGCTGTGCAAGAGGTATGCCGTGGACCCTTGGAACGCTGCCAAGCAAAAAGCAGAGCAGTGACCATAAAAGCGAGGAGAGAGCATGCACGAAGCACACTAGTTCTGTCTAGTGCTTCCCGTGCAGAGAGGCGGCAAAGCTGAATGCCGTGCCAGAGCTTCACTTCTCGCTGGAGCACAGGAAGGCAAGAATGAAGAGGCAGAACACAGCCTTGGTTTCAGCAGCCTCCGGGACTGCAAAAGTTCAGCAATAGCTCTGTCAAAGCAGAACTCGGCTGAGAATGCTCTCGCAGCTTGGGAAAGTTAGGCGCAGCTGTTGACCAGCTCTGCCCGTGGCCACAGGCTGCTTCTTCCACCTTCGCTGTGGCAGAGCTTTTGCGGAGCAGAGACGGCATTCTTCAAGTGCGTGTTCTCCAGGGTGCTGTGAAACAGAGCCTAGCACGCTGTCTCGCTGATACTGGCTTTCGGCAAGCAGGCGTGACAGACCGCCTACATTCTGCACTCTGGCAGCCTAGTTGCCAGCTTTCGGCAGCTGCTGTCCTAGCAAGGCAGCTCAGGGAGTCAAAGCCAGTGCCGGGCGGCACCTTTCTGCTTTGCCCGCCTACGCGGCGCCACGCTCCCTCGGATACTGTGTCCTTTCCCTCTGCACTGCGTCTGCCGAGGTGCTCTGTGCCTCTCGGAGCAGAAGGGCAAAGGACAATGTTTTCCACAGCAGGGTAGAAATGGCATTGCTAGCAGGAAAGCTAGATGCCTTGGAACTGTCCCCTTAGCCCTTGCCACTCACTTCAGGCTCGTACGCTGAGCAGAACAGCCTGCTGTTCTGAAGCTTCGCTGGCTGGCGTTCGTGCCCAGACGCGATTTCCTTCCCAAGGAGGCGAAGCGCCGTCTACTTCTCGCACCGAGCACGCTGCTCCTGGCTGTCGCTTCTGCCGCAACGAGCTCGCTACGAGCACTTTTCTTCTCAACCCTCTAGACCATTGCTTTCTGCTTTTCTTGTCTCGTGAATGGAGACGGAAAGCTTCTCGGCTACAATCTCGCCTAGAACAACTGCGGCTACACATTAAGCTCGCCCGGAACGCCCTGCTGAAACTTGCCTTCTGGCACCCCATTCGCGGGGCAGCCGTCTTTCTTCGGCCACCTGCCAAGTGGCCCCATATCGCCGCGCTCGTTGCACTCCGCTTGTCAGATTGGCTTCCCGTGGCGCTGATTTCAGCCTGGCCAAATACTCGCGCTGCGAAGAGCTGTCTCGCAGACAATCATGATCCAGCATAGAAATTTGTCCTGCAATGTTCCCCCCTCTTTTCCCGCATTGTGCTGCTCTGATGAATGCCTTGAGCATGGAACGACTTAAGCCAGCAAGTATTCCTCGCCGGCCACCTCTCGCTGTGCAAGAGGTATGCCGTGGACCCTTTGAACGCTGCCAAGCAAAAAGCAGAGCAGTGACCATAAAAGCGAGGAGAGAGCATGCACGAAGCACACTAGTTCTGTCTAGTGCTTCCCGTGCAGAGAGGCGGCAAAGCTGAATGCCGTGCCAGAGCTTCACTTCTCGCTGGAGCACAGGAAGGCAAGAATGAAGAGGCAGAACACAGCCTTGGTTTCAGCAGCCTCCGGGACTGCAAAAGTTCAGCAATAGCTCTGTCAAAGCAGAACTCGGCTGAGAATGCTCTCGCAGCTTGGGAAAGTTAGGCGCAGCTGTTGACCAGCTCTGCCCGTGGCCACAGGCTGCTTCTTCCACCTTCGCTGTGGCAGAGCTTTTGCGGAGCAGAGACGGCATTCTTCAAGGGCGTGTTCTCCAAGGTGCTGTGAAACAGAGCCTAGCACGCTGTCTCGCTGATACTGGCTTTCGGCAAGCAGGCGTGCCAGACCGCCTACATTCTGCACTCTGGCAGCCTAGTTGCCAGCTTTCGGCAGCTGCTGTCCTAGCAAGGCAGCTCAGGGAGTCAAAGCCAGTGCCGGGCGGCACCTTTCTGCTTTGCCCGCCTACGCGGCGCCACGCTCCCTCGGATACTGTGTCCTTTCCCTCTGCACTGCGTCTGCCGAGGTGCTCTGTGCCTCTCGGAGCAGAAGGGCAAAGGACAATGTTTTCCACAGCAGGGTAGAAATGGCATTGCTAGCAGGAAAGCTAGATGCCTTGGAACTGTCCCCTTAGCCCTTGCCACTCACTTCAGGCTCGTACGCTGAGCAGAACAGCCTGCTGTTCTGAAGCTTCGCTGGCTGGCGTTCGTGCCCAGACGCGATTTCCTTCCCAAGGAGGCGAAGCGCCGTCTACTTCTCGCACCGAGCACGCTGCTCCTGGCTTTCGCTTCTGCCGCAACGAGCTCGCTACGAGCACTTTTCTTCTCAACCCTCTAGACCATTGCTTTCTGCTTTTCTTGTCTCGTGAATGGAGACGGAAAGCTTCTCGGCTACAATCTCGCCTAGAACAACTGCGGCTACACATTAAGCTCGCCCGCAACGCCCTGCTGAAACTTGCCTTCTGGCACCACATTCGCGGGGCAGCCGTCTTTCTTCGGCCACCTGCCAAGTGGCCCCATATCGCCGCGCTCGTTGCACTCCGCTTGTCAGATTGGCTTCCCGTGGCGCTGATTTCAGCCTGGCCAAATACTCGCGCTGCGAAGAGCTGTCTCGCAGACAATCATGATCCAGCATAGAAATTTGTCCTGCAATGTTCCCCCCTCTTTTCCCGCATTGTGCTGCTCTGATGAATGCCTTGAGCATGGAACGACTTAAGCCAGCAAGTATTCCTCGCCGGCCACCTCTCGCTGTGCAAGAGGTATGCCGTGGACCCTTGGAACGCTGCCAAGCAAAAAGCAGAGCAGTGACCATAAAAGCGAGGAGAGAGCATGCACGAAGCACACTAGTTCTGTCTAGTGCTTTCCGTGCAGAGAGGCGGCAAAGCTGAATGCCGTGCCAGAGCTTCACTTCTCGCTGGAGCACAGGAAGGCAAGAATGAAGAGGCAGAACACAGCCTTGGTTTCAGCAGCCTCCGGGACTGCAAAAGTTCAGCAATAGCTCTGTCAAAGCAGAACTCGGCTGAGAATGCTCTCGCAGCTTGGGAAAGTTAGGCGCAGCTGTTGACCAGCTCTGCCCGTGGCCACAGGCTGCTTCTTCCACCTTCACTGTGGCAGAGCTTTTGCGGAGCAGAGACGGCATTCTTCAAGTGCGTGTTCTCCAGGGTGCTGTGAAACAGAGCCTAGCACGCTGTCTCGCTGATCCTGGCTTTCGGCAAGCAGGCGTGCCAGACCGCCTACATTCTGCACTCTGGCAGCCTAGTTGCCAGCTTTCGGCAGCTGCTGTCCTAGCAAGGCAGCTCAGGGAGTCAAAGCCAGTGCCGGGCGGCACCTTTCTGCTTTGCCCGCCTAAGCGGCGCCACGCTCCCTCGGATACTGTGTCCTTTCCCTCTGCACTGCGTCTGCCGAGGTGCTCTGTGCCTCTCGGAGCAGAAGGGCAAAGGACATTGTTTTCCACAGCAGGGTAGAAATGGCATTGCTAGCAGGAAAGCTAGATGCCTTGGAACTGTCCCCTTAGCCCTTGCCACTCACTTCAGGCTCGTACGCTGAGCAGAACAGCCTGCTGTTCTGAAGCTTCGCTGGCTGGCGTTCGTGCCCAGACGCGATTTCCTTCCCAAGGAGGCGAAGCGCCGTCTACTTCTCGCAGCGATCACGCTGCTCCTGGCTGTCGCTTCTGCCGCAACGAGCTCGCTACGAGCACTTTTCTTCTCAACCCTCTAGACCATTGCTTTCTGCTTTTCTTGTCTCGTGAATGGAGACGGAAAGCTTCTCGGCTACAATCTCGCCTAGAACAAGTGCGGCTACACATTAAGCTCGCCCGGAACGCCCTGCTGAAACTTGCCTTCTGGCACCCCATTCGCGGGGCAGCCGTCTTTCTTCGGCCACCTGCCAAGTGGCCCCATATCGCCGCGCTCGTTGCACTCCGCTTGTCAGATTGGCTTCCCGTGGCGCTGATTTCAGCCTGGCCAAATACTCGCGCTGCGAAGAGCTGTCTCGCAGACAATCATGATCCAGCATAGAAATTTGTCCTGCAATGTTCCCCCCTCTTTTCCCGCATTGTGCTGCTCTGATGAATGCCTTGAGCATGGAACGACTTAAGCCAGCAAGTATTCCTCGCCGGCCACCTCTCGCTGTGCAAGAGGTATGCCGTGGACCCTTGGAACGCTGCCAAGCAAAAAGCAGAGCAGTGACCATAAAAGCGAGGAGAGAGCATGCACGAAGCACACTAGTTCTGTCTAGTGCTTTCCGTGCAGAGAGGCGGCAAAGCTGAATGCCGTGCCAGAGCTTCACTTCTCGCTGGAGCACAGGAAGGCAAGAATGAAGAGGCAGAACACAGCCTTGGTTTCAGCAGCCTCCGGGACTGCAAAAGTTCAGCAATAGCTCTGTCAAAGCAGAACTCGGCTGAGAATGCTCTCGCAGCTTGGGAAAGTTAGGCGCAGCTGTTGACCAGCTCTGCCCGTGGCCACAGGCTTCTTCTTCCACCTTCACTGTGGCAGAGCTTTTGCGGAGCAGAGACGGCATTCTTCAAGTGCGTGTTCTCCAGGGTGCTGTGAAACAGAGCCTAGCACGCTGTCTCGCTGATACTGGCTTTCGGCAAGCAGGCGTGCCAGACCGCCGACATTCTGCACTCTGGCAGCCTAGTTGCCAGCTTTCGGCAGCTGCTGTCCTAGCAAGGCAGCTCAGGGAGTCAAAGCCAGTGCCGGGCGGCACCTTTCTGCTTTGCCCGCCTAAGCGGCGCCACGCTCCCTCGGATACTGTGTCCTTTCCCTCTGCACTGCGTCTGCCGAGGTGCTCTGTGCCTCTCGGAGCAGAAGGGCAAAGGACAATGTTTTCCACAGCAGGGTAGAAACGGCATTGCTAGCAGGAAAGCTAGATGCCTTGGAACTGTCCCCTTAGCCCTTGCCACTCACTTCAGGCTCGTACGCTGAGCAGAACAGCCTGCTGTTCTGAAGCTTCGCTGGCTGGCGTTCGTGCCCAGACGCGATTTCCTTCCCAAGGAGGCGAAGCGCCGTCTACTTCTCGCACCGAGCACGCTGCTCCTGGCTGTCGCTTCTGCCGCAACGAGCTCGCTACGAGCACTTTTCTTCTCAACCCTCTAGACCATTGCTTTCTGCTTTTCTTGTCTCGTGAATGGAGACGGAAAGCTTCTCGGCTACAATCTCGCCTAGAACAACTGCGGCTACACATTAAGCTCGCCCGGAACGCCCTGCTGAAACTTGCCTTCTGGCACCCCATTCGCGGGGCAGCCGTCTTTCTTCGGCCACCTGCCAAGTGGCCCCATATCGCCGCGCTCGTTGCACTCCGCTTGTCAGATTGGCTTCCCGTGGCGCTGATTTCAGCCTGGCCAAATACTCGCGCTGCGAAGAGCTGTCTCGCAGACAATCATGATCCAGCATAGAAATTTGTCCTGCAATGTTCCCCCCTCTTTTCCCGCATTGTGCTGCTCTGATGAATGCCTTGAGCATGGAACGACTTAAGCCAGCAAGTATTCCTCGCCGGCCACCTCTCGCTGTGCAAGAGGTATGCCGTGGACCCTTGGAACGCTGCCAAGCAAAAAGCAGAGCAGTGACCATAAAAGCGAGGAGAGAGCATGCACGAAGCACACTAGTTCTGTCTAGTGCTTCCCGTGCAGAGAGGCGGCAAAGCTGAATGCCGTGCCAGAGCTTCACTTCTCGCTGGAGCACAGGAAGGCAAGAATGAAGAGGCAGAACACAGCCTTGGTTTCAGCAGCCTCCGGGACTGCAAAAGTTCAGCAATAGCTCTGTCAAAGCAGAACTCGGCTGAGAATGCTCTCGCAGCTTGGGAAAGTTAGGCGCAGCTGTTGACCAGCTCTGCCCGTGGCCACAGGCTTCTTCTTCCACCTTCGCTGTGGCAGAGCTTTTGCGGAGCAGAGACGGCATTCTTCAAGTGCGTGTTCTCCAGGGTGCTGTGAAACAGAGCCTAGCACGCTGTCTCGCTGATACTGGCTTTCGGCAAGCAGGCGTGCCAGACCGCCTACATTCTGCACTCTGGCAGCCTAGTTGCCAGCTTTCGGCAGCTGCTGTCCTAGCAAGGAAGCTCAGGGAGTCAAAGCCAGTGCCGGGCGGCACCTTTCTGCTTTGCCCGCCTAAGCGGCGCCACGCTCCCTCGGATACTGTGTCCTTTCCCTCTGCACTGCGTCTGCCGAGGTGCTCTGTGCCTCTCGGAGCAGAAGGGCAAAGGACAATGTTTTCCACAGCAGGGTAGAAACGGCATTGCTAGCAGGAAAGCTAGATGCCTTGGAACTGTCCCCTTAGCCCTTGCCACTCACTTCAGGCTCGTACGCTGAGCAGAACAGCCTGCTGTTCTGAAGCTTCGCTGGCTGGCGTTCGTGCCCAGACGCGATTTCCTTCCCAAGGAGGCGAAGCGCCGTCTACTTCTCGCAGCGAGCACGCTGCTCCTGGCTTTCGCTTCTGCCGCAACGAACTCGCTACGAGCACTTTTCTTCTCAACCCTCTAGACCATTGCTTTCTGCTTTTCTTGTCTCGTGAATGGAGACGGAAAGCTTCTCGGCTACAATCTCGCCTAGAACAACTGCGGCTACACATTAAGCTCGCCCGGAACGCCCTGCTGAAACTTGCCTTCTGGCACCACATTCGCGGGGCAGCCGTCTTTCTTCGGCCACCTGCCAAGTGGCCCCATATCGCCGCGCTCGTTGCACTCCGCTTGTCAGATTGGCTTCCCGTGGCGCTGATTTTAGTCTGGCCAAATACTCGCGCTGCGAAGAGCTGTCTCGCAGACAATCATGTTCCAGCATAGAAAATTGTCCTGCAATGTTCCCCCCTCTTTTCCCGCATTGTGCTGCTCTGATGAATGCCTTGAGCATGGAACGACTTAAGCCAGCAAGTATTCCTCGCCGGCCACCTCTCGCTGTGCGAGAGGTATGCCGTGGACCCTTTGAACGCTGCCAAGCAAAAAGCAGAGCAGTGACCATAAAAGCGAGGAGAGAGCATGCACGAAGCACACTAGTTCTGTCTAGTGCTTTCCGTGCAGAGAGGCGGCAAAGCTGAATGCCGTGCCAGAGCTTCACTTCTCGCTGGAGCACAGGAAGGCAAGAATGAAGAGGCAGAACACAGCCTTGGTTTCAGCAGCCTCCGGGACTGCAAAAGTTCAGCAATAGCTCTGTCAAAGCAGAACTCGGCTGAGAATGCTCTCGCAGCTTGGGAAAGTTAGGCGCAGCTGTTGACCAGCTCTGCCCGTGGCCACAGGCTGCTTCTTCCACCTTCACTGTGGCAGAGCTTTTGCGGAGCAGAGACGGCATTCTTCAAGGGCGTGTTCTCCAGGGTGCTGTGAAACAGAGCCTAGCACGCTGTCTCGCTGATACTGGCTTTCGGCAAGCAGGCGTGCCAGACCGCCTACATTCTGCACTCTGGCAGCCTAGTTGCCAGCTTTCGGCAGCTGCTGTCCTAGCAAGGAAGCTCAGGGAGTCAAAGCCAGTGCCGGGCGGCACCTTTCTGCTTTGCCCGCCTAAGCGGCGCCACGCTCCCTCGGATACTGTGTCCTTTCCCTCTGCACTGCGTCTGCCGAGGTGCTCTGTGCCTCTCGGAGCAGAAGGGCAAAGGACAATGTTTTCCGCAGCAGGGTAGAAATGGCATTGCTAGCAGGAAAGCTAGATGCCTTGGAACTGTCCCCTTAGCCCTTGCCACTCACTTCAGGCTCGTACGCTGAGCAGAACAGCCTGCTGTTCTGAAGCTTCGCTGGCTGGCGTTCGTGCCCAGACGCGATTTCCTTCCCAAGGAGGCGAAGCGCCGTCTACTTCTCGCACCGAGCACGCTGCTCCTGGCTGTCGCTTCTGCCGCAACGAGCTCGCTACGAGCACTTTTCTTCTCAACCCTCTAGACCATTGCTTTCTGCTTTTCTTGTCTCGTGAATGGAGACGGAAAGCTTCTCGGCTACAATCTCGCCTAGAACAACTGCGGCTACACATTAAGCTCGCCCGGAACGCCCTGCTGAAACTTGCCTTCTGGCACCCCATTCGCGGGGCAGCCGTCTTTCTTCGGCCACCTGCCAAGTGGCCCCATATCGCCGCGCTCGTTGCACTCCGCTTGTCAGATTGGCTTCCCGTGGCGCTGATTTCAGCCTGGCCAAATACTCGCGCTGCGAAGAGCTGTCTCGCAGACAATCATGATCCAGCATAGAAATTTGTCCTGCAATGTTCCCCCCTCTTTTCCCGCATTGTGCTGCTCTGATGAATGCCTTGAGCATGGAACGACTTAAGCCAGCAAGTATTCCTCGCCGGCCACCTCTCGCTGTGCAAGAGGTATGCCGTGGACCCTTTGAACGCTGCCAAGCAAAAAGCAGAGCAGTGACCATAAAAGCGAGGAGAGAGCATGCACGAAGCACACTAGTTCTGTCTAGTGCTTCCCGTGCAGAGAGGCGGCAAAGCTGAATGCCGTGCCAGAGCTTCACTTCTCGCTGGAGCACAGGAAGGCAAGAATGAAGAGGCAGAACACAGCCTTGGTTTCAGCAGCCTCCGGGACTGCAAAAGTTCAGCAATAGCTCTGTCAAAGCAGAACTCGGCTGAGAATGCTCTCGCAGCTTGGGAAAGTTAGGCGCAGCTGTTGACCAGCTCTGCCCGTGGCCACAGGCTTCTTCTTCCACCTTCGCTGTGGCAGAGCTTTTGCGGAGCAGAGAGGGCATTCTTCAAGGGCGTGTTCTCCAAGGTGCTGTGAAACAGAGCCTAGCACGCTGTCTCGCTGATACTGGCTTTCGGCAAGCAGGCGTGCCAGACCGCCTACATTCTGCACTCTGGCAGCCTAGTTGCCAGCTTTCGGCAGCTGCTGTCCTAGCAAGGCAGCTCAGGGAGTCAAAGCCAGTGCCGGGCGGCACCTTTCTGCTTTGCCCGCCTACGCGGCGCCACGCTCCCTCGGATACTGTGTCCTTTCCCTCTGCACTGCGTCTGCCGAGGTGCTCTGTGCCTCTCGGAGCAGAAGGGCAAAGGACAATGTTTTCCACAGCAGGGTAGAAATGGCATTGCTAGCAGGAAAGCTAGATGCCTTGGAACTGTCCCCTTAGCCCTTGCCACTCACTTCAGGCTCGTACGCTGAGCAGAACAGCCTGCTGTTCTGAAGCTTCGCTGGCTGGCGTTCGTGCCCAGACGCGATTTCCTTCCCAAGGAGGCGAAGCGCCGTCTACTTCTCGCACCGAGCACGCTGCTCCTGGCTTTCGCTTCTGCCGCAACGAGCTCGCTACGAGCACTTTTCTTCTCAACCCTCTAGACCATTGCTTTCTGCTTTTCTTGTCTCGTGAATGGAGACGGAAAGCTTCTCGGCTACAATCTCGCCTAGAACAACTGCGGCTACACATTAAGCTCGCCCGCAACGCCCTGCTGAAACTTGCCTTCTGGCACCCCATTCGCGGGGCAGCCGTCTTTCTTCGGCCACCTGCCAAGTGGCCCCATATCGCCGCGCTCGTTGCACTCCGCTTGTCAGATTGGCTTCCCGTGGCGCTGATTTCAGCCTGGCCAAATACTCGCGCTGCGAAGAGCTGTCTCGCAGACAATCATGATCCAGCATAGAAATTTGTCCTGCAATGTTCCCCCCTCTTTTCCCGCATTGTGCTGCTCTGATGAATGCCTTGAGCATGGAACGACTTAAGCCAGCAAGTATTCCTCGCCGGCCACCTCTCGCTGTGCAAGAGGTATGCCGTGGACCCTTGGAACGCTGCCAAGCAAAAAGCAGAGCAGTGACCATAAAAGCGAGGAGAGAGCATGCACGAAGCACACTAGTTCTGTCTAGTGCTTTCCGTGCAGAGAGGCGGCAAAGCTGAATGCCGTGCCAGAGCTTCACTTCTCGCTGGAGCACAGGAAGGCAAGAATGAAGAGGCAGAACACAGCCTTGGTTTCAGCAGCCTCCGGGACTGCAAAAGTTCAGCAATAGCTCTGTCAAAGCAGAACTCGGCTGAGAATGCTCTCGCAGCTTGGGAAAGTTAGGCGCAGCTGTTGACCAGCTCTGCCCGTGGCCACAGGCTGCTTCTTCCACCTTCACTGTGGCAGAGCTTTTGCGGAGCAGAGACGGCATTCTTCAAGGGCGTGTTCTCCAGGGTGCTGTGAAACAGAGCCTAGCACGCTGTCTCGCTGATACTGGCTTTCGGCAAGCAGGCGTGCCAGACCGCCGACATTCTGCACTCTGGCAGCCTAGTTGCCAGCTTTCGGCAGCTGCTGTCCTAGCAAGGCAGCTCAGGGAGTCAAAGCCAGTGCCGGGCGGCACCTTTCTGCTTTGCCCGCCTAAGCGGCGCCACGCTCCCTCGGATACTGTGTCCTTTCCCTCTGCACTGCGTCTGCCGAGGTGCTCTCTGCCTCTCGGAGCAGAAGGGCAAAGGACATTGTTTTCCACAGCAGGGTAGAAATGGCATTGCTAGCAGGAAAGCTAGATGCCTTGGAACTGTCCCCTTAGCCCTTGCCACTCACTTCAGGCTCGTACGCTGAGCAGAACAGCCTGCTGTTCTGAAGCTTCGCTGGCTGGCGTTCGTGCCCAGACGCGATTTCCTTCCCAAGGAGGCGAAGCGCCGTCTACTTCTCGCAGCGATCACGCTGCTCCTGGCTGTCGCTTCTGCCGCAACGAGCTCGCTACGAGCACTTTTCTTCTCAACCCTCTAGACCATTGCTTTCTGCTTTTCTTGTCTCGTGAATGGAGACGGAAAGCTTCTCGGCTACAATCTCGCCTAGAACAACTGCGGCTACACATTAAGCTCGCCCGGAACGCCCTGCTGAAACTTGCCTTCTGGCACCCCATTCGCGGGGCAGCCGTCTTTCTTCGGCCACCTGCCAAGTGGCCCCATATCGCCGCGCTCGTTGCACTCCGCTTGTCAGATTGGCTTCCCGTGGCGCTGATTTCAGCCTGGCCAAATACTCGCGCTGCGAAGAGCTGTCTCGCAGACAATCATGATCCAGCATAGAAAATTGTCCTGCAATGTTCCCCCCTCTTTTCCCGCATTGTGCTGCTCTGATGAATGCCTTGAGCATGGAACGACTTAAGCCAGCAAGTATTCCTCGCCGGCCACCTCTCGCTGTGCAAGAGGTATGCCGTGGACCCTTTGAACGCTGCCAAGCAAAAAGCAGAGCAGTGACCATAAAAGCGAGGAGAGAGCATGCACGAAGCACACTAGTTCTGTCTAGTGCTTCCCGTGCAGAGAGGCGGCAAAGCTGAATGCCGTGCCAGAGCTTCACTTCTCGCTGGAGCACAGGAAGGCAAGAATGAAGAGGCAGAACACAGCCTTGGTTTCAGCAGCCTCCGGGACTGCAAAAGTTCAGCAATAGCTCTGTCAAAGCAGAACTCGGCTGAGAATGCTCTCGCAGCTTGGGAAAGTTAGGCGCAGCTGTTGACCAGCTCTGCCCGTGGCCACAGGCTTCTTCTTCCACCTTCGCTGTGGCAGAGCTTTTGCGGAGCAGAGAGGGCATTCTTCAAGGGCGTGTTCTCCAAGGTGCTGTGAAACAGAGCCTAGCACGCTGTCTCGCTGATACTGGCTTTCGGCAAGCAGGCGTGCCAGACCGCCTACATTCTGCACTCTGGCAGCCTAGTTGCCAGCTTTCGGCAGCTGCTGTCCTAGCAAGGCAGCTCAGGGAGTCAAAGCCAGTGCCGGGCGGCACCTTTCTGCTTTGCCCGCCTACGCGGCGCCACGCTCCCTCGGATACTGTGTCCTTTCCCTCTGCACTGCGTCTGCCGAGGTGCTCTGTGCCTCTCGGAGCAGAAGGGCAAAGGACAATGTTTTCCACAGCAGGGTAGAAATGGCATTGCTAGCAGGAAAGCTAGATGCCTTGGAACTGTCCCCTTAGCCCTTGCCACTCACTTCAGGCTCGTACGCTGAGCAGAACAGCCTGCTGTTCTGAAGCTTCGCTGGCTGGCGTTCGTGCCCAGACGCGATTTCCTTCCCAAGGAGGCGAAGCGCCGTCTACTTCTCGCACCGAGCACGCTGCTCCTGGCTTTCGCTTCTGCCGCAACGAGCTCGCTACGAGCACTTTTCTTCTCAACCCTCTAGACCATTGCTTTCTGCTTTTCTTGTCTCGTGAATGGAGACGGAAAGCTTCTCGGCTACAATCTCGCCTAGAACAACTGCGGCTACACATTAAGCTCGCCCGCAACGCCCTGCTGAAACTTGCCTTCTGGCACCCCATTCGCGGGGCAGCCGTCTTTCTTCGGCCACCTGCCAAGTGGCCCCATATCGCCGCGCTCGTTGCACTCCGCTTGTCAGATTGGCTTCCCGTGGCGCTGATTTCAGCCTGGCCAAATACTCGCGCTGCGAAGAGCTGTCTCGCAGACAATCATGATCCAGCATAGAAATTTGTCCTGCAATGTTCCCCCCTCTTTTCCCGCATTGTGCTGCTCTGATGAATGCCTTGAGCATGGAACGACTTAAGCCAGCAAGTATTCCTCGCCGGCCACCTCTCGCTGTGCAAGAGGTATGCCGTGGACCCTTGGAACGCTGCCAAGCAAAAAGCAGAGCAGTGACCATAAAAGCGAGGAGAGAGCATGCACGAAGCACACTAGTTCTGTCTAGTGCTTTCCGTGCAGAGAGGCGGCAAAGCTGAATGCCGTGCCAGAGCTTCACTTCTCGCTGGAGCACAGGAAGGCAAGAATGAAGAGGCAGAACACAGCCTTGGTTTCAGCAGCCTCCGGGACTGCAAAAGTTCAGCAATAGCTCTGTCAAAGCAGAACTCGGCTGAGAATGCTCTCGCAGCTTGGGAAAGTTAGGCGCAGCTGTTGACCAGCTCTGCCCGTGGCCACAGGCTGCTTCTTCCACCTTCACTGTGGCAGAGCTTTTGCGGAGCAGAGACGGCATTCTTCAAGGGCGTGTTCTCCAGGGTGCTGTGAAACAGAGCCTAGCACGCTGTCTCGCTGATACTGGCTTTCGGCAAGCAGGCGTGCCAGACCGCCGACATTCTGCACTCTGGCAGCCTAGTTGCCAGCTTTCGGCAGCTGCTGTCCTAGCAAGGCAGCTCAGGGAGTCAAAGCCAGTGCCGGGCGGCACCTTTCTGCTTTGCCCGCCTAAGCGGCGCCACGCTCCCTCGGATACTGTGTCCTTTCCCTCTGCACTGCGTCTGCCGAGGTGCTCTCTGCCTCTCGGAGCAGAAGGGCAAAGGACATTGTTTTCCACAGCAGGGTAGAAATGGCATTGCTAGCAGGAAAGCTAGATGCCTTGGAACTGTCCCCTTAGCCCTTGCCACTCACTTCAGGCTCGTACGCTGAGCAGAACAGCCTGCTGTTCTGAAGCTTCGCTGGCTGGCGTTCGTGCCCAGACGCGATTTCCTTCCCAAGGAGGCGAAGCGCCGTCTACTTCTCGCAGCGATCACGCTGCTCCTGGCTGTCGCTTCTGCCGCAACGAGCTCGCTACGAGCACTTTTCTTCTCAACCCTCTAGACCATTGCTTTCTGCTTTTCTTGTCTCGTGAATGGAGACGGAAAGCTTCTCGGCTACAATCTCGCCTAGAACAACTGCGGCTACACATTAAGCTCGCCCGGAACGCCCTGCTGAAACTTGCCTTCTGGCACCCCATTCGCGGGGCAGCCGTCTTTCTTCGGCCACCTGCCAAGTGGCCCCATATCGCCGCGCTCGTTGCACTCCGCTTGTCAGATTGGCTTCCCGTGGCGCTGATTTCAGCCTGGCCAAATACTCGCGCTGCGAAGAGCTGTCTCGCAGACAATCATGATCCAGCATAGAAAATTGTCCTGCAATGTTCCCCCCTCTTTTCCCGCATTGTGCTGCTCTGATGAATGCCTTGAGCATGGAACGACTTAAGCCAGCAAGTATTCCTCGCCGGCCACCTCTCGCTGTGCAAGAGGTATGCCGTGGACCCTTTGAACGCTGCCAAGCAAAAAGCAGAGCAGTGACCATAAAAGCGAGGAGAGAGCATGCACGAAGCACACTAGTTCTGTCTAGTGCTTTCCGTGCAGAGAGGCGGCAAAGCTGAATGCCGTGCCAGAGCTTCACTTCTCGCTGGAGCACAGGAAGGCAAGAATGAAGAGGCAGAACACAGCCTTGGTTTCAGCAGCCTCCGGGACTGCAAAAGTTCAGCAATAGCTCTGTCAAAGCAGAACTCGGCTGAGAATGCTCTCGCAGCTTGGGAAAGTTAGGCGCAGCTGTTGACCAGCTCTGCCCGTGGCCACAGGCTGCTTCTTCCACCTTCACTGTGGCAGAGCTTTTGCGGAGCAGAGACGGCATTCTTCAAGTGCGTGTTCTCCAGGGTGCTGTGAAACAGAGCCTAGCACGCTGTCTCGCTGATACTGGCTTTCGGCAAGCAGGCGTGCCAGACCGCCTACATTCTGCACTCTGGCAGCCTAGTTGCCAGCTTTCGGCAGCTGCTGTCCTAGCAAGGAAGCTCAGGGAGTCAAAGCCAGTGCCGGGCGGCACCTTTCTGCTTTGCCCGCCTAAGCGGCGCCACGCTCCCTCGGATACTGTGTCCTTTCCCTCTGCACTGCGTCTGCCGAGGTGCTCTGTGCCTCTCGGAGCAGAAGGGCAAAGGACAATGTTTTCCGCAGCAGGGTAGAAATGGCATTGCTAGCAGGAAAGCTAGATGCCTTGGAACTGTCCCCTTAGCCCTTGCCACTCACTTCAGGCTCGTACGCTGAGCAGAACAGCCTGCTGTTCTGAAGCTTCGCTGGCTGGCGTTCGTGCCCAGACGCGATTTCCTTCCCAAGGAGGCGAAGCGCCGTCTACTTCTCGCAGCGAGCACGCTGCTCCTGGCTGTCGCTTCTGCCGCAACGAGCTCGCTACGAGCACTTTTCTTCTCAACCCTCTAGACCATTGCTTTCTGCTTTTCTTGTCTCGTGAATGGAGACGGAAAGCTTCTCGGCTACAATCTCGCCTAGAACAACTGCGGCTACACATTAAGCTCGCCCGGAACGCCCTGCTGAAACTTGCCTTCTGGCACCCCATTCGCGGGGCAGCCGTCTTTCTTCGGCCACCTGCCAAGTGGCCCCATATCGCCGCGCTCGTTGCACTCCGCTTGTCAGATTGGCTTCCCGTGGCGCTGATTTCAGCCTGGCCAAATACTCGCGCTGCGAAGAGCTGTCTCGCAGACAATCATGATCCAGCATAGAAATTTGTCCTGCAATGTTCCCCCCTCTTTTCCCGCATTGTGCTGCTCTGATGAATGCCTTGAGCATGGAACGACTTAAGCCAGCAAGTATTCCTCGCCGGCCACCTCTCGCTGTGCAAGAGGTATGCCGTGGACCCTTTGAACGCTGCCAAGCAAAAAGCAGAGCAGTGACCATAAAAGCGAGGAGAGAGCATGCACGAAGCACACTAGTTCTGTCTAGTGCTTCCCGTGCAGAGAGGCGGCAAAGCTGAATGCCGTGCCAGAGCTTCACTTCTCGCTGGAGCACAGGAAGGCAAGAATGAAGAGGCAGAACACAGCCTTGGTTTCAGCAGCCTCCGGGACTGCAAAAGTTCAGCAATAGCTCTGTCAAAGCAGAACTCGGCTGAGAATGCTCTCGCAGCTTGGGAAAGTTAGGCGCAGCTGTTGACCAGCTCTGCCCGTGGCCACAGGCTTCTTCTTCCACCTTCGCTGTGGCAGAGCTTTTGCGGAGCAGAGAGGGCATTCTTCAAGGGCGTGTTCTCCAAGGTGCTGTGAAACAGAGCCTAGCACGCTGTCTCGCTGATACTGGCTTTCGGCAAGCAGGCGTGCCAGACCGCCTACATTCTGCACTCTGGCAGCCTAGTTGCCAGCTTTCGGCAGCTGCTGTCCTAGCAAGGCAGCTCAGGGAGTCAAAGCCAGTGCCGGGCGGCACCTTTCTGCTTTGCCCGCCTACGCGGCGCCACGCTCCCTCGGATACTGTGTCCTTTCCCTCTGCACTGCGTCTGCCGAGGTGCTCTGTGCCTCTCGGAGCAGAAGGGCAAAGGACAATGTTTTCCACAGCAGGGTAGAAATGGCATTGCTAGCAGGAAAGCTAGATGCCTTGGAACTGTCCCCTTAGCCCTTGCCACTCACTTCAGGCTCGTACGCTGAGCAGAACAGCCTGCTGTTCTGAAGCTTCGCTGGCTGGCGTTCGTGCCCAGACGCGATTTCCTTCCCAAGGAGGCGAAGCGCCGTCTACTTCTCGCACCGAGCACGCTGCTCCTGGCTTTCGCTTCTGCCGCAACGAGCTCGCTACGAGCACTTTTCTTCTCAACCCTCTAGACCATTGCTTTCTGCTTTTCTTGTCTCGTGAATGGAGACGGAAAGCTTCTCGGCTACAATCTCGCCTAGAACAACTGCGGCTACACATTAAGCTCGCCCGCAACGCCCTGCTGAAACTTGCCTTCTGGCACCCCATTCGCGGGGCAGCCGTCTTTCTTCGGCCACCTGCCAAGTGGCCCCATATCGCCGCGCTCGTTGCACTCCGCTTGTCAGATTGGCTTCCCGTGGCGCTGATTTCAGCCTGGCCAAATACTCGCGCTGCGAAGAGCTGTCTCGCAGACAATCATGATCCAGCATAGAAATTTGTCCTGCAATGTTCCCCCCTCTTTTCCCGCATTGTGCTGCTCTGATGAATGCCTTGAGCATGGAACGACTTAAGCCAGCAAGTATTCCTCGCCGGCCACCTCTCGCTGTGCAAGAGGTATGCCGTGGACCCTTGGAACGCTGCCAAGCAAAAAGCAGAGCAGTGACCATAAAAGCGAGGAGAGAGCATGCACGAAGCACACTAGTTCTGTCTAGTGCTTTCCGTGCAGAGAGGCGGCAAAGCTGAATGCCGTGCCAGAGCTTCACTTCTCGCTGGAGCACAGGAAGGCAAGAATGAAGAGGCAGAACACAGCCTTGGTTTCAGCAGCCTCCGGGACTGCAAAAGTTCAGCAATAGCTCTGTCAAAGCAGAACTCGGCTGAGAATGCTCTCGCAGCTTGGGAAAGTTAGGCGCAGCTGTTGACCAGCTCTGCCCGTGGCCACAGGCTGCTTCTTCCACCTTCACTGTGGCAGAGCTTTTGCGGAGCAGAGACGGCATTCTTCAAGGGCGTGTTCTCCAGGGTGCTGTGAAACAGAGCCTAGCACGCTGTCTCGCTGATACTGGCTTTCGGCAAGCAGGCGTGCCAGACCGCCTACATTCTGCACTCTGGCAGCCTAGTTGCCAGCTTTCGGCAGCTGCTGTCCTAGCAAGGCAGCTCAGGGAGTCAAAGCCAGTGCCGGGCGGCACCTTTCTGCTTTGCCCGCCTAAGCGGCGCCACGCTCCCTCGGATACTGTGTCCTTTCCCTCTGCACTGCGTCTGCCGAGGTGCTCTCTGCCTCTCGGAGCAGAAGGGCAAAGGACATTGTTTTCCACAGCAGGGTAGAAATGGCATTGCTAGCAGGAAAGCTAGATGCCTTGGAACTGTCCCCTTAGCCCTTGCCACTCACTTCAGGCTCGTACGCTGAGCAGAACAGCCTGCTGTTCTGAAGCTTCGCTGGCTGGCGTTCGTGCCCAGACGCGATTTCCTTCCCAAGGAGGCGAAGCGCCGTCTACTTCTCGCAGCGATCACGCTGCTCCTGGCTGTCGCTTCTGCCGCAACGAGCTCGCTACGAGCACTTTTCTTCTCAACCCTCTAGACCATTGCTTTCTGCTTTTCTTGTCTCGTGAATGGAGACGGAAAGCTTCTCGGCTACAATCTCGCCTAGAACAAGTGCGGCTACACATTAAGCTCGCCCGGAACGCCCTGCTGAAACTTGCCTTCTGGCACCCCATTCGCGGGGCAGCCGTCTTTCTTCGGCCACCTGCCAAGTGGCCCCATATCGCCGCGCTCGTTGCACTCCGCTTGTCAGATTGGCTTCCCGTGGCGCTGATTTCAGCCTGGCCAAATACTCGCGCTGCGAAGAGCTGTCTCGCAGACAATCATGATCCAGCATAGAAATTTGTCCTGCAATGTTCCCCCCTCTTTTCCCGCATTGTGCTGCTCTGATGAATGCCTTGAGCATGGAACGACTTAAGCCAGCAAGTATTCCTCGCCGGCCACCTCTCGCTGTGCAAGAGGTATGCCGTGGACCCTTTGAACGCTGCCAAGCAAAAAGCAGAGCAGTGACCATAAAAGCGAGGAGAGAGCATGCACGAAGCACACTAGTTCTGTCTAGTGCTTCCCGTGCAGAGAGGCGGCAAAGCTGAATGCCGTGCCAGAGCTTCACTTCTCGCTGGAGCACAGGAAGGCAAGAATGAAGAGGCAGAACACAGCCTTGGTTTCAGCAGCCTCCGGGACTGCAAAAGTTCAGCAATAGCTCTGTCAAAGCAGAACTCGGCCGAGAATGCTCTCGCAGCTTGGGAAAGTTAGGCGCAGCTGTTGACCAGCTCTGCCCGTGGCCACAGGCTTCTTCTTCCACCTTCGCTGTGGCAGAGCTTTTGCGGAGCAGAGAGGGCATTCTTCAAGGGCGTGTTCTCCAAGGTGCTGTGAAACAGAGCCTAGCACGCTGTCTCGCTGATACTGGCTTTCGGCAAGCAGGCGTGCCAGACCGCCTACATTCTGCACTCTGGCAGCCTAGTTGCCAGCTTTCGGCAGCTGCTGTCCTAGCAAGGCAGCTCAGGGAGTCAAAGCCAGTGCCGGGCGGCACCTTTCTGCTTTGCCCGCCTACGCGGCGCCACGCTCCCTCGGATACTGTGTCCTTTCCCTCTGCACTGCGTCTGCCGAGGTGCTCTGTGCCTCTCGGAGCAGAAGGGCAAAGGACAATGTTTTCCACAGCAGGGTAGAAATGGCATTGCTAGCAGGAAAGCTAGATGCCTTGGAACTGTCCCCTTAGCCCTTGCCACTCACTTCAGGCTCGTACGCTGAGCAGAACAGCCTGCTGTTCTGAAGCTTCGCTGGCTGGCGTTCGTGCCCAGACGCGATTTCCTTCCCAAGGAGGCGAAGCGCCGTCTACTTCTCGCACCGAGCACGCTGCTCCTGGCTTTCGCTTCTGCCGCAACGAGCTCGCTACGAGCACTTTTCTTCTCAACCCTCTAGACCATTGCTTTCTGCTTTTCTTGTCTCGTGAATGGAGACGGAAAGCTTCTCGGCTACAATCTCGCCTAGAACAACTGCGGCTACACATTAAGCTCGCCCGCAACGCCCTGCTGAAACTTGCCTTCTGGCACCCCATTCGCGGGGCAGCCGTCTTTCTTCGGCCACCTGCCAAGTGGCCCCATATCGCCGCGCTCGTTGCACTCCGCTTGTCAGATTGGCTTCCCGTGGCGCTGATTTCAGCCTGGCCAAATACTCGCGCTGCGAAGAGCTGTCTCGCAGACAATCATGATCCAGCATAGAAATTTGTCCTGCAATGTTCCCCCCTCTTTTCCCGCATTGTGCTGCTCTGATGAATGCCTTGAGCATGGAACGACTTAAGCCAGCAAGTATTCCTCGCCGGCCACCTCTCGCTGTGCAAGAGGTATGCCGTGGACCCTTGGAACGCTGCCAAGCAAAAAGCAGAGCAGTGACCATAAAAGCGAGGAGAGAGCATGCACGAAGCACACTAGTTCTGTCTAGTGCTTTCCGTGCAGAGAGGCGGCAAAGCTGAATGCCGTGCCAGAGCTTCACTTCTCGCTGGAGCACAGGAAGGCAAGAATGAAGAGGCAGAACACAGCCTTGGTTTCAGCAGCCTCCGGGACTGCAAAAGTTCAGCAATAGCTCTGTCAAAGCAGAACTCGGCTGAGAATGCTCTCGCAGCTTGGGAAAGTTAGGCGCAGCTGTTGACCAGCTCTGCCCGTGGCCACAGGCTGCTTCTTCCACCTTCACTGTGGCAGAGCTTTTGCGGAGCAGAGACGGCATTCTTCAAGGGCGTGTTCTCCAGGGTGCTGTGAAACAGAGCCTAGCACGCTGTCTCGCTGATACTGGCTTTCGGCAAGCAGGCGTGCCAGACCGCCTACATTCTGCACTCTGGCAGCCTAGTTGCCAGCTTTCGGCAGCTGCTGTCCTAGCAAGGCAGCTCAGGGAGTCAAAGCCAGTGCCGGGCGGCACCTTTCTGCTTTGCCCGCCTAAGCGGCGCCACGCTCCCTCGGATACTGTGTCCTTTCCCTCTGCACTGCGTCTGCCGAGGTGCTCTCTGCCTCTCGGAGCAGAAGGGCAAAGGACATTGTTTTCCACAGCAGGGTAGAAATGGCATTGCTAGCAGGAAAGCTAGATGCCTTGGAACTGTCCCCTTAGCCCTTGCCACTCACTTCAGGCTCGTACGCTGAGCAGAACAGCCTGCTGTTCTGAAGCTTCGCTGGCTGGCGTTCGTGCCCAGACGCGATTTCCTTCCCAAGGAGGCGAAGCGCCGTCTACTTCTCGCAGCGATCACGCTGCTCCTGGCTGTCGCTTCTGCCGCAACGAGCTCGCTACGAGCACTTTTCTTCTCAACCCTCTAGACCATTGCTTTCTGCTTTTCTTGTCTCGTGAATGGAGACGGAAAGCTTCTCGGCTACAATCTCGCCTAGAACAAGTGCGGCTACACATTAAGCTCGCCCGGAACGCCCTGCTGAAACTTGCCTTCTGGCACCCCATTCGCGGGGCAGCCGTCTTTCTTCGGCCACCTGCCAAGTGGCCCCATATCGCCGCGCTCGTTGCACTCCGCTTGTCAGATTGGCTTCCCGTGGCGCTGATTTCAGCCTGGCCAAATACTCGCGCTGCGAAGAGCTGTCTCGCAGACAATCATGATCCAGCATAGAAATTTGTCCTGCAATGTTCCCCCCTCTTTTCCCGCATTGTGCTGCTCTGATGAATGCCTTGAGCATGGAACGACTTAAGCCAGCAAGTATTCCTCGCCGGCCACCTCTCGCTGTGCAAGAGGTATGCCGTGGACCCTTTGAACGCTGCCAAGCAAAAAGCAGAGCAGTGACCATAAAAGCGAGGAGAGAGCATGCACGAAGCACACTAGTTCTGTCTAGTGCTTTCCGTGCAGAGAGGCGGCAAAGCTGAATGCCGTGCCAGAGCTTCACTTCTCGCTGGAGCACAGGAAGGCAAGAATGAAGAGGCAGAACACAGCCTTGGTTTCAGCAGCCTCCGGGACTGCAAAAGTTCAGCAATAGCTCTGTCAAAGCAGAACTCGGCTGAGAATGCTCTCGCAGCTTGGGAAAGTTAGGCGCAGCTGTTGACCAGCTCTGCCCGTGGCCACAGGCTTCTTCTTCCACCTTCGCTGTGGCAGAGCTTTTGCGGAGCAGAGAGGGCATTCTTCAAGGGCGTGTTCTCCAAGGTGCTGTGAAACAGAGCCTAGCACGCTGTCTCGCTGATACTGGCTTTCGGCAAGCAGGCGTGCCAGACCGCCTACATTCTGCACTCTGGCAGCCTAGTTGCCAGCTTTCGGCAGCTGCTGTCCTAGCAAGGCAGCTCAGGGAGTCAAAGCCAGTGCCGGGCGGCACCTTTCTGCTTTGCCCGCCTACGCGGCGCCACGCTCCCTCGGATACTGTGTCCTTTCCCTCTGCACTGCGTCTGCCGAGGTGCTCTGTGCCTCTCGGAGCAGAAGGGCAAAGGACAATGTTTTCCACAGCAGGGTAGAAATGGCATTGCTAGCAGGAAAGCTAGATGCCTTGGAACTGTCCCCTTAGCCCTTGCCACTCACTTCAGGCTCGTACGCTGAGCAGAACAGCCTGCTGTTCTGAAGCTTCGCTGGCTGGCGTTCGTGCCCAGACGCGATTTCCTTCCCAAGGAGGCGAAGCGCCGTCTACTTCTCGCACCGAGCACGCTGCTCCTGGCTTTCGCTTCTGCCGCAACGAGCTCGCTACGAGCACTTTTCTTCTCAACCCTCTAGACCATTGCTTTCTGCTTTTCTTGTCTCGTGAATGGAGACGGAAAGCTTCTCGGCTACAATCTCGCCTAGAACAACTGCGGCTACACATTAAGCTCGCCCGCAACGCCCTGCTGAAACTTGCCTTCTGGCACCCCATTCGCGGGGCAGCCGTCTTTCTTCGGCCACCTGCCAAGTGGCCCCATATCGCCGCGCTCGTTGCACTCCGCTTGTCAGATTGGCTTCCCGTGGCGCTGATTTCAGCCTGGCCAAATACTCGCGCTGCGAAGAGCTGTCTCGCAGACAATCATGATCCAGCATAGAAATTTGTCCTGCAATGTTCCCCCCTCTTTTCCCGCATTGTGCTGCTCTGATGAATGCCTTGAGCATGGAACGACTTAAGCCAGCAAGTATTCCTCGCCGGCCACCTCTCGCTGTGCAAGAGGTATGCCGTGGACCCTTGGAACGCTGCCAAGCAAAAAGCAGAGCAGTGACCATAAAAGCGAGGAGAGAGCATGCACGAAGCACACTAGTTCTGTCTAGTGCTTTCCGTGCAGAGAGGCGGCAAAGCTGAATGCCGTGCCAGAGCTTCACTTCTCGCTGGAGCACAGGAAGGCAAGAATGAAGAGGCAGAACACAGCCTTGGTTTCAGCAGCCTCCGGGACTGCAAAAGTTCAGCAATAGCTCTGTCAAAGCAGAACTCGGCTGAGAATGCTCTCGCAGCTTGGGAAAGTTAGGCGCAGCTGTTGACCAGCTCTGCCCGTGGCCACAGGCTGCTTCTTCCACCTTCACTGTGGCAGAGCTTTTGCGGAGCAGAGACGGCATTCTTCAAGGGCGTGTTCTCCAGGGTGCTGTGAAACAGAGCCTAGCACGCTGTCTCGCTGATACTGGCTTTCGGCAAGCAGGCGTGCCAGACCGCCTACATTCTGCACTCTGGCAGCCTAGTTGCCAGCTTTCGGCAGCTGCTGTCCTAGCAAGGCAGCTCAGGGAGTCAAAGCCAGTGCCGGGCGGCACCTTTCTGCTTTGCCCGCCTAAGCGGCGCCACGCTCCCTCGGATACTGTGTCCTTTCCCTCTGCACTGCGTCTGCCGAGGTGCTCTCTGCCTCTCGGAGCAGAAGGGCAAAGGACATTGTTTTCCACAGCAGGGTAGAAATGGCATTGCTAGCAGGAAAGCTAGATGCCTTGGAACTGTCCCCTTAGCCCTTGCCACTCACTTCAGGCTCGTACGCTGAGCAGAACAGCCTGCTGTTCTGAAGCTTCGCTGGCTGGCGTTCGTGCCCAGACGCGATTTCCTTCCCAAGGAGGCGAAGCGCCGTCTACTTCTCGCAGCGATCACGCTGCTCCTGGCTGTCGCTTCTGCCGCAACGAGCTCGCTACGAGCACTTTTCTTCTCAACCCTCTAGACCATTGCTTTCTGCTTTTCTTGTCTCGTGAATGGAGACGGAAAGCTTCTCGGCTACAATCTCGCCTAGAACAAGTGCGGCTACACATTAAGCTCGCCCGGAACGCCCTGCTGAAACTTGCCTTCTGGCACCCCATTCGCGGGGCAGCCGTCTTTCTTCGGCCACCTGCCAAGTGGCCCCATATCGCCGCGCTCGTTGCACTCCGCTTGTCAGATTGGCTTCCCGTGGCGCTGATTTCAGCCTGGCCAAATACTCGCGCTGCGAAGAGCTGTCTCGCAGACAATCATGATCCAGCATAGAAAATTGTCCTGCAATGTTCCCCCCTCTTTTCCCGCATTGTGCTGCTCTGATGAATGCCTTGAGCATGGAACGACTTAAGCCAGCAAGTATTCCTCGCCGGCCACCTCTCGCTGTGCAAGAGGTATGCCGTGGACCCTTTGAACGCTGCCAAGCAAAAAGCAGAGCAGTGACCATAAAAGCGAGGAGAGAGCATGCACGAAGCACACTAGTTCTGTCTAGTGCTTTCCGTGCAGAGAGGCGGCAAAGCTGAATGCCGTGCCAGAGCTTCACTTCTCGCTGGAGCACAGGAAGGCAAGAATGAAGAGGCAGAACACAGCCTTGGTTTCAGCAGCCTCCGGGACTGCAAAAGTTCAGCAATAGCTCTGTCAAAGCAGAACTCGGCTGAGAATGCTCTCGCAGCTTGGGAAAGTTAGGCGCAGCTGTTGACCAGCTCTGCCCGTGGCCACAGGCTGCTTCTTCCACCTTCACTGTGGCAGAGCTTTTGCGGAGCAGAGACGGCATTCTTCAAGTGCGTGTTCTCCAGGGTGCTGTGAAACAGAGCCTAGCACGCTGTCTCGCTGATACTGGCTTTCGGCAAGCAGGCGTGCCAGACCGCCTACATTCTGCACTCTGGCAGCCTAGTTGCCAGCTTTCGGCAGCTGCTGTCCTAGCAAGGAAGCTCAGGGAGTCAAAGCCAGTGCCGGGCGGCACCTTTCTGCTTTGCCCGCCTAAGCGGCGCCACGCTCCCTCGGATACTGTGTCCTTTCCCTCTGCACTGCGTCTGCCGAGGTGCTCTGTGCCTCTCGGAGCAGAAGGGCAAAGGACAATGTTTTCCGCAGCAGGGTAGAAATGGCATTGCTAGCAGGAAAGCTAGATGCCTTGGAACTGTCCCCTTAGCCCTTGCCACTCACTTCAGGCTCGTACGCTGAGCAGAACAGCCTGCTGTTCTGAAGCTTCGCTGGCTGGCGTTCGTGCCCAGACGCGATTTCCTTCCCAAGGAGGCGAAGCGCCGTCTACTTCTCGCAGCGATCACGCTGCTCCTGGCTGTCGCTTCTGCCGCAACGAGCTCGCTACGAGCACTTTTCTTCTCAACCCTCTAGACCATTGCTTTCTGCTTTTCTTGTCTCGTGAATGGAGACGGAAAGCTTCTCGGCTACAATCTCGCCTAGAACAAGTGCGGCTACACATTAAGCTCGCCCGGAACGCCCTGCTGAAACTTGCCTTCTGGCACCCCATTCGCGGGGCAGCCGTCTTTCTTCGGCCACCTGCCAAGTGGCCCCATATCGCCGCGCTCGTTGCACTCCGCTTGTCAGATTGGCTTCCCGTGGCGCTGATTTCAGCCTGGCCAAATACTCGCGCTGCGAAGAGCTGTCTCGCAGACAATCATGATCCAGCATAGAAATTTGTCCTGCAATGTTCCCCCCTCTTTTCCCGCATTGTGCTGCTCTGATGAATGCCTTGAGCATGGAACGACTTAAGCCAGCAAGTATTCCTCGCCGGCCACCTCTCGCTGTGCAAGAGGTATGCCGTGGACCCTTGGAACGCTGCCAAGCAAAAAGCAGAGCAGTGACCATAAAAGCGAGGAGAGAGCATGCACGAAGCACACTAGTTCTGTCTAGTGCTTTCCGTGCAGAGAGGCGGCAAAGCTGAATGCCGTGCCAGAGCTTCACTTCTCGCTGGAGCACAGGAAGGCAAGAATGAAGAGGCAGAACACAGCCTTGGTTTCAGCAGCCTCCGGGACTGCAAAAGTTCAGCAATAGCTCTGTCAAAGCAGAACTCGGCTGAGAATGCTCTCGCAGCTTGGGAAAGTTAGGCGCAGCTGTTGACCAGCTCTGCCCGTGGCCACAGGCTTCTTCTTCCACCTTCGCTGTGGCAGAGCTTTTGCGGAGCAGAGAGGGCATTCTTCAAGGGCGTGTTCTCCAGGGTGCTGTGAAACAGAGCCTAGCACGCTGTCTCGCTGATACTGGCTTTCGGCAAGCAGGCGTGCCAGACCGCCTACATTCTGCACTCTGGCAGCCTAGTTGCCAGCTTTCGGCAGCTGCTGTCCTAGCAAGGCAGCTCAGGGAGTCAAAGCCAGTGCCGGGCGGCACCTTTCTGCTTTGCCCGCCTACGCGGCGCCACGCTCCCTCGGATACTGTGTCCTTTCCCTCTGCACTGCGTCTGCCGAGGTGCTCTGTGCCTCTCGGAGCAGAAGGGCAAAGGACAATGTTTTCCACAGCAGGGTAGAAATGGCATTGCTAGCAGGAAAGCTAGATGCCTTGGAACTGTCCCCTTAGCCCTTGCCACTCACTTCAGGCTCGTACGCTGAGCAGAACAGCCTGCTGTTCTGAAGCTTCGCTGGCTGGCGTTCGTGCCCAGACGCGATTTCCTTCCCAAGGAGGCGAAGCGCCGTCTACTTCTCGCACCGAGCACGCTGCTCCTGGCTTTCGCTTCTGCCGCAACGAGCTCGCTACGAGCACTTTTCTTCTCAACCCTCTAGACCATTGCTTTCTGCTTTTCTTGTCTCGTGAATGGAGACGGAAAGCTTCTCGGCTACAATCTCGCCTAGAACAACTGCGGCTACACATTAAGCTCGCCCGCAACGCCCTGCTGAAACTTGCCTTCTGGCACCCCATTCGCGGGGCAGCCGTCTTTCTTCGGCCACCTGCCAAGTGGCCCCATATCGCCGCGCTCGTTGCACTCCGCTTGTCAGATTGGCTTCCCGTGGCGCTGATTTCAGCCTGGCCAAATACTCGCGCTGCGAAGAGCTGTCTCGCAGACAATCATGATCCAGCATAGAAATTTGTCCTGCAATGTTCCCCCCTCTTTTCCCGCATTGTGCTGCTCTGATGAATGCCTTGAGCATGGAACGACTTAAGCCAGCAAGTATTCCTCGCCGGCCACCTCTCGCTGTGCAAGAGGTATGCCGTGGACCCTTGGAACGCTGCCAAGCAAAAAGCAGAGCAGTGACCATAAAAGCGAGGAGAGAGCATGCACGAAGCACACTAGTTCTGTCTAGTGCTTTCCGTGCAGAGAGGCGGCAAAGCTGAATGCCGTGCCAGAGCTTCACTTCTCGCTGGAGCACAGGAAGGCAAGAATGAAGAGGCAGAACACAGCCTTGGTTTCAGCAGCCTCCGGGACTGCAAAAGTTCAGCAATAGCTCTGTCAAAGCAGAACTCGGCTGAGAATGCTCTCGCAGCTTGGGAAAGTTAGGCGCAGCTGTTGACCAGCTCTGCCCGTGGCCACAGGCTTCTTCTTCCACCTTCGCTGTGGCAGAGCTTTTGCGGAGCAGAGAGGGCATTCTTCAAGGGCGTGTTCTCCAGGGTGCTGTGAAACAGAGCCTAGCACGCTGTCTCGCTGATACTGGCTTTCGGCAAGCAGGCGTGCCAGACCGCCTACATTCTGCACTCTGGCAGCCTAGTTGCCAGCTTTCGGCAGCTGCTGTCCTAGCAAGGCAGCTCAGGGAGTCAAAGCCAGTGCCGGGCGGCACCTTTCTGCTTTGCCCGCCTACGCGGCGCCACGCTCCCTCGGATACTGTGTCCTTTCCCTCTGCACTGCGTCTGCCGAGGTGCTCTGTGCCTCTCGGAGCAGAAGGGCAAAGGACAATGTTTTCCACAGCAGGGTAGAAATGGCATTGCTAGCAGGAAAGCTAGATGCCTTGGAACTGTCCCCTTAGCCCTTGCCACTCACTTCAGGCTCGTACGCTGAGCAGAACAGCCTGCTGTTCTGAAGCTTCGCTGGCTGGCGTTCGTGCCCAGACGCGATTTCCTTCCCAAGGAGGCGAAGCGCCGTCTACTTCTCGCACCGAGCACGCTGCTCCTGGCTTTCGCTTCTGCCGCAACGAGCTCGCTACGAGCACTTTTCTTCTCAACCCTCTAGACCATTGCTTTCTGCTTTTCTTGTCTCGTGAATGGAGACGGAAAGCTTCTCGGCTACAATCTCGCCTAGAACAACTGCGGCTACACATTAAGCTCGCCCGCAACGCCCTGCTGAAACTTGCCTTCTGGCACCCCATTCGCGGGGCAGCCGTCTTTCTTCGGCCACCTGCCAAGTGGCCCCATATCGCCGCGCTCGTTGCACTCCGCTTGTCAGATTGGCTTCCCGTGGCGCTGATTTCAGCCTGGCCAAATACTCGCGCTGCGAAGAGCTGTCTCGCAGACAATCATGATCCAGCATAGAAATTTGTCCTGCAATGTTCCCCCCTCTTTTCCCGCATTGTGCTGCTCTGATGAATGCCTTGAGCATGGAACGACTTAAGCCAGCAAGTATTCCTCGCCGGCCACCTCTCGCTGTGCAAGAGGTATGCCGTGGACCCTTGGAACGCTGCCAAGCAAAAAGCAGAGCAGTGACCATAAAAGCGAGGAGAGAGCATGCACGAAGCACACTAGTTCTGTCTAGTGCTTTCCGTGCAGAGAGGCGGCAAAGCTGAATGCCGTGCCAGAGCTTCACTTCTCGCTGGAGCACAGGAAGGCAAGAATGAAGAGGCAGAACACAGCCTTGGTTTCAGCAGCCTCCGGGACTGCAAAAGTTCAGCAATAGCTCTGTCAAAGCAGAACTCGGCTGAGAATGCTCTCGCAGCTTGGGAAAGTTAGGCGCAGCTGTTGACCAGCTCTGCCCGTGGCCACAGGCTGCTTCTTCCACCTTCACTGTGGCAGAGCTTTTGCGGAGCAGAGACGGCATTCTTCAAGGGCGTGTTCTCCAGGGTGCTGTGAAACAGAGCCTAGCACGCTGTCTCGCTGATACTGGCTTTCGGCAAGCAGGCGTGCCAGACCGCCTACATTCTGCACTCTGGCAGCCTAGTTGCCAGCTTTCGGCAGCTGCTGTCCTAGCAAGGCAGCTCAGGGAGTCAAAGCCAGTGCCGGGCGGCACCTTTCTGCTTTGCCCGCCTAAGCGGCGCCACGCTCCCTCGGATACTGTGTCCTTTCCCTCTGCACTGCGTCTGCCGAGGTGCTCTGTGCCTCTCGGAGCAGAAGGGCAAAGGACAATGTTTTCCACAGCAGGGTAGAAATGGCATTGCTAGCAGGAAAGCTAGATGCCTTGGAACTGTCCCCTTAGCCCTTGCCACTCACTTCAGGCTCGTACGCTGAGCAGAACAGCCTGCTGTTCTGAAGCTTCGCTGGCTGGCGTTCGTGCCCAGACGCGATTTCCTTCCCAAGGAGGCGAAGCGCCGTCTACTTCTCGCACCGAGCACGCTGCTCCTGGCTTTCGCTTCTGCCGCAACGAGCTCGCTACGAGCACTTTTCTTCTCAACCCTCTAGACCATTGCTTTCTGCTTTTCTTGTCTCGTGAATGGAGACGGAAAGCTTCTCGGCTACAATCTCGCCTAGAACAACTGCGGCTACACATTAAGCTCGCCCGCAACGCCCTGCTGAAACTTGCCTTCTGGCACCCCATTCGCGGGGCAGCCGTCTTTCTTCGGCCACCTGCCAAGTGGCCCCATATCGCCGCGCTCGTTGCACTCCGCTTGTCAGATTGGCTTCCCGTGGCGCTGATTTCAGCCTGGCCAAATACTCGCGCTGCGAAGAGCTGTCTCGCAGACAATCATGATCCAGCATAGAAATTTGTCCTGCAATGTTCCCCCCTCTTTTCCCGCATTGTGCTGCTCTGATGAATGCCTTGAGCATGGAACGACTTAAGCCAGCAAGTATTCCTCGCCGGCCACCTCTCGCTGTGCAAGAGGTATGCCGTGGACCCTTGGAACGCTGCCAAGCAAAAAGCAGAGCAGTGACCATAAAAGCGAGGAGAGAGCATGCACGAAGCACACTAGTTCTGTCTAGTGCTTTCCGTGCAGAGAGGCGGCAAAGCTGAATGCCGTGCCAGAGCTTCACTTCTCGCTGGAGCACAGGAAGGCAAGAATGAAGAGGCAGAACACAGCCTTGGTTTCAGCAGCCTCCGGGACTGCAAAAGTTCAGCAATAGCTCTGTCAAAGCAGAACTCGGCTGAGAATGCTCTCGCAGCTTGGGAAAGTTAGGCGCAGCTGTTGACCAGCTCTGCCCGTGGCCACAGGCTTCTTCTTCCACCTTCGCTGTGGCAGAGCTTTTGCGGAGCAGAGAGGGCATTCTTCAAGTGCGTGTTCTCCAGGGTGCTGTGAAACAGAGCCTAGCACGCTGTCTCGCTGATACTGGCTTTCGGCAAGCAGGCGTGCCAGACCGCCTACATTCTGCACTCTGGCAGCCTAGTTGCCAGCTTTCGGCAGCTGCTGTCCTAGCAAGGCAGCTCAGGGAGTCAAAGCCAGTGCCGGGCGGCACCTTTCTGCTTTGCCCGCCTACGCGGCGCCACGCTCCCTCGGATACTGTGTCCTTTCCCTCTGCACTGCGTCTGCCGAGGTGCTCTGTGCCTCTCGGAGCAGAAGGGCAAAGGACAATGTTTTCCACAGCAGGGTAGAAATGGCATTGCTAGCAGGAAAGCTAGATGCCTTGGAACTGTCCCCTTAGCCCTTGCCACTCACTTCAGGCTCGTACGCTGAGCAGAACAGCCTGCTGTTCTGAAGCTTCGCTGGCTGGCGTTCGTGCCCAGACGCGATTTCCTTCCCAAGGAGGCGAAGCGCCGTCTACTTCTCGCACCGAGCACGCTGCTCCTGGCTTTCGCTTCTGCCGCAACGAGCTCGCTACGAGCACTTTTCTTCTCAACCCTCTAGACCATTGCTTTCTGCTTTTCTTGTCTCGTGAATGGAGACGGAAAGCTTCTCGGCTACAATCTCGCCTAGAACAACTGCGGCTACACATTAAGCTCGCCCGCAACGCCCTGCTGAAACTTGCCTTCTGGCACCCCATTCGCGGGGCAGCCGTCTTTCTTCGGCCACCTGCCAAGTGGCCCCATATCGCCGCGCTCGTTGCACTCCGCTTGTCAGATTGGCTTCCCGTGGCGCTGATTTCAGCCTGGCCAAATACTCGCGCTGCGAAGAGCTGTCTCGCAGACAATCATGATCCAGCATAGAAATTTGTCCTGCAATGTTCCCCCCTCTTTTCCCGCATTGTGCTGCTCTGATGAATGCCTTGAGCATGGAACGACTTAAGCCAGCAAGTATTCCTCGCCGGCCACCTCTCGCTGTGCAAGAGGTATGCCGTGGACCCTTGGAACGCTGCCAAGCAAAAAGCAGAGCAGTGACCATAAAAGCGAGGAGAGAGCATGCACGAAGCACACTAGTTCTGTCTAGTGCTTTCCGTGCAGAGAGGCGGCAAAGCTGAATGCCGTGCCAGAGCTTCACTTCTCGCTGGAGCACAGGAAGGCAAGAATGAAGAGGCAGAACACAGCCTTGGTTTCAGCAGCCTCCGGGACTGCAAAAGTTCAGCAATAGCTCTGTCAAAGCAGAACTCGGCTGAGAATGCTCTCGCAGCTTGGGCAAGTTAGGCGCAGCTGTTGACCAGCTCTGCCCGTGGCCACAGGCTGCTTCTTCCACCTTCACTGTGGCAGAGCTTTTGCGGAGCAGAGAGGGCATTCTTCAAGGGCGTGTTCTCCAGGGTGCTGTGAAACAGAGCCTAGCACGCTGTCTCGCTGATACTGGCTTTCGGCAAGCAGGCGTGCCAGACCGCCTACATTCTGCACTCTGGCAGCCTAGTTGCCAGCTTTCGGCAGCTGCTGTCCTAGCAAGGCAGCTCAGGGAGTCAAAGCCAGTGCCGGGCGGCACCTTTCTGCTTTGCCCGCCTAAGCGGCGCCACGCTCCCTCGGATACTGTGTCCTTTCCCTCTGCACTGCGTCTGCCGAGGTGCTCTGTGCCTCTCGGAGCAGAAGGGCAAAGGACAATGTTTTCCACAGCAGGGTAGAAATGGCATTGCTAGCAGGAAAGCTAGATGCCTTGGAACTGTCCCCTTAGCCCTTGCCACTCACTTCAGGCTCGTACGCTGAGCAGAACAGCCTGCTGTTCTGAAGCTTCGCTGGCTGGCGTTCGTGCCCAGACGCGATTTCCTTCCCAAGGAGGCGAAGCGCCGTCTACTTCTCGCAGCGATCACGCTGCTCCTGGCTGTCGCTTCTGCCGCAACGAGCTCGCTACGAGCACTTTTCTTCTCAACCCTCTAGACCATTGCTTTCTGCTTTTCTTGTCTCGTGAATGGAGACGGAAAGCTTCTCGGCTACAATCTCGCCTAGAACAACTGCGGCTACACATTAAGCTCGCCCGGAACGCCCTGCTGAAACTTGCCTTCTGGCACCCCATTCGCGGGGCAGCCGTCTTTCTTCGGCCACCTGCCAAGTGGCCCCATATCGCCGCGCTCGTTGCACTCCGCTTGTCAGATTGGCTTCCCGTGGCGCTGATTTCAGCCTGGCCAAATACTCGCGCTGCGAAGAGCTGTCTCGCAGACAATCATGATCCAGCATAGAAATTTGTCCTGCAATGTTCCCCCCTCTTTTCCCGCATTGTGCTGCTCTGATGAATGCCTTGAGCATGGAACGACTTAAGCCAGCAAGTATTCCTCGCCGGCCACCTCTCGCTGTGCAAGAGGTATGCCGTGGACCCTTGGAACGCTGCCAAGCAAAAAGCAGAGCAGTGACCATAAAAGCGAGGAGAGAGCATGCACGAAGCACACTAGTTCTGTCTAGTGCTTCCCGTGCAGAGAGGCGGCAAAGCTGAATGCCGTGCCAGAGCTTCACTTCTCGCTGGAGCACAGGAAGGCAAGAATGAAGAGGCAGAACACAGCCTTGGTTTCAGCAGCCTCCGGGACTGCAAAAGTTCAGCAATAGCTCTGTCAAAGCAGAACTCGGCTGAGAATGCTCTCGCAGCTTGGGAAAGTTAGGCGCAGCTGTTGACCAGCTCTGCCCGTGGCCACAGGCTGCTTCTTCCACCTTCACTGTGGCAGAGCTTTTGCGGAGCAGAGACGGCATTCTTCAAGTGCGTGTTCTCCAGGGTGCTGTGAAACAGAGCCTAGCACGCTGTCTCGCTGATACTGGCTTTCGGCAAGCAGGCGTGCCAGACCGCCTACATTCTGCACTCTGGCAGCCTAGTTGCCAGCTTTCGGCAGCTGCTGTCCTAGCAAGGAAGCTCAGGGAGTCAAAGCCAGTGCCGGGCGGCACCTTTCTGCTTTGCCCGCCTAAGCGGCGCCACGCTCCCTCGGATACTGTGTCCTTTCCCTCTGCACTGCGTCTGCCGAGGTGCTCTGTGCCTCTCGGAGCAGAAGGGCAAAGGACAATGTTTTCCGCAGCAGGGTAGAAATGGCATTGCTAGCAGGAAAGCTAGATGCCTTGGAACTGTCCCCTTAGCCCTTGCCACTCACTTCAGGCTCGTACGCTGAGCAGAACAGCCTGCTGTTCTGAAGCTTCGCTGGCTGGCGTTCGTGCCCAGACGCGATTTCCTTCCCAAGGAGGCGAAGCGCCGTCTACTTCTCGCACCGAGCACGCTGCTCCTGGCTGTCGCTTCTGCCGCAACGAGCTCGCTACGAGCACTTTTCTTCTCAACCCTCTAGACCATTGCTTTCTGCTTTTCTTGTCTCGTGAATGGAGACGGAAAGCTTCTCGGCTACAATCTCGCCTAGAACAACTGCGGCTACACATTAAGCTCGCCCGGAACGCCCTGCTGAAACTTGCCTTCTGGCACCCCATTCGCGGGGCAGCCGTCTTTCTTCGGCCACCTGCCAAGTGGCCCCATATCGCCGCGCTCGTTGCACTCCGCTTGTCAGATTGGCTTCCCGTGGCGCTGATTTCAGCCTGGCCAAATACTCGCGCTGCGAAGAGCTGTCTCGCAGACAATCATGATCCAGCATAGAAATTTGTCCTGCAATGTTCCCCCCTCTTTTCCCGCATTGTGCTGCTCTGATGAATGCCTTGAGCATGGAACGACTTAAGCCAGCAAGTATTCCTCGCCGGCCACCTCTCGCTGTGCAAGAGGTATGCCGTGGACCCTTGGAACGCTGCCAAGCAAAAAGCAGAGCAGTGACCATAAAAGCGAGGAGAGAGCATGCACGAAGCACACTAGTTCTGTCTAGTGCTTCCCGTGCAGAGAGGCGGCAAAGCTGAATGCCGTGCCAGAGCTTCACTTCTCGCTGGAGCACAGGAAGGCAAGAATGAAGAGGCAGAACACAGCCTTGGTTTCAGCAGCCTCCGGGACTGCAAAAGTTCAGCAATAGCTCTGTCAAAGCAGAACTCGGCTGAGAATGCTCTCGCAGCTTGGGAAAGTTAGGCGCAGCTGTTGACCAGCTCTGCCCGTGGCCACAGGCTGCTTCTTCCACCTTCACTGTGGCAGAGCTTTTGCGGAGCAGAGACGGCATTCTTCAAGTGCGTGTTCTCCAGGGTGCTGTGAAACAGAGCCTAGCACGCTGTCTCGCTGATACTGGCTTTCGGCAAGCAGGCGTGCCAGACCGCCTACATTCTGCACTCTGGCAGCCTAGTTGCCAGCTTTCGGCAGCTGCTGTCCTAGCAAGGCAGCTCAGGGAGTCAAAGCCAGTGCCGGGCGGCACCTTTCTGCTTTGCCCGCCTAAGCGGCGCCACGCTCCCTCGGATACTGTGTCCTTTCCCTCTGCACTGCGTCTGCCGAGGTGCTCTGTGCCTCTCGGAGCAGAAGGGCAAAGGACAATGTTTTCCACAGCAGGGTAGAAATGGCATTGCTAGCAGGAAAGCTAGATGCCTTGGAACTGTCCCCTTAGCCCTTGCCACTCACTTCAGGCTCGTACGCTGAGCAGAACAGCCTGCTGTTCTGAAGCTTCGCTGGCTGGCGTTCGTGCCCAGACGCGATTTCCTTCCCAAGGAGGCGAAGCGCCGTCTACTTCTCGCACCGAGCACGCTGCTCCTGGCTGTCGCTTCTGCCGCAACGAGCTCGCTACGAGCACTTTTCTTCTCAACCCTCTAGACCATTGCTTTCTGCTTTTCTTGTCTCGTGAATGGAGACGGAAAGCTTCTCGGCTACAATCTCGCCTAGAACAACTGCGGCTACACATTAAGCTCGCCCGGAACGCCCTGCTGAAACTTGCCTTCTGGCACCCCATTCGCGGGGCAGCCGTCTTTCTTCGGCCACCTGCCAAGTGGCCCCATATCGCCGCGCTCGTTGCACTCCGCTTGTCAGATTGGCTTCCCGTGGCGCTGATTTCAGCCTGGCCAAATACTCGCGCTGCGAAGAGCTGTCTCGCAGACAATCATGATCCAGCATAGAAATTTGTCCTGCAATGTTCCCCCCTCTTTTCCCGCATTGTGCTGCTCTGATGAATGCCTTGAGCATGGAACGACTTAAGCCAGCAAGTATTCCTCGCCGGCCACCTCTCGCTGTGCAAGAGGTATGCCGTGGACCCTTTGAACGCTGCCAAGCAAAAAGCAGAGCAGTGACCATAAAAGCGAGGAGAGAGCATGCACGAAGCACACTAGTTCTGTCTAGTGCTTCCCGTGCAGAGAGGCGGCAAAGCTGAATGCCGTGCCAGAGCTTCACTTCTCGCTGGAGCACAGGAAGGCAAGAATGAAGAGGCAGAACACAGCCTTGGTTTCAGCAGCCTCCGGGACTGCAAAAGTTCAGCAATAGCTCTGTCAAAGCAGAACTCGGCTGAGAATGCTCTCGCAGCTTGGGAAAGTTAGGCGCAGCTGTTGACCAGCTCTGCCCGTGGCCACAGGCTTCTTCTTCCACCTTCGCTGTGGCAGAGCTTTTGCGGAGCAGAGAGGGCATTCTTCAAGGGCGTGTTCTCCAAGGTGCTGTGAAACAGAGCCTAGCACGCTGTCTCGCTGATACTGGCTTTCGGCAAGCAGGCGTGCCAGACCGCCTACATTCTGCACTCTGGCAGCCTAGTTGCCAGCTTTCGGCAGCTGCTGTCCTAGCAAGGCAGCTCAGGGAGTCAAAGCCAGTGCCGGGCGGCACCTTTCTGCTTTGCCCGCCTAAGCGGCGCCACGCTCCCTCGGATACTGTGTCCTTTCCCTCTGCACTGCGTCTGCCGAGGTGCTCTGTGCCTCTCGGAGCAGAAGGGCAAAGGACAATGTTTTCCACAGCAGGGTAGAAATGGCATTGCTAGCAGGAAAGCTAGATGCCTTGGAACTGTCCCCTTAGCCCTTGCCACTCACTTCAGGCTCGTACGCTGAGCAGAACAGCCTGCTGTTCTGAAGCTTCGCTGGCTGGCGTTCGTGCCCAGACGCGATTTCCTTCCCAAGGAGGCGAAGCGCCGTCTACTTCTCGCACCGAGCACGCTGCTCCTGGCTTTCGCTTCTGCCGCAACGAGCTCGCTACGAGCACTTTTCTTCTCAACCCTCTAGACCATTGCTTTCTGCTTTTCTTGTCTCGTGAATGGAGACGGAAAGCTTCTCGGCTACAATCTCGCCTAGAACAACTGCGGCTACACATTAAGCTCGCCCGCAACGCCCTGCTGAAACTTGCCTTCTGGCACCCCATTCGCGGGGCAGCCGTCTTTCTTCGGCCACCTGCCAAGTGGCCCCATATCGCCGCGCTCGTTGCACTCCGCTTGTCAGATTGGCTTCCCGTGGCGCTGATTTCAGCCTGGCCAAATACTCGCGCTGCGAAGAGCTGTCTCGCAGACAATCATGATCCAGCATAGAAATTTGTCCTGCAATGTTCCCCCCTCTTTTCCCGCATTGTGCTGCTCTGATGAATGCCTTGAGCATGGAACGACTTAAGCCAGCAAGTATTCCTCGCCGGCCACCTCTCGCTGTGCAAGAGGTATGCCGTGGACCCTTGGAACGCTGCCAAGCAAAAAGCAGAGCAGTGACCATAAAAGCGAGGAGAGAGCATGCACGAAGCACACTAGTTCTGTCTAGTGCTTCCCGTGCAGAGAGGCGGCAAAGCTGAATGCCGTGCCAGAGCTTCACTTCTCGCTGGAGCACAGGAAGGCAAGAATGAAGAGGCAGAACACAGCCTTGGTTTCAGCAGCCTCCGGGACTGCAAAAGTTCAGCAATAGCTCTGTCAAAGCAGAACTCGGCTGAGAATGCTCTCGCAGCTTGGGAAAGTTAGGCGCAGCTGTTGACCAGCTCTGCCCGTGGCCACAGGCTGCTTCTTCCACCTTCACTGTGGCAGAGCTTTTGCGGAGCAGAGACGGCATTCTTCAAGGGCGTGTTCTCCAGGGTGCTGTGAAACAGAGCCTAGCACGCTGTCTCGCTGATCCTGGCTTTCGGCAAGCAGGCGTGCCAGACCGCCGACATTCTGCACTCTGGCAGCCTAGTTGCCAGCTTTCGGCAGCTGCTGTCCTAGCAAGGCAGCTCAGGGAGTCAAAGCCAGTGCCGGGCGGCACCTTTCTGCTTTGCCCGCCTAAGCGGCGCCACGCTCCCTCGGATACTGTGTCCTTTCCCTCTGCACTGCGTCTGCCGAGGTGCTCTCTGCCTCTCGGAGCAGAAGGGCAAAGGACATTGTTTTCCACAGCAGGGTAGAAATGGCATTGCTAGCAGGAAAGCTAGATGCCTTGGAACTGTCCCCTTAGCCCTTGCCACTCACTTCAGGCTCGTACGCTGAGCAGAACAGCCTGCTGTTCTGAAGCTTCGCTGGCTGGCGTTCGTGCCCAGACGCGATTTCCTTCCCAAGGAGGCGAAGCGCCGTCTACTTCTCGCAGCGATCACGCTGCTCCTGGCTGTCGCTTCTGCCGCAACGAGCTCGCTACGAGCACTTTTCTTCTCAACCCTCTAGACCATTGCTTTCTGCTTTTCTTGTCTCGTGAATGGAGACGGAAAGCTTCTCGGCTACAATCTCGCCTAGAACAACTGCGGCTACACATTAAGCTCGCCCGGAACGCCCTGCTGAAACTTGCCTTCTGGCACCCCATTCGCGGGGCAGCCGTCTTTCTTCGGCCACCTGCCAAGTGGCCCCATATCGCCGCGCTCGTTGCACTCCGCTTGTCAGATTGGCTTCCCGTGGCGCTGATTTCAGCCTGGCCAAATACTCGCGCTGCGAAGAGCTGTCTCGCAGACAATCATGATCCAGCATAGAAATTTGTCCTGCAATGTTCCCCCCTCTTTTCCCGCATTGTGCTGCTCTGATGAATGCCTTGAGCATGGAACGACTTAAGCCAGCAAGTATTCCTCGCCGGCCACCTCTCGCTGTCCAAGAGGTATGCCGTGGACCCTTGGAACGCTGCCAAGCAAAAAGCAGAGCAGTGACCATAAAAGCGAGGAGAGAGCATGCACGAAGCACACTAGTTCTGTCTAGTGCTTTCCGTGCAGAGAGGCGGCAAAGCTGAATGCCGTGCCAGAGCTTCACTTCTCGCTGGAGCACAGGAAGGCAAGAATGAAGAGGCAGAACACAGCCTTGGTTTCAGCAGCCTCCGGGACTGCAAAAGTTCAGCAATAGCTCTGTCAAAGCAGAACTCGGCTGAGAATGCTCTCGCAGCTTGGGAAAGTTAGGCGCAGCTGTTGACCAGCTCTGCCCGTGGCCACAGGCTGCTTCTTCCACCTTCACTGTGGCAGAGCTTTTGCGGAGCAGAGACGGCATTCTTCAAGTGCGTGTTCTCCAGGGTGCTGTGAAACAGAGCCTAGCACGCTGTCTCGCTGATACTGGCTTTCGGCAAGCAGGCGTGCCAGACCGCCTACATTCTGCACTCTGGCAGCCTAGTTGCCAGCTTTCGGCAGCTGCTGTCCTAGCAAGGCAGCTCAGGGAGTCAAAGCCAGTGCCGGGCGGCACCTTTCTGCTTTGCCCGCCTAAGCGGCGCCACGCTCCCTCGGATACTGTGTCCTTTCCCTCTGCACTGCGTCTGCCGAGGTGCTCTGTGCCTCTCGGAGCAGAAGGGCAAAGGACAATGTTTTCCACAGCAGGGTAGAAACGGCATTGCTAGCAGGAAAGCTAGATGCCTTGGAACTGTCCCCTTAGCCCTTGCCACTCACTTCAGGCTCGTACGCTGAGCAGAACAGCCTGCTGTTCTGAAGCTTCGCTGGCTGGCGTTCGTGCCCAGACGCGATTTCCTTCCCAAGGAGGCGAAGCGCCGTCTACTTCTCGCAGCGATCACGCTGCTCCTGGCTGTCGCTTCTGCCGCAACGAGCTCGCTACGAGCACTTTTCTTCTCAACCCTCTAGACCATTGCTTTCTGCTTTTCTTGTCTCGTGAATGGAGACGGAAAGCTTCTCGGCTACAATCTCGCCTAGAACAACTGCGGCTACACATTAAGCTCGCCCGCAACGCCCTGCTGAAACTTGCCTTCTGGCACCCCATTCGCGGGGCAGCCGTCTTTCTTCGGCCACCTGCCAAGTGGCCCCATATCGCCGCGCTCGTTGCACTCCGCTTGTCAGATTGGCTTCCCGTGGCGCTGATTTCAGCCTGGCCAAATACTCGCGCTGCGAAGAGCTGTCTCGCAGACAATCATGATCCAGCATAGAAATTTGTCCTGCAATGTTCCCCCCTCTTTTCCCGCATTGTGCTGCTCTGATGAATGCCTTGAGCATGGAACGACTTAAGCCAGCAAGTATTCCTCGCCGGCCACCTCTCGCTGTGCAAGAGGTATGCCGTGGACCCTTTGAACGCTGCCAAGCAAAAAGCAGAGCAGTGACCATAAAAGCGAGGAGAGAGCATGCACGAAGCACACTAGTTCTGTCTAGTGCTTCCCGTGCAGAGAGGCGGCAAAGCTGAATGCCGTGCCAGAGCTTCACTTCTCGCTGGAGCACAGGAAGGCAAGAATGAAGAGGCAGAACACAGCCTTGGTTTCAGCAGCCTCCGGGACTGCAAAAGTTCAGCAATAGCTCTGTCAAAGCAGAACTCGGCTGAGAATGCTCTCGCAGCTTGGGAAAGTTAGGCGCAGCTGTTGACCAGCTCTGCCCGTGGCCACAGGCTGCTTCTTCCACCTTCACTGTGGCAGAGCTTTTGCGGAGCAGAGACGGCATTCTTCAAGGGCGTGTTCTCCAGGGTGCTGTGAAACAGAGCCTAGCACGCTGTCTCGCTGATACTGGCTTTCGGCAAGCAGGCGTGCCAGACCGCCTACATTCTGCACTCTGGCAGCCTAGTTGCCAGCTTTCGGCAGCTGCTGTCCTAGCAAGGAAGCTCAGGGAGTCAAAGCCAGTGCCGGGCGGCACCTTTCTGCTTTGCCCGCCTAAGCGGCGCCACGCTCCCTCGGATACTGTGTCCTTTCCCTCTGCACTGCGTCTGCCGAGGTGCTCTGTGCCTCTCGGAGCAGAAGGGCAAAGGACAATGTTTTCCACAGCAGGGTAGAAACGGCATTGCTAGCAGGAAAGCTAGATGCCTTGGAACTGTCCCCTTAGCCCTTGCCACTCACTTCAGGCTCGTACGCTGAGCAGAACAGCCTGCTGTTCTGAAGCTTCGCTGGCTGGCGTTCGTGCCCAGACGCGATTTCCTTCCCAAGGAGGCGAAGCGCCGTCTACTTCTCGCAGCGATCACGCTGCTCCTGGCTGTCGCTTCTGCCGCAACGAGCTCGCTACGAGCACTTTTCTTCTCAACCCTCTAGACCATTGCTTTCTGCTTTTCTTGTCTCGTGAATGGAGACGGAAAGCTTCTCGGCTACAATCTCGCCTAGAACAACTGCGGCTACACATTAAGCTCGCCCGGAACGCCCTGCTGAAACTTGCCTTCTGGCACCCCATTCGCGGGGCAGCCGTCTTTCTTCGGCCACCTGCCAAGTGGCCCCATATCGCCGCGCTCGTTGCACTCCGCTTGTCAGATTGGCTTCCCGTGGCGCTGATTTCAGCCTGGCCAAATACTCGCGCTGCGAAGAGCTGTCTCGCAGACAATCATGATCCAGCATAGAAATTTGTCCTGCAATGTTCCCCCCTCTTTTCCCGCATTGTGCTGCTCTGATGAATGCCTTGAGCATGGAACGACTTAAGCCAGCAAGTATTCCTCGCCGGCCACCTCTCGCTGTCCAAGAGGTATGCCGTGGACCCTTGGAACGCTGCCAAGCAAAAAGCAGAGCAGTGACCATAAAAGCGAGGAGAGAGCATGCACGAAGCACACTAGTTCTGTCTAGTGCTTTCCGTGCAGAGAGGCGGCAAAGCTGAATGCCGTGCCAGAGCTTCACTTCTCGCTGGAGCACAGGAAGGCAAGAATGAAGAGGCAGAACACAGCCTTGGTTTCAGCAGCCTCCGGGACTGCAAAAGTTCAGCAATAGCTCTGTCAAAGCAGAACTCGGCTGAGAATGCTCTCGCAGCTTGGGAAAGTTAGGCGCAGCTGTTGACCAGCTCTGCCCGTGGCCACAGGCTGCTTCTTCCACCTTCACTGTGGCAGAGCTTTTGCGGAGCAGAGACGGCATTCTTCAAGTGCGTGTTCTCCAGGGTGCTGTGAAACAGAGCCTAGCACGCTGTCTCGCTGATACTGGCTTTCGGCAAGCAGGCGTGCCAGACCGCCTACATTCTGCACTCTGGCAGCCTAGTTGCCAGCTTTCGGCAGCTGCTGTCCTAGCAAGGCAGCTCAGGGAGTCAAAGCCAGTGCCGGGCGGCACCTTTCTGCTTTGCCCGCCTAAGCGGCGCCACGCTCCCTCGGATACTGTGTCCTTTCCCTCTGCACTGCGTCTGCCGAGGTGCTCTGTGCCTCTCGGAGCAGAAGGGCAAAGGACAATGTTTTCCACAGCAGGGTAGAAACGGCATTGCTAGCAGGAAAGCTAGATGCCTTGGAACTGTCCCCTTAGCCCTTGCCACTCACTTCAGGCTCGTACGCTGAGCAGAACAGCCTGCTGTTCTGAAGCTTCGCTGGCTGGCGTTCGTGCCCAGACGCGATTTCCTTCCCAAGGAGGCGAAGCGCCGTCTACTTCTCGCAGCGATCACGCTGCTCCTGGCTGTCGCTTCTGCCGCAACGAGCTCGCTACGAGCACTTTTCTTCTCAACCCTCTAGACCATTGCTTTCTGCTTTTCTTGTCTCGTGAATGGAGACGGAAAGCTTCTCGGCTACAATCTCGCCTAGAACAACTGCGGCTACACATTAAGCTCGCCCGCAACGCCCTGCTGAAACTTGCCTTCTGGCACCCCATTCGCGGGGCAGCCGTCTTTCTTCGGCCACCTGCCAAGTGGCCCCATATCGCCGCGCTCGTTGCACTCCGCTTGTCAGATTGGCTTCCCGTGGCGCTGATTTCAGCCTGGCCAAATACTCGCGCTGCGAAGAGCTGTCTCGCAGACAATCATGATCCAGCATAGAAATTTGTCCTGCAATGTTCCCCCCTCTTTTCCCGCATTGTGCTGCTCTGATGAATGCCTTGAGCATGGAACGACTTAAGCCAGCAAGTATTCCTCGCCGGCCACCTCTCGCTGTGCAAGAGGTATGCCGTGGACCCTTTGAACGCTGCCAAGCAAAAAGCAGAGCAGTGACCATAAAAGCGAGGAGAGAGCATGCACGAAGCACACTAGTTCTGTCTAGTGCTTCCCGTGCAGAGAGGCGGCAAAGCTGAATGCCGTGCCAGAGCTTCACTTCTCGCTGGAGCACAGGAAGGCAAGAATGAAGAGGCAGAACACAGCCTTGGTTTCAGCAGCCTCCGGGACTGCAAAAGTTCAGCAATAGCTCTGTCAAAGCAGAACTCGGCTGAGAATGCTCTCGCAGCTTGGGAAAGTTAGGCGCAGCTGTTGACCAGCTCTGCCCGTGGCCACAGGCTGCTTCTTCCACCTTCACTGTGGCAGAGCTTTTGCGGAGCAGAGACGGCATTCTTCAAGGGCGTGTTCTCCAGGGTGCTGTGAAACAGAGCCTAGCACGCTGTCTCGCTGATACTGGCTTTCGGCAAGCAGGCGTGCCAGACCGCCTACATTCTGCACTCTGGCAGCCTAGTTGCCAGCTTTCGGCAGCTGCTGTCCTAGCAAGGAAGCTCAGGGAGTCAAAGCCAGTGCCGGGCGGCACCTTTCTGCTTTGCCCGCCTACGCGGCGCCACGCTCCCTCGGATACTGTGTCCTTTCCCTCTGCACTGCGTCTGCCGAGGTGCTCTGTGCCTCTCGGAGCAGAAGGGCAAAGGACAATGTTTTCCACAGCAGGGTAGAAACGGCATTGCTAGCAGGAAAGCTAGATGCCTTGGAACTGTCCCCTTAGCCCTTGCCACTCACTTCAGGCTCGTACGCTGAGCAGAACAGCCTGCTGTTCTGAAGCTTCGCTGGCTGGCGTTCGTGCCCAGACGCCATTTCCTTCCCAAGGAGGCGAAGCGCCGTCTACTTCTCGCACCGAGCACGCTGCTCCTGGCTGTCGCTTCTGCCGCAACGAGCTCGCTACGAGCACTTTTCTTCTCAACCCTCTAGACCATTGCTTTCTGCTTTTCTTGTCTCGTGAATGGAGACGGAAAGCTTCTCGGCTACAATCTCGCCTAGAACAACTGCGGCTACACATTAAGCTCGCCCGGAACGCCCTGCTGAAACTTGCCTTCTGGCACCCCATTCGCGGGGCAGCCGTCTTTCTTCGGCCACCTGCCAAGTGGCCCCATATCGCCGCGCTCGTTGCACTCCGCTTGTCAGATTGGCTTCCCGTGGCGCTGATTTTAGTCTGGCCAAATACTAGCGCTGCGGAGAGCTGTCTCGCAGACAATCATGTTCCAGCATAGAAAATTGTCCTGCAATGTTCCCCCCTCTTTTCCCGCATTGTGCTGCTCTGATGAATGCCTTGAGCATGGAACGACTTAAGCCAGCAAGTATTCCTCGCCGGCCACCTCTCGCTGTGCAAGAGGTATGCCGTGGACCCTTTGAACGCTGCCAAGCAAAAAGCAGAGCAGTGACCATAAAAGCGAGGAGAGAGCATGCACGAAGCACACTAGTTCTGTCTAGTGCTTTCCGTGCAGAGAGGCGGCAAAGCTGAATGCCGTGCCAGAGCTTCACTTCTCGCTGGAGCACAGGAAGGCAAGAATGAAGAGGCAGAACACAGCCTTGGTTTCAGCAGCCTCCGGGACTGCAAAAGTTCAGCAATAGCTCTGTCAAAGCAGAACTCGGCCGAGAATGCTCTCGCAGCTTGGGAAAGTTAGGCGCAGCTGTTGACCAGCTCTGCCCGTGGCCACAGGCTGCTTCTTCCACCTTCACTGTGGCAGAGCTTTTGCGGAGCAGAGACGGCATTCTTCAAGTGCGTGTTCTCCAGGGTGCTGTGAAACAGAGCCTAGCACGCTGTCTCGCTGATACTGGCTTTCGGCAAGCAGGCGTGCCAGACCGCCTACATTCTGCACTCTGGCAGCCTAGTTGCCAGCTTTCGGCAGCTGCTATCCTAGCAAGGAAGCTCAGGGAGTCAAAGCCAGTGCCGGGCGGCACCTTTCTGCTTTGCCCGCCTAAGCGGCGCCACGCTCCCTCGGATACTGTGTCCTTTCCCTCTGCACTGCGTCTGCCGAGGTGCTCTGTGCCTCTCGGAGCAGAAGGGCAAAGGACAATGTTTTCCGCAGCAGGGTAGAAATGGCATTGCTAGCAGGAAAGCTAGATGCCTTGGAACTGTCCCCTTAGCCCTTGCCACTCACTTCAGGCTCGTACGCTGAGCAGAACAGCCTGCTGTTCTGAAGCTTCGCTGGCTGGCGTTCGTGCCCAGACGCGATTTCCTTCCCAAGGAGGCGAAGCGCCGTCTACTTCTCGCACCGAGCACGCTGCTCCTGGCTGTCGCTTCTGCCGCAACGAGCTCGCTACGAGCACTTTTCTTCTCAACCCTCTAGACCATTGCTTTCTGCTTTTCTTGTCTCGTGAATGGAGACGGAAAGCTTCTCGGCTACAATCTCGCCTAGAACAACTGCGGCTACACATTAAGCTCGCCCGGAACGCCCTGCTGAAACTTGCCTTCTGGCACCCCATTCGCGGGGCAGCCGTCTTTCTTCGGCCACCTGCCAAGTGGCCCCATATCGCCGCGCTCGTTGCACTCCGCTTGTCAGATTGGCTTCCCGTGGCGCTGATTTCAGCCTGGCCAAATACTCGCGCTGCGAAGAGCTGTCTCGCAGACAATCATGATCCAGCATAGAAATTTGTCCTGCAATGTTCCCCCCTCTTTTCCCGCATTGTGCTGCTCTGATGAATGCCTTGAGCATGGAACGACTTAAGCCAGCAAGTATTCCTCGCCGGCCACCTCTCGCTGTGCAAGAGGTATGCCGTGGACCCTTGGAACGCTGCCAAGCAAAAAGCAGAGCAGTGACCATAAAAGCGAGGAGAGAGCATGCACGAAGCACACTAGTTCTGTCTAGTGCTTCCCGTGCAGAGAGGCGGCAAAGCTGAATGCCGTGCCAGAGCTTCACTTCTCGCTGGAGCACAGGAAGGCAAGAATGAAGAGGCAGAACACAGCCTTGGTTTCAGCAGCCTCCGGGACTGCAAAAGTTCAGCAATAGCTCTGTCAAAGCAGAACTCGGCTGAGAATGCTCTCGCAGCTTGGGAAAGTTAGGCGCAGCTGTTGACCAGCTCTGCCCGTGGCCACAGGCTGCTTCTTCCACCTTCACTGTGGCAGAGCTTTTGCGGAGCAGAGACGGCATTCTTCAAGTGCGTGTTCTCCAGGGTGCTGTGAAACAGAGCCTAGCACGCTGTCTCGCTGATACTGGCTTTCGGCAAGCAGGCGTGCCAGACCGCCTACATTCTGCACTCTGGCAGCCTAGTTGCCAGCTTTCGGCAGCTGCTGTCCTAGCAAGGAAGCTCAGGGAGTCAAAGCCAGTGCCGGGCGGCACCTTTCTGCTTTGCCCGCCTAAGCGGCGCCACGCTCCCTCGGATACTGTGTCCTTTCCCTCTGCACTGCGTCTGCCGAGGTGCTCTGTGCCTCTCGGAGCAGAAGGGCAAAGGACAATGTTTTCCACAGCAGGGTAGAAATGGCATTGCTAGCAGGAAAGCTAGATGCCTTGGAACTGTCCCCTTAGCCCTTGCCACTCACTTCAGGCTCGTACGCTGAGCAGAACAGCCTGCTGTTCTGAAGCTTCGCTGGCTGGCGTTCGTGCCCAGACGCGATTTCCTTCCCAAGGAGGCGAAGCGCCATCTACTTCTCGCACCGAGCACGCTGCTCCTGGCTGTCGCTTCTGCCGCAACGAGCTCGCTACGAGCACTTTTCTTCTCAACCCTCTAGACCATTGCTTTCTGCTTTTCTTGTCTCGTGAATGGAGACGGAAAGCTTCTCGGCTACAATCTCGCCTAGAACAACTGCGGCTACACATTAAGCTCGCCCGGAACGCCCTGCTGAAACTTGCCTTCTGGCACCCCATTCGCGGGGCAGCCGTCTTTCTTCGGCCACCTGCCAAGTGGCCCCATATCGCCGCGCTCGTTGCACTCCGCTTGTCAGATTGGCTTCCCGTGGCGCTGATTTCAGCCTGGCCAAATACTCGCGCTGCGAAGAGCTGTCTCGCAGACAATCATGATCCAGCATAGAAATTTGTCCTGCAATGTTCCCCCCTCTTTTCCCGCATTGTGCTGCTCTGATGAATGCCTTGAGCATGGAACGACTTAAGCCAGCAAGTATTCCTCGCCGGCCACCTCTCGCTGTGCAAGAGGTATGCCGTGGACCCTTGGAACGCTGCCAAGCAAAAAGCAGAGCAGTGACCATAAAAGCGAGGAGAGAGCATGCACGAAGCACACTAGTTCTGTCTAGTGCTTCCCGTGCAGAGAGGCGGCAAAGCTGAATGCCGTGCCAGAGCTTCACTTCTCGCTGGAGCACAGGAAGGCAAGAATGAAGAGGCAGAACACAGCCTTGGTTTCAGCAGCCTCCGGGACTGCAAAAGTTCAGCAATAGCTCTGTCAAAGCAGAACTCGGCTGAGAATGCTCTCGCAGCTTGGGAAAGTTAGGCGCAGCTGTTGACCAGCTCTGCCCGTGGCCACAGGCTTCTTCTTCCACCTTCGCTGTGGCAGAGCTTTTGCGGAGCAGAGAGGGCATTCTTCAAGGGCGTGTTCTCCAAGGTGCTGTGAAACAGAGCCTAGCACGCTGTCTCGCTGATACTGGCTTTCGGCAAGCAGGCGTGCCAGACCGCCTACATTCTGCACTCTGGCAGCCTAGTTGCCAGCTTTCGGCAGCTGCTGTCCTAGCAAGGCAGCTCAGGGAGTCAAAGCCAGTGCCGGGCGGCACCTTTCTGCTTTGCCCGCCTACGCGGCGCCACGCTCCCTCGGATACTGTGTCCTTTCCCTCTGCACTGCGTCTGCCGAGGTGCTCTGTGCCTCTCGGAGCAGAAGGGCAAAGGACAATGTTTTCCACAGCAGGGTAGAAATGGCATTGCTAGCAGGAAAGCTAGATGCCTTGGAACTGTCCCCTTAGCCCTTGCCACTCACTTCAGGCTCGTACGCTGAGCAGAACAGCCTGCTGTTCTGAAGCTTCGCTGGCTGGCGTTCGTGCCCAGACGCGATTTCCTTCCCAAGGAGGCGAAGCGCCGTCTACTTCTCGCACCGAGCACGCTGCTCCTGGCTTTCGCTTCTGCCGCAACGAGCTCGCTACGAGCACTTTTCTTCTCAACCCTCTAGACCATTGCTTTCTGCTTTTCTTGTCTCGTGAATGGAGACGGAAAGCTTCTCGGCTACAATCTCGCCTAGAACAACTGCGGCTACACATTAAGCTCGCCCGCAACGCCCTGCTGAAACTTGCCTTCTGGCACCCCATTCGCGGGGCAGCCGTCTTTCTTCGGCCACCTGCCAAGTGGCCCCATATCGCCGCGCTCGTTGCACTCCGCTTGTCAGATTGGCTTCCCGTGGCGCTGATTTCAGCCTGGCCAAATACTCGCGCTGCGAAGAGCTGTCTCGCAGACAATCATGATCCAGCATAGAAATTTGTCCTGCAATGTTCCCCCCTCTTTTCCCGCATTGTGCTGCTCTGATGAATGCCTTGAGCATGGAACGACTTAAGCCAGCAAGTATTCCTCGCCGGCCACCTCTCGCTGTGCAAGAGGTATGCCGTGGACCCTTGGAACGCTGCCAAGCAAAAAGCAGAGCAGTGACCATAAAAGCGAGGAGAGAGCATGCACGAAGCACACTAGTTCTGTCTAGTGCTTCCCGTGCAGAGAGGCGGCAAAGCTGAATGCCGTGCCAGAGCTTCACTTCTCGCTGGAGCACAGGAAGGCAAGAATGAAGAGGCAGAACACAGCCTTGGTTTCAGCAGCCTCCGGGACTGCAAAAGTTCAGCAATAGCTCTGTCAAAGCAGAACTCGGCTGAGAATGCTCTCGCAGCTTGGGAAAGTTAGGCGCAGCTGTTGACCAGCTCTGCCCGTGGCCACAGGCTGCTTCTTCCACCTTCACTGTGGCAGAGCTTTTGCGGAGCAGAGACGGCATTCTTCAAGGGCGTGTTCTCCAGGGTGCTGTGAAACAGAGCCTAGCACGCTGTCTCGCTGATACTGGCTTTCGGCAAGCAGGCGTGCCAGACCGCCTACATTCTGCACTCTGGCAGCCTAGTTGCCAGCTTTCGGCAGCTGCTGTCCTAGCAAGGAAGCTCAGGGAGTCAAAGCCAGTGCCGGGCGGCACCTTTCTGCTTTGCCCGCCTAAGCGGCGCCACGCTCCCTCGGATACTGTGTCCTTTCCCTCTGCACTGCGTCTGCCGAGGTGCTCTGTGCCTCTCGGAGCAGAAGGGCAAAGGACAATGTTTTCCGCAGCAGGGTAGAAATGGCATTGCTAGCAGGAAAGCTAGATGCCTTGGAACTGTCCCCTTAGCCCTTGCCACTCACTTCAGGCTCGTACGCTGAGCAGAACAGCCTGCTGTTCTGAAGCTTCGCTGGCTGGCGTTCGTGCCCAGACGCGATTTCCTTCCCAAGGAGGCGAAGCGCCGTCTACTTCTCGCACCGAGCACGCTGCTCCTGGCTTTCGCTTCTGCCGCAACGAGCTCGCTACGAGCACTTTTCTTCTCAACCCTCTAGACCATTGCTTTCTGCTTTTCTTGTCTCGTGAATGGAGACGGAAAGCTTCTCGGCTACAATCTCGCCTAGAACAACTGCGGCTACACATTAAGCTCGCCCGGAACGCCCTGCTGAAACTTGCCTTCTGGCACCACATTCGCGGGGCAGCCGTCTTTCTTCGGCCACCTGCCAAGTGGCCCCATATCGCCGCGCTCGTTGCACTCCGCTTGTCAGATTGGCTTCCCGTGGCGCTGATTTCAGCCTGGCCAAATACTCGCGCTGCGAAGAGCTGTCTCGCAGACAATCATGATCCAGCATAGAAATTTGTCCTGCAATGTTCCCCCCTCTTTTCCCGCATTGTGCTGCTCTGATGAATGCCTTGAGCATGGAACGACTTAAGCCAGCAAGTATTCCTCGCCGGCCACCTCTCGCTGTGCAAGAGGTATGCCGTGGACCCTTGGAACGCTGCCAAGCAAAAAGCAGAGCAGTGACCATAAAAGCGAGGAGAGAGCATGCACGAAGCACACTAGTTCTGTCTAGTGCTTCCCGTGCAGAGAGGCGGCAAAGCTGAATGCCGTGCCAGAGCTTCACTTCTCGCTGGAGCACAGGAAGGCAAGAATGAAGAGGCAGAACACAGCCTTGGTTTCAGCAGCCTCCGGGACTGCAAAAGTTCAGCAATAGCTCTGTCAAAGCAGAACTCGGCTGAGAATGCTCTCGCAGCTTGGGAAAGTTAGGCGCAGCTGTTGACCAGCTCTGCCCGTGGCCACAGGCTTCTTCTTCCACCTTCGCTGTGGCAGAGCTTTTGCGGAGCAGAGAGGGCATTCTTCAAGGGCGTGTTCTCCAAGGTGCTGTGAAACAGAGCCTAGCACGCTGTCTCGCTGATACTGGCTTTCGGCAAGCAGGCGTGCCAGACCGCCTACATTCTGCACTCTGGCAGCCTAGTTGCCAGCTTTCGGCAGCTGCTGTCCTAGCAAGGCAGCTCAGGGAGTCAAAGCCAGTGCCGGGCGGCACCTTTCTGCTTTGCCCGCCTACGCGGCGCCACGCTCCCTCGGATACTGTGTCCTTTCCCTCTGCACTGCGTCTGCCGAGGTGCTCTGTGCCTCTCGGAGCAGAAGGGCAAAGGACAATGTTTTCCACAGCAGGGTAGAAATGGCATTGCTAGCAGGAAAGCTAGATGCCTTGGAACTGTCCCCTTAGCCCTTGCCACTCACTTCAGGCTCGTACGCTGAGCAGAACAGCCTGCTGTTCTGAAGCTTCGCTGGCTGGCGTTCGTGCCCAGACGCGATTTCCTTCCCAAGGAGGCGAAGCGCCGTCTACTTCTCGCACCGAGCACGCTGCTCCTGGCTGTCGCTTCTGCCGCAACGAGCTCGCTACGAGCACTTTTCTTCTCAACCCTCTAGACCATTGCTTTCTGCTTTTCTTGTCTCGTGAATGGAGACGGAAAGCTTCTCGGCTACAATCTCGCCTAGAACAAGTGCGGCTACACATTAAGCTCGCCCGCAACGCCCTGCTGAAACTTGCCTTCTGGCACCCCATTCGCGGGGCAGCCGTCTTTCTTCGGCCACCTGCCAAGTGGCCCCATATCGCCGCGCTCGTTGCACTCCGCTTGTCAGATTGGCTTCCCGTGGCGCTGATTTCAGCCTGGCCAAATACTCGCGCTGCGAAGAGCTGTCTCGCAGACAATCATGATCCAGCATAGAAATTTGTCCTGCAATGTTCCCCCCTCTTTTCCCGCATTGTGCTGCTCTGATGAATGCCTTGAGCATGGAACGACTTAAGCCAGCAAGTATTCCTCGCCGGCCACCTCTCGCTGTGCAAGAGGTATGCCGTGGACCCTTGGAACGCTGCCAAGCAAAAAGCAGAGCAGTGACCATAAAAGCGAGGAGAGAGCATGCACGAAGCACACTAGTTCTGTCTAGTGCTTCCCGTGCAGAGAGGCGGCAAAGCTGAATGCCGTGCCAGAGCTTCACTTCTCGCTGGAGCACAGGAAGGCAAGAATGAAGAGGCAGAACACAGCCTTGGTTTCAGCAGCCTCCGGGACTGCAAAAGTTCAGCAATAGCTCTGTCAAAGCAGAACTCGGCTGAGAATGCTCTCGCAGCTTGGGAAAGTTAGGCGCAGCTGTTGACCAGCTCTGCCCGTGGCCACAGGCTTCTTCTTCCACCTTCGCTGTGGCAGAGCTTTTGCGGAGCAGAGAGGGCATTCTTCAAGGGCGTGTTCTCCAAGGTGCTGTGAAACAGAGCCTAGCACGCTGTCTCGCTGATACTGGCTTTCGGCAAGCAGGCGTGCCAGACCGCCTACATTCTGCACTCTGGCAGCCTAGTTGCCAGCTTTCGGCAGCTGCTGTCCTAGCAAGGCAGCTCAGGGAGTCAAAGCCAGTGCCGGGCGGCACCTTTCTGCTTTGCCCGCCTACGCGGCGCCACGCTCCCTCGGATACTGTGTCCTTTCCCTCTGCACTGCGTCTGCCGAGGTGCTCTGTGCCTCTCGGAGCAGAAGGGCAAAGGACAATGTTTTCCACAGCAGGGTAGAAATGGCATTGCTAGCAGGAAAGCTAGATGCCTTGGAACTGTCCCCTTAGCCCTTGCCACTCACTTCAGGCTCGTACGCTGAGCAGAACAGCCTGCTGTTCTGAAGCTTCGCTGGCTGGCGTTCGTGCCCAGACGCGATTTCCTTCCCAAGGAGGCGAAGCGCCGTCTACTTCTCGCACCGAGCACGCTGCTCCTGGCTTTCGCTTCTGCCGCAACGAGCTCGCTACGAGCACTTTTCTTCTCAACCCTCTAGACCATTGCTTTCTGCTTTTCTTGTCTCGTGAATGGAGACGGAAAGCTTCTCGGCTACAATCTCGCCTAGAACAACTGCGGCTACACATTAAGCTCGCCCGGAACGCCCTGCTGAAACTTGCCTTCTGGCACCCCATTCGCGGGGCAGCCGTCTTTCTTCGGCCACCTGCCAAGTGGCCCCATATCGCCGCGCTCGTTGCACTCCGCTTGTCAGATTGGCTTCCCGTGGCGCTGATTTCAGCCTGGCCAAATACTCGCGCTGCGAAGAGCTGTCTCGCAGACAATCATGATCCAGCATAGAAATTTGTCCTGCAATGTTCCCCCCTCTTTTCCCGCATTGTGCTGCTCTGATGAATGCCTTGAGCATGGAACGACTTAAGCCAGCAAGTATTCCTCGCCGGCCACCTCTCGCTGTGCAAGAGGTATGCCGTGGACCCTTGGAACGCTGCCAAGCAAAAAGCAGAGCAGTGACCATAAAAGCGAGGAGAGAGCATGCACGAAGCACACTAGTTCTGTCTAGTGCTTCCCGTGCAGAGAGGCGGCAAAGCTGAATGCCGTGCCAGAGCTTCACTTCTCGCTGGAGCACAGGAAGGCAAGAATGAAGAGGCAGAACACAGCCTTGGTTTCAGCAGCCTCCGGGACTGCAAAAGTTCAGCAATAGCTCTGTCAAAGCAGAACTCGGCTGAGAATGCTCTCGCAGCTTGGGAAAGTTAGGCGCAGCTGTTGACCAGCTCTGCCCGTGGCCACAGGCTTCTTCTTCCACCTTCGCTGTGGCAGAGCTTTTGCGGAGCAGAGAGGGCATTCTTCAAGGGCGTGTTCTCCAAGGTGCTGTGAAACAGAGCCTAGCACGCTGTCTCGCTGATACTGGCTTTCGGCAAGCAGGCGTGCCAGACCGCCTACATTCTGCACTCTGGCAGCCTAGTTGCCAGCTTTCGGCAGCTGCTGTCCTAGCAAGGCAGCTCAGGGAGTCAAAGCCAGTGCCGGGCGGCACCTTTCTGCTTTGCCCGCCTACGCGGCGCCACGCTCCCTCGGATACTGTGTCCTTTCCCTCTGCACTGCGTCTGCCGAGGTGCTCTGTGCCTCTCGGAGCAGAAGGGCAAAGGACAATGTTTTCCACAGCAGGGTAGAAATGGCATTGCTAGCAGGAAAGCTAGATGCCTTGGAACTGTCCCCTTAGCCCTTGCCACTCACTTCAGGCTCGTACGCTGAGCAGAACAGCCTGCTGTTCTGAAGCTTCGCTGGCTGGCGTTCGTGCCCAGACGCGATTTCCTTCCCAAGGAGGCGAAGCGCCGTCTACTTCTCGCACCGAGCACGCTGCTCCTGGCTGTCGCTTCTGCCGCAACGAGCTCGCTACGAGCACTTTTCTTCTCAACCCTCTAGACCATTGCTTTCTGCTTTTCTTGTCTCGTGAATGGAGACGGAAAGCTTCTCGGCTACAATCTCGCCTAGAACAAGTGCGGCTACACATTAAGCTCGCCCGCAACGCCCTGCTGAAACTTGCCTTCTGGCACCCCATTCGCGGGGCAGCCGTCTTTCTTCGGCCACCTGCCAAGTGGCCCCATATCGCCGCGCTCGTTGCACTCCGCTTGTCAGATTGGCTTCCCGTGGCGCTGATTTCAGCCTGGCCAAATACTCGCGCTGCGAAGAGCTGTCTCGCAGACAATCATGATCCAGCATAGAAATTTGTCCTGCAATGTTCCCCCCTCTTTTCCCGCATTGTGCTGCTCTGATGAATGCCTTGAGCATGGAACGACTTAAGCCAGCAAGTATTCCTCGCCGGCCACCTCTCGCTGTGCAAGAGGTATGCCGTGGACCCTTTGAACGCTGCCAAGCAAAAAGCAGAGCAGTGACCATAAAAGCGAGGAGAGAGCATGCACGAAGCACACTAGTTCTGTCTAGTGCTTCCCGTGCAGAGAGGCGGCAAAGCTGAATGCCGTGCCAGAGCTTCACTTCTCGCTGGAGCACAGGAAGGCAAGAATGAAGAGGCAGAACACAGCCTTGGTTTCAGCAGCCTCCGGGACTGCAAAAGTTCAGCAATAGCTCTGTCAAAGCAGAACTCGGCTGAGAATGCTCTCGCAGCTTGGGAAAGTTAGGCGCAGCTGTTGACCAGCTCTGCCCGTGGCCACAGGCTTCTTCTTCCACCTTCGCTGTGGCAGAGCTTTTGCGGAGCAGAGAGGGCATTCTTCAAGGGCGTGTTCTCCAAGGTGCTGTGAAACAGAGCCTAGCACGCTGTCTCGCTGATACTGGCTTTCGGCAAGCAGGCGTGCCAGACCGCCTACATTCTGCACTCTGGCAGCCTAGTTGCCAGCTTTCGGCAGCTGCTGTCCTAGCAAGGCAGCTCAGGGAGTCAAAGCCAGTGCCGGGCGGCACCTTTCTGCTTTGCCCGCCTACGCGGCGCCACGCTCCCTCGGATACTGTGTCCTTTCCCTCTGCACTGCGTCTGCCGAGGTGCTCTGTGCCTCTCGGAGCAGAAGGGCAAAGGACAATGTTTTCCACAGCAGGGTAGAAATGGCATTGCTAGCAGGAAAGCTAGATGCCTTGGAACTGTCCCCTTAGCCCTTGCCACTCACTTCAGGCTCGTACGCTGAGCAGAACAGCCTGCTGTTCTGAAGCTTCGCTGGCTGGCGTTCGTGCCCAGACGCGATTTCCTTCCCAAGGAGGCGAAGCGCCGTCTACTTCTCGCACCGAGCACGCTGCTCCTGGCTTTCGCTTCTGCCGCAACGAGCTCGCTACGAGCACTTTTCTTCTCAACCCTCTAGACCATTGCTTTCTGCTTTTCTTGTCTCGTGAATGGAGACGGAAAGCTTCTCGGCTACAATCTCGCCTAGAACAACTGCGGCTACACATTAAGCTCGCCCGGAACGCCCTGCTGAAACTTGCCTTCTGGCACCACATTCGCGGGGCAGCCGTCTTTCTTCGGCCACCTGCCAAGTGGCCCCATATCGCCGCGCTCGTTGCACTCCGCTTGTCAGATTGGCTTCCCGTGGCGCTGATTTCAGCCTGGCCAAATACTCGCGCTGCGAAGAGCTGTCTCGCAGACAATCATGATCCAGCATAGAAATTTGTCCTGCAATGTTCCCCCCTCTTTTCCCGCATTGTGCTGCTCTGATGAATGCCTTGAGCATGGAACGACTTAAGCCAGCAAGTATTCCTCGCCGGCCACCTCTCGCTGTGCAAGAGGTATGCCGTGGACCCTTGGAACGCTGCCAAGCAAAAAGCAGAGCAGTGACCATAAAAGCGAGGAGAGAGCATGCACGAAGCACACTAGTTCTGTCTAGTGCTTCCCGTGCAGAGAGGCGGCAAAGCTGAATGCCGTGCCAGAGCTTCACTTCTCGCTGGAGCACAGGAAGGCAAGAATGAAGAGGCAGAACACAGCCTTGGTTTCAGCAGCCTCCGGGACTGCAAAAGTTCAGCAATAGCTCTGTCAAAGCAGAACTCGGCTGAGAATGCTCTCGCAGCTTGGGAAAGTTAGGCGCAGCTGTTGACCAGCTCTGCCCGTGGCCACAGGCTTCTTCTTCCACCTTCGCTGTGGCAGAGCTTTTGCGGAGCAGAGAGGGCATTCTTCAAGGGCGTGTTCTCCAAGGTGCTGTGAAACAGAGCCTAGCACGCTGTCTCGCTGATACTGGCTTTCGGCAAGCAGGCGTGCCAGACCGCCTACATTCTGCACTCTGGCAGCCTAGTTGCCAGCTTTCGGCAGCTGCTGTCCTAGCAAGGCAGCTCAGGGAGTCAAAGCCAGTGCCGGGCGGCACCTTTCTGCTTTGCCCGCCTACGCGGCGCCACGCTCCCTCGGATACTGTGTCCTTTCCCTCTGCACTGCGTCTGCCGAGGTGCTCTGTGCCTCTCGGAGCAGAAGGGCAAAGGACAATGTTTTCCACAGCAGGGTAGAAATGGCATTGCTAGCAGGAAAGCTAGATGCCTTGGAACTGTCCCCTTAGCCCTTGCCACTCACTTCAGGCTCGTACGCTGAGCAGAACAGCCTGCTGTTCTGAAGCTTCGCTGGCTGGCGTTCGTGCCCAGACGCGATTTCCTTCCCAAGGAGGCGAAGCGCCGTCTACTTCTCGCACCGAGCACGCTGCTCCTGGCTTTCGCTTCTGCCGCAACGAGCTCGCTACGAGCACTTTTCTTCTCAACCCTCTAGACCATTGCTTTCTGCTTTTCTTGTCTCGTGAATGGAGACGGAAAGCTTCTCGGCTACAATCTCGCCTAGAACAACTGCGGCTACACATTAAGCTCGCCCGGAACGCCCTGCTGAAACTTGCCTTCTGGCACCACATTCGCGGGGCAGCCGTCTTTCTTCGGCCACCTGCCAAGTGGCCCCATATCGCCGCGCTCGTTGCACTCCGCTTGTCAGATTGGCTTCCCGTGGCGCTGATTTCAGCCTGGCCAAATACTCGCGCTGCGAAGAGCTGTCTCGCAGACAATCATGATCCAGCATAGAAATTTGTCCTGCAATGTTCCCCCCTCTTTTCCCGCATTGTGCTGCTCTGATGAATGCCTTGAGCATGGAACGACTTAAGCCAGCAAGTATTCCTCGCCGGCCACCTCTCGCTGTGCAAGAGGTATGCCGTGGACCCTTGGAACGCTGCCAAGCAAAAAGCAGAGCAGTGACCATAAAAGCGAGGAGAGAGCATGCACGAAGCACACTAGTTCTGTCTAGTGCTTCCCGTGCAGAGAGGCGGCAAAGCTGAATGCCGTGCCAGAGCTTCACTTCTCGCTGGAGCACAGGAAGGCAAGAATGAAGAGGCAGAACACAGCCTTGGTTTCAGCAGCCTCCGGGACTGCAAAAGTTCAGCAATAGCTCTGTCAAAGCAGAACTCGGCTGAGAATGCTCTCGCAGCTTGGGAAAGTTAGGCGCAGCTGTTGACCAGCTCTGCCCGTGGCCACAGGCTTCTTCTTCCACCTTCGCTGTGGCAGAGCTTTTGCGGAGCAGAGAGGGCATTCTTCAAGGGCGTGTTCTCCAAGGTGCTGTGAAACAGAGCCTAGCACGCTGTCTCGCTGATACTGGCTTTCGGCAAGCAGGCGTGCCAGACCGCCTACATTCTGCACTCTGGCAGCCTAGTTGCCAGCTTTCGGCAGCTGCTGTCCTAGCAAGGCAGCTCAGGGAGTCAAAGCCAGTGCCGGGCGGCACCTTTCTGCTTTGCCCGCCTACGCGGCGCCACGCTCCCTCGGATACTGTGTCCTTTCCCTCTGCACTGCGTCTGCCGAGGTGCTCTGTGCCTCTCGGAGCAGAAGGGCAAAGGACAATGTTTTCCACAGCAGGGTAGAAATGGCATTGCTAGCAGGAAAGCTAGATGCCTTGGAACTGTCCCCTTAGCCCTTGCCACTCACTTCAGGCTCGTACGCTGAGCAGAACAGCCTGCTGTTCTGAAGCTTCGCTGGCTGGCGTTCGTGCCCAGACGCGATTTCCTTCCCAAGGAGGCGAAGCGCCGTCTACTTCTCGCACCGAGCACGCTGCTCCTGGCTGTCGCTTCTGCCGCAACGAGCTCGCTACGAGCACTTTTCTTCTCAACCCTCTAGACCATTGCTTTCTGCTTTTCTTGTCTCGTGAATGGAGACGGAAAGCTTCTCGGCTACAATCTCGCCTAGAACAAGTGCGGCTACACATTAAGCTCGCCCGCAACGCCCTGCTGAAACTTGCCTTCTGGCACCCCATTCGCGGGGCAGCCGTCTTTCTTCGGCCACCTGCCAAGTGGCCCCATATCGCCGCGCTCGTTGCACTCCGCTTGTCAGATTGGCTTCCCGTGGCGCTGATTTCAGCCTGGCCAAATACTCGCGCTGCGAAGAGCTGTCTCGCAGACAATCATGATCCAGCATAGAAATTTGTCCTGCAATGTTCCCCCCTCTTTTCCCGCATTGTGCTGCTCTGATGAATGCCTTGAGCATGGAACGACTTAAGCCAGCAAGTATTCCTCGCCGGCCACCTCTCGCTGTGCAAGAGGTATGCCGTGGACCCTTGGAACGCTGCCAAGCAAAAAGCAGAGCAGTGACCATAAAAGCGAGGAGAGAGCATGCACGAAGCACACTAGTTCTGTCTAGTGCTTCCCGTGCAGAGAGGCGGCAAAGCTGAATGCCGTGCCAGAGCTTCACTTCTCGCTGGAGCACAGGAAGGCAAGAATGAAGAGGCAGAACACAGCCTTGGTTTCAGCAGCCTCCGGGACTGCAAAAGTTCAGCAATAGCTCTGTCAAAGCAGAACTCGGCTGAGAATGCTCTCGCAGCTTGGGAAAGTTAGGCGCAGCTGTTGACCAGCTCTGCCCGTGGCCACAGGCTTCTTCTTCCACCTTCGCTGTGGCAGAGCTTTTGCGGAGCAGAGAGGGCATTCTTCAAGGGCGTGTTCTCCAAGGTGCTGTGAAACAGAGCCTAGCACGCTGTCTCGCTGATACTGGCTTTCGGCAAGCAGGCGTGCCAGACCGCCTACATTCTGCACTCTGGCAGCCTAGTTGCCAGCTTTCGGCAGCTGCTGTCCTAGCAAGGCAGCTCAGGGAGTCAAAGCCAGTGCCGGGCGGCACCTTTCTGCTTTGCCCGCCTACGCGGCGCCACGCTCCCTCGGATACTGTGTCCTTTCCCTCTGCACTGCGTCTGCCGAGGTGCTCTGTGCCTCTCGGAGCAGAAGGGCAAAGGACAATGTTTTCCACAGCAGGGTAGAAATGGCATTGCTAGCAGGAAAGCTAGATGCCTTGGAACTGTCCCCTTAGCCCTTGCCACTCACTTCAGGCTCGTACGCTGAGCAGAACAGCCTGCTGTTCTGAAGCTTCGCTGGCTGGCGTTCGTGCCCAGACGCGATTTCCTTCCCAAGGAGGCGAAGCGCCGTCTACTTCTCGCACCGAGCACGCTGCTCCTGGCTGTCGCTTCTGCCGCAACGAGCTCGCTACGAGCACTTTTCTTCTCAACCCTCTAGACCATTGCTTTCTGCTTTTCTTGTCTCGTGAATGGAGACGGAAAGCTTCTCGGCTACAATCTCGCCTAGAACAACTGCGGCTACACATTAAGCTCGCCCGGAACGCCCTGCTGAAACTTGCCTTCTGGCACCACATTCGCGGGGCAGCCGTCTTTCTTCGGCCACCTGCCAAGTGGCCCCATATCGCCGCGCTCGTTGCACTCCGCTTGTCAGATTGGCTTCCCGTGGCGCTGATTTCAGCCTGGCCAAATACTCGCGCTGCGAAGAGCTGTCTCGCAGACAATCATGATCCAGCATAGAAATTTGTCCTGCAATGTTCCCCCCTCTTTTCCCGCATTGTGCTGCTCTGATGAATGCCTTGAGCATGGAACGACTTAAGCCAGCAAGTATTCCTCGCCGGCCACCTCTCGCTGTGCAAGAGGTATGCCGTGGACCCTTGGAACGCTGCCAAGCAAAAAGCAGAGCAGTGACCATAAAAGCGAGGAGAGAGCATGCACGAAGCACACTAGTTCTGTCTAGTGCTTCCCGTGCAGAGAGGCGGCAAAGCTGAATGCCGTGCCAGAGCTTCACTTCTCGCTGGAGCACAGGAAGGCAAGAATGAAGAGGCAGAACACAGCCTTGGTTTCAGCAGCCTCCGGGACTGCAAAAGTTCAGCAATAGCTCTGTCAAAGCAGAACTCGGCTGAGAATGCTCTCGCAGCTTGGGAAAGTTAGGCGCAGCTGTTGACCAGCTCTGCCCGTGGCCACAGGCTGCTTCTTCCACCTTCACTGTGGCAGAGCTTTTGCGGAGCAGAGACGGCATTCTTCAAGTGCGTGTTCTCCAGGGTGCTGTGAAACAGAGCCTAGCACGCTGTCTCGCTGATACTGGCTTTCGGCAAGCAGGCGTGCCAGACCGCCTACATTCTGCACTCTGGCAGCCTAGTTGCCAGCTTTCGGCAGCTGCTGTCCTAGCAAGGCAGCTCAGGGAGTCAAAGCCAGTGCCGGGCGGCACCTTTCTGCTTTGCCCGCCTACGCGGCGCCACGCTCCCTCGGATACTGTGTCCTTTCCCTCTGCACTGCGTCTGCCGAGGTGCTCTGTGCCTCTCGGAGCAGAAGGGCAAAGGACAGTGTTTTCCACTGCAGGGTAGAAACGGCATTGCTAGCAGGAAAGCTAGATGCCTTGGAACTGTCCCCTTAGCCCTTGCCACTCACTTCAGGCTCGTACGCTGAGCAGAACAGCCTGCTGTTCTGAAGCTTCGCTGGCTGCCGTTCGTGCCCAGACGCGATTTCCTTCCCAAGGAGGCGAAGCGCCGTCTACTTCTCGCAGCGATCACGCTGCTCCTGGCTGTCGCTTCTGCCGCAACGAGCTCGCTACGAGCACTTTTCTTCTCAACCCTCTAGACCATTGCTTTCTGCTTTTCTTGTCTCGTGAATGGAGACGGAAAGCTTCTCGGCTACAATCTCGCCTAGAACAAGTGCGGCTACACATTAAGCTCGCCCGGAACGCCCTGCTGAAACTTGCCTTCTGGCACCACATTCGCGGGGCAGCCGTCTTTCTTCGGCCACCTGCCAAGTGGCCCCATATCGCCGCGCTCGTTGCACTCCGCTTGTCAGATTGGCTTCCCGTGGCGCTGATTTCAGCCTGGCCAAATACTCGCGCTGCGAAGAGCTGTCTCGCAGACAATCATGATCCAGCATAGAAATTTGTCCTGCAATGTTCCCCCCTCTTTTCCCGCATTGTGCTGCTCTGATGAATGCCTTGAGCATGGAACGACTTAAGCCAGCAAGTATTCCTCGCCGGCCACCTCTCGCTGTGCAAGAGGTATGCCGTGGACCCTTGGAACGCTGCCAAGCAAAAAGCAGAGCAGTGACCATAAAAGCGAGGAGAGAGCATGCACGAAGCACACTAGTTCTGTCTAGTGCTTCCCGTGCAGAGAGGCGGCAAAGCTGAATGCCGTGCCAGAGCTTCACTTCTCGCTGGAGCACAGGAAGGCAAGAATGAAGAGGCAGAACACAGCCTTGGTTTCAGCAGCCTCCGGGACTGCAAAAGTTCAGCAATAGCTCTGTCAAAGCAGAACTCGGCTGAGAATGCTCTCGCAGCTTGGGAAAGTTAGGCGCAGCTGTTGACCAGCTCTGCCCGTGGCCACAGGCTGCTTCTTCCACCTTCGCTGTGGCAGAGCTTTTGCGGAGCAGAGAGGGCATTCTTCAAGGGCGTGTTCTCCAAGGTGCTGTGAAACAGAGCCTAGCACGCTGTCTCGCTGATACTGGCTTTCGGCAAGCAGGCGTGCCAGACCGCCTACATTCTGCACTCTGGCAGCCTAGTTGCCAGCTTTCGGCAGCTGCTGTCCTAGCAAGGCAGCTCAGGGAGTCAAAGCCAGTGCCGGGCGGCACCTTTCTGCTTTGCCCGCCTACGCGGCGCCACGCTCCCTCGGATACTGTGTCCTTTCCCTCTGCACTGCGTCTGCCGAGGTGCTCTGTGCCTCTCGGAGCAGAAGGGCAAAGGACAATGTTTTCCACAGCAGGGTAGAAATGGCATTGCTAGCAGGAAAGCTAGATGCCTTGGAACTGTCCCCTTAGCCCTTGCCACTCACTTCAGGCTCGTACGCTGAGCAGAACAGCCTGCTGTTCTGAAGCTTCGCTGGCTGGCGTTCGTGCCCAGACGCCATTTCCTTCCCAAGGAGGCGAAGCGCCGTCTACTTCTCGCACCGAGCACGCTGCTCCTGGCTGTCGCTTCTGCCGCAACGAGCTCGCTACGAGCACTTTTCTTCTCAACCCTCTAGACCATTGCTTTCTGCTTTTCTTGTCTCGTGAATGGAGACGGAAAGCTTCTCGGCTACAATCTCGCCTAGAACAACTGCGGCTACACATTAAGCTCGCCCGGAACGCCCTGCTGAAACTTGCCTTCTGGCACCCCATTCGCGGGGCAGCCGTCTTTCTTCGGCCACCTGCCAAGTGGCCCCATATCGCCGCGCTCGTTGCACTCCGCTTGTCAGATTGGCTTCCCGTGGCGCTGATTTCAGCCTGGCCAAATACTCGCGCTGCGAAGAGCTGTCTCGCAGACAATCATGATCCAGCATAGAAATTTGTCCTGCAATGTTCCCCCCTCTTTTCCCGCATTGTGCTGCTCTGATGAATGCCTTGAGCATGGAACGACTTAAGCCAGCAAGTATTCCTCGCCGGCCACCTCTCGCTGTGCAAGAGGTATGCCGTGGACCCTTGGAACGCTGCCAAGCAAAAAGCAGAGCAGTGACCATAAAAGCGAGGAGAGAGCATGCACGAAGCACACTAGTTCTGTCTAGTGCTTTCCGTGCAGAGAGGCGGCAAAGCTGAATGCCGTGCCAGAGCTTCACTTCTCGCTGGAGCACAGGAAGGCAAGAATGAAGAGGCAGAACACAGCCTTGGTTTCAGCAGCCTCCGGGACTGCAAAAGTTCAGCAATAGCTCTGTCAAAGCAGAACTCGGCTGAGAATGCTCTCGCAGCTTGGGAAAGTTAGGCGCAGCTGTTGACCAGCTCTGCCCGTGGCCACAGGCTTCTTCTTCCACCTTCACTGTGGCAGAGCTTTTGCGGAGCAGAGAGGGCATTCTTCAAGGGCGTGTTCTCCAAGGTGCTGTGAAACAGAGCCTAGCACGCTGTCTCGCTGATACTGGCTTTCGGCAAGCAGGCGTGCCAGACCGCCTACATTCTGCACTCTGGCAGCCTAGTTGCCAGCTTTCGGCAGCTGCTGTCCTAGCAAGGCAGCTCAGGGAGTCAAAGCCAGTGCCGGGCGGCACCTTTCTGCTTTGCCCGCCTACGCGGCGCCACGCTCCCTCGGATACTGTGTCCTTTCCCTCTGCACTGCGTCTGCCGAGGTGCTCTGTGCCTCTCGGAGCAGAAGGGCAAAGGACAATGTTTTCCACAGCAGGGTAGAAATGGCATTGCTAGCAGGAAAGCTAGATGCCTTGGAACTGTCCCCTTAGCCCTTGCCACTCACTTCAGGCTCGTACGCTGAGCAGAACAGCCTGCTGTTCTGAAGCTTCGCTGGCTGCCGTTCGTGCCCAGACGCGATTTCCTTCCCAAGGAGGCGAAGCGCCGTCTACTTCTCGCACCGAGCACGCTGCTCCTGGCTGTCGCTTCTGCCGCAACGAGCTCGCTACGAGCACTTTTCTTCTCAACCCTCTAGACCATTGCTTTCTGCTTTTCTTGTCTCGTGAATGGAGACGGAAAGCTTCTCGGCTACAATCTCGCCTAGAACAAGTGCGGCTACACATTAAGCTCGCCCGCAACGCCCTGCTGAAACTTGCCTTCTGGCACCCCATTCGCGGGGCAGCCGTCTTTCTTCGGCCACCTGCCAAGTGGCCCCATATCGCCGCGCTCGTTGCACTCCGCTTGTCAGATTGGCTTCCCGTGGCGCTGATTTCAGCCTGGCCAAATACTCGCGCTGCGAAGAGCTGTCTCGCAGACAATCATGATCCAGCATAGAAATTTGTCCTGCAATGTTCCCCCCTCTTTTCCCGCATTGTGCTGCTCTGATGAATGCCTTGAGCATGGAACGACTTAAGCCAGCAAGTATTCCTCGCCGGCCACCTCTCGCTGTGCAAGAGGTATGCCGTGGACCCTTGGAACGCTGCCAAGCAAAAAGCAGAGCAGTGACCATAAAAGCGAGGAGAGAGCATGCACGAAGCACACTAGTTCTGTCTAGTGCTTTCCGTGCAGAGAGGCGGCAAAGCTGAATGCCGTGCCAGAGCTTCACTTCTCGCTGGAGCACAGGAAGGCAAGAATGAAGAGGCAGAACACAGCCTTGGTTTCAGCAGCCTCCGGGACTGCAAAAGTTCAGCAATAGCTCTGTCAAAGCAGAACTCGGCTGAGAATGCTCTCGCAGCTTGGGAAAGTTAGGCGCAGCTGTTGACCAGCTCTGCCCGTGGCCACAGGCTGCTTCTTCCACCTTCGCTGTGGCAGAGCTTTTGCGGAGCAGAGACGGCATTCTTCAAGTGCGTGTTCTCCAGGGTGCTGTGAAACAGAGCCTAGCACGCTGTCTCGCTGATACTGGCTTTCGGCAAGCAGGCGTGACAGACCGCCTACATTCTGCACTCTGGCAGCCTAGTTGCCAGCTTTCGGCAGCTGCTGTCCTAGCAAGGCAGCTCAGGGAGTCAAAGCCAGTGCCGGGCGGCACCTTTCTGCTTTGCCCGCCTACGCGGCGCCACGCTCCCTCGGATACTGTGTCCTTTCCCTCTGCACTGCGTCTGCCGAGGTGCTCTGTGCCTCTCGGAGCAGAAGGGCAAAGGACAATGTTTTCCACAGCAGGGTAGAAATGGCATTGCTAGCAGGAAAGCTAGATGCCTTGGAACTGTCCCCTTAGCCCTTGCCACTCACTTCAGGCTCGTACGCTGAGCAGAACAGCCTGCTGTTCTGAAGCTTCGCTGGCTGCCGTTCGTGCCCAGACGCGATTTCCTTCCCAAGGAGGCGAAGCGCCGTCTACTTCTCGCACCGAGCACGCTGCTCCTGGCTGTCGCTTCTGCCGCAACGAGCTCGCTACGAGCACTTTTCTTCTCAACCCTCTAGACCATTGCTTTCTGCTTTTCTTGTCTCGTGAATGGAGACGGAAAGCTTCTCGGCTACAATCTCGCCTAGAACAAGTGCGGCTACACATTAAGCTCGCCCGCAACGCCCTGCTGAAACTTGCCTTCTGGCACCCCATTCGCGGGGCAGCCGTCTTTCTTCGGCCACCTGCCAAGTGGCCCCATATCGCCGCGCTCGTTGCACTCCGCTTGTCAGATTGGCTTCCCGTGGCGCTGATTTCAGCCTGGCCAAATACTCGCGCTGCGAAGAGCTGTCTCGCAGACAATCATGATCCAGCATAGAAATTTGTCCTGCAATGTTCCCCCCTCTTTTCCCGCATTGTGCTGCTCTGATGAATGCCTTGAGCATGGAACGACTTAAGCCAGCAAGTATTCCTCGCCGGCCACCTCTCGCTGTGCAAGAGGTATGCCGTGGACCCTTGGAACGCTGCCAAGCAAAAAGCAGAGCAGTGACCATAAAAGCGAGGAGAGAGCATGCACGAAGCACACTAGTTCTGTCTAGTGCTTCCCGTGCAGAGAGGCGGCAAAGCTGAATGCCGTGCCAGAGCTTCACTTCTCGCTGGAGCACAGGAAGGCAAGAATGAAGAGGCAGAACACAGCCTTGGTTTCAGCAGCCTCCGGGACTGCAAAAGTTCAGCAATAGCTCTGTCAAAGCAGAACTCGGCTGAGAATGCTCTCGCAGCTTGGGAAAGTTAGGCGCAGCTGTTGACCAGCTCTGCCCGTGGCCACAGGCTGCTTCTTCCACCTTCGCTGTGGCAGAGCTTTTGCGGAGCAGAGACGGCATTCTTCAAGTGCGTGTTCTCCAGGGTGCTGTGAAACAGAGCCTAGCACGCTGTCTCGCTGATACTGGCTTTCGGCAAGCAGGCGTGACAGACCGCCTACATTCTGCACTCTGGCAGCCTAGTTGCCAGCTTTCGGCAGCTGCTGTCCTAGCAAGGCAGCTCAGGGAGTCAAAGCCAGTGCCGGGCGGCACCTTTCTGCTTTGCCCGCCTACGCGGCGCCACGCTCCCTCGGATACTGTGTCCTTTCCCTCTGCACTGCGTCTGCCGAGGTGCTCTGTGCCTCTCGGAGCAGAAGGGCAAAGGACAATGTTTTCCACAGCAGGGTAGAAATGGCATTGCTAGCAGGAAAGCTAGATGCCTTGGAACTGTCCCCTTAGCCCTTGCCACTCACTTCAGGCTCGTACGCTGAGCAGAACAGCCTGCTGTTCTGAAGCTTCGCTGGCTGGCGTTCGTGCCCAGACGCGATTTCCTTCCCAAGGAGGCGAAGCGCCGTCTACTTCTCGCACCGAGCACGCTGCTCCTGGCTGTCGCTTCTGCCGCAACGAGCTCGCTACGAGCACTTTTCTTCTCAACCCTCTAGACCATTGCTTTCTGCTTTTCTTGTCTCGTGAATGGAGACGGAAAGCTTCTCGGCTACAATCTCGCCTAGAACAACTGCGGCTACACATTAAGCTCGCCCGGAACGCCCTGCTGAAACTTGCCTTCTGGCACCCCATTCGCGGGGCAGCCGTCTTTCTTCGGCCACCTGCCAAGTGGCCCCATATCGCCGCGCTCGTTGCACTCCGCTTGTCAGATTGGCTTCCCGTGGCGCTGATTTCAGCCTGGCCAAATACTCGCGCTGCGAAGAGCTGTCTCGCAGACAATCATGATCCAGCATAGAAATTTGTCCTGCAATGTTCCCCCCTCTTTTCCCGCATTGTGCTGCTCTGATGAATGCCTTGAGCATGGAACGACTTAAGCCAGCAAGTATTCCTCGCCGGCCACCTCTCGCTGTGCAAGAGGTATGCCGTGGACCCTTGGAACGCTGCCAAGCAAAAAGCAGAGCAGTGACCATAAAAGCGAGGAGAGAGCATGCACGAAGCACACTAGTTCTGTCTAGTGCTTTCCGTGCAGAGAGGCGGCAAAGCTGAATGCCGTGCCAGAGCTTCACTTCTCGCTGGAGCACAGGAAGGCAAGAATGAAGAGGCAGAACACAGCCTTGGTTTCAGCAGCCTCCGGGACTGCAAAAGTTCAGCAATAGCTCTGTCAAAGCAGAACTCGGCTGAGAATGCTCTCGCAGCTTGGGAAAGTTAGGCGCAGCTGTTGACCAGCTCTGCCCGTGGCCACAGGCTGCTTCTTCCACCTTCACTGTGGCAGAGCTTTTGCGGAGCAGAGACGGCATTCTTCAAGTGCGTGTTCTCCAGGGTGCTGTGAAACAGAGCCTAGCACGCTGTCTCGCTGATACTGGCTTTCGGCAAGCAGGCGTGCCAGACCGCCTACATTCTGCACTCTGGCAGCCTAGTTGCCAGCTTTCGGCAGCTGCTGTCCTAGCAAGGAAGCTCAGGGAGTCAAAGCCAGTGCCGGGCGGCACCTTTCTGCTTTGCCCGCCTAAGCGGCGCCACGCTCCCTCGGATACTGTGTCCTTTCCCTCTGCACTGCGTCTGCCGAGGTGCTCTGTGCCTCTCGGAGCAGAAGGGCAAAGGACAATGTTTTCCACAGCAGGGTAGAAATGGCATTGCTAGCAGGAAAGCTAGATGCCTTGGAACTGTCCCCTTAGCCCTTGCCACTCACTTCAGGCTCGTACGCTGAGCAGAACAGCCTGCTGTTCTGAAGCTTCGCTGGCTGGCGTTCGTGCCCAGACGCGATTTCCTTCCCAAGGAGGCGAAGCGCCGTCTACTTCTCGCACCGAGCACGCTGCTCCTGGCTGTCGCTTCTGCCGCAACGAGCTCGCTACGAGCACTTTTCTTCTCAACCCTCTAGACCATTGCTTTCTGCTTTTCTTGTCTCGTGAATGGAGACGGAAAGCTTCTCGGCTACAATCTCGCCTAGAACAAGTGCGGCTACACATTAAGCTCGCCCGCAACGCCCTGCTGAAACTTGCCTTCTGGCA